>NC_090209.1:9538721-10738721 GCF_033026475.1 Channa argus | reverse complement strand
TGATGGTGAAAAGGTTTTCAAAAAAATAGGTAGACAAGAGCACAGAGAGATACCCGTTTATATGTACAGTAGATCTTGGGCAACTTACCATTTGTGAGTTTGAATATGAATGTGTGTATGTAGACAAGGGTGTAATAAAAAGCCTCTAAACTGAAAAGGGTTTGTGGTGTGTTTCTGCACAGCTTGTGCAACCTTGCGTAAGAGAAAGAGGGAAAGATGCTTATTCCTCCCTTCCTGCTCAGCAGGTCCCGTAATGAGCAGTCCAGTCTCAGTTTAAACCTTATTTATCCTGCCCTCTTGAACTGGCAGCATACACACACACACACACACACACACACACACACAGATGACATTCACTAAAATATTCACATGCAAAGTGAGCCCAAACAGTGTGCTTTGGCATTCAGTGTTATATTAAAAATGCGACTACTGCAGTAATATGTGTGACCGTGCAATGAAGCACAAACATCTCTGCTTCACCACACTTATTCTCTCAATCGATTCTATTTTGCACCCTTCACCTCAGTTCTCACTGTCCTTGAAAGCAAAATACGGGGAAAATTATTCAAGGCAGGGCCTAGAACACCCACACACTTGTGCACATTCACAAACGAATTTGCAGATTTCATGTAAAATCCAGGAAAGAATGTGTTGTTAAGGTCCATACAATGAGTTGAGTACCTATCAACAATGTGCTGTAGCTCTTACAAATCCAAATGCCATTAAATGTAGCCATATAAACACAGATGTACTATATTAAAGTAGGAACACAGTCATGCACAGACGCAGGCAAAAGACACACTTGGTCTGCAGCTTTAAGAGGTCCTTGTCCCGCCCCCAGACTTCTCCACTAGACAACCAGAGTAAACTGGTTTGAAGCATTCTCTCAGCCAAGCCCTAAGCCCTGGCAGAGATCCACTGTGAGTCTCAGTGCATACACACATGCTCAATGCAAAAACTCCAAACCTTAGTCCACAAACATGTACAAAAGTATGCTGTAAAGCAGCAAGCATACAATTATCTATGCACTCCAACTCAGTTATAAGGGATTAGACTTAAATATTTTTTTGGACTGAAAGTCAAGACAGTATCTCAGCTCCCATGCTGATGAGAATGTGTTGGACATGGAGCAAACAAACTGAGAATGCTTTCAGATAAGAAGGTATCTCCTTAGTTTGTTTGAATACTAAACAGTGATAATATGCTAGATTTACCCTCCAGCATCTCAGAACAAGAGCTAAGCAAGTTAGTCTGTGTGGGTACGTTTGTGACTACAATGCGGGTACTTGGTTAAACTGTTTTGTAAAATCACAAAATACAGTAACAGAGAGAATTACAGTATGCAAAGGCTAATATACCAACACACAAATAGAAGACTTAGACGGATGACACACATCTGCCTGATACACATGCACCTACTCATAGTCAGGACGAGCGATAAAGCAATGACAAGATTAACCCTGTCCCTGTTTAAGTCATTAGCCTTGTTTTCAGCGTTAAACAGGGCCAAACAGGGACACACTTTTGATTTACAGATCTTTGTTACTTACTTTCTCTCACTGATTTACACATTTTGACATTAACATGTTGTTAGCTTGATTCTGGAATCAAAGAAATTGTCCTTTCAATTCTACAAAAGACAACGGAGTCTTGGATAATTTCTGGTTTGCCAGTTTACGGTATGCAAAAATCTGCAAATACCATAACACTGACAGCCATGCATGTCTGTTTTATGCTGTGCGTGTGCATGTTTTGGAGAAACAGATTAGAACCAAAACAAAACCTGGAAGGACAGCAGGCATTTTAGTTGAGTTCAGAGCTAATTTAAACTTTGATATCCCTTCCTCTTACACACAGACACACAAAACCAGATACCAACACACACCAGGCCACATTAATGACCCCCCTTCCCCCAGTCCTCCCAGATTTCCTAGCATTGAGCTTTTTCCTTCTTCTGCTTCCCGGCAGAACTATGATACTCCACCGCATTTTCATTGCATCTGGCGCTAGTGTTTGTATGTGTCTGTGTGTGCATGTGTCAAGCAATAGTCAACGCTAATGGCAAGTTTGGAACACTATTTCTCATAGGGCCAACTGGTGACTAAGTCATATTCATGCTGACTGAAGTGGAGCTAATGGACTGTTGCTATCGGATTTGCTTTGATATCAAAGTTTACAGTAACTTAAAAGCAGATGCCTGCCACATTGTGCCATCATAAAACCAGCGTACAAATAACAGCCCGGCCATTTGTTCCTCACCTACTTTGCTCACATCAGAGTAGGCGATGAACACATCAGAGCTTGCAGACATTGTAAATGACACGGTCCGCTACTCTTTCTATTGATTCTCCTCTCTGTGTGACTGTGGAGCCATCAAACTTGGTGGGAGTGGAGAACAGGCTAAAGAGTGACTGCACTGATGCAATAGTAAATCTGTCCCCATCTTCTTATGACAGGCTTTATTTTGGAGCAGGCTAAATTCAGAATGCCTTTATTTAGTCCCCAGAAAGGCAATTGGAGAGTAAAGACCGATGTCAACAAGGTTGACAGCATATGTGTGTGTGTGTGTGTGTGTGTGTATATGTATAAATACATATATATGTGTGTGTGTGTGTTTGGGTGGAAGGGTGTTTTAGGGTTTGTGGTTTTTGACTGCCCAAATCTGGATGTGTACTAGATCCTTTCAGCCCAACCATGATACATTTATGGCATGCAGTAAATTTAATGATGGCATGATAAAAACAACAGCCCTCCTCCACATTTGTGGATAAACATGTGGGCTATACTCGGGCTGTGTGGTAATTTAGGTATTTAGTATAGGGTATTTACACCATTCATACTGTGAGCTGTCAAGTTTACAGGCCCTGTTACTGACAAATGTGTTTCGTGAAACAGGTACTATGCATCAGTGGATAAGCCCTAAACTCACTTAAGACTGTATACCTGTGTATGTGTGTTCATACTTTCTACATATTGAGGGCCAAGAGGTATTCCTTTATGAGTCATTTATGACTTCAAATGTAATTTGAGGGATAAGACTGGGTTTTAGGTTTAAAGGGAAAGCTGTATGTCAAGGAATGTCCTCCAAATGAGTGATAGACAAGTATGTGTTTGAGTGTGTGTGTGTGTGTATGTCTGTGTGTGTTTGGTAAAAGCATATGTGGGTACCTCTGGTTGGAGCAGTTGGCACACTTAAATACATGCACAAACAAAACCAAACACTGACTCTCTCACACCCACCCACACACACCCTCTTACCTCCTTCCTCCCTTAACATGTATTGGCCTTGGCTGGGCCAAGAACCCTCCCCTCTGGCAGCAGCACAACACATGGGCCAGCTTAAGTCAACAAACCAGGCCCAGGCACATACAGAGAACAGAGAGAGAGACTACCAATTTGAGCCAAGACAAGTAGCAACAACAAGTTTGGAGTGTAAAAAAAGGGTAAAGTAACATTTATCCAAGCATGTGTATCTGTGAATTATGTCCAATTAAAGGATAATCTTTTTAGAATTAGTTACATTTAAATCCAGGCTCCAACTGAGCATTTTCGAGGGATGATTTACCAGGTTAAGTATTTATTGCTTCAATACACTTTGAAGAAACCTCCAACACAGTTGATTTCCACATAGGGCTGAAGAGAACATTTGGACTTTAACACTGCAAGTGGTGATTTGATGCTACCATGTGGCTGTCTGGCACCCCCTACACACCAAACCCACCCCACCCCAGCTCTCTACTGTTGTTGGGGAGATGAGAGGGCCTTCCCTCTATATTTAACATGGTATCTCTGTTCAATTTAAAAGCCCAACAGAAATCCCTGGGCTCTGTCTAGTATATAGCCAAGAGTGAGACCATGGTGAGCTTCCAACAAAACACACATATGCAACACACGAGTCAAAACTTGACAGGTTTATCAGTGGTGTATTGACTGTACTAACATACATTTTTCATGTCAGTTTTCCTTTCTAATGTAACTGAATCACTCTGCCACTCACATGTTACAAAGTTTCCCACGGCCCCAAAACCCTTTTTAAAAAAAAAAAAAAAAAAACACAGCTTTTGCAGTTTGTGAGCAAACTCAGAACTTTTTACAACAGCCCGCTACAGGTGCAGGGTGTGATCATTTCATTCTCAACGAACAGATTTGGGGCTCTTTTAACCCTGGGCAACATACTACAGTGCTAAATTGTTTTACCAAAAAACAAAAACTGTGTGTTACACAGACAACTTGGAAGAAATTAGTTTTAGAAGGTCAAGAGAAATGAGAATGGAGTGGAAGGAGCTTGGCTGTATCAGTAGGCCCCATTGTTTTGTGCTGGCTAACTACACAGGTTATCCATTTGTATCTGGAAGATTCAAGGTGGTGTGGAGTTTAATATGGTAGGCAACAGTGGGGTTTGTAGAGAGCTAGGGAGAGCAGCCAGCCCAGGTCAACAAAGAGGTCCAATATAGAAGACTATAAGATCACATTCTCTGCAAAACTTTTTTTTTTCTATTATAAATGTTAATTAATTTTACTAGACTTAAATATAACATTTTAAGTGGTATCTAATTTACCGTACAGTTATTTAACATCATACAAAAGGTTATGCATTCGGTGTCACTGTAGTATGTTGTTCTACTGTGCTGAAGTTAACAAAATGTCACATACCACCACCACCACAACAACAACAATGTGGTCCACAGACAATGAAACTTGTTTTAAACTGCAAAAAACAAAATCTGCCAGTCACTGTCAGTGTGCCAGTATGAAGCCAGTATGTATCTAAAACATGACACTAACTTCTTTCATTTTTTGTTTGAGATCAAATCTCCTTGCAAGGACTGATTTAATAGTAGTAGTATTAATAGTAAAAATGGCATTTTTGTTGGAACTTAGGTTTGCAGTGGTATACCAGTTTCAGTATTACACCAGGAAATACTTATGATGGTATAAAAATGTATGGTTATCATGCCATGTACAATATGCTTATTACTGGAATTAAAAAAAAAAAAAGGGAAGCAGCCAAACTGTGAATCTCACATGTGTGTGCCTGCCAGACTCAGCAACAGGCGCCAAATGCACATATGCAGCCCAGGAATGGGCAGAGTGAGGCTGATCTCTATTCCCGAAAACCAATTTCACATCAGCAGTGTGTCATTACTTTGTATATCACATAAATGAATGCGGGATTGTCCTTGAGGACAGATATCAAGTTTACCAACATGTTTGTCCACTTAAAGAACATCATCCCTCCCTGGAGATCAGTGTATATGCCCCGCTTCTAACTTTAATCCCAAATAGAAAACATGTTAACCTTGATCATAAAATGCGCCAATGAGATAATTTGTTAAATTCCGGCTGCGTTCTCTGTCTATTCAGTAACCTCTAACTTACAAACACTGAGCCCACTTTAAGAGTGAAGGGTGTGTGCGAGTTAAAAGGTTAATTGGCAAAACATTTTTTTGCAATTATAAACCATACATATAATGTAGAGCATACTTCATGGGTCGTAACATTTCACTAGTTATCCAAGTAGCTTCTTCAGTCTGAAAAACGTGGGAGACTAAAGAAGCTATTTTTTTAAGTAGTGAAATATTTCTAAATTAAAAAGAAATAAGCCCAGTTGCCATTACTCAACATCCACATTTAAATTAGTGTTGTGTTTTTTTATGTGTTAGTAGCCCGACTACTGTTAATTTCTCTACCGTCTTCAAGCTATACTAATGATTTTTCTATTCAGTGACTGGGGAAAAATGCACACAAACAGTGCTCCAGTGGGCCTTGTTGTCACTGGAGGTGTGTAGTGCCAACGATAATCTCTGGTCTCCCCTCAGCACCAGTGGTGTTTGCTTTAAATAGCATTTCATCACCCAATATTATCAACATGGCATCAGGCAACAGGGTGAATTTGTGTGTGCCTTCGTATGTACTGCATGCATATGCATCTGTGCCAAAGCAGCTGTGTGTACATTAGACTGACATGGAGATTAGTCTATGACCTTGGCAGTTAAGGAGTCAAAAAACACTGTCGCACATTTAAACAAAATGCACTGTCAAACACAAACCTGGTTGAGTTGTGGCAGATTGAAACTGCACTGAATAGCTTGCTTGCTTTTCTCAGTTTCTCTCTTTATCTCTCTAAAATACAAAAAAATGCAAATGCACACAGCCGTAGAGATATATACCACTAAAAATAGAGGTAATATTTCCAGTCATGAGAGAAACTTTTCCTTAGGCAGAGCTTTTCATTAACTCAGCTCTAAAACATATGCTCACATCAGTCAAGCCTATGCAAACTCAGAGGGAGAGAATGTGAGGGAGGCTGACAGAAAAAGAGATAGGAACAACTAAACCACAAGAGCATTGTTATTCATACATTTTTCTGTCACATGTACTGATATGCATCTCTTTCCTTTTGCCTTTCAGCTTGTTTTGGGCTCAAAGGATCCTGGCTGGCTCTAAAGGGAAATGGGACTGCACGATGTTTATGTAGTGTGTGTTATCCAGAAGCATAACAAAATCTTAGATGAACATTTAGACTAAGGCTTTTGAAAATGTTACCTGTCAGTACAAAACAGACAGGACCTGGTACAATGCGGTTGAAATGATATATCCTATATAATGAAGCTATCAGAACAGACCGAAATGGAGTATGGTGTCTACCCACTGTGCAGCCATGACAGCTGCCCCCTCCACACGTAGTATTAAGAGAACACCCACTGCTCTGTATCCCGCCGCCAGTGCCCCTGACTCTCTGCCTCAACTACAATGTATTATGTAAGTTACTCTGTCCCTCACTCTCTAGTTTACTTGCTTGCCCACTTTGCAGGCAGGTGGTCATGATTGGGGGTACTCTACCCCCTTACCCAACACAAGTCTACACCCCCTATTTTTACAGCTCTGATTCTCTGCCTCTGTCTTTATCTAGTTTTCCTGTTTTGGTCTTGTTTTCAACTGTCTTTTCATTCAATATCCAATGTAATGTAAATACATATATATTTATATAAATATTAATTTATAAACATGGGCAAGTACCAGGATATCTTGTTTTTATGTTTGTAGTTCATCCAGTAATTTGCAGCCTATACACATGTTGCCCTTACGCAAGTCCCCAGCATCTGAACCCCCTTGAGAGCAAGAGGCTGTTAGGCAGGAGCCGTGTCTCTTTAATGCTGGCTGTGAGTGTAATGGCTATTCAGTCCAGGGACAAAAAGACCTCTCTTCCTCTCTCTTGATCCTCAAATGCAATCTGTAGCCTTAGGGACAAGCACAAACAACAGATGGCTTTGTATTGGCAAAATAATACAGAATAGAAACAGAGCAAAAAGGAATGATGCCCGCTGTGGTGTTTGACTCTATATGCCTGCTCTCTGTTATAAACTCAGCCGATTGGTCATTTACACATATACACCGGTCGGGCATAACATTGTGACCACCTGTGAAATTTAATGCAATCCAATACTGTGGCTCTGCCAGGTGATAAAGGGGATAATTCTACTATGTGTTTATTATTGAGGTCAAAGTGGGTAGTGGAGTACTGGAGTGACAAGGTGGTTCTAATGTTTTAGCAACCTGATTCAGTTTAAATATGGTGGCTAAAACATTAGAAAAACATAGAATAGAATTATCACCTTTCTGACAGTTTCAACCTAAAACCTTGTAAAAGTAAAATTCATGGCAGAGCTGCTGTATTGGATTCAATTAAAATGTACAGGTGGTCATACAGTTATGCCTGATCAGTGTACATATTACACTTTTATAGCAAACTTGTAGGTCAAAGATCAGTGGAAAAAGGTCAGTCCATGTGGATTAATCTCAAGGACAGAGTCATGCTTGGAACGCACGTTCCTCAGCGAGAAAATGTTGACACAGCACAAGCAATTAACAGGCTGATGAAAGAGTAAATTATGACACATCTCCTGACCTGCATGCCATGCCCACATCATGTGGAAATAGCTAGACATGAGGGAATTGTGGGACATTACGTGAGTAGTGTGTGCCAGCACAGGTCAGTCCTGGAAAACACAGGCTGAACATGGGTTGGTCATTTGCTCTATAATCCCATAACTGATATGTGGCACACACTGACATCTCCTGGCTTTACCTAAAAAAAAAAAGAAAAAAAGAAATAAAATTCCAACAAATCTTTGAAAAGCCGATACCAGACTTTACTCTTTCTACTAACTCCATTTCACTATCATTATGCATCTACGCTAACTTAACTTGTGCTGTGGTGACATGTACTATGCTCTATACTATCCCCTCTTCTACTGAAAAAAAAAGCAAGCAAAATAAACCCTCCTGCCTGAAAACGCTTCCTTATGAAAACGCTTGTCACTTTTCATTTGTCATGAGTGGATGCAGTGAATCACAAGTCTGAGAAGTAAAATAGATGTTTTTACTTTCTTCTTGCAAAACACCTCTATTTATCTCCAACATCTGTTCAAATCATGTACCTAAATAACCCAAACCACTCATACAGGGCTAGGCTATGATTCTGCAGGATCATAAAGCCATGTAATCTCTAAAACCTGCCTGTTTGTTTTAGGGATACGAGATCAAATCAAGTAAGAAACGTTGATTGCACATCATCAAATAAGCCTGTGTTTATCTGGTATTAAAAGGGAAAAGGAGAATAAGACATACAAAATGTCAAAACAGGCACTTTTATTTAGTACACAGATTAGCCACAACATTAAAACCACTGAAAGGCGAGGTTAATAGCAAGAATATCTTAAAACAATGGCACCAGTCAAGGGGGGGGATATCTTAGACAGCAAAGAAGGGGTCCGTTTTGGACTTGATGTGCTGGAAGCTGTAGAAATGGGCAAGTGTGAGGATCTGAGAGACAAAAGGGCCACATTTTAATGACTAGTCAAGTGGGTCAAAGAACTTCTAAAACAATGTGGTTTACCTGTCAAAAGTGATCCAAGGAAAGACTCGTTAGTGATCTGGCTACAAGGTTATGGGCACCCAAGCGTATGGGTCTGCATAGACACAGACTGGTCAGAGTGCTAAAGACCATGCTATAGACCTACAATATGTATGTGATTGTCAGAACTGTACCATGGAGCAATGGAAAAATTTGCCCTGGTCTGATGAATCATGATTTCTTTTACATAATGTAGGTGACTGTGTGAGGTGAAGAGATGGCACCAGCACTATGGGAGGCCCCATCTTGCAACTTACAGGATTTAAAGGATAACTTTGAAAGTGTCCTTTGGTACATAGCAGAAAGATGCCAGCAGCACAATCTTTAAATGATAACTTCATTTTATCATTTATTTAGATATCATAATTTCATAATGTCATATTTTTCTTAGAACCCCCATACTGACATAGTCTGCAACCTGGATCATCTTATTTGTCTGTCATAGGCATGTCCACTGCTTGTCCACTGCTTATGCATAAGATATCAGCCACATCCGCTACTCTACTGGGTAATGGGCACCTTTATCCTAAACCTCCTGGTTGAGAAATGTTGCTCTAAGTGATCTGAATCACCAACACTTTGTTGAGCGGTCTAATGGAAACCAGTCAACTGCACATGCGCAAGAACTTAAGTACAATTATGGATATTCAGAGGATTTGGAATAATTTTGGAATAAAGAAAATGTCATTCAGCAGAGCTGTGTGTCTGGCTAATGTGTTTTTAATAATTTTTTTACAAACACTGGAGGTCTAAGGCACAGACGAATAAAAATTCTAGGCTGCAGCCTGACAGATATCACAAACCAATCGAGGAGAATAATCTGTGGTTTTCGTTTTAGTATAGGAATTGGTAAGAATAATATTCATTAACAAAATCACCAAAGTTATCCTTTTGTGGCAGATACAGGAGGATACCTTCCTCCTGTAGATTTTGCAGAGTCAGTGCCTGGACAGGTTAGAGCTTTTTTGGGTGGCAAAGTAGGAACTAGGCAATATTAGGTATGTGGATTCAATGTCGTGGCTGATACTGGAATTAAGAAGTAAAACAGGCAAGAGCAGGAAGAGAAGACAGGAACCAGAGTAAACAGAGGGAAATATGTCATGAAACAAATTAAAATGGTGGAGAACCCTGAACAGAGCAGTCAGTTCTCCTTCCTGTGGCACTCATTCTCTTAATTTGTTCCTCATTCTTGTCGCCTTGAGATTTGCCCCTCTGCCATTACAAGCCAGTGCCAGTGCTCTGTCTGGTTTCCTCTATTTTGCAAATACAATCCAATGCTGTTTCCAAAGACACTCTGCTCTACTTATTCCCATGAAGCCAACTTTCTTCAGGACAGAAACAGGCAAAGATTCCAGCCAGAAAAGTAAACGGATCAGTATCTTAAAAAAAAAAAGTGAGGGAGCTGAAAAAACGTTTAAAGGAAAAAGAGGAGATAGTTGAAGAACTGCTGCATACTTCATAGAGACCAGTGGCAAGGCCTATGGAGCTGAAACCTCTTACACTCCTCCTACCCAGACATAGTGCCAGAAGCAAATGCAACCCCAAGAAAGCAATGTTTTGTTTAGATCTATTTTTTGTGTGTAAGAGAAGAGGGGAAAGCAAATCATACACTATGGCCCTAATCCTCAATATTTACAATATATATGTGATAACATCTATTATTTGTATTGCATTCAGTTAATGTACACCACATAAGCTGCGATAATGTCACATGTTAGTTTTTATCTCAAATGTTAAACATATGTAATTACATTAGTAAATAAACACATTAGTAAAACATGTTTAACAAATTCAATAGCAGCATCTAATTTTGTTTTGCAGAAATAAGCATTGTAGTGGTGGAAGTAATTAACAAAAGAATACTGTCAAACACATTTTTAAACAATTAAGTATCCTAGTCAATGTTCTGCCAATTTGCCAACAACCACCATTCACCTCTGACAGGAAGAAATAGTGACACTATTAAGGATAAGCAAAGCTAAATTGTCCCTCTATAATGCTGTAAGGCGAGCAGAGGGATAGTTAATACAATGAACAAAAGCAATAAGATCACATCATGAAAACACTACAGAGATGATTATGATAAAATGTCTACCTATAAACAACTGTAAAAAAAAACAGAACTGCCTCCCCATCTGACATCAGAGAGGGCATTAAAAACCCTGGAGCAGGACTGATAGTTTATAACATTTTTACTAAAGCTTGCCAAACACAGCTAGCAGCCCTAGCGCAGGAAAAGTCTAGCCTTGTGTTTTTCTATCAAACAGTTTGACTCTCTAAGGTCTATCAAACTTGTGTATTAAAAAATGTCCAACTATTATAAGAAGAAATACATTGCTGCATTATGTAATAACCTAAGGAATGCATTATTCTTTATCTTTCATATCTTTATCTTTGTTTACCCTCTTTCACCATTATCTCTGTTATAAACTGACGGATTTAGAGGAAAATATTGTTATCACTACTATAATAGCTTATTTACTGCAACTACAATAACATCTTTTTATCATTTCCTGTAACTGTACAGGATGCCACTTATATTTTAATTGTCACTTTTTGCTGAAAGTTTTATTTAAAAAATAAAATAATAACTTAACTGTTAACTTAACACAAATGGCATGAATTGCTCCAATACATAACCACAAATAATTAGACATGAATGATGATCATCTATTGTCTATATGCCTACATGTTAATGAATACTTAATCTTGTTTTTGATGGCAAATTATTAATGGAGCATGAAGCAATTATATGAATGAAAGACTTTTTCAGAAAGTAAAGATGAAAGCAAATTTAGGTTGGGTTAGGTTTTTAATCAACATTTTTTGACACAATGTGCAATGGGCAGCAAATGGTTTCTCCTGAAAGTAGGACACTGAGCTCTGATCTTGATGCTACACCAGCAGTAATAATTTGAAGGAGATGACTGTCACAGATTTTACATTTACTGGTATTAGCCTTTAGGTTCCTTATGCCCCTCCCTTTCTCTCTCTCTTTTCCTCTCTGTTAGTCTCTGTGTTTCCTCTGCCCTTGCTCTTATGCTCATGGTGTAATTATGGTGAACAAAAAACATTGTAGCTAGTATACTGTATACTGTGACCATGGTTTTGATTCATGGTCCAAACCAGTCTGTGGCAGATCAGACCGGAAAGAGAAAAGGCTAGAGCAGTTAGAAAAGGAATGAGAGATTGGCCTGGTTTTCTGCAGATATGACCATGGGATGTGTGACTTTGTACATATAAATATAGTTGACCTATGTGTAAACATTGTTGACTGGCTAAGTGGGACATAGAAAATACTTTTATGCATGATGTAATATCCAATATGTGAGAGAAGAACAGTGGTATTTGCAGATATGTGTTAAATGAAACCTGAATACCTCACTATGGCTAAACAATTAGTGTGTGTGTGTGTGTGTGTGTGTGTGTGTGTGTGTGTGTGTGTGTGTGTGTGTGTGTGTGTAGGTGACAGATAAGTAAAAAGAAAGAAAACAAGCTAAGCTGTTCACTTATAGATTTGTTTGACTGCTTTTCAGTTTCAGCCAACACACATCCATTGTTAAGGACATGTATGTCTACACAGGCGCACACACACACACACACACACACACACACACACACACACACACACACACACACACTTGCTAAAGACACACACAGAGCACTGAAGAGGACAGGGGGTTCTAGGAGCTTATGAGGAACTGGGCCCACTGGTTATAGCAGTCTGGGTGTGGCATTCTGCATAAAAATAGTTTATTCAAGCTTGATCCTTAAAACATATTTTAATGTAATTACTTGGAATCATTCAATCTAGGCACAGCTTCAAGGTTTTTATTCACACTTTGATTTGCCTAATCCCTTGCAGGCCTGGGCATTTTTAAAAATCAATGGCCACATTACTGAATAGCATCAACTCAAAACCAATTGAGGTGCCAGAGAAAATGAGTACAGCTGTCTTCCACAACTATACCAAAAGACAAGGCTGCCAATAATCACTTTAATTACAAGTTAGCTCATTGTAAGGGGAAGGTGAAGGTAGCTGTGATGTTTCATGGGTTACTGACATAGTGAAAGGGACAGAAGAGGAAAAGGTGTTGCTTTTTGTTTTAATATAATAAACACATAAAAACATTGCTAAATGCTAAGAGGAAATCAAGATTAAGAACAGCGAAAAAACTAAAATATGCTTCCTAACAAATGAAAGGAAAAGAATATTCAACTAGACCTTCAGCACAAACATTAAAGAAAAGTACTGATATTAAAACAAATGTCAGCCATTCATTTCCGCACAGTACAAAATGTTAGGCGTTTCTCAGACTTCTCTCTGTTTGCAGCTTGGACTGAATTTCATTGCTTGTCATCAACAGACTGAGATGACTTATAATAGGGTTTGCGCAAGACACTGTGTATGAGTGTGTGTGTGTGAGGATATTTATAAGTGCAGTGATTGAGAGCAGGAGAAAGCAAAACTCATGACACTAACTACTTACAGAACATTCAGAAAACAGTTATTTCAGATTTTAGAAGGCTTACTCTCAACCATCATGTTTCTGATTTCAGAAGCCATTTGCAAATTCACAAGAATTACTTCACTAGAGTACCTTCAGAAAATGTTCCTACAGTGTTGTTGAGATTATTCTAACACAGTGAGAAATAATAGCAAAGGCAAGATTAGCATTATTGCTAATTAGATAATCTAACCTGTCTGACTCCGCTACCAGCAAAAAAATACACCTAACCAAAATCAACCCTTGTCTCATGAGTTTCTGTAAATTTGGGATTTCAGGATCAAAACACCTGTGAGGAGTGTTCTTATGAATGGATATGTTTAATGAAAAGTAGTGGAAATAAAAAAATATTACATTTATGCTGCATATGTGTGCATACTAAAAGAGAGAAACAAGAAATAAAAGCTTGTGACAAATACTGGAGTACCTACATTGTTTTCTATTGTAGTATAGAATGAACTCTCCTGGCAGAGAGTGACACAGCTTTGTTAAGAGGGGTTCATCTCCTCTGGATTTGAGTAGGATTTAGCTGGTCATCCTTTAGACAGAGGGCCAGAGGGCAAAATGCCAAGAGAAACTGAAAATGGTATGTATGGAAAAGATAAAGCATAAACCACTATGGGCCATTTTGGGCCATAATGTTGTAATCTGAACAAAATTCTAGGTGCTATCCACTTCTGAGAAAGCAACACCTTCAGAACAAACTGAGTTTGCTGTAGATTAATTTTAGACACATTTATGAGGATGTCAATAAGATAGTGAGGAAAGGATATGAAAGTAGTGATAAAAGTTGTATGAAAGAAAATGTGAGGGGAGTTGAAGGTGAAAGATGAGAAAGGTGGGAGAGGCTGAGAGACTGAGAGAAAAGCTACAGAGCAGCTGCTTTTATTATGAAGAGTTGGGTAGAACTACAAAGAGTGACTGATAAGAGAAGACACACTTAACTCTGGCATCTCTAAATTCTAATGTGGCAAAACTGGAGGGCTTATGTAAGTGTCTATTAGTGTGGGTGAGCAAGCGATAAAGCATTTTACTGCAGTGGTGCCAAAACTGAGCAACAAGAGACAGATGTACAGTACAAAACCTATATGTGGACTCTGAAAGGTAAACAAGTGTGTGAGTATTTATGATGGAAGATACATTTCATGTAAATTACTTTGGAGCCATTTCTACCGTTGTCTGTGTAACATTACTTTTGTAACAGTTTGCTGAAAACATTCCTTCATGCCTCCTACTCTCCTCCGCACTTATGAAATTGATTTAGCCTTTCTTCTTCACTGCATAACAGCAGATGGTTAATGTCTCATTAGGGCATTGTATACACACACACAAACACACGCGCGTGCGTACTTCTATCTTTGTGAGGACAATGTCATAATGCATTCCCTAGCCCCTTTATCCAAACTTGACCACCAGAACTAAAGGCCTAACCAAACCCCCTCCTTAAATTACTCAATGAGCCTTCTGAAGTTTTGCAAAATGACCTTTTACCAATGGTATGGTAACCTAAACATTTTTGCACAACCACAGAAAGACATGAGAAATGTACACACAGACACACACGCACACACACACACACACACACACGGAGCACATATTTCATTCATTAACCCAAGCTTCTTCCAGTGTCCTTCATTAGTTTTAAAGAATCAGTAATTCAGAGCAAGGTACACCCTGAAAATACAGTAAACAAAAATATTTTTGACATGAGCTTTCCACTCCTCCATACACATCTAAGCCAGGAGTTAAAACTACAGTGTGGGGTGATTAACTGTCATTTACTATTTCCCAGGGCTATATATTGTGTATGCAGCACGTAACCCATATTCTGAGGCTGCACTAGCAGACATGCCAAATGCCTGCCTGCTCGTGTCCTGATCTTAACCCCACCCACCTTCCTTCGCATTACTGCATTCACCAGGGATGACCTTTCACCCCAGCAAATGTCAAGAGCCTTAACCTCCTGTTTTCTGGAAATAAGAAAAACTGTTGCATCATCTTCAGAAGAAATCTTGCAACTAATAATACTATTGGCATGGTAAACATGTACTCTAGGCCAATAAGCTTTATAGTGAAAAGTAAAGTTAGGTTAAGCCATGTGTGTTTATAAACAAGTGTTAAAAAGTGACTAAACTGTTTTCAGTGGTAGAGCATTGGGTTGGGATGCAGAAGCTTCGAATCTCACCCCACCAGGTGTGGCCCCACCCAGCCACCAAGGGCAACTTTGGTGCCGGTCCCAAGCCCAGACATACATGGTGGGGTTGCGGCAAGAAAGGCATCCGACGTAAAAACTGATGCCAAATCAGCGTGCGGAACATGTTGCCCTGTGGCGACCCCTGAAGGGACAAGCTGAAAGCTGTTAATCTTTTGACGATCTTTACAAATGGAAAATAAACTAATGAAAGTCTTTAGATGTAGAATGTGGAATAAGATCAGAAACAAAGGTTGGAAGAAAGCCATGCAATGAATTAAAAACAAATAAAAACTATAAGGTTAAACTCAATATATAACTTGCAAAGGCCAAGAGAGAAGAAAACTGTCGTCTGTTAGCTAACAATTATCTATAGACCTAATGTCGAAGAAAGTTAGGATGAGATAAGATGTCAGATTTTAAGAAAGAGTCAAAGATGATTCCTGGATTTTGAGCATTAAACTAAATCATCAGAAGTCTTAGCGTTTTCAGCTGAAGTAAAACAAGCAAACGTACAAGAGAAGAACCACCTGAAAAGAAGAGGGTTACTCTACTTGGGTGGAGGTCATGTCAGCAGTCTGAATGAGGGTTAGACACCCCAGACAAGAGTGGGGGCAGGTAACTGTTCCTCTGTTGCTGACTCTTAAAAACTGTCTGTCTTGGGAGAAGAGAATTGGCAGTGGGGTGGTGGACAGGGGGTGGGAAGGTGGTGAACCGGCCTGCCTAGCCTAAGCCCTCCTGGTGACTTTTTGCAGGCTGACTCAAAGGCTGGGTAGCAATTATGTTAAAAACAGAGCCGTTGCAGTTGGTTTCTCTGGTGTCTTGTTTATGCAGACTCTGTGTTTTCTATTCATGTTACCCTACTGTGGTGACAGTGTACCTGACCAAGGACAGATAAGAAAGAAAAGCTTTTCACATCAAAACAACCCCCCCCCCCCCCCCCCCCATTCATTTCATCAGACCTCTTTTTTTGTTCATTCAAACTGGTCTTTGTTTAGTTATCAGCGTGCTGGATCCCACGCTGATGAATATTGACAGGAAGAACCAGCTCTGGTTTGGGTGTGAGTGAAAGACTTAATCAGAAAAAATGGGAAAAGAGAGACAGACAAATATGGGCAAGGAAGAAGGATATAAGTGTTTAAATGTGCAGCGCAGGTTTGAATGTCTTTAGTTGTATATGCACATGTGTTCCTCCTTTTTCATGCTCCAAGATCTTTGCCCAGGCTTGTTTAAAAGACAGTAACCTACTTTGCCGCTTTTGCAAACAGACAACATGTGAATATACTGTAAGTTGTACCTGAGAAACAATGTGCACTGACACAATGGTTAAGGTAAAACACACAGAGGTGAGGAACGACTTAATCTCTAAATTCACTTTAAACATATTTAATCCTCTACCTCAATGCTCGGATTACCTAAACTGGCGGAGAGCAATTGAAAATAAATGGTTTTGTTGACATTATCCAAATCAGCGCACATAATACAATGAGTCACACCCACAAAAACTGCTGGCACACACACTGGGATGTCAAGCACAACCTTGCCACTGTGACCACTACTTAGAGGTAAACAAGTGCCTGACTCTGCAGCCCAAAAGTATATAAGCAAAGTACAACTGTGCAACGGGGTGAGATCATTTGTTCAAACCACAATACTGTTGTTGAGTTCAAGTGGCAGCTACAGTGTCTTTTCAAAGTGCTCTCATAGTTCGTGATGGATACCACACACACACCTGTATAACAGAATTGTTATGATCTAATTTTCACCTAAAAAGGAACACAAAAAACTCTTTAAACCAAAATGTTTTGGATGAGAACAGCTACTTTGTTCTCTGAGTCGGGGAACTTTGAATACACACTTGAAAACACCCCCCCCAAAAAAGCAGCTACAACACTACGCAGATTTAAAACCATGTTGAGTCTTGAATGGTCGCTGACAACACTCTCATCATACATGACCAAAAGTAAATGAAGTTCACGGGATGGTGAGTGCAGAAAGGAACCCACGCACAGCATGCCCACTATCAATCACTGTACTTACCTATCTAAATGTATATTTTTAACAGCGTTAACATTTGAAAATTTTTATACACTGTAGCTAAAAAGTATATATGTGTATATTAAATAAAGAGCTTATTGGAATTTACACATGTTATTAACGTGAAAGGTCAGTCTGACAAGAGCTTAAGCAATTAGTTTCAGACAATCCCCAAAGCTGTGGAAAGATTGCTTAGGCACCGCCTGCAGCCACTTCCACTCCTCTTTACTGTTACATAATCACATATCAGTTTACTGGGGTTGTTCCTGGATGCACTGCTTTCTCTGTGTTAAACAGTCTGCATGTCAGTTTAAGTTTGATTGCCAAAGGGACTATAAAACTATGGCTGGAGCACAAATGTGCATGTGAAACACCAGTAGCAAAACCTCACTGTACTGAAGATGAAAGTTGAAACACGACACAAAGCTCATCTTCTTGTCTGAAATACAGTAAGCACATATCACTGACATCCACCTAAATGTAGCATAAAACTAAGCACAAAAACACAAAATATAGGTGATTACCAATATACAACTGCAACAGTATTGTGACGCTCTTTTTCTTTCTCTCTGTTTTCCTTATGTCAAGCTATTGGGCAATCCTGGCTCTCATCTCAATCTCTGGCTCTCTTAGGGCATATTTTGAAACTATTCTAGATGGAATACCAAACATGTGGTCAGTTGACCAGTACAACCCCACACCATTCATGCCCAAACCACTGTGCAGTTGTAGCCAGAGGGTGAATTCCAATTTTAGTCAAAACTGAGGAATACAGGTTTGGAGCAGAGTATGAAAATTCACCACAAATTCAGTGTTAAATTAACTCAAGGACTAGGGTTAACAGAAACAAGAGATGTGCACACACAAAAAGGTTTAGTTAAGAGTGTGGTCCAGAATTGTACACTTTGATTTCACACCTGTCAAAATATCATGTTTAGATGTCAAGCCAAAAGTTAAAACAAGACAAATGATTGCTTAGAGAACTTACAACACTCTAAGAAATAAAACCAAAGAGCAAGACACAACAAGGGCCCATGGCTTCAGATACCAGCAGCTTATCCATACCTGTTTCTGGGGACAGGGATGTGGGTGGAGGGGAGGGGTTGTTTCTCTGTCAGTGGTGCGTTCAGCCCGTGTGCTGCCCTGAAGCTGTTGACCAGCTCTGCCTGTTTCCCTGGGTTTCTGATATCCAAATGCATGAAGCCGCATGGCAACTGCCTGTTTATGCCTGGGCAATGAGTGGGACTGGCTCTCTTCAGGATCCCAGTGTAACCGGTGTCTCTTTGGTCCCCTGGGCCAGACTATTAGAGAGAGAAAATAATAATTGAAATCAATACATAAGTTTGAGGCAAAATTTCAATTGTCAAGTATTTAACTGCCGTTCCCTACCAATAGTTAGACAGTTTGGCACATATGCATATTTGATGTTACAGTGTTAATTAGTTACTATTATGACATGATCATTTGACTGATTCTGCAAAAGACACGAGCCTCATAATACCTAAAATGCAATGCATAAACTGTGCAATGCAAGCCAAAGTAGGATGCTTATTTAAAAAACATGTCTTTTTACACGTATTTCTAATAGTAGTGCATGAGAGCCGGGCGGTGCTGTGCAGCCAGGAAGCCTCTCTGTAGCCCCACCCTGGAGTTACGGGGGAGGGGGTAGGTTAGTAGTTTGGTGTCCCTGCCCACTTTTCTGTAAACTTTGCACATACAACGAGCCGCCATTTAAAGTGGCTCGGATACGACGTAATTAGTTAGGAACACGCGTTAATAGCGATCGGTGAACTCACTGACACTTTACATGAGTGGGCTAAGAGTTTAAAAAGCGGTTCTCAGCACACCACACAGCACAATGTGCACGAGTGCAGGTCTCATGTGGACATCACCGTCGCATATTTTAACAGTCAAACTATATTAAGTGCGTGTGGGAGCGACGTAAGCTGCCAAAGTCGTCATACAGCGCAATGAGCGGTTGACGCTTCATGCTTCATGTTATTATTCGTGCTGTAACTTTCCCTGGGAGCACTGTTGACTTCACCGGCAAATGGAGTCGTGCGCACACCCACACCACGACCAAGCGAAACTTACTTTTTCCACGTCGTGCAATATTCGACTTCCCGGAGACAGTCCGTTCCCTTTATGCGAGATTCTCTCGCTTTTCGCCACCACACAGCCGCCGTCCATCGCAGGTTTGTAAACGACGGGACCGTTTTTTTCCGTCGTGTGGACCCGAGTGTCGCGGAGCACGGAGCGGCCTGGCCGGCAGATAAAATCCGCACCACCGAGCCTTGTCCCAACCAGCGGCTTCTCCAAAATATATTTGGAATCCATACTCGGCCAGGGCGAATGGAGACTAAAGGAAAAAAACCTTTCTGTATGTGTTAGTGCAAATTGCTAAAGTTAGATACATTTATCAAGATTGTCGCAAATGGATGGGTACTGTCTGTGTCTTAACCTCTACTCTAGTCTACATGTATGGTTTTCCACCAACACCACCCAGGATATCCAAAAAGCCGCCCGGTCAGGAGGATAAAAGATTGTTTTGCCTCTTTCCTCCAAAAGAATGCCACGCCCCCTCCTATTCGCTCCTATTGGTCCGCTGCGTACATAAACACTACACTTTGGCACGCGTCCACCGCGAGGCGGCCTTTGATTGGCTGTTTTTACAGCGTCAATCACTTTTTTTTTAACCCGAGTGGGTGGAAGAGTGGAGGGGGAGTATCCAACAGTTTACCGGCCGGTGTCTGTCGACGACGCGCCGGTCTGTAAGGCAGGCGAGAGGGCGCGGGGGAGGGGGCAGAGGAAAAACAGCTTGCAGGCGGTAGCAAACTGCGCATTTATGTTTTCGAAAATGACTTGATGATATTGTGGATCATTTGGAAATGGCGTGAATTGCACTTTAGAAGCGCGTTATCTAAAAAGTGAAGAGTTTTGTTCGCATTAACTCAAAAGTTACAGTCCACAAAAGTTACAAACCCCTTTGTAATTCCAAGTGAAAAATATGTATATTCAAACCATGGTTGTTGTAATGTTAAAGTAACTAACAGATGTCTGATGTATAGCACAGTATACTCCTTGACACTCCTGCTTTGAAAATATAAAAATGCTTCAAAGATCAAAAGGGCTTCTTTTGCAAAATGCCTCTAATAAGTGATATATTAATGTTACTATTGATGTATATGTCTACTTAGATTGTCCAGCCTTATTAATTGACTGATTATACTGTTTATTTAACATGTAAAATCCTGACCTGAAAAGTAGCTAGTAACTAGACTCTTGAAATGTGTGAGATAAAGGTAAGTGGAGAAAAAATAATAATATTTCTCGCTGGACCTTTGTGCAAAAAAGTAACATCCAATACAACAGATCTCCAGAAAAAGTAGCACTTTAAATCTGTTAATTTCACGGGCATGTTTGTGACATGATTGCATCACAACGTGAATAAGACAATAGAGTCCTTGCTTTTGTATTGCAATATGTTGCTAGGGCAAGTTTTCATATTTCTCTTTTTTTCTTGTCTCCACTTCCTGTAGACTCAAAACACTGAATAGTGTAGCCACACTGCAAAATTATTAGATCAAACTGTTCCTGCCTGTCTATCGTATCCTATTTTTACCACCTTAACCTAGAATTGAAGTGCTTGATAGAAATATGGGATGTGTGAACATTATCAAAAATAAGTTTCTAATAAAAGATACAGTATACTGACATCCATTTTTTGGGGGGGCTTTTTTAAAATTATTTAAAATACTTGCTGGAAATGCCTGGAAAAGGCCTCTTTATCTAACCTATTTGTAAAATGCCTGAAAAGCCCAGCCACGTTTGGGTTCTTGCTTAGGTTTGAACATTTTCTTGTTATTACGGTAAAGTGGCTAAAGAGCTGTAACAACTGGCACCGTAAAGGTGCTAAGTTTGACATCTTAAAGAAAACAATAAGACTGCACACAACAAACACACGTTATAATGTGCCACTTTATTAGAAAAGTAAAAACTCACTTTAATATTTTATGAAGATTAATATAAAACATTACAATCTTTTGCATATCTTCACTGCCACACCATATTTTATTATATTTATTATTCTTAAATTAAACCCTGTGCTTTAAGAACATATATAACATTGGCTACAGCTGTCACAGCAGTATTGGCCCATAATTATATCTGAAGACAACCAACAGAATCTGTATCTGCATGGAAAGCATGAATGTTGCATCCACAAATTACAATGTGTCTGTGATTACCATCTTTTTTTTTCAAGAAATATACTATATACTGTATGTTATACTGGAACAACATCAGAACAGCAACAGAGTATTTTACACATTTACATCGTCATACTGTATTTGTTTGTGCAATAAACATCTGTCTCGACCAGTGAATAACAGTGTTCAACAAATATATCCGATCGGTGCTTTCTATCAAGATAAAAAAAAAAATGTGGCACATAAAGTGACAGCCAGGGAAAGAGGATTAAGTGTGATGGCGATTTCCAGCCAGCATTGTTTAAGGGAAGCCTCAGCAAAGCTTGTTAAGCATCTCAGCTGTTAGCCATTTCTCATATCGGACAGTAGTTGAGCCACTGGTGCAGATAGGGGTTGGCCTGACCCACAGCCTCTGCTCCCCCCAATCAAACCATATAATACTCCCTGAGTCCGAAAGAACTGGACATCAAAGGCCCCTCCCCTGCACAACGAGGGAGAGAGGTGAAACAGAGAAAATAGAGGTCTGTATTGGTTACTGGAGGATGAGCACAGCTGGGGGAGGGAGTGTATGCAAGCACCGGACCAAGTGGAAGCAAAGTTTGCTTCCTCCACTAACCTGGAGATGCACATGGCTCAATTTCGCAGTGTGTGTTTGCCTGCCAAGAGTATGTGTGCATGATTGTGTGTGTGCACGTACACAAACACATATTGGGAGGAGGAGGGTCCTTTGGGTCAGTGTCCATTTTCAGTGATCCTCATCCAGCTTTAAGTTTGCTGTTCCTCATCTCTCTCCCACACCTATTTCTTGTCTCCCCCAGAGCGCAAAATAAACAATGCTCTGCCATAGAAATACCCAGTGGCTTCTTTCCTTTTCTATTTCTCTCCCCTCCCCTCCTCCTCTCCTTCAAAATTGTTGCTTTGGAACATAACTCAATGCTGCTTTGCATCACATGTCAAAAAGGTACAACAGAAAGATCAACAAACAAGAGATCTATTAAGTACTACAATATTTGTTTCCATATATCAAAGCATGCACTTTTTTGATCAAGCAGGAAAAAATGCACCAACAACAAAAACAGACTGTTTTCATGGCAGTGGCATGAGCTATTTAATTAATGGCATTGTCAGTAGGTAAGAAAAAATAAACAGTGCATTAAAATACAGTGCATTTGTTTTTACATACTATCTGACACAATAGTATTTGTGTTACTGATCTTTCGAATTATTTTTTTCTTCACATGGCACAGTGAAAGCATTCTAACCCATCCTCCCCCTCTCAGCCTGAGAAGTTTGTATCACTCTTACTCTATATTTATGCCCATTTTTTTAGCCTCTGTTTTCATCCTTGATTTTTCTTTTTTTTTAAATGTTCCCCAAAGCTACATGGGAAAGACCTTGTTTATAATGGAAAAGAACTCAAGTGTAGAGCCTAGAGATGATGGGGGGCAGCAAGGGGCATCCTTCCAAAGGATACTAGCTGGTCATTTTTTTTGCCGAGCTCTTAGTTTTCCTTGGACCTCAAATCTGTTGCTATTTCAACCACCAGACTTAAGTCTGGTGAGGTAAGGAGAGCTCTGGCTTTGACTTGAGTGCAAATCAGAACTGTGCTTGGAAATGTCCTTAATCTTAAGGCACAGTTAAGCCAATCAGTCCTGCAGCTGTGCAAAAAAACAATGGCCACAAAATCAGATGTTTACAGTGCCCACACGTCTTGACATATTAACTGCACAGAATGAAGCATCGTGTACTATTTTGAACATTCTTTCACTTCCTTATTTTTTTCAAATATGATCCCAGTAATACAGTAAAGGTCTTGCATTGTGAAATCTGTCACCCATATCACTCTGGGGAAATTCTTGCACAACTTACTCAGTGCCCCTGACCTGATCACCTTATCCTGTGTGACTCTTCCAAGTATGTGTGTGTCTGTGTGTGGGGGATGTGTTGGGATATATCACCATGAATCTGGCTACAGATTTTTGTCATATCTAATGTCATATTTTATGTGAAGGTCACATAATTGAGAAAAACCCTGTTTAATAGTAATAGGGTTTTTATTGATTACTGCTAAATGTGCATTTAGGGCACATTGATAGTAATCTGATAATAGCCTTCACATATTTCTGTGTTTAAGCAGGCCTATACATTATAGGTATGCTATAGGGCTTAAACAAGGCACCACAATAATATGTGCCAGAGAACAGATAACGTGTTTTAGATATTTGTTTAGGGATAGCAAAGCACTACAAATCTCTGTGACATTGATCTGCCACAATATTTGTTCTCATCTCCATATTTTTAAGCTTGCATATGACTGCCCACCCCCCAAAGATAAAGCATGTGTATGTGTGTGCAAATTAGTGATAATAATTAACAGTGGCCAACATGCTCTTAATATTGCTAGCTTCCTTGCTACCACTGTCTAATTTCAGGTGTGTGCTTGAGTTTGAACAATGCATGCACATTTCTTTTTTTATATATATTAAACAGTGTTTTTCTCAGGTTTACTCTTTAAAGACTACAGTGTTCATATAAAAATAAAGATATAATGAAAAATTATGCACAAACAAGTGAGCGTGGTCAGTGACACAGTAGGATGAAGGTGTCTATTCTGTTTTTCTTTTTTTTTTTTGTTCCATTTTGGTTAAAATGTATTTGGTCCATATTTAGGCTGGGCTAGGCTTAGGCTGGTTCTGAAGTACAGACCAATTAAGGGAAGTCTGAACCTGGAATAAGACCCTGATTGTATCTGATGTCAACACAAAATGGATTGTCATGTTGTGTGTCCATAGAGGGCCTTGTATGTATGTACAGCAACCTGTTGGCCAATGAACAGGTAGGTCTTTAAATGACTCTGCACCCTTTTTTGCCTGTTAGCCAGCTACAGGCCAGTGACATACATCTCCATGCCGTCATTGAAAGTGAAGATGGTGGTGGTGCTGGAGCTGTTGACCCCTTGTTTAACATCACTGATGGTCTCATAGAAATTCTCCCCACCAGGCAGGCCTCTGACAGGCAGGACGGTGGGTCCTGAGCTCTGAGGTGCTACTGGTGCCGCCTGCTGCGGTTGCTGCTGCTGGGGCGTCTGCTTCTTTCTACGCAGGGTGGCATTACCACCTGCTGTGCTGTTACTGGTTCCCCCCTGCTCACGTTTCCGGTGGGAGTCGATGGTAGCATATGCAGGGTCAGATTCAGCCACTGCGCATGTGGACCAGGACCTGTCTCCTACCGGCTCATAGCAGGGTTCCTCCTGGGAATGTGCCTGGCACTGGACTCCTCTGCCTCGGCTCCGGGAGGCCGCATTGCTTCTGTCTCCACCAAAAGAGCGTGGGAGGGTTTTTGCTCCGTTGTTTTCCACAGGTGGTTTTTTCTTCTGGGTTTTGCACACAATGGAGTAGGTGTCAGCAATCTGAGGGAACCAACAGAAGGAGACCTGAGTATGGGGTCAGTTAATCATATGAACTATGGTATAACTCTATCCTAAAAACAGAAGGTGACTGCTACTCTCCTTTATTTGGACTTGTTTCTATAATCACAACCAAACATGCTGCACTGTGCCTTAAATAAACAGTCACAGGATCAGGTTATTCCCAGTTTTAAGTGTCATATTTCCCAGTTAACTAAGACTATGTTTATGGAACCAAGTACAATATGTGAATATAAGATTAAACATGTAATGTAGCCAATTTGATGTGGGCAAATGAATGTGTGATCCTGGATAGTACTGGTGAGTGTGCACTAATGTGCATATGTCTTGACAGAGCTTGCTTAGTGCTCTAACCTGACCTATTTTGATTGGGGTAGGATAAGAGAGAGTAAACTGTCTTATCAGTCTGTTAAGGTCTAGGCAGACAGAGTTAGCTTTACAGTGGATGGACCTGTTAAAATTTCACCACAACTGCTTTGGCAACAGAACAGCAGGGTATAGTGTGAAAGCTCTGGATAACAGCCAATTTGTTGGAAAAAAAAACCCCCACCTGCTCAGTAGTGCACACTAATGGACTTTGCCCACATCTCATTTGCTCTGAATGAACCTGCACTGCAACCTGCATGTTTTTGTTACTGTGTTAATTGCAGGTGCATGCATGTGTCTGCAAATACATAGACAGCATGTGCACATGTGTTTACTGTAGGCGTGTGTTTACAGTGAAGCATGTACAGTTAGATTTCACATCTACAACTCCCAACTCAAAAGCATGTGGGGAATTTGGATAAACCACTGCTGTGACCCCTGGCATTTCTATGTCAAAACTCCACAAGATGGGCACAAGAGCAGAGAATTGTGGGACACAGTCATGTTTACCTTTCATGTTCACACCCATAGCAGCAGCTCTGCTCTAGTGGCCCTGTGAAACACTGGCTATGCAAACTCTCTCTCTTTCACACACACATACACAGATTAACCTTGTTTTTTCTGCTTCCAAAAACTAAAACCTGAGACCACAGAGACAAATGGCTAAACTTCTTTCTTGGTGCATTTCTGTTGTTTACTTTACACAAGAAAAGATATAACATCAGTTGAGCCGAGCAAATATGACAGAAGTGCAAACCACTGTTCCTTTAACTGTGAACGTCTCTTTATCTTTCAGTTTTTGGCAAACCACATACGTACCCGGACCCACAAATCTCTTGTGTGACCTTGGATAAACAAAGACCCTAGCGTATGCTACAAGTGTGTGCACACAATGTGCAGTGTGTGTAAGTGCAAGTGTGTGCAGTTGTGCACACAGAATTTGCAGCTCTGTGCAGCAGAGGAAGGAAGTCACAAGATGATGGGGATTTCAAAACTGGGCTGCAGCTGTTGAGGAAGCCTGTGCATTGTATGTTTTCTTTTCTCCTCCGCTCTCTCTGTGTTGCTTTCAGTTATGTCTCTTATACTGTTTTCATTCTCTGCTCACAATTAAGCCTACATTGCATACACTGATGATCCATGGCACCAAAAAGGGTATAACTTATACATCTTTTTGTGATCAACATTGGAACCATAAACTTGTGTGCTAACAGTTAATATTCATCTGGTAAGACATGATCTGTGCAATGTGATTGGCTGGAGAAGGCAGCGCCTCCTATTAGCCAGGAAGGGAGGGGAGCAGAAGGAGAGAGCCAGGGTAGGGGAGGAGATTTAGGTGGGAGTGGAAATTTAACACCTTTTGACAAACTCCAGAAAATACTAACTATATAGGCATGTCAGGGCAGCATCAAACTCTGCAACGGAAAAACACAGTAACTAAAGGAGAAAAAGGGTTGGAAGAGAAGAAAAAGCAAAACAGAACGTTTCAAAGAAAGAAAAATAAACTGAGAGATTGAAGAATACAGTCAAGTCCAGCTGCTCTGTGTACCAGCCTGATTTGCAGAGGAGGAGTTTTATTTATGAGCCAAACAGCAGAGACTTAACCCTTTAATATCCATCCCAATTCGGTGGCTTCTGTCTTGGACAAAAAAGTTAACAGAAGTTTAAAACTTGATGCATTACTTAACTTTTACATGCTTCACAGAATAGCTAAAACTACGCAACTATAAAATCATTTATCTTTTATGTGAGATGAGTGACTTTCACTTAATTAATTAGACAATGATAATAATGAAGATAATGAAAAGGGAGGTTTAGACAGGCTAATAATAGACAGTGGTCTTTGTAGGAACACCCCTTCATCTACACAGATTTACTCTTCCAAACCCCCAGGCTGGCCCCACTAACTCTTTCAGTATGTTGTACTTTGTCCAGTGGTCAGCAAAGACAGGGGGATTGGGAGTGTAGAGGTGGGGGTGGAGATTCTGCATGTGAAAGCACATGTGGCTGGATATGTGACATGATCACCCAGTGCAAACTTCCCCCTCTCACCACCAGACATGCTCCACCATATTTACAGCGTGTATTTAGGTCACTGTTTTAGCCTGCATCCCAGTCAGGGCAGATCACATTTTGTCTGCGTGCGCTGATGATGCAAAGCAGCTGACCTTTAACAAACATCTCTGGGAATGCTAAGTGGCGATTAATTATTCGGGATCAGATGGTACTGATGTCCAATCCGTCTGTTAAATTGTGTGTTAGAGACCGATAAATGAGTGGGGGGCTGGGATATAAGGGTGAGGGTTCAGGCAAGGATTTGGGACTGCTGTTGTAGTCCTTCTGGTCCCTCGTGAAGTGGCCCTTACCGGCAAATATGACTAGAGATAAACATAGGTGTATAAATGTAAACTACCTCCTTTGCAGTTGGGGGAGATGGATGCCCCTGTTCGTTCTCTCCGCGGTGTGGAGGGGGGTGCAAAGTGATGATGTCGTCGTCTTCTGGAGGCTTCCAGATGTATTGCTCTCCATTGCCTATGAACACGGGCTCCTGGTACACAAAATAAATTGAGGAGCTCAGGCAAGTATTGCAATTATGATCTGGAAGTATCAATACAAGTCAATCACACAAAAAGAATCACGTTATAAAACATGTTACCGCATTTATCATGTATATGTGTCGTGCCATACTTAGTGAGCTTTTTGGTTTCTTCTTTTGCTGTCTGTGTCTAGGCCCTGTGAATTGCAAAAGCTTTCATTTGCCATGTTTGCTCTTAGCTTAGGTAAACAGTGACTTGTTGCACAGAGCAGTGCATGTTTGTATGCGAGAGTTAGAGAGCGCGAGAGAGAGAGAGAGAGAGAGAGAGAGAGTATTTGTTTTGACGAATCAGAGGTCATGGCTGAGAGAATGGTGACACAGTTACACTGTGCAAGAATATGAACCATACAATTTTGGTTGGTACTGTTACAATCAATAGATTACGGTTGTAAAAGAGTCTAAAGCATTTTCTTTAATAGGTTTCTATTTCCACAATATTCCCTTTTGTTAAGTAGTCAGATTTCTTCCCTTTCATGTTTAGTTATTAACAAACAAATCTGCAAGAGGCAGTGTTAAAAAGATACTAGGTTTAGAATATGGTGTCTTCAGCTGCCAACTGCTCTGAGACCAGTTCCTAAATGGAATCAAATACAACTACTGATTAAGGTACATTTTCTACACTTTTATGTTTCTTATGCTATTAAGAGTTTTTCTTCAAAATTTAACAATGACAACAAATAGGCAATGACTTATTTAAGTGCCAAGGAGTGCCCACTTAATTTTTCATTGCTCTGTTATCAATTTTACCACAACATTTCTATGCAAAACCACTCAAAGATATCCTGCTGACAGACAGGCAGACACACTTCTGCAGAAACAAAAATCTTTTGTCTGTATTTGAATTTTCTATCTGTTTATACAAAATGTTAGCTTGCTAATAAAAAAAGTTGGTGCTCTAGTTTAATTTTTATCACTGGTGATCAAAGCCAATTAGGAACCAATTAGAAAGTGTGTAGTGGTGTGTGCACATGTGACCCAGGAAGATTAAACTTTTAAATGTTCCTCCTGTGCAGTGAGAGTGAGTAATAGAGGCTGGGGCAGAGTAAATGGCTTCAATATGTGAACATTATTTATCCCCACAGTGGCTGTTGGCTACCTGTTAGCCCTTTCTAGATAGACTTGCAGATAGATTCAATAGGAACACACACTCACCCACACACTCACACAGGCATGCACACAAGCACACACCACACACAGGCAGCTTGGCAGTCTGCCAAGCCCTTACATAATCCATCCTCACTTTGGCCTGTGTAATACTGTGCTGCACAACACAGTGCAAAGGGGTTAAAGAAACACACACATACACACACACACACACAGTCAAAGATTTAGCATGCGCAGATTAAAAGTGCAGGTCAACGACAGGGCTGGAATCCATAGCCCAGAAACAATTCTTTAAACACACGAATCAATCTCTCTAATTCACTACACAAAAGAAAAAGTCACCCTTTTCATGCTCTGCCAAACACATAACCATACTAACAGACATGAAAAATAGATATGTGTGCCAGCAAACCCAGAGGAAAGACTGCTCACCATCCGATCATTGTCCCTCTGCTTCCCTCTCAGAACTGCCCTAAACCATGACCTTTACTGTTTCTAAACACTTCCCAGCTGGGTCATGCAACTGTATAAAGTGATTCAAACATTCACATAAAAGGCCAAAGACATTAAAACACGTTATTAAGGTTGGTGTGATGGTGAGGTTGTGAATGATATTGATATTGTTGATATTATTTTAAACATGTGTGCTGATGGAGAATATGCTCACACTTATTCATTACAATTTATGGTTATGATGATATTAATGAAGTATAATTCTATGGTAAAATCTGATAATAAAAAAAGACATAAACCAGATAAAATAATATAAATCCTCAAATATAAAAACAAAGAGCAGTTTGTTTGAGGACACTGCCCTCTGGTGGTAATCAGACAAGTATACAGTTTCAAACGGTGGATGGTTGTATAAAATTGTGCAATGCACATGGTTTTCAGGGACCATATTGATATAATGATTCCTTTACCTTTGGGAAGGAGTGCAGATGAAATGGCTCCAGTTGCTTGCGTGGAAACTCCTGACTCCGATGTACTGATGGAGGAGCAGCAGAGGGTGAATCACTCACGCTCGATTGGCTGTCTGACTGGCTGTCGACCCCGTTATTTTCTTTCCTGTTTGTCTTGTCAACCTTGATGTGTTGAGTCACCAATAAAAACATTATATACAAGCCTTCCAGACTTCCAAAGAAGTCAACACAATGAAGTTTGAAGTTTGCATTTTGACGGATTTTGGTTAACTTAAACAATTTCATCTAAGGAGTATCACATATATACAAAATCCTAACACTGAGCTAAGCCTAAAGGCTAATGAGAACAGGCTTTTTTTAATTTCCTTGTCATATCATATCCCTTGCATTACCTCTTTAATTTTGGGTTATCTCTTTAATAAGTATGATAACGATGTAGGTTTATACTTACCTTTCTGAACTTTCGTATAGATGCATACTCAGCTGCAGTTGTATCTTGGATTGCCAGGGAGTTAACAGAAGACAGAGGGGACCTATTAACCCCAGTCGCCCCATTACCTCTTCCTGCAATTGGACTGTTAAAGGTGCCATTCCCTCTACCATTCCCTTTGCCGCCCTATGAGTAAAAACACACACAAATAGTTTTGTATTCTTAAAGTTGTCAGTTACAAACAAATTATAATCACAAATACAGGAACAGGGAAATACAGAATATTTAACACTACTCACTCACTTCACAATTAAAGCAATGTCATCCTACTGCAGAACTGCAGCTCCTGCACTTTAAACCTATGTACACAACCTCTTGCATACAGGAAACACCTCCTGCAAGTTACACTAAAATTGCTGTAATGATTACTTTACACCAATATAGCATCATATCTGCCTCTGCAGGTCAAACAAGCTGCTGCAATTACTTTTTACTCTTTTTTGTCGGCACACAACATGAATAGCATGCTAGCATGTACTGTTATATACATACATTCCCGTGCCCGTTTCCATTACGGGTCCCATTGGGATGAGCTGGAGGGCTTTGGGCAACTCTGACTGTAGCTGGAGTATTGGCTGATGTGGGTGGCAGAGTAGAGGGTATCTTGGCGCTTGTGTCACTTTCCCGGACTCCTACACTTTCATACAAGCCATCGTCCAGGCAGTGGACAGGAGTAGGGTTGTTGCGCAAGCCAACCTCAGTGTAGGTGTGATCTCTAGTCTCTCCCCCTCCTCCTCCCCCTTCTCCTCCTGTTTCCCCTCCTACCCCCTGGGAAGATCCTTGGGGGCTGGTGGGGATCTGGGGAAGCTGGCGCCCATGGGACGGCCTCAGGTCTGTCTGAGAGCGCCGACTGTGGAGGAGCAGGAGGTCCATGCTGGCTGGACGGCTCTTACTAACAGCTGCACACACACAGGAAGAGGAGGAGGGTGAGAAACAAAGTAATGGAGGAGACAAGACTGAAATGTAAATGCTCAGGATTATACATCACATATGGTCATATACAAACTCTCAGCCATCACTTACAGTTTCCATTACATGGAAAGCGGTTGATCTCATGCAGCCGGGTGTCAGATTTGCTCATGGAGTTCAGTTTGGGATGCCGAAGCGTACCCTGCTGTCACACACATATGGACATGTTAATACAGAAATAAAAGACGCAAACACATACATGTGCATTTGTATGCGACAGCAGTCACTGACAGAGAAAGCTTACGGAGATAAGAGCGGAAGGAGTTCTGGATGAGGAGGGAGGGAGAGTAAAATGAAAGCATGTCTCACCATATTTACTGATGTCCCTTTCTCTCCAGCTGGGGGATGCTTGCTCTTGCTTTTCCTGACACAACATCAAAGTGAGGGAGGTCAACAGGAGCCGGTGGACAGAGAAAGAACATAAACACACTCAGAGCAGATAGATACCATCAGCATCCAGTTCTGGCTAGGGCATAAAAGTCCTTGGTTGATGACAAAAACCAAGTCAAACAGTGACTGGAGAATGACTCAGGTCTTTGCCATAGCTGACTATGTCCTTCACTGAGAAACTCATCTAACTTACAATTATTGTTTCGTAATATGCATTATTCTAATTGCCTTTACCATTTTTCTTTACAAAATACTCTTAAATTTACGTAGCAAATGCATCTAGAGTAGTGTTAAGCATCACTGTGATCCCCGGAGGTTGCAGTAGCTATAGGAAACTGTTGATATGGTGAGAGAGTGATGAGCTAAAGCAAGAAGACAAAAGCTCCTGGGTACAGGTGCAAGTATGAGAACTCTTCTACCCTCACGACCACACAATGTGTAAAAATTAAGAATTATACAAATACTGTCTCATCTATTTATAAAAAGGGGGTCGAAATATGGTTCCAATCCATGTTACTGAAGCTAGCTATTGTCTCCTCCAGTGAGCTGAAACGCCATCCTATTTGTACAAACATATGGCCATCATACCCCAAGGGGAACACGAGAAGGTGAAGAGAGCTCCCCTTGGAGATGTTCATAATCGCATGGCACATGAGGGGGTTAAGACATCTAAACATAATGACATAATGGAGAAGGGCAACTTGTAGACTGAGAACTGTCTTTTAAAATCCTTAGAATCCTAAATGACCCGTGTGAAGGGTACGTTTTAAAGCATTTGGGAGAACAGGAGCGGTAGGAGGTCATTCTAGGATCTGGAATCTGATCTATGGTATTTGCACATGACAAAGTAAATGTGTTGAACAACTGACATCCAGTGAGGAGCGTATATCTCAATTTCCATATCTTAGTGTCTTTTTATTTCCATGACATGAGCTGGCTTGACATTTCTCTACATCTTTATCTATGTATCCCATGGCAACAAAGCCACAGTGCAGCTTCTGATTGGTCCCTGAGGGTTCTAAAAAAAAAGGCTTTCCCCTTGGTCTTGCCTGGCTCAGACTCTGATCCTCTTTACACCACGGGGTGTTCTATTGCTTTTGCCTGCTGAGGAGTGTGCTCATAAGGGGTGACATGATGCTGCACTGACTCTGGCCTGTCTCCTCAGTGTCCTGTAAATATAATTTCATCTGATCTGACACTTGCAGCCATTAACATTCATTACTGCCACTCCGCTCACAGCAGTGGATGAAAGAGACAAGGATGATGGAAAGGGAAGAGAAAGCAGGGAGAGAGACACAAAAGTAGCAGAGAATTATGGGAGTAATCTGGGAGGGCATGGACAACTGGCAGCAGAAATGATAAAACTTTGGCTCTTTTGTTTTTTTTCAGTCTGCCCCTAAATGTGTTCACATTTCAAATCACATGACCATCTTCTTACCTTTGGCAGCCAACGCAGACAAGGACAATAAGGATGGTGACCACAAAGGCAGATGCTGCTGCAATGGCTCCCAGGAGCAGGAGGTTTTGGTAGCGGGGTTCAGCCATGACACCCACTCCCTCTCCCTCACTCACTCCGACTAGAGCTGAAAATCTGCCACGCAGACCGTCTGCTGAGGAAAACCTGCAGTGAAACGGGAGAAAGAAGAAAGAAAAGGAAAAGATACAACATATGAGTGACATTAGAGATAAGAACAACCTGAAGAAATGCTGCAGAGAGTGAGGTGAGAAATGGTGTGTGTTTATGTGTGTGTGTGCTTGGTTTGCCTCTGGCTTTTTGTCACTGTCTCTTTCAGACATATCAGTTTCTATTTTTGACTCGCTAGAATAATAATGCACAGAAAATAGAACACCTTACGAGGCAACCAGTTTGAGCACGCAAAAAAGGTTTCATCACACTCTTTTTGTTGTTTAAAAAAGATCAGATGATACCATAATATTAATCTGACTAGCCAGAGAAATATTCCTTTGTGCTAGTTTTACAGGTAAAACCAAGTGAGCTCCCTGGAATAGTGTCTTACTGATGGAAGGACTGGATCCACTGCTGCTATGCTTCGGCTTTCTGCCAGACAACTTTCTTTTTCTTCAGTCATCAGTAACTCAAACACAGATTTTTAGCTTTTTAACCCGTGGTGTACGTTTAAGTAATTGCACCACTACAAACAGGGTAACCATTTCATCTGTCTCTAATACTTCAACCTCCTTGTCACACCAGGGTAAACAAACCCCACAACCACCCACTCACCACTTCACCCACACACACACACAGGTGGTTGATTAAATACTGGATTTGAAAATGTATGATTTGCAACACTGGACATAACAGTTGCAGTTAACTGTCTGCATATTTTGTGGAATGAGGATTTATGTGCAAAAATGACTTATGTGCCAATACAGTAAGAAGAAGTAATTTACCTCATGTCTGGTAAAAATGTGCAAACCAACACAGCTGTGGTTTGTATATATTTTTTTATTGTACATTAATTAACACAGTGCAAGTACATTTATGATCTTACATTTTCTTCTTAGGAGCTACATTTTATTCTCAGAAAGAAAGTAAGCCAGACTAACTACTGTAACTACTTGTTACAGGTTGTAAAAGAATTCATCCCAAAGTTTTTAGTTTGCTATTTATGCTGTCATTCTGTATATACCTCTATTTCTTTCTTTTTTTTTTTTATGTGCCACGTATTTAAAACATAAATACAGAAAAAAGACAAATGGTCTGTCAGTTCCAGTCAATATACAATTGCTTACAATCTCCAAAAACATTTTAAAGTCATCCATGTCAGTTGTTGCTTAAAATAAAACTTCTTTAAGTTTCTTTAAAGTCTCTGGCAATAATTTATTTCTTGCCCTATGCATAGCTAACAATGTCTTAAACAGATCTCATTATTATTACGAATCCAGATTTTATAAACAATATGTTGGTATGTTTCTTTATAGTCGGCCTATGTATAATGTGTACTGCTCTTTTAATATATATAAACAAGTTAATCAACTGCTGGAAACAGAAAGTTACTGTAACATCATAAGCTTTAACATAACTACAAAAAAGCTGGTAGCTGGTACTACTTATATATACTGTATGGATACACTGAGAAAACTGAGTGTCAGAATTACAGTTTTCTTCACACTTCGCTTACATGCGACTAACCGGACTGTTAACTAAGCATCCTAAGCCATAAGGTCATCTACCAAAAGTTTTTAAACACTTTTCCCCTGTTTTCGCATGATTCTGAATCCCCGGGTCGAAACAATTGTATTTAGTTCTGAATAAAAGCATCTGCCAACAGTACATGGAAATTATTTTCCTGCATTCTATGTTCTTTATCAGTTGCATGTTTCACAGTGCATTAGTTATAGGTTTTACTTACATTTACCACAGTATATTGAGCACATAAAAAAGTATGAAAACGTATAAATTACATGCATCTTAATATTGTGATCATCAAGTAAAGAGCTTGTTCTGGACGAAACCCATTACTCATTACAGTAACAGGGTTTTGCCGTAGAGTTATCAATTGATCTCACCAGTGTATTTGATAACTTTAGTGTGAAGTCTGAAGGTAAAGTTTGGTTTTGATGTAACATTACATGGTTTTGAGCAGAAAGTTTGGTTTTGAGGTGGAAGTTTATGAAAATGGTTGTGCAGTTTTGCATTCGTGTTCACAGTTTGGGGAAATGGAGCATCATTTCAAAGAATTTGTCTTAGCAATTGAGAAAAAAAATAACAATGCAGTTTAAAATGGAGGAAAACATTTGATTATGTTAACGGACACGATCTGGTCAGATAGGCTTTAAAACTGCTTTTTGACCAAATATTTGACCATAATCTATTACATCTCACATCCATCTACAGCCATATATTAGGAAACAAACATTAGCTTTGTGTGCTGCTTCAGTGAGCTGCAACAGTTAAACCTGGCAGATGCTAAATGTAGATATTTAGCAAACAACCTCTGTTCAAGAACCAGTCAGTCACTTCTAATTTAGTCATACATACAGTACATTTCCACAAAGTAAGAATGTATGTAACTATGGACATTTCAGAGGCTATACTCACTTGTCACTTGTACAGATACTATGTTCATTTACAGCACACATTTGGAATTTGGATGACCTGCTGTGCACATTTTCCAAGGGCACAACACACACATGCATACATCATGTGGTGCATTCCTTTCCTAACAGAGAAAATGGCGGCAATGTGGTTAAAGTATTAGATTAGAGAAAAAGCTGAACATCAGGGATCCAAATGACAAAGCAAGCAGTCAGCAGAAGGAGGTCATGCAAGCTACTGTGTATATTGTGTGAGAAAGCGAGAGAGATTCTAGAATATACCACCACAGGATCTTGCTCTGGCTTTCTGTTTCTTGGAGATAAAACTATTTCTTTTTCCAATGTCCTCTTTTCTAGGTCCCTCTCCCTCATTGCTACTCCAGATTTCCTCTCCTTCTCGTTTCCTAGTCTCTCTTTCTTTCTCTGTCTCCCCGTCTGCCTGACCCTGCAGATATGTGAGGCAATGCACAGCAAATGAATTAGAAGAGCAGAGGCCTCAGACAGCCCTTTATGGAATAGACAGACAGGCAGGCAGGCTGAGTACAACACCATGGAGAGAGGAAAAACAAGAGGGAAGGGAAGGGTAAGACAAAGGTGATGAGACACTGGGGTAAATGAGGAGTAAATGGGATGAAAGTGTAGACAGGTGGGTGTAGATAAAAAATAATAAAAATGCAGAAAGACAGAAACATTTGAGAGCAGGGTGCGATAAAGGGCGAAGGAAGGAAGAGAGAAGAGAGAGCGATGAGACTAGGAGGATGAAGACGGTGAGAGAAATAGAGGGAAAGCCTGGGAGGATGTGCAAAGAGTGCAAGTAGGGAGGGGGGCACAGAGAGAGAGGGGGAAAAAAGGAGGAGGAGGAGGCAAAAAGAAGGAGGTCATCAGCGGTCTGTTTCTGCCTGCATTTTGTCAGCCCCCTTCTGAAATATTCAGGCAAGAAACGCATACAAAGGGTGCATTTCTGAACCGCCAACGTGCACAATACAAGACAGGAACACGTGTGTATCAGCATACTTAGTATGTGAAGCTCACAAGTGCTGAATGAGACTCTGGAGGACGAGAGGCTCGATGTTTTGCACGACCAATAACGCCCCTGCAGCACCCTCAACAATAGCGCACTGTCAGGGTGCAAGAGTGTTTATTCCAGCATCTGTCTTCATTTCAGACCTTTATGAGTAAAATGACAAGGATAATAACAGCATAGTGAGAATGATGACGATAGCAATGATGGCCTTATTGTCGCCTACTGCTGGGGATGATTATAATAAAGATATCAGTGATTTTGGGGATGATGATGAAGGTGCAGCTGCTAATACTGACAGTAACAATGGTGATAACGAGGTCAAATTGAGCGCCGCGAAGCTGCGTTAAGGGGCGGATGCAGGCAACAGAACCGGCAAAGCTGCAAGCAGGATGCAGCGGTGCAGAGCAACCACAGGGTGGAAGGTTTCCTCTGTGTGTCTTTGAGATCACACACATGCACACAGCAAAGAGCAAAACACGCACACACACACCGGAATAAAACATTAGATTATTGCTCTGAAAATCAAACAACAGTCTGTGGATTGCACAACCAACCATTTCGCAATGAAATGTCAAACCAAATGACCGTTTAACACTCACATGTACTGTTCAACGGGGGGTCTAACAGACTTTGCAGCCTCTTAATTTTGCAATATCTGCGCCACAAAAAGCTAATTATAGTTTCTACACCTAGTTGTGATTAAAATAGAGTCATTTCAAAGATCAGATAATTTTTCATGTGACCTAAAATCTGTTGCTGTTGAGGTGTAGAGCCTTTATTTGCAGCTCTTAAACAGAGCCAATTCATTTATATTTTTGTGGCTATTTCTGGGATTCAAAAAATGCATATTGCAGTCTTTTAGTTTGACACCTGCCTAATTAAAAATGTAAACAAGTAATTAATTACCAGGCCATTTCATTAACCATGCTTTTGACTGTAAAAATATCTTACTGGGGTTTATTGCACACAGCACTACGTAAAAGTGGGACATGTTTGGAGGTTTAAAAATAAGCGTAACCTGATTTCACTTACGTTTCAGGGATGACATTTAGATTTACAGTTACATTTTAGATTACATCACATGCTGTCATAAATTGTTAATGTTTTCACTAGTCAAGAGGTGTTGGTTCAGCTTCCTGTGTTGGGTATTTTTTACTGAAAGAGCAGAAGAGACAGAGACAAATGCTGTACAAAGCATAAACAGTGTATGCTTTGAGGAGACGGAGTGTAGCCTGAGATGTTAAATGAGTTTAACTTCATCTTTTCTTAGGTGATTCTGTAAAGAAATGCATCTGATGTCCATGTCCAGACTGAAACATGTGCAAAGGTTCATGCTTATGCTATGTTGTGTTCCTACCAACCCAACTGAATTAAATAAGCATGTGTTTATATTACTGTTATCATCCATGGTTTGCCCAAAAAAAGGTTTGTCTTGCGACTCTAAACAAAACTATCTTGTATCTGTCCACTTGAGAAACTGTCTTAAATTGTTTGTAGCTAATTTTAACTCCATTGCCAAATTACACTTCCTGTCCTTTGTTACTGAGTATTTGTACTTTCAACAGGTAGCATGTAGACATTGCCTGGTGCTCATCTTCATGTGAGAACAACTAATTTCTTTCATTTTTTTCTGTATCGGAATTCCATTTCAGCTTCACTCTTCAGCTGGTTTGTGTCCCTTGTATCTTCCAGCCAAAGCTGGGACTGTATTTACCACATAAAACTCCCCAGCTTCTTTTCGAGTTACATTGGATTAACAAAGCCAGCACCCATGCAATTTTCCTAATTGTAGCCAGAGATTCACAAGGCCGATATGCCCCTGTCATGTTCCTGAGCACAGCTTTCACTGTCTGTCATCACATTAGGACAAATCCTAATGGTGATTATTATCAAGGACAACAGTGGAGTAAATCCAGGAGATGTGGGTTTTGCTGCACATGGCTGTGTATGAGGAAGTAACTACTGCAGAATTGCACCTGCTCAATAAATGAACAAACTGAAATAAACTCATGGCACTCACCAACTTTTTACAATGACGACAACTTCAAAGGGTAACAATCATCACAGGACATTATGAAATATTTTTAATTACATCCTCTCTTCAGCACTAAACTGCAACTGATACCAACCTGTAAAGTATCCTGTCGTCTATACACTCCACTTCCAAATCAATCTATCATGCTATTAGAAGATAGCTCATCCATGCACACATCATAATCTGTGCTGGACAGAAATAAATTGTAATTACAGAAATACAGGGTGGCAGTGTGGAGGACAGCATGTCATCCAAACACTGGGAGACAAGTTCATCAGAGGCCCGGACTAACAGCACATTACAGCTGAGAGGAGATGAGAAATCACATCATGTCCATGGCAATCTCTGGCCCCGCGGGACACCACTGCACTGTGCATAACAACATGGAGTGATGGGGAGATAGTGAAGGAATAAAGGAGGGAGAGAGGCAGAGAGACAGTGAGATACATCGGTGGGAGGGGAGGTTACAGCCTAACCCTCTGACATTTTTTGCCATCTGTAATCTTCACACACACCCTGTGAACACTAAGACCTTATACTGGCACTTAGAAATTCAAGGTGCAATTTAGTACCTATCCCAAAGTGACCTGTTAGAAGCGGTCACACAACAGATCAGGTGAACATAACCGGCTGAGCTATTTGTTGTGGACAGTCTCATAAGCTAGAACCAATATCATCTGGAATCTCAAAAGCCCAAAGCTTCTGGCAGCATCCCCTTCATGAGTCAGAGTTTTTAAGTGAGGGACATTAGGCATAATTTTTTTATTGTTACAAGCAGACTTTTCAAAGATTATGATAATTATTACATTTTCCCCAGATTTTGTTAGGAAAAAAAATCAAAACTCAAATCAAAATCAAACTAAATTAAACCTTGTTTGACAAGTTTCTTTGGTATCCTCCCTTACAAACCTGCCTTTTTTTTTTACCAAAACCATATTTTTTAATTAAAAGCTTGTGTCTTTTTTCTCTTTCCATTATCTAGATAAGTGAAATATGTCATTCTAAATAATTAATGTACTGTATATTGTATGGGACTACACTTAGTGTGACTGTGCTATTTATGCTGATCTAATATGTGTGTTGGTTTTCTGCATCATCCTCAGTCAAATCCATGGGTAGAAAAAAAATCTTGAGGGGGCTTGGCTAAAACTCTTAAATATATACACATTTGTAAAATCCACTCTCTTCTTTTCTCAGCAGAGGACAGTTGGCAGCTCCTCTCCAGTTGCTGCTGGGTATAAAGAATTGTTTGTTTTATCTGCTCCACACCCAATCATGTGCCTATGATGTCCTCAAATGGCAACCCGTGTATTGCTTGATTTTTAGAGCAACACAGGAGTTTGACATTTCACCGGTTTGCCTCATCCTGTGTCACATAGTGAAATATTTCCACCATAAAACAAGAAAGAAAATCCCAACGGTCGCTCAACAGATTTCTTTGTTTGAGGGTGGATGTGTGTGTTTTAGCGCTGAGTGCATGATGTGGAAATGGCATCTACCACAAATGGGAGCTGAATGAAAAAATGTGATGCATTAAACTCAACGCAGATTGGAAGCATTTACTCTGGGTGGGTAGGTAAATTTAAAAACCAATGTTTAAAGCGGCAGCACGGGTCAACGTTATCAAAACAGGAGAAACAGACTGGATACAAATTGTTCTATCTCTGCTTTCTGAGCGTTCAGAGGACAGTTCCAGTGAGAGACTTCATAAGCTGCAAATACGTTATAGTGCTGATCCTATAGACTCAGAGGCAAAGCAAGACCCCATTTTCCTCTGACTTGACTCGACTTAATTAACCAGAATGAGTCAGAAGCAACATTCAGGATTTAAGATTTATCCTTATGGGATTGTAGATCCCCCTCTCTCTTTCCCTCTCTCGCTCTCACTGTTTATGGTTGACTTCGGTGCTAACTTCCTGCTCATTACTTTAATGATGGTGCTACTGTGAGCTTATGCTCAGGAGTGTCTTTTGCGTTTTACCACCATAGTTCGGGAATAGCAAAAAATACTTGCACACACATACACAAGTCACGCATACAGCGTGAAAAAAGAAATTCTGAACCCACACGTGCATTATGTATGTGCATTGTAGCAAAGGAGAAACAACTTGTCCTAGAAGCATTGTCCAATTTCCAATATACAAGACATGATACCCCGAGTGCTTTGTGAACATGCATGCACACACATTTACTGCCAATAAAAGAGTTAATGACAGAAGGAAAAGTAAATGGGAAACTGGGTAAAGAACATGTTCTTTTTCCTCTGAAGTATAAGCCCAACTCCCTACATAACTGTAATACAGAGAAAGAGTCTGACAGACAGATATATCCAACCCCAGCACTCTGCTTTTGCTTTAGATGCATTATTCATCTGTGTGCCAATTTGGAGGAACCCTCCCTATCCCCCAGCTAACGCCAAAAAGAGGAGAAGCAAGAGAGAGACAGACACACTAGAGAGAAAGAAGTCACAGGAAGAACATCAGAAAAAGAGAGAGATAGAAAAAGACAGGGAAGAGAGAGAGAGAGGAAAACACCAGAACAAAAGAATGAGTGAGACAGATGCAGAAAAGCAGGAGCAGGAACAGCTCTTTCCTCAGCTGCAATGTAGTGAAACATCCAAACAGGATTTCAAATGATCCCGGGAGACTTCACCCTACATGTTTTGATATTCCCAGCTCTGCTTGACTTGTCTGCGCAGAGCAGATTAATGACGATTTCCACACTAGACTCTTAACCCTGTCGAAAACACAGAATGAGCAAAGACCATGGGGCTGAAGCTCACTTTATTTAGCCTGAAACCAAAACGACGGCTGCTGCTAAATCTCAGTCACGCACGCTGCAGCGTAAATGCCAGTGCAAACATGCTGTCAAACACAAGCAAACATTTCTGTAACTGCATGATGATGCTGGGAATTATTTTGTTCAAAGCACACTCTGCCATCAGAGATTGTCTTTGACCATCTCAAGTATCATTTTAGCATCTCTCCGAGTCAACCACATCCACGGCTGTCATTCATGGGACAGACTGCGCCTGATTTAACCCCACGCCTCCTGTCTCATCCTCACCCTATTTCCAGGTTTGTTACCTAGCTGTCACATGGACAAAGGAGATCCCTTTGACATCACAACCAAAAGCAGAAGATAAAGTGGTCACTTATAGTAGCACCTCTTCACTGTGATGTGTGTGTATCTGAGGGGAAGGGGGAGGGGAGATGGGAAATGTGTGGGCTGGATCAGTAGGATTGCTGTTTAATCTGCGGCTGTCTCCCCGTAACGCAGCGCTGAGCTTTTCGATTTAGCAGCTAGTTCTGTTTACCCCAAAGCCCATGCTACTGCTCAATACAGAAGACCAACAGGCTACTTTTGGCTGTGGACACTCATTAACTTTACCTCGCTTTCCTGTAATGCAAACAATCTGTATCGTGTTAAATATGACATTAGGTTCACTAACTCATGCAGCCTTGCTACTATTAGATCATTACTTACTGTAGTGTTATGAAATAGCATTAATGAGTAGTGCTGCTGTGAAGGGTGTTGGCTTGCGCTCCTCTGCAGAAGGACCTGTCAAAGTATAGAGCTGCTCCAAGGATTCGCCTGTCAGATTTGGCCTTATTTGTCAGCTCGCTGTGATTCTGCTCCCTCAGCGTTGCCATCTCACCATTCAAATAGATTTGGAGGACTCCTGGGAGTCACTCGCATGGAGAGTATATGTGAGACCCCATAGCTGATTTACATCAGGTCAATCCTGTCCTAGACAGATGGAATGCTCGAGCTCCACCAGTAATACTAGTTAGGAGAATTGAAATGACTATAATCATCTCCAGAGGTGCTGCCATCACAATCACACAGAGTTGTAAAATGGGTCTCACTCTTTACGTGGCAGCAACAATTTATTTCCACTTAGTTCATATTAAAATGTATCACATCCTTACAGGATATTTGACAAGGCTTGCTGTAACTTACACATTAACAAAATGTACAAATAAATTAAGATAATAAAAAAACGTTGACTGTGCTCACGTCCCTGTATAATCAAATTTTTACATATATGAAAAACACCTTTCAGTGATGAAATATAGCAACCTCACACACACAGAAATTATGAAACTATTTAATTAACACAGTTGTCAAAAATACATTACTGTATAAGCCAGACAACAGTGGCATTTGTTGCAGGCCTATTGTGTTGGGTTCCATTAGGTTGAACCTCATACACTAACTCAAAATATATAAAGAGAGCGATGGTGCTTCAGGGTGTGTGTTTTGTGATCAAAAACCAATATGTTTCTCCTGCTCAAGATGTACTCAAAGGCATTTTAGAGTCGCATGTGCTTACGAGTCATTAATGAGTGCCGTAGAGATCACGATGACAACTTCAACTTCAATTTATTTATGTGCCCTTATTTGTAATTCACAAATATTACGATTTTTTCAGTTAAGATTTTTCAAATTTCTCAATTTGCAGCTTTAAATGTCACAAGCTTAATGCGACATCTAATGACATCAGGATTACATCCCTTTAAAATGTTCCACGAACGCAAAAGCCATACAAGCATGAATGCAAACAGAAACACACAGCCGTGCACACACACGTGCACAGAAACACTTACACACACACGCAGAACCACATGGCTACACCAGTTCCCAAGTCTTGGGTCGCGAATGATGTTTTCACACTTGTGTGGGGAGATTGCTATTTCTGCATGGAGCCAGATAACTCAATTATTCATTGCGGATGCTGGTGCACTCACTTTACCTCTATAAGGAAGAGGGGACGGGTGTGTCTCTCAGCGTGTTCCACGTGTGCATGTCTATGTGAGCATCTGAAGCTTGTGCATGTAGACCTCCAAAAGAAGATGAACTGCTGACATGCCACACCAAACAGTAGGAGAGGAAGGAGGCAAGAGGTGAAGAGGAAAAGGAGCTGTCATAAACACGGCAATCAAAGCGATATGAAGCGGGAGGTGAGGATCAAAGAGCACAAGGAAAAGACGGAAGGAATTAGTTCCCTTATCTTCTCTCTAAGCCAACTGTGCACGTTCCAATTAAATGGTTACAAAAAAAGACTTTTTGAATTGCCAGCAAAAGGGAAACTCAGCTGTTGTGGCTTTCAACCTTTCTATGTAAGAGGGCAATTTAAGCAACTTGTGCCGTCTTTCTCCTGTGTGACTCTGTTCCTGATAGCCTCTATTTATTATTCCACATGCACATTTTGTCAGGTTGACTCCTGTAGGTGTGAATGTGTGAATGCTTGTCCGTCTCTCCATGTCTCATTCCATGCACCTTAGCAACTCCAAACAGTACAAACAGGTTCAGTAATGGATGGATCTAATTGGAAAGGTTGTCTTTCTGTGTCAGACATGAGGTAGGGGAGCTTACCTCATTTGTACACTATAGTGTACCCTGTTTTGACCCAATAACAACTCCTAAGTTTAGCTAATATATGGATGGGTGAGTTTTTTTTTCCCATTCTTTGTATCCACAAAACCAGCAGAAAACAAAATAAACACAAAAATAAAGTACAACAAAGAGATGAAGCATCATATGTGAATGATTTAGTGACTTAAATGAGTTCACACTCGCAGCATGGTGGGTGTATTAAACTGTATGTGTTTATGGTTTATGGTTATAGGCAGTTCAGAGCTTTACACAGATTGTAAAGGCTACAACTCAGTGTGTGCAGCCATGAGCCTACAAACAGCTCCTGAGTGCTACCCCTACAGCACATTTATCACCCCTGACACCATATGGAGTCCTACAAAGTCCTGAATAAACTCACTGCACACACACACACACACACAAATACAGGCTATAGACAAACATATGCACATATTCACATGTTCATTAACATGAAATGGGCAAGTCTAGTCCAAATGACTAGATACTATATATATATATATATATATATATATATATATATATATATATATATATATATATATATATATATATATATATATATATATATATATATATATATATATATATATATATATATATATATATGTAAACCTTATACACAAACACGGACTTTGACATACAAAGACTCACAAATACAGAATGTATAGCTTTTTCTATATCTCCACATTTTGCACGCATTGAATCTGTGCTCTATCTCCTGACAATCATTGACTTCAAAGTGAAAATGTGCTCATATAGGACATACACATACCTCTCTGCAAGTGGCAGCCCATCTCTGCCTGTGCTGCTGCCTTTATTTCCCTCAGGACTTCTCCTGAGAGCCAATTGGAGCAGTTACACATGTCGACACTTCCATGCAACTATTTGCCACAGCACACCCACCTAGTGGCTCTTTTCATCAGCTTTACAGTTCACACAGACACTACGTACATGGGGTAATTTCACAGAAACACAGGGACACACGCACAGACAAACTTTCTATCTTACTTTGACAGATCACATTCTCACACATGCAGTCACATACGCTTCCCTCCACTTTAATCTTTAGGGCAAGCAGAATCTATGAGTGATTTATTTTAAACCATTCCCTGGGGGGTTTACAGGATTGAGCCAGTGCTAAATCTGATCATTCACATTCTATGTCAGCAACTTATGAATCCACCCCCCTAGCCTGTTGGGGGGAGTTGTCTTGGTGTGCATGATTTGGAAGCACACTAATGAGGGATAGAGGGAGAGGTGGAAAGTAAAGATGTGGAGAGACAGGGGGGGAGACACTGGAAGAATGAACTGGCACTGTGATGAGTGTATACTGTAAGTACTGCCTAGCACCCGCCCCCATGGTTTTAGGTGAGTCACTTTCTGCACTTGCAAGCTTGCATCCAATCTTACATGTCTCAGTGTGCAACTGAGTTTTTGTTGGTATGTGTGCTTGGTCTGTAACTTTGAGAAAACCCCAAAGAAAGCACAAGCGCTTTAACGTAAATGCTCTGTAAAAGCTTTGACACAACAAAGCCACAGCGCGACACACCCTTCAACTGTTACTCTAGCTTCACCCATTTACCGCCCAGCACTAAGTACCATCCAGATGACTGTGTCTAATTTTCACTGGATATTCCATTTCCATTTGAAAAGTGGTTAGTGCCCATTGAGCTGTGTTATCGTGGCTGTGCAGACAGAGAGTAGCTGCCCTGCTCCTCCCAGCCTCAGATGGATAAGCCATCGATTTGATTCAGTTTTAAAAGCCAGGTCAGCCTCAACAGCAGCAGCTTATGGAAAAACCATTACCCCAGGTGAATTCTGAAATGTTAACCTACATGCATGTTTGCCATCACTCTCCCTCCCCCTCACTCCGACTATCCTACACAGCACCACAGATGGAGAGGAGACAGGAGAGAGAGAGAGAGCTCTGTGGGTTGCTTCTCAATGGAGTGTACAGACTCCTCTCTAGGTGAGCCATGCTGCCGTTCTTTACACTTCTAGTCCAAGGCCACCTACCTTACACCTCCACTCAAGCAGGGTTGCTGCCAAGCTACTACGCCTGCTCATCCTTTGCAATATTCACAGTTCTGACACAGTAGAAAAGTCACAGATGACTAATATGATCCAGCTAAAATGCCTGCTGCTGCATATAATTTTCTTTTAAATCTAATGTAATTTAGCTAATTGAGGGATCTTAAACGGTGGCATATTTACTGTGGATGGATTTACTGACTACAGTATGTGATACGATTTAGGGAGTATGTGTTTATCTGCTCACTATAGCGCACTCTTTAAAAATGTTATTTTAACCAATTTAGGACTCAAAATCAATTTATTCTGCTTTGTCCAGCCATCCCTCTTCCTGCTCTGCTGGGAGGACTGTGCACTTTCATTTATCAGATATGCTCCACCACACTCTGAACAGCCCTTCAGGTATTAGCTATTATCAAATAACTGTAAATATCAATGTTGCAAAACTTACTGTTGTGTGAATCTCAATCCATAGGAGGCATGAACAGCATCCCTCTACATTAAGACAAGTTGTGGAGCATATTTCTAGTAAAAAACAATGAAAAAAGCTACACACTGCATCTTTACAGTTGGCAAATTTCAAATCAACATAAATATTTAAGCAGTGGATAAACTGCATAATATTTTAAGATTAAGATTAAATATTGAAAGGTTAAAAAGACTTGCAAAGAGGCCGAAGCACTCTGATGGTACAGTGTAAAGTCTGTGCAGAGGAAGGGTTTAAATGAAGATTTTCCTTTCACCTTTTTATTAATAATTTCAAAAGGTGTATAAATATTGGCCTTCTCTTTATGTGTGGGTCTTACATACTAGTTACAGTAATACTAGTTGAAACGTAAGCTCCCCTGATTAAAGTGCACTTACGTTAAAAAGTTAGTTTAACATAATTTTGTGAGTTTTGAAAATGTAAAACTTGAGTGAACTCTTGAAATGAACTTGAAATGATCCCTTTAACGTTAGTTGATTCCACTGAACTAATGTATATTGTTGTTCAGTGTACTTGAATTCCATCACTGTAATACGTGGCCTTAGTGGGGTTAATTAGTAAGTTAGTTGCTTAGTTAGTAGTAGTGTAGTACTACTACATTTATAATTTATAATTTACCCGTAATAGTAATAGTTTAGTAGTGCTATATTGTAAAAGTGTGTATCACAGAACAAAGGGCAAAACTTACATCACATTAATATTTTACAGGCATTGCACTGCACAGTATGGGAGAAGTTATGATATTGGTACAGATTTCATTTGGTGTTTGACCTGCTGGACTTGCATGTTTGATGGCAGTAAGATGTATCTGTGTGACCATGAGAATCAGGTTAACACAGTGCAGGAGTTCTGCTAATTGCATTTGTGCAGGATTTGTTAATTGGGTTAGCCGGGATTCCATGACAGCTACGATGCAGACAGAATCAGTTTGCCATCGATCAGATGGGTGAGTGAAAGGGACAAACACAGAAGGTTCTTTCATTAAACATTTGCAAGTACAAGCAAACACAATGAATTGCAGAGACACACATGCATCATAATACACTGGAACACCTCATTTTGACAGAGGGACCATGTGGGGGGTTCATAGATCCCATCAAATAAAATACAAAAGTGCTAAATGTAACAGTGGATACTTCCAAACATTGTAGCTAAATAAATGTTGATTTATGTGTGTGTGTGTGTGTGTGTCTTTGTGTGTGTGTGTGTGTGTGTGTGTGTGTGCATGTTTGTTAATGAGTGAGATAGGTGTAGAGTATGTGAGAGATAAAAAGATAGAAACCTCTTGGGACCTCAGCTCTTTTTCATGTACAGTTGAAGACATAAATAATAAAATAATTGTATCATCAAAAAGCTCAAAATAGTTCCATGGCTTCTCTCAATAATACACACAAAGTAACATACACATTCACAGTCTCAAAGTTACATTGGTTGGTAACAGTCTTCCAATATAATAATCTTTGGATTAAATTGTCAAACTGGTAACAACAATCTGGCATCCGGTATGAAAGAGTGGCCTAAAATGGCTTAGAGAGACAACAGTTTTCCTGAGTAAAAATGTCATTTTACAAGTAGTCAAGTAAAAGTCTGTCACTGTGTGGTTGTGTGTCTTCAGGCTTTGATGCGCTGTGTGCGTCTGAAGCTACCCATTATCTGATGGAAGGTAGGTAGAATCTGCAAGGTGTCAGGGGAGCAAAGTACTAAATAAAAATATTTTCATGGTTTTCAGGCACCATGAAATCTCATCCCCAGTTCTGTCACTTCACTTCCTCACTTAACACAATCTGCTGCCTCCTAAAATAGCTCAGAGTTTCTCTGAAGCCAAGCTCTTGACTTAGCACAAGATAGACGGATAGTGTTCGTGCAGCAAAAAAAAAAAAAAAAAAACACTATGTCAATGCATAAAACCACAACATCCACGCTACGACAAGCACACAAACCCAGTGCAAGATCTGGAGAGTCATTTAGTGTGATCCTGCTATGTACTATGTGATAGATACACACATGCTTTTGACGGCTTAGGTTTCGATACAAGAAGATCACACACCTGTGTGCTCAACATTTGTCGCTGCTTTCTAAAATCTGATTGGTCTTACTGGCATAAAAAGGCCAGGTGTCAATGCATTTGACACCTGGCCTTTTGTGAAGAGATATTTCCATATGTTGAAAGGTAATGGCCATAATCTAATTGGATTAGCCATTTCTCGCCCATGTTTTGATTCTGCTGTGAACTGCTCTTGAAAGCTGAAGGCAGCCTCTAGAGTGGGTTCAGCTGATGTGATCTCTTTTTCCACAAGCAACTCTTATTAAGCAGCACCACTAAAAGCCCAAGGATTCTCTTACTAAACTAATCAATATAGGATCTGCCTGGCCATGGTCCCTGGGACACTCAGCTCCACCCTTCATTCTTTCTCCACCTTTCACTGTCCCTACGGTCTCACTCATTCATGGTGGTGAGGAGTGTATGTGTGTGTGCATTTGTGTAATCCCGCACACACAAGACAGATCTGACACCAAATGCACCACTGTCTCAAGCCTCAGGAGGTGAAACAGGTGAAAATGGTCCTCTGAGACAGAGCTGAGGAGCAAACCGCCTGTTAATGAATAAATAAACACAGCAGTCAGCATGAAGGCCCTGCTGTCCTCGTGCTCTGTTTGAGTGCAGATGCTGATCCTCCATCGCCAACACCTGCGTGGCTGTCAGAGGAATCAATAAACAGCTACTGTTGCAAAGGTGAACTCGCCCACCAGCGCACACAGTGTTTCCACTGGCTGTCTGTGTCTAGAACTGGAAGACACATTTATGGCTGAGTGACACAACCTTATTTTGATGCCAAGCTATAACTGTATATATCTGCCATAACAAACTCACATTCATCACCTACTCCCTCAGTCTTCATTTGCAGCATTGTTGATAATCAATGCATAACCATAGCAACATATAAATCCCAGTACTACACACCGATTGGGAAGATTAAAATGCATTAGAACTTTAATTAATGCTTGAAGGTTGGAGTTTTCACTCATATTTAAGCGTGTTTTGATAGAACTGTGCTTTAAAATATACTGGGCAGAGTTCTGAAGAAGCACACCTGTAACCACCAAGTTGCCGAACTGACAAGCAGTGTAAATAAGAGCATGAATAGTGGTTATTTAATACTTTCTCCTTCCCTAAACCCAGAGCAGGCTGTATTTTTAAGTATGCACAAATTGTAAGTGCAACAGTGAGTGCAATAATGAGACCCAAATGATTCGCTGTTTGCACAGATTAAACTGTTGTTGGTATAAATCTTTCTCCGCCTACAAGAAGTGACAAACTTTAAGAATGAAAAACTGTCTTCTCCTTTTATCAGGAATACACAGTTTGCTGCTGTAACTGTAGCTGTAAGGTTGTTGTTTTTTTTGTGTGAGGCACTGAGCAACTGCCAAAAGCAGCAAACTAAGGTCACAGGGCTGTGTATTCACAGTATTGCAAAAGGTCACGTTAAGTCAAATTTGACTGACTGAACATAATTAACATAGTAACCCTTCATGCTCACCAAATTTTCCAGGTGCTTTCGGACTTTGCTTTTTCAGACATGACACCCATGTGGCTGCCACTGCTTTGTGTTGCTGACTGACACCTACGGGTTATAATTATTATTATTATTATTATTATTATTTAAAGAAGCTTTTGTACGACAGTCATTAACTTAACAAATCAAAAAGCATTGTAGTGCTAAATGAACTTGAGATTTGGGATTTTAAACACTTGCTACAGAGAGATTTGTCAAACATTAATAAAGCAATTAACAGGAAGTATAAAGAAACATTTTCTTGTGACTGCTGAAAGTGTGGTTTTCATTGTTGCACACACAAATGTATTGCACATACTCTAGCATTCTATTAAGGGTGGGGGGGGGGCTCCCTATAGTGGGTCTGTTATTTCAAAGAATAATGCAGACTAAGATTTCATGTAAATTTCTTGTTAATAAAGCACCAGAAGCAACTGCAAGCCTCAGCAGAGGAGAAGGGTTCCTCTCAGTTCTGAGGGGAGTTGAGGATGGAGTAGCCCACATGTAATAATGGAGCTGCAATGTTCACTACAAGCATACTATTTCATATTCTTGTCTTATGATTGTATCACATAAGACATAATGGGGACTTGGGAACATTATATCTCTGAAAACCACTGACTTCTTCGTTGATTTATTTATTGTGATTACTCTTGTATATAGTAGTGCTCAGGGACACTATGCTGTAATGCTGCTGAGACATGAATCAATACTTATGAATTACAGTGCTTCTACTCTAATGCCAGGCTACTACATCTGGGCTGAAATGTATTCAGTGCATACAGAGAGGGTGGAAACTGAACTACCTCGGTACCTAAGTAACAATGAGTTTTCTTTAAAATTCTGTAATTTTATGGCTCGAGATTCTGTGGGCCGAATGATTTTTACATGTCATGTGGTGTGAAAAAGATGAAGATTGTACTTTTCATCCTTTTTCTGTTCATGTTGCGTGAATCACCAATGTGCTGCACCATCACTTTCTTGATGTCTAGTTGCTATGGTGATCTTTTTTGTTTAAATGGAGTATTACATGGACTCGTCAATAACTAGTTCAACATTGAATAACACATGAGAAAATTAACAAAAATATGTGATTCCATTCTTTGCATTCATTTATTCCACTCATCTCTTCTTCTGATCCCTTGTTGATTCATTTGCTCTTTCTTTCTCTTGTTTCCTTCCTTCCTCTTATTGCCCTGTACACAACATTCATAATTGAGCGCATTTTATGCCGACAGTGAGTTTTGGTGCACTGAGCCCTTTGGTCACGGATCCATGGCAATAATGGTGGGTGGCAGGCCAGTTCTAAGGCCTCGCACTCTAAGTCCAGGCAAGGGCACATCTGTCTGGTCGACTGGCCAATCTACACTGATCCCAACTCACAATCCCTGAGCTATTATGGACACAGCTGACACGCATACACTCTTAGAGGATTCACGGACAATTTACTCTGTGATCTGTAAAGCTCACATCACACCTCTTATATAGCAAAGGCAACAGACAGTGATTGACATTTTCTAACCCCTCAATAAATGTAAGCCACTGTCCTCTCTGCTCACACACCCAAGCAATATAATCACATCATAAAATATTTCTCTCTCTCTCTCTCCATATATATATATATATATATATATATATATATATATATATATATGAATGGAATGGTAGCTTATATGGGGGGTAATTACACTGTTTGCAAGAGATAATAATGGCGTATATGTCAGTGAAACTAAAAATAAACCAAGTGAGATGTAAGTAAAAATTTATTTATGTAGATGATATTATCTGGCTGTGCTGTGCATACAAGACAATGATATCTAAGGAGAAAGAGAGAATGATAGTGTGCGGGAAAGAATGACATATGTTAGGAAATGTTAGTGTCTAAGATAGTATTTATTTGAAAAGGAAGGTTTCATCGAACACTAATACAGCTCACTACTCTCAGTTTCTGTTTGGCTTGCAGCCTTCTTAAACGACAAAGACTGCCTCTACACAGTTAGCTTATTAGCTATGTTTATGGATTACTGAGAGTTCAGTGATCAAGAGAGTCAAGCCATCTAGCCTTTAAGAGCAACTTAAAATTCATCAAGTTTTGTCAAAACAATATGAAGGTCACCAGCACTATAATTTGTCTGATTTGCTTTGTCTTACTCATGGATGTAAGGGCCATAAGCCAACCAAGAACTAAAAGGTTCAAAGCAATTTACATTTCAATCACACCCTCTCTCACACACAGCTATTCTAAGTAACATAGACTTATATTTTCTCACATAGACGCAGTGTACTGTCATTCTGTTTTACACACTGCTTATTCTCAGTCACACACAGTATGCTATGATTTTCTATTACTTGCTTTATTCACACAGTTCGCACAGCCTGTTTACTCAACCAGAACAGTCAGTGAAACTGACCTCTCAAAACATACCAGAAACCAGTTCTTTACACCATTCTCCTCTAGTTTCTCTCCTTCTCCCTCTTTCTGTAGGTTTATGAAGTCTTTAAATGCATCTGTTCACTTCCACTTGCATTTTTCAGCTGAATTTGTCTGCAAGTGCATTGCCTCTAAAAGCCCACTGTGCGATGCATAGGAGTGTATAACTGTACAGCTTTGCATAAAATTTAAAACTTTGACAACAATCTGATTTCGTTGCCTTCTCCAGGAGTATAGAAATGCAATAAACAAATTCAATGTTTTTGTCCTTTACATAATAACACATACCTCTCACAATGTAGACAGGTGCAACACCATCACTGTGACCTAGATGCTAAATCACACAATTAAGTTAACAAATCTACAACAGTTGATAAAAACTGAATTTTAACGGCATCGCAAAACATATTATATGATATTATATGTGAGTGAAAATATAATGATATAGGTGTGATTTATGACCATTAACAAATGTTTTTACTATTACTGTGCATTAAAATAGATTTTTATATATGCATATATGTATGTGTATCAGACAAAAGGGGAGAAGCTGTGGTGCAGGTTTGCAATTAAATCTGAGCGAGATTGCTTCATTGAGATGAAGGTGGGGAGGGATGAAAGAGGAGGGAGAAGGAAGGAGCGCACCAGCCCTGTCGCCTTGGGTGCATCTCTGCCCTGGGGGCCATCTGACTGTTCTGTCACCATCCACAGAAGGCTGAGTCTGCCTTAAAGTGCTCGGCCCTGCGCCTGCAGTTCGACAAGCTTGGTGTTTAATACATGTACACAGGGAGAATATTGAGAATGCCTCAGGAGAAGCGCAGCACACAGGCTGTGAAGGAGCATTTTTTTTCAGTTTGTAGAATAATAAACAATAGACAAGCTCATATACAAAGTGTGTATGAATAGGGCTGTGAACATCACTGCCTGAGTTTTGAACTGGGGGAATATATAAATATACAAGATCCGAGAGTTAAGCACCTCTCAACAAAACTCCCTTGTAGTGAGTGGGGGACAATATTATATTGGTGATTGTGTAATGCACTGATATATCTGTTCCATGAAAAAACATTCATAAATGATACTTAGGCCAAAATAGCAGCCCTGAACTTAACAAGTTGAATCGCTTGTCCCTGTGTGCTCCTGTCCTCCTGCAATCAGTGTGAGTGTGATGTAATTCAGGGGATCACTCCTGAATGAGGCAGGGGAACAGTCCTCAGGGTTGACCCTCATGCTCAAGTCAACACAATGAGTGTAATGAGGTGAAATACACACACACACACACACACACACAGAGATGAGAACCATTGCTGAATATTAAGTGTATTTCATTCATCTACATTCACAGAGTCTACTGTAGAAGTTCTACCCACACCCACACATTCAGCTGCACAGCCAACATTTCACTACATAGCTTGTTACAGGTGAGAAAAGCTTTACACACTGAATCACATGTGAAGCTGAGGCAGAAATAATGTTTAGCAGTCACGTTATTTGAGGGTAGACACCCCTAATTTAAGAACATCTTCACAGTGTCACTGATCAACAGTGCAAATTGATTTCATAGGACTGTTTGACATGTGTTCTCTTGAGCACCTAATAGTCACTGAGCTCATCAGTTGTGAGCCCACAATTAATCAACCTTCTGTCTAAGCAGACCGGGTGCTTTTCTCTTATTATGACGTACAATAAACCGACGCCCTCCAGGGCCATTATTGGATTTAATGATGACTGCATGTTAACGGAGAGTTCCTAACAAAGACACTGCAGCTGCACTCTGCAACAAATGTTGACTCAAATCAAACTTTAAAGGGAAACGACCTCCGACCCGAAATGTAATAACCGTAATTAAATGATGCCTGTACGTATTTAAACCGTGCATGCATTAACTTGTGGCGTGTGCAGTGGGAAAGTGCACCGTTCTTCAATTGATATGGCAACTTTCACATTTCGCTGGCCTGACATTCATGGCTGCACTTTACTAAGAAACCTGTGATCAGACAGGTGGGATCGAGCAGGACGATGATTCAGAAGCGATGAGGAGCAGAAAAGCAGATCGCCCCCAACTGTCCAGATGTCACCACAGAGGAATCAAAATTAATATATAAACAGGTTGGAAATATTGTACTCACTCGCCCCCGGTGCGTTAGAGGAGCATCCCGGTCTCTCACGGCCAGCTCTTGAGATGAGTTCTCCTGGGACAGCGCGCCTTGATCCTCACTATCATTCTTCGCAAAGCTCCAGCCTCCTCACAGCCTCTTATGACTCTTCTTCTTTGACATCACATCAAAAACAGATGCATGCCAAATAAAATCCGCCTTTTATCGCTGTTTTAGGGTTGCAGTCTTCCGCCTCTCAGCATGTACAGCAAAAGTGACAGCGGCGGATTCCTATTTGAGGCGATGCTGACGCTCAACCGGAGGGGGTTCGCCTCTTGCCTTTCTCAACTGGCTCTATCAGCCCTCTGTTAGCAGCACCATGTGGCTGAAAATACGTCAAAACAGAAAGAATATCCCGTTTGGTTTCCGGTAGGAGTTGTCAAAATAAAATACTCTAGTCTAGATTGGTGAGGCATGGTCAATAACTGAATAAAATAAAAGTAAGGATTTCATAAAGACAGCAGCAAGAAAAAAACAGGTTCATCCAATAAGAACTGCACTTAAATGGACCTATTACTTAAAAATCTATTATTTATGTCAAAGCATTTATGTATTTTTTTCCCAGAGGAATGAACAGGTGCCAATAGAGCTTTTCAGTCAATCCTAATCCTACCATAATGTTAACGAGCAATCAGAGAGCACCTAGCACAGACAGTCCAAAATTAGCTCAAATAAATATTTTTGGAATTTATGCAACAAACCATAGCCCATTAAAACCAGGGTTGAAATTCAAAAGGGAAATCGAGTCACATACAGCATTAACAATGACAGAAAACCGTAATGGTACCTTCACGCTCTTTTTTTGTTATCCATGCAGAAACATGTAGTCAGGGTTAAGCCAAATGCTAATTCCTGTGGCTGTGGGCTACTTTACTGGAGTAAAGATAATAGCCTAACTTTAGAAAACAGCCATTTGACAGATATGTTACTATTTTCAGGCTTAAGAAAACTATTTTGCATATATCTATGCCTGCTTAACTTTAAACAGAATCGTAATGTTATAGCTGGTGAGTTCTGACAGACACTGTATAAAATGAGATCTATAGTGCTAACATCATATACCTGCTTTTAAAATGAGACAGAGACTTAAAATCACTCCAGGTTGGTCGACCTGCTCCTTCCAGCATCTTCCAGTTTACATCATATGGAAGTGCCTGCGCTTTGAGTTTATTCTATTAATGAAGTAATATAGTTAACTAAGAATATGGCTTTATTTTGAAGGTAACCTGTCTGATTTCCGTCGCGGTCCGGGCTGGTGTCCGGCTTGACGCAGGCACTTATTCAATTAAAACCGACCTTACAGACATGCGCCTCCAAGTTGCCAGTGTTAAAATTACATCAGCTGCTCAAAATGATTTTTGGGACCAATATTCCTTCAACAAATCATAATCCCTTTATAAATTATGGACACGCAATAGCCTCTGTATTCATTCCTAGTTGAATCTGCAACATTATACGCGATAAAATACGGGAAATATGAAATTAAACATTTATGAGCATGGAATAAAAAACAAAATGCTTGTAAAATGCTTGGTGATAGTTGTGACTCATCTACTGTATATACGTTGATAAATGTGCTGTTGATCTGGATTTAAAGCAGGTAATTTTGCAGATTTAAGTTTAATTTCTTTTTCATTTGCCACAGTATGCCACCAAAATGTGTGAGAAGAGAAACGGAGAAGAAAAAGAAAGAAGCGACAGCCTAAAACACTTTCAAAGGGAGAAAAGCCTTGTCCTTTTGAGGTCTTTTTCCCATTATTGTCCACTATGAGCCAGACTCTTGGGTCTCCTTAACAATGCCGGTCCCCTTACAGCAGCGCACCACTGGCTGTCCTGTCACTTCACATTAGTGTCTTTGTGGAGAACAGCAGCCCCTAAGGGACTGAACACACTTGTCATGAAAGAAGTGTTCTGGACGCACACATTCATATACACACACTCGATAAGGAGTTGGTGGGTAAAGTGGGCAAAATGGAAACACAAGGAGAAGCTCTATCCCAGCTGGTAATACAACTGTAACAGTGACCTTGTTTCAGCCTTAGATCCCCTTTCTCACTTGTCAACCCAAATATGCAGACATGGTTATGGCACACATACAAAGAAAGAAATGTGTCTGCAAATGAGTGAGTTGCATGAATGGAATAATTGGCTAAATGAAAAGAAGAGAGCTGTTACAAATAGGTTAACACACAGAAAAAAAGATATGGAACATCTTAGGTATAATGGTTTTTCCACATTTGCTAAGATGGAGTATTTCAGTACTAAAGATACACATGAGTTCTTCCTTGAGCTTTAAAAGTTTAAAAAATGATCCCAAACGTAAAGACCATTTACGTGCTTTTAGGGGCCATTTCAACCATATGACATATTCATTCTTTTTGTCTTGTTGATTTACAGGACGCAAGTGGACCTTGAGACATCTGCTAATGATGAAGTGATGAAAATGCGATATGTCTGTTAATGAAGTGATTGTTGTTCAGTCAAAATTGGCTTGCTAAAATAATATTGTCTATGTACTGTAGGATTTCCATCACAATCAGTCATAGATTTCCTCTGCCAAAATATCTACATGTCACATGCACAGACATACATGTATACAACATGTAATACCATACACGTGGGATGCACCACCTGACTGTGTATGAATGCTTACTTAACATAAAATGTGGCTATATTACAATTAATTGGAATACAAACCTTTAACCAGGAGACTAGACAGATGCAGGTGTGGGTGTTTGTATGGGCTATTAGTGTGATACTTGAGCTTCAAAGTGATCACGATGCTGATATTTTAAAGTTCTGAGCTCTTGTGATAAAAGTCAAATGTCCAATACGTGGCTGCTCACTGGCTTCTATAAATACCCTGCGGTTATTTTTGGCGTGAGGGGAGGAGCTCCTCCTGGGCCCGGCTGGATGCAGGTGAGCTGGGCAGCGTGGGATGTCGGAGAAGAGAGGAGAGTAGCTGTACTTTAAAGGAACAGAGCGAAGAGTGTGTGATGAAATGAGATGTGAAGTTTTCCCTCAGCCAGCCTGCAGATGCGTGAAAGATTTATCAAGCTGGTGAGAAGGGAGGTGGGACCTACCCCCGTACACTGTGAGAGAGGAGGAGGAGAGTGACTGAGAGAGTTGCTTTTAAGATCTTTTTTATTATAAATCATGGAGCAGTCAGTGGGTACCCAGAAGCCAAATGGAGATCCAAACAAAAGGTCTGAATGGTGAAAAGAAAGCAGGGCAAGGGAGGTTTTGCTGACAAGTGTGTGTGTGAGGCAAAATGCATAATGAAAGTGAACAGGACTGAAACGTCTGTGTGAGGAGAGTAAAGTGCCTCACTGAGATTAAAGTGTGTGTTAACACTAAGAAAGATAATGGGGATCCTTTAAAATGTACGTTTCTTTAACCATTTCACCATCAAACTCCGGTAGGACATAATTCAGTTATTTTACATATAACAGATCTTGACAAAAAATATAGATCCCATGCTGTGACACCTCAAGTCCAACCTGTATAATAAAAAAGATCTTAAAAGTAGATTTAACAGATGTTGGTAAATCTAATCTTTTATCTTTAACTTTATTAACAGAATGCAATTTTCAACAGGTTTAGCATTAAAACAGATTCTAACATAAAAAAGTAGAATTAAATAAATAAAATAAATTATTAAATGAAATACATAAACTTCTGAAAGCTCTAGGTTTAGAGCTTTAATGTTAGCACATTTTTCAGTGTGTCCACATAGGATTTTAAATAGAAGGTTAAAACAATTGAAAGCTTTAAAAATGTTATTTTAAAAACCCATTGAGGTGACAAACATTTACTTTTGCGGACATGACCTACAAATGACATGTTGTTACAGACCACCTTCTCGTGTTGACCGTATGACAGCCTTAGGCTTTGCTATTATGGTTAAAGGTGACTATTGGATAAAACAACGTTTGCATGTCTTCCATGACAGTGACTAGTATGTAGCTTATCAGCGGGGTAAAATGCCTTTTTTGTCAAAATAGGCTGGTAGCTCTGAAAAGAACAAATAATGGCTTCAATTTCCTGCCAGGGTTAGGGTTAGGTTTGTTTGTCAATCATCTTTAGTTAGTACTTTGAGTCTTTTTTTAATAAACATAAACTAATTCTGTTTTAAACAGTTGTTATAAGCATACAACCACAGATACATTGGAAAGATGGCCACCAGACAACTGAGTCACTAGTAAATTTGAAACATTGGAAAGGGCTGTCTGAGTGTAAGTTAATGTGGTTCAGACATTCTAAATAAGCCTACTTTTAACAGATATTGACTTACGTGTGCCGACCACCGTCTTAGGTAGTACTCTGACTTTGGATAAGTATCTCGAACAACGCCAGAGTAATACAATCCAAACCAACTAACCCAGTTTGCATAACGGTCTGTTTAAAATTTAAAGACATCAATTAACACTAAACCTAAAAAAACAAATAAAATAATGATTGTTTTTGGCATTTTTCTAATCTCATAGTTACATCATTGGTCCACTTTGGTTTAGGGATCCTCCTCTGTAGCTTAGGTACTGACCCTGTCCTGCAACATGTGTGGTGCAAAGTGTCATTATAGCCACAAGATGGCGCCTGTTCTCCGTGCGCCACAGCAGCATTAACAGACGCAGAAAGCAGCCTCCAGACACAGAGTCCGGCATTGATTGTTAAACACTAAAGTGATTGTTTCCTCACACACATATACATTAAATAGGATTTATAGTATTAGCTGTAAATTAAATTTCCATTAAGTCTTTTTAAACTGGCTTAATTGAAACATATTCGGTCACCATGACAATAAATTGATTCCCTCTGTTAAAAGGTTTTGAACTTACAAGCGCGCACTTTCTCGTCTGCAACAAAACAGAGAGCTTGTAGGAAGCAGTGGTGGTGGGATAGTCGGCCCCGTTCAACACCCACCCACCACCACTACCACCTCCCACTCCCCTCCTCCTTCTACCCACCGGCTCAGTCATCAACCCAGCGAGTCACCTCAAGTGCGACAAGGAGGAGGCAAACAAACAGACCAGAAAGAGCGATCCTGTCCCGGCTTTTGGTTACGCGAAGAGATAACGGTGCAGAAATAGAAGAGAATGGGACACCGGTGTTTGGGTCAGGACTGAGGGTGGTCGGCACGTATAAAGCTCCTCCGACCCGTTTCTAAGCCCCCTTTTTTTCCCCAGCTCACGGGCACGTTTTCACCGCTGACACAATGGGCTGCTGCAGCGGACGATGCACTCTCATCTTTATCTGCACTTTACAGCTGGTGAGTTGACCTGCAATTCGTCTGTTTGTTGTTTTAACAAGTTGTCGAGAAAATAGATTTATTGTTTCTCTCTCTCTCAATCTCTCTCTCTCTCTCTCTCTCTATATATATATATATATATAAAAGAGTAACACACTACATTTGAAATGCCTTTAAAAACTTAAACAGCCCATGTGCTGGTAACAGGACATGTTAGAGAATCTGTACATCTTTAAACTTCTATAACTCACTATACAAAGTATACAAACAACCCTCTTTTTTGTCTTTAACCTTACTTTCTTTTATAGGCTTTATCGATTTTGTGTTTTGTGCCTATTTAAGAAAAGTAGTTGATTGTTTTTTGATTTGATCCGTGAGTAAAATTAACTGTTGTGACACAAAGCATTGGTGCTGTTGGTGTTAGGAAGTCAGCTCTTATCAGCTCCACCAGTCTCAAGAAGTTTCACATTGATAGGCAGTATTGGGTTAACTGTGCTATGTGATACACGATAAAGGTTCATCAGCAAGTGTATGGATTTGCCCTCTTGTATTGTCATTGTGATTTAATATTTAGGATACTCAGCTACAAAGTATCTTCAGAAGTCTACATTATGTAGGCATGAGACATCAGCTATTTGTTCAAAGCCCATCATTTGCAGAGTTGCTGTTGTCTCATGTCTGTGTTATTTGACCTATTCCTTGTGTGATCTTTAGATTAAGGAAGTTTGCTCATCAAACCAGCTGTATCTCGATAAGTGCTGATCCACAAAAAACAATACACCAGATGCAGAGGCTTATGGAGCATTTCACTCTCCGATCAGTGAAGTGTGGGTCGTGACATTTTGCTGATGGTAACCGTGCAGTTACAGATTATGCTTCCCATTGATTCACAGGCCAGCTTGCCTTTTGCCACTATGCCTGAGTAGAGTTTACTTGACAGGGTGTAAGAAATGTTATTTATGGTGGTATTAAAACTGAGGTTGCTCACACTATAAGCTCCTGAGTAAATGCTGGTTCCAACAGCTATGGGAGCAATAAAATTGTATCCAGACAAAGGGTGAATGGGAAGAATCTTTAGATGTATAGCAACATGGATCAAAGTATCCAGAAACAAAGAAAAACATTTCCCATAAGTTTCATCCACCCATAATATTTCATAATGTCTTCCAAGCCAACATTTTTACACTGATGTTTCACTAGTTCATCTGAAAAATGAAAAATGGACAGCTGCTGTGTATTTGTGTGTAACGCTGGTATATCAATAGGGTTTAATCTCTGTAAAGGTATTAGATATGAGGATCAGGGAACTCTGTATGATTTAGGTCACAGTAGTCCAAGTGCTGCTTCATATTTACCATTGTGACTCACTCTCTGATGACACACACAAACACAAACTCAGAGGCTATGAACCCACCTAGAGGGACACACCTGTTTTCTCTTCCCAGACTTCCGAGCTTTGTTTGCCTCATTAGAGAAAAGAAGGTTGACAATTTGTTAAGAGGTTTATAAAGCTGTCAGCAGGCTGCCTAAAAAGTCCCCAAAGACTCCTGGAAACAGCTTTATTTTCCCCTGGCACTATTTCTGGATGACCTGACACTTCCTGTCTGCAGAAATACACACTCACATGCATACACCCCTAAACACTTCTAATGAGTTTAACCTGTGAAGAGCGGTTGCATTAAACCCTGCATAACCTTTTGAAGGTCATCGGGTTGCAGGCATGTTTGTTTTTATGTGTGTGTTCACATGAATATACACGTGTGAATGTGTCTGGAGCAGCATAAGGGGCCCAGCACTCTCCCCTGGCTGAAACCTATGCATTGACAATGAGCCAGGTTATTCCCAGTCCATTACAGGGTAAAACTACCATTAACAAAACAACATACCCTTCTCCTCAGATGTAAAAATAGCCCTTGTGAACCGCTGTGTGTGCTAATTAGCCAGGCAGAGTGCTTTGATCAAACCTCTTTTGGCATCTCGGCCATACCCTAATTGAATTGTGGTGCGCTTTCCTCATCAACAGGCCGAGCGGTGGGACTCGTCTCTCTAGGACAGAAGGCAACAGATAATGAGCCTATATTGATCGAAAAGCTGTTCCCTCTCCTCTCTGCAGCCTAACTATTCCAGACAGTAGAGTTGGATGGTTGTCAGAACCCCGATCAGGCCCAGAGAATGGCAAGCATTGGAAGAAAGACCTGTCTGTCTAATGATTTGTTTGTACTATGAGACACAGACTAGCTCATTTTTGTTTCAGTGGGTTAGTTGTTTAAGGTGTTGACCTAAAGCTGAACTGGCATGGAAACGTTTTGATTGGTCAGATACGGTTCATACGTATTGTTAATGTCAGTAACTGTCCATGAGGAGGGACATGGTCTTGAATGGAGCTGATGGGTAATGCAGTGGGGGCGGCAGGTGATTGATGAAGGAGGCCTCTTCGTTAGTCATGGTGTTTTTTTTTTTTTTTTTTTTTTTTTCAGAAAGTGCAAACAGGCAAAAAAGCATAAATACATGCAGACACACATATTCAGACTGAACAAGGTTAATGAGCTAGGAACTGAGCCTTGACCCTGAAAATGCCTGGCCATAACTGTGGTGGCAGCACTGATGGATGCGACCTCACAGGGACACGGGCATTATTTCTTAAACCCCCTCCTCCTCACAGGCACAGACACCGCTGAGCATTCTGAGTTATATGTTAGTAGGTCCAGTGTTCAGTAAAGATTACAGCCTTTGTTCATACAAAGGAGGTGCAGCTTTGTAAAAATGAAAGAAGGCGCTAGAAAGGGTTTATTGGATCTCAGGCAAGGAGAAGAAAAGGTGTCACAGTTCCACAGCGAGTGACTTGGTAAGACATAGTGCTGTCAGTGTGCTGACCCATAATGCATGGCACCAGATCTCTGCAAGCTTTTCCTCATCTTCATCCCCAAAACTGTCAAAGTACCCTCAGCACTAAGTGAGTGTGGCTGTGCGTAATATCTTGCATCACACTGCCCACTTTGCTCTTTTTTTCATGGCATAGCTGGAGAATATACTAACTTTGTAGAGTAGGCTTCAACTGGGTTCAACCCAAGTGCTTCCAGGAAAGTTTCAGAGGAGAAGCAGAGTGCCCAATCCTGAATAGTGTTTTCTCTAAGAGCGCAACATTATACCTTGCAAGGCATCACGTCATCTCCCACACATCACAAAGGATTTAATCAGTTTTTCCCTTTGCTTTCACAGCTAAATCATCTATGGAAGAACTAACATTTAGAATTTCTGTTGAATATTCATTCTATCAACATGCTATCTGTTCCATCACGGCGGTCTACACGTGCATGTGTACTGAGAGACACACACAAGGTCTTGATCCATAGCTTTGATAACAGCTACAATTATGAATGATTACTGCAGCTGCGAAAATTTTAATAGCAATGGAACATCGCATGCTATGGGTGTGAGAGCTACTGCTGTGAATAATTCTGTTGTGTGTTTCCAGTTCCAGAAGTGTTGGATCAAAACATGCAAAATGTTAAAGCTAATCTTGATAAGACATCTGTTTAGGGTAACTTATTGGTGGGTGCTAAGAGTATCTGTGTGAGCGTTGAGTCTAGTGTGATAATTAACTGCATTTCCTTGGCACTGCCAGGTTGATAGAGGAGATATGAATAGAAAGAATGGTCGCAGCTCTTTTATCTTTCTATTTCTTTCTCTTTGTTTTCACACTCTGGGCCTTATATTAAGTTTTCATAAAGCCTCTCTGGACACTGATTCATAGCATAGTGAGCAGAAACAGTTTTACTGTTTGCTTTGGCTTTCACAGATGGCGAGCGGAATAAGATAGCATCTACCTGAATTATCCATGCAGAAACAAAATATGGTTTCTGTTTTTGTTGCTATACATCAACGAGCTCCCCATAAACTAGGCGTTTTCATCAAATGCCAACGGATGCCATCTGTAATATGTTTGCTGCTTCTTAGCACATTTTTTTTTTGTTTAAACAGATCTATGTGCAAAGGGGTTTGAAGACAGTTAACGATACTAACATGGCTGTTTGTACACACTGATGACTCTAATTATCAAATGTGCACGGAGGATAGGACGTTCTACACCTATCGAAGCTGTTATGTCTAACTCTTTTCCAGATGGTTTTTAGTTTTATGAATGTTTGTTATTTTTGTCATTTGTTATTGTTACTTTGTTAAATTTAGTCTGATAGGTACCGTCCCGTTGGCTCTGGAAGTTGGTCGGTTTTGAAACATTTAGAAGGATACCTTGAGTGATGTGTGTTATCTGGGGGAAATTAAGTTCAAATTGCATTTCTTTTGATTTATTTTTGTTATGAGAATCTAAGAAAATCCATTTTGTTATTATGTATGGGCAAAACTATATTTTGGAGTACTGATGAAGGCAATGGCTGTTTATTTTGGGCTTTTTTAAAAATTGATTGACTAAAAACTTTCAGACAGTAGGGAAAACAGTGCTAAAATTATGTTAAAGACTTAGCTCTTTAGGGCGCTGTAAGGGAGTGCACGGTGCCAGGCTTTCAATGGTTCACGTGGCGGCGTGTTTGTTTTCTGTCCACACACATTGTGAAAGTATGGGATAAAGGGTTCTACCAATATGTGACTGTTTCTTCCAGAAGCCCCAGTATTTCATATGATTTCAGTAATAAAGGTCTTAACCCATCTTACATTGTCACAAGGTAAGGTGACTGAATAATAAATTCAGACTCACAGCTCAGACTTTTATAGCTGCCCCCAGTGTGTCATTATGTCACCTGAGGGCCCAGTGCACCGAGTGTACTCAGGGATGAGAAACACTGTTTGAATGTGTAATAAATGTTAACCCTTAATGTGCAGCCTTTGTTAAAACCCAACAAGCTTTTTCTCTTGTCCCATTTCTCCTCTGTTCCGGGATCCCAGGTTGGAATATGTTTAGATTATTGATTATCATCAGATTTATCAGTGGGGACAAAGCCACTGCAGATGGGGGAGATGCAGAGAGGTGGAGATAAATAGAGACACAAAAGGGGGAAGGGTTGTGGTTTGACCTCACACTCTGGGCCAATTATGAGCATGGCCCTCGAGACCCGAGATCTCCAGGTTTAGCCTTCCTTCTCTTTCACTTTCTTTTGATTGCCCTGCCTGTTTCTGGTGCTATGTTACCGTGGCAACCATTATATATACAATAAGATGCTGATAAGTCTGCAGGAAATAAAAATCAACCTGTCAAAAGGAGACATGGGAATTTATGATGCAAATCTGAGTGAGCGTGGTAAGGAGAAAGACAAGTGCTGGTAGATGACCCCAGGGGGTTGGGCTGCACAGAACACCGAGCTCAGTACACATCCTGCCCTCAAGACAACTGTCACTCTAAACATAGCCCTACTTACATATATAGCATTTATCCAAACCACAGAAACGATCCACCCAAGATTCAACATAGCGAGCAGTGAGATACAGCTGAGATGTCTACTGGGTAGAAACTTTATGTGAAATGTGTTTGTTACACTCTTTAGTCTGAGGTTACTTGTTCAACAGAGTTAAAAGTAGCCAGGTTTTATGCTAATTGTGAAGAGGTGGTGACCTTGCTGGTTTTTCTTGACCTTCACACAAGTTGGGAAATGTTTCCCTTCCTGTTTGCATGTTGGTTTGTAATAATATGTGTGCTCCATCTCCTCTGTCTCCCCAGTGGCCCTTTTTTTTTTACAACTGTTCGCCATTTTAATATCTTCAGTTTAACAGACCATTAATTATGTGGTTATAGCAAAAACCTTGGGCTGGCAAGTGTGAGTGTGTGTACACATCCCTGCACACGCTTGTGTGAGGGTTTCTGTGTGTGTTCCACATGAGCGATACTGCAATATTAAGCTATAATGGAGATAAAACTGGAACTATTTGCAAGCCCATTTCTCTCTTTCCATTCCAGCGGTTCCAGAGGTGTCATTTGTTATAGTGTGCCATCGAATAAATTGCTTTGGGAGCACCGCAGCTGGGATGACTATCTTGACAGATCACACTCAGATGTATGGCTGCAAAGCATATTCATCTCGCTCAGATCCCCTTACAATTTTTGGCACTAAGTTCTTGTTTTACAAGCGTTTGATAACTTCACGCACTTTTTTGCCCTAATTGTGTTATGGGATCAGATGATTGGACAGCAGGGATGCACACAGCATAACCCTCTCTACTGGTGGATGAAATATTAAGAGTGATGCTATTATGGTGAAAAGAGCAACATTACTGACTCAATTATGGAAAGTAGAGCTGGAGGGTACAGACTGTTGACAGCTGTTTGCTGTTCTTGGCTGCATAGTCTTGATGAGAACTTCCTCTGTCACAGCTAAATTGCCTACTTGGTAATTGGGGCGAAACCTAAACAGCTTTTTGTTAGAACTGGGACGTGGTGAGAGAGAACAGGCGTGAGGATTGGCTGGTTTAGGCTGCTTTCATTTCATCACTTTTCTTCCACCCTATCCTTTATTGGTGTGGGCTTTAGTTCATTGCTGTATTTCTGTCCTGCTTTTCTTCAGTCATCTCCTCTGAATAATCAAAATATCTTTGTGTGTGTGTGTGTGTGTGTGTGTCTGTGTGTGCCTCTGTAGATGAAAATGTGTTTATTTTACCCGATATGCTTTGTATACATGTGTGTTAGATGCATGTTTCATCGTCCATACAACACACACAACAAAGAGGAAGTGTGGAGCCACAAGGAAAGGAGACAAAACCTAACAAGTGACATTAATCCCTTGGGCTGAGGCTGAAATCATAACAGTGCTGCTGCATTTCTCTTGAAGTTAATGCTGCAACATCTCAATTACCCTATGATAATCCAAACATTGCTGCCACCTTTGTAGATAAACTTAAAAGAAACAATGGGTCATGGCAAAGTGAGGAAAGAGCGATAAAGAAACGAAGGGAGATTGAGTGAGACGAGGCTTTTACAAGACATACCAGCAATGAGTAGAAGAATGTTTGGTGTCATCAAATCAGCTTTAGGATTTTTGCACTGAACTTGTTTAAATGAAAGACCTTAAAGACGAGGTGAGGATGAAAGTAATCACACATTAGCATTACACATCCTAATGTTACTGAACCTAAACATGCATCATTTTAATAAGGGGATCATTTATAATTCCCCCTACTTTCAAATGAAAAATGTCACGATACAAGGAATTTCACTAGGTGCCGTATTGAACCAAAGGATTGAAGCCACTTTCTTTGCACATTAACTACCGCTTTTTATGTTTTGTTTACTTCTCATCAAGCTAATTTTTGTTCTCAGGAGGCCATTTTTCAAGTACACATATTGCCTTGTTATAGCAGAAAAAACTATAATGTCAACATTAACAGTGGCTCAGCTTTACTCAAGTGCCACAGTAAACCAGAACAGTTTTATGGTGAACCAGCTTACAAAATCCAGACTGAAGAAAATTAATTTTAAATTATTAATGGGTATTCTTACTGTCTTGTCATATTGTGAGATGCAGTAGATTCGGGTAATAATTTGTATATTAAGGGTTGATTTGTCTGTGTTCCAGCTTCATCTTTTCTTTACTGTTATCTGAGGAACAACACATGCATTTTTTATGTGCTCATCTATTCTCCAGAGTGGATGAAACTTTTTTAAGTAAGGCAAGTAAACAGGGAGAAGTAAAGCTAAAAACAAATTAGGTGAAATGTAGGATGAGGAAACCAGGTAGCAGATGGGGAGGTAGAAAAGGGATTCTCTTGGACTGGGACAACTTTAACCACAGACAGCAGACCAGACAGCGCAAGAACTTAACTTAACTCGTCTGAAACATTGGACTGTATACAGAGAAAGGGGAGCTTCATTCATCTGAACCGATTAAGCTCCAATGAATTAAACTCAGATGGCCTCAACTGTACCAAAGTAATCTGAAACTAAATGGATGGCAGTGCAGGAGCTATTTATAGTTTAGTCTTAAAGTAGGTAACACTAACAGAGAAAAGATTGCAACACAGGACACGACACACAAGTGAAAAGCTTCACATACTGTGGTTTGTTGTAGTGTCTAGAGAAAGAATGAATTCAAAACACTGGCTTTACTTGTTTCTATATTTTTACGTTTGTGTGCTGTCTGATCCCCACAGCCCCGAGAGATTAGCATGTTATTAGTACTAAGAGCACTAGATGTTTAGCATATTCATCTTAAATAAAGAGCTCTTTAATGCATATAGGCTTTAAGTGGTCACTTTGCAAAAATTCACTGTTACACTAAGCACTTCACTCAGTGTCTACTTAGCACCACTGCCTAAAACAAGTGGTACTTAGTGAACTACAAAGGGTCTAGCTGTGGTGTGTGTCACTGTGCACCATGCCTTATTTCAAACAGTGAAGAAGAAAGTGGCTTATAAAGCCACCCTATCTCTTAATCCCTGTTTCAGCTCTACTAGACCAAGCACCACCAAAGGCGATCTATCTATCTAACTCTATGTGTACCCAACAAAAAGCTACATACGCACACACACACCCTATCATACACACACTGAGATTGGCACCATTAGTTACACAAGGACCAGGCAGGCACCAGAGTATAATGACTGTACCCAGGCGAGAGGTGAAAAATTGGATTGGAGAAAGTTTTTGAGAAGTGCTTTACTGCCTGCTGGGAGTTACAGAGTAAAGACAAGCCAGGGCAAAGCAAGCCACTTAAAAAACCCAGGCACCATCAAATTTATAGTGTATCTATGTTACTGTCTTTATTGTTTTGCTATATGTCAAAGTTTCACACACACTTCTGCACTAATAATAAAAGTGACATTCTGCTAAGAAAAATGAATAAAAGTCAACAAAAACAAACTGGATTTTGTAGCAGAGACATTTTTCAGTTTTGGATTTAGATTTTACTTTACTCACCTGGGAAATATTTTTGCACCTAAATTGAGAACCACATATTTGTGGTGGTTGGGATATTTTCCGGAGTTGCTCTTTCAGCCCTGTAGGGCACATCAGTAGATAGACTGTGTGAAATGCGTTCTTACTTGTGAGGAAATTGCTGTTTTTTCTTTTACAGCACATCAAAGATCTGGTACCACAGAGGCTTGTGGTGTTGCCTAAAAATCTTTCACAATGTCAAAGTCTGTCCTTATTGAAAGAAGTTCACAAATTCTCCATTTAGCCATTGTTGTTATCATCTTTGTACAAATTTCTGTTCTTCACTGTTGAGTGTTTGCTTTTGTCTGCTTTCTTGGGAAGACGTCCTCAACACGTCCCCTCACCTGCGGTGAATTTTCCGTATAATTACCTGATCCTGTACGCATTGGCTTCATCAGATATTATATAGACTTTGTATAGGTAGCTGGCTGAGGAAAATCTTAATTCTATTCAGGCCAACTAACTGGGACATTTGAATTCTCACATACAGCCCCTCCAGATAATATCTAAATAAACTCAGAATTCAGGTGCATGTCTAAACGGTGCTCCAGTTATAGGAGGAATACGTACTGTATGAAACTGAAGTCTTAATTTGAATAAAGCAGGTTCCTATGACTTTTGTGTAGTAAAAACAGGAGGTAATGGGATAGTGGGAGTTCTCTGTAATTCATGCCTCACATTTCCTGGTGCTTTCTCAGTGCCATCCTTCTGGCCAGCTGCACGAGTCAGAGTTATACTCATGAAAACCGAGGAGACTGACTCATGCAGCCTAAAGTTGTACAAAAAGCGCACCCATGCAGACCTGCTTTCAAAGCCACAGATCCTGATGACACGTTCAGTAATATCAGAGGACATTTCACAGAGGACACACACAGAAAGAGAAACGTGTGTGACTTACAGTATCTGGAGGCTGAGGTGGACAGCTGTGGTAGAAATGAGACTGTCACCAGTCACCTCTGTCCTCTCACCTTAGGGGATCATCATCAGGTCCTCTCTTCCTTTTCAACTTCCTTCTCAGTCAACAGGCTCTTCATTCGTATGTATTCAAAGAGGTGGGAGAGTGACACCTGCTCTTCATTGTGATTGAGGTCTGATTTTGCAACCCCTAAACCCCTGCTGAGTCCAGAATCTACAGTGAGAAATTGATAAAGACTCAACTTTGTGCAATAGAGAGAAATTATTGTGATCATCCTAATTCCAGGAGAAATGGAAGCACATTGTTGTTAACTTGGTTGCATCAGAAAACAACTGCCCATTAAAAGCTGATCATGTACAGTAAACACAACACCCACAGAACTTCAGATTCACAAGAGAGCATATACAGCCAACTGCTTTGCATCAGTACGTGTGAATTTATTGTAACACCTCGTCAGAAGTGTGTACTATTTCTGCAACTTATGACAACACGGTTGAGGTATTTACCATAAACACGTGTCAAGCCAGACATATTTGTTGCTGTGCTTGAAATCCCAGTTGTTCACATGAATAGATTCAAAAGGCTGCTGCCATTCATTAATAATGGAGAGGTGGCTTAGCAGCAGTGTATCTCCCACAGCACATGGCAGATTCAAAGGGAGCCCAGATATGGCCTGAACATGCTTGCTGTAGAGGATTGCACGCGAGCTGCCCTGCGAAAGAGTTTGCTTGTGTTCATACTTGCTCTTGTTTTGTTGGCCACTTTCTATGAGTCTACAGCAGCAGTAGAGGAAGAGAGCAAGTGTTACGGTTCGTTACAAACCTGATTCGCCAGACATTGTCCAAAGACCATATGAGAAATCAGCTTGAGACAGCAACTATCCAGTCACAACAGAGGTTGTAAATAACACGTTCAATACAACACCCCCCCCCCCGGAACTACAGAATCACCAGAGTGCAGCTGCTTCCAACAGGAAAATGCAAAACAAACTGCTTTTCATGCATTTTAACCACTTATCTTGAGCACACATGCACATCTTAATTAGCTCTCAAATGACGCACATTAAACATTTTTTTCCCTCAGACACATCCCACTTATCTGTGAATTACTTCTCTGTCTTATTCTTCATGTCATGTTAATTGAAATGTTGTTGGTGCGCTAATATTCTCTATTTGGGCATTAAGCAAAGGGGATTATTGCATGAGGCTGTGTCCATTTGTGTGTTCTTTATTGTTATGTTTGTGTTTACTCATTTATTCATACTTCTAGTATCTGTATTAATACCCTCACATCATCCAACAGAAACTGCTGCATTAAGTTTTATGATCCTTGTTAAGAATCTGGTATGGCATGAAAGAGGGAGAGAAGAATTGATAGAGAGCTAGGAACAATGACATAAAACAAAAAGAGTGGAAGGAGAGAAGGGAACAATAGAGCATACAAAGGTAGTAGAGGTGTGAGAGGGGCTTGGTCCATCCTGTTGTTGTATCCACCCCCTAATTGCTTAGTATTTATGGTGGGAGGAATGGTATGTGTGGGCAACATGCTTCTCCACACACACACACACACACACACACACACACACACACACACACACACACATATATATATATATACACACACACACACATATATATATATATATATATATATATATATATATATATATATATACACACACACACACACACACACACACACACACACACACACACACACACACACACACACACACACACACACAAAACCAAAATAAACACTAAGAGATTCCGTCACCCTAGAGGGAGTCATTTGTGCTTGTTGGTGGGAGGCTTTTACGGGCCGTTATGCATATGGCTCTCTATTCCTGGAAGAGCGTTGGTATCTTTTGATCAAATTCTACCCCACTCTCCAGTAACCTGCTTCCTATGTATTGTGGGCTAATTGTGCCATGTGGGTTTGTGTGATTGCGTGTGTGTGTCTTTGTGTGTGTCTGGGTCGGCAGAGACCTTTCTATGCTTGATTGATTGTTGTCATCTGGGTGGATTATTGAGTTAGCAGCAAATGTGATAGGCTGAATACAGCAACTGAGAGGAACTAGTGCACAAGCACATACACACATGCACACTTACTGTAAACTACACGATTCCCCTTATGTCTGTACACTTCTTTAATTTAATGGCTGGTAGAAATATTTCAAGGAAAGAGTCCATGGCCATCAAGGGAACTAAAGTATGTGTGCTGGATGGATGAAGGTTTGCACTCATTAACATGACTACTGCCCTGTACTGGAGCCACAGTCTATGCAGGAATTCCCGTATGCACAGGACATATATGAGTGAGTGTTTTTGTGAATGTTTGAATAATAGTGAGGAGTGAAATTTTTTTTATTAAACTGTTATTCCACAGATTAGGCAAACAAACATGAGGATATTCACAAAGCGCCCTAATTCTTTTTATTTTCTGAGTAGACTAAGGTCTTTGATCTGCAGCCCCATACTGTGGATGTTTTATGCATCTTCTATGCTGTGGTTTGCTGGGGCAGCAAAACGAAGGAAGCAGACAGTAACAGACTGGACTAACTAATAAGGAGGGCTGGCTCTGTTCTTGGGGAGAAGCTGGAGCCTCTGCATGTTGCGGCTGGGAGGAGAATGTTGTCCAAACTCCTCTCAATCCTGGAGAATCCCTCCCACCCACTCCACTGTGTGCTGGCTGCACAGAGGAGCACTTTCAGCCAGAGACGGATCACAGTCAAGTGCTCCACAGAACAACACAGGAGCTCCTTTCTCCCAGTGGCCATTAAACTGTTCAATTCATCCCCCTTCTGTAAAAAGGAGGGGAACTGAACGGTCTAAGTGGACAATTATTATTGTAATTATTATATTGTTTTTATTTCATTTATTATCTTTATTTCATTTATTTTTACTGCTCTAGCTTTTTTTTTTTTTTAATTATTGATCAGTAGTTTGTATTTGTTTATTGTCTTGGTTTGATGGAAGTCCTTTTCCTCTCTTTCTACTTTCCATGCGGAGAGCAGCTGTAACAAGGCAACACAATTTTCCTATGGGATAAATAAAATAGTTTAAATCTTGGAACTTGAATCTTTACTACTGCAATGTAAAAATTATACCAAGTGCAGATAAGACTCTGAGGCTGTTTGCATTTATATACATTTACTCAGCCAAATAGGATGTTTGTTCAATAGTATTTGCAAAACTTTTGGATTTGTCTTTTTTTAAATCAGCATTACCAGAGCACATTCTGTGTGCTAAGCTCCACTATATTCAACATGACAAGAAACACTTTATGCAATCGCCTCTTTGTGTTTCTACTCAGCTTTGACTTATTAAAAATACACAATCTACTAAATAAAGGCATCTATATTTATAAACCATATAGGTAACAAGTTATTACCAAGAACTGCATCCATTAACAAATGTAACTGGATTTGATTCCTGTTAGATTTTCATCTTACTGGATAGGGACATGGGACTTACTGTCATTAACAATACACCAGTGTCAACACAATATCCAGTGTCTTCATAACAAGCTATAGCTGATACCTTACTGTTCTACCAGCTGTGCCTGATCTTTGCTGATGTCCTGCACAAGTTTTACTGAGCTCTCTAACCATGACCCAGAGCTGACTAGAAGATGTATGACTCTTTTGACTTTATTCATTCCTTCATTCCCTTCTATACCCAGGGAGTAGTTTAATAAGAAGGAGGGAGGGTGCTCAGTTTTTATTTTTTTTCCTTCATTTCTTTTTTTTTTGCCTTATTCTTTTATAAGATTTCCTCTATCCCTTTATTTCCCAACCAAGCTTATTATATTTCCCCTCCATCTGTTAGAGTAAAAGGCTTTATCTTCACTTTTCTCAGTTATCCCTTGACATTGGACTGATAACACTTTGTTCAAGTTGCTGTTCACCTTACTTCACCCCCTTCAGTTGTCTTGGGAGTCACTGCCCTCTCTCTATGTGAAGGAGTGTTCATTTTTAATTATCACTCAGCATTTGATCATCTCCCTCCCCTTCCTGTCACAATGTCTCATTGGGCTGCTGGTAACATTTCCATTACATTAGGACGAGCAGCCATGACTGTGTATCAGTGTGTGATTGCTCTGTGTGTGTCTGAGTGTGTGTTTTACGTGAATGTGTTCATTGGTGCGTTCCTATCGAGGCAGCAGAGACGAGATTCCTGCTTCCCTCATCCATCTTCAAGCGCTTGGCTGGAAATGACATGTCGACACACAACTGAACACATCCTCGCTTTAATGACAAACACATATACACACACACACACGCACTAGGAATGGAATTGGATTGGCAATGGAATTTTAATTTAATGATTTGCACCCCCGCCTTGTTATTTTCACCCAAATGCCATGCTAATTGAGTTGATGCAAATAAGGACTCACATTTTTAAAGGCTCAAATTGCTTTTTTGTTTGGTTTGTTTTGTGTTGGTCTATACAAAGATCTCAGGTGGGACAGAGACGAATAACAAATCTGTCGATGAAAATAAGCCATCAAAAATGTATCGTGTTTTTGTAAAAAGACCTAGCCTCAAACCACTCTTAGCATGGAAGGACTAAGCCAGACCAAACATTTCTCATTCTCATTGTATAGACTTCCAACTTTCCTTGTGAATGTACGCACATTGTTTGTGAGCGTCTTGTAATAAGCACCTAAGCTCACTGCAGTGGTATTATTAAGCAAAGCCCTTGCCTCCTGTAAAGTTCCCAGAACATTCACATTCCTGAAGGCCGTTGGCAGCAAGGTTGGAAACAGTGAGCTCTTCTTTTGTTCAAGAGGGGCTGAATTGATAAATCTGTCTCTGTTGGTTTTTATAAAGTTTCTAGTCTTGCCACTGGGTCTTCCCACTATCTGACACTAACTGCTTAAGCTGTTCTTTTTGACTTGCCCCCAGGTGCTGTGAGTTGAACAGATACTCTCTATAATAAACTATTAACAGCACATCACTATATTGCTAGTGTGCATCCTGTGTTCATGTTGCTATTGTTCTTTGGCTGTTTTATGGACTGTGTAGCTTTGGCAACCCCACAGTGTTCCTTGCAGTTTAGTGTTCATTGTTCAATTCCGAACACTCAGTTTTCCTTTAGAACATGTGAAACTGATAACGTTTTCCTCACCCTTTAGGTGTTGGCTTTAGAAAGACAGGTCTTTGACTTCCTGGGTTACCAGTGGGCCCCCATCCTTGCCAACTTCTTCCACATCATCATCGTCATCCTTGGCCTCTTTGGGACCATTCAGTACAGGCCACGCTACATTGTTGTGGTGAGTATATGAAACTGAAAACTTAAAGCTCATATGAAACTTCTGTATTCACAGTTTTTTTTAAGCAGTGTCACACCACTTTGCATTAGCCCTCTGCCTATGCATGTATTGTAGATTGAACATGTTGATGCCTTTCCTCTCTAATTACAAAGTGTCCTGCACTCTCGAGTGCATTGTGCGACACCCTTAAATCACTCTAATCCCGTGGTAATTAGGGCTAATTAAAGGGGGGTGGGGTGTTGGGGGAGTAAGGAGCTCATAAGATTTATATTGTGCTTGGAGTTTCTGGACAGAGAAGGTCATTCTTTGAAACACAGTGAAAAACATGTGCTAGCTGTTATTTCACTACTTTACTTGGGAAAAAGCCACTATGATACTTCATAAATGTGCTTTTACATGCTTTACCCACACTATTTGACACCATACCATTCATTGGAGGCACTAAAAGCCTATTTCGAGCAGCATTAATGGAAGCACAAATGGTAATGTTAATGACATGAAAAAAGTGGGAGAGTGAAGAAAGAGATACAGGGGAAAAGAGAATAAATAAAGGGAGGCAGGGGCGATGGGGAAGGATAAATGGGAGCCACACAGGATAAGATGAAGAAACAGAGGAAGCAGGAATTGAAAGGAGTGGAAGAAGGGAAAGTAGAGCTATTGTCTCATGTCAAGTGGAAAATTGGAGAGAGCAAGTTAAAGGATTTCATGATTCAACACGTATGTTTTTACAAAGGTACTGTTTTGCCCTCCACTCTTCCTTTGACACCTCTGACATTTTAAGTACGCAATCCATCATTCGTCAGAGGATTTCACAACCTTCACACCGATGACTCTTTCTCTGTGTCAGTGAATACCACTCTGTACCACTCCATGTCTGTCAGCAGTTCTGCTGTACAATTTTATAAATTGTTATGTCGTGAACTTAATTTAGCCTTAGCAGTTTAAAAATCTGAATCTCCCTCAGGGCCCAAATAGACTTCATGAACTTACTGGCACCTTAACTTAAGAAAGAGTAAGGTTTCACATACCAACTTAAATGTGTGTGGGGTTTGTTTTAATGCCTGCGTATGTCAAAATGTGTGTGGGAGGACACTGGCCACTGGCAATACTTTGTTTAGGGGCTCTTTTATTCAGTCTGACATTTTTTCTATTACCTGTCATATCCTGTTATGTTCATTTCATCTAGTTTCCATGGAACTTATCTGTCTGTGTCATTGCCTTCCAGTATACAGTATGGGCTGCTCTGTGGGTAGCCTGGAACATCTTCATCATTTGTTTCTACCTGGACGTAGGAGGCCTGTCCAAGGTGAGACTTTCAGAAGTCCGTATCTTTCTGTGTGCAACTTTCAGCAAAGTTGGGTGGCTACTGGTATGAATGTTCTTCTTTTTTTAAGGTCATGCTTGCAGGATGGTGGGGGAGTAAAGCCTGGTTTATATTCCTGAGTCTAAGAGCTGCACCACCTACACTGTAAATGTTTTAGACATGTTAAGAACCCAATCATAACCGATACAGACTTTTAAAATGGCCAAAGACAAAGCTGTATTTCTGATAAGCACTGATAAGACACTTTAAACATACTGTGGGTCTGTTTAACTGGTTATCAATGTCCTAATCTTCTATCTCTTTTGTAGCTACCACTCAACATGTGAAGAGTCTGTGAACAGAGATAGATGCGAGGAAGTAACATTTTCTATATGTTCAGAGTTCATTTTGACCCTGTGCCAAAGTTGTTGTTTTTTTAAATTACAACAGCCACAGCTGCTCCCAATGAGAACTGTTGTATATAAAAGCATAATTGAGCATTCTGCAGCTTTATCTTTATTCAACATATATTTCAGCTATAATTAGATTTGATGCACTGCTACCAGGTGTTTTCTAACTACACAAAGCCTGGTGAGAAAAGACACCACTTACTCAAAGTACTGCATATAATGAATAAATGAATGACAGGCATCCAATTAGAATTTTACATCAAATGTAAATCACTCCTAAGCCTTAGGAATCTGCAGCATGCCCACCCACAACTGCAACATCTCTTTCTATCTATTTCTGGCCGTGAAGAATGTGCAACATTTCCTTAATTATTTCTGTGGTGTTTTTGCTGACCTGTAAGGGAGGGCGACAGTTACCTCCCTATTGAGTTTCAAGTGGAAGATTATAGTATAATAGACAAATAATCAGGAACAATCCCCCTTCTCAACCTACCACGTTCCCACATACACTCTTTTAAATCTTTGGGGCTCCCCTGTGGTTCCTGAGTGCAGATTCAATATGCTTATTCAAAAAGATTGTCACCTTTCAAATGGTACATTTATCCACCCTTTCTCCTCCTGTCAATTTGTCTTCTTCCACTTGGTTTCATTCTGCTCACTGTTCTTCCAAAACAATCTAAATTTTAGGGATATTTTGCAGGTTACTTATTTTGCCTTTCCCTTTTCATTATTCCCTTCTCCCACCTTCAGCTAGGACTTGGTATCTTGCCCAGTTGCCTGCCTGACCATTGACAATGATGAATTCATGTAGGCAACATTTATCTGACACCAGCACAGGCAGCCAAAAGGAATTTCAAAAACACCTTTCCAACCTCTGGTCACTTTGTCATTGTATGATGACCTTGGCTCCATCAAATATGTCTGCCCACTGTGTGTGTGTCTGCATGGATTCTGCTAGAATAATGAGGCTTGTAGGGGCCAGCTGCTTGGGGCTGAGACTGGGCATTAACCCGACAGATGGAGCAAGCCTGGGCTCAGAGCTCTGCATATGGTGGCCAGGAGGAAGGCTGGCTAATGGAGTACACACCCACACCCCATGCTCACAGGCATGACCAAATCTTGACACACAGCTTTCTGAGAGGACCCCAACACATTTTATCATAAACCAGAGTCAGCTAATTCCATCTGGCTTGCCATGACCGATGCTGACAGGACAGTACTTGCGGGTGTGTTTGTATGCATGTATGTGTGATTGTTGTGTATATGGGTGTCGAGACCCTTGAAGTGGGGGGCCAGTTGGCTGAGTCATTTGCCAACTGCTTTGTCACCTCCTATTGATCCCCTATCTCATCCCCCATGGTGCAAGACAAACTGACAGGCAGACGCTTGCTCTTCTCCACACGTTAACTGTCCCCAGTTCTTCACTGCCAGTCTTATGATTCATTCTTTCTCAAACTCTGCACAAATGACTAAAGACAAAAGCAACAGAGGTCCCAGTGTGTTTCAGTTGTGTTGACCTTTTTTTATGGTGGCTTTGCCCAGGAGTAGGCGGAGGTAACTGGAGTAAGGATGGCATCAAATTAAGCATTATAACAGGCTACATAAAAGTAACCAACTTCCATGTGTTGCTTTTATCAAAATGATTGCATGCCGTAGAAGTTCTCTATGAGTCTGCTGTTTCTCCTGCAGTGTATGTTCAATCACTCAAATAGTCCGTGTTGCTAGCACAAACATGAATTTGATCATCAAAATTTCACACCCCTTCAACCCTGACACTCCTCAGTGTAGGGTAGGCACCTATTTGAGGTGCCCTCTAATAGGTGCAGAAAGTTTTTTACCTCTCATGTGGGCCGTCAGATGAAGGCAGTCAAAAAAGGTGGTCAGTTTATTAAACATATGTCAGTCTTGCTACCTGTAAACAGTTACTTCTGCCATGTCTTAATGGTTTCAGAGTCTCTGCTCCTTTCCCCTCTAGCCTCTCATCAAACACATGTTGCTGCAGTGAAACTGAATCATAATCATTTGTACCCGAAACACCTTGAGACTGAATCAACTTCTTAACGTCCAAAACTAGACCTTGGACATGTCCACACCAAGCTGTCCAAATCTGAAAAGCCTTTCCTTTGCCATTGTGACAGAAATGGCAAGGGAGAAAATTTTAGCCACAAGGTTTTACAGCAAATATTATCCCGGAATGCGTTAAGCTGTTGTTTTTAGAATTTGTATTTTTCTTATTAATTTTAACATGATATTTCTTGACTTTCCCTCTAACATAGTACATATTATGTGCCAAACACATCATGTTAACATTGCCATTGTCAGCATGTTAACTTGTTGATAGCATTTAACACAAAGCACACCTGAGCCTCAAGGCCCGTTCACTGTTTCAGCTTGCCCTCAGACAGACACACTGACATTCCCATTACAGATAGGGTTTACATACACAGGCACATTTCACACATGTACACTAATGATTATAATGGTGCCCATCTGACATTCTGCATTCTGATGTTAGGTTTTCTGACAACAGAAACAAACAGTATGCCACTACAACTAAATTATGTTTTAAACCTTAGTTTAAATACTAAAGTGAAGTGAAGGTAAATTGACCAGTTGTTTTTGCTGACTTGGAAGTGGAAGAAAAACAAAAACATTGGTTTGGCACCGTTAAAACACCCTGCCATTTTCACATATAGATAGAGGCTTTAGGTTTAACAGTCTCACCTTCTTCCATTTCTTACACACAGTGGCTGCAAACCTGGTTTCAGAGATGAAAGCACATCACCAATAACACATTCACTCCAGCTCCTGCATCAATATGCAGCCACTATGCATGCGCACCTTAATAAAGTAAATATGAGACTCTCATCAGAGCCATAAGAGTCTACAAAATCCAGTTAGCCCCTTAGATTTTCTCCCCAGTGTGATCACACAAACATACACTTGTTTCTCTGTATTTCTCAAACAATACTTTATATCATTACAAATAAAATTGGAATATTTGATGTCGAGCTTTATAAAATATCTGTCTTTTTCAGTAACAGAATTGCCTCCAAATATACCTTGACTTTTGTTAAATACCATAGATTGATTAGTATCAGTAGCCTAACCTTACGTATGATTTGGAGGGATGCATGGAAACGTAACAAGAACACTCCTGACAGTACATTGTCAAAAGCCTCAGTATTGATTCGTGACGTACCGCAGTTCTGAGTGCAGCTACAACTTGCTTTCCCTAGCTTGCAGGCTTAATCAATGGCATTTGTCAAGTCATTATTCTTCACAATCCAACCTATTGACCTTCAGCTGCCCTTTTTTTCAACTGTGCGTGAAAGAACGACACAAATACAGGAAAGGAAAATGGACACAGAGGGTGGTTATGAGTCATCTACAAGCAGAGAGAAGTATTGTAGTAGTACAGTAGAATTGTTTTAATACTGTTCATGACTCATGTTGCGTCCCCAGAATGTAGTTGAAGTTTGTTGCCACCAGTGTCATTATGTGTGTGCTGTTGATGTGTCCATGTACACTATGTGTGAGTGGGGGTTGACAGGAATCAGAGATGTTTCCTGACAGCACTTGGCTCTGTTAATAATGCATGTCTTGTCACTAAGGGGCAGATGCAGTGTTAGATGTTGTATTTGGGTATTGACCTGCGTGAGCATCTGTACCTTACAATGTGTGTTCAAATTTATCATTGCCATGTACAAAAAGTTCTAATATGCAATGTTATACTGGATTTGTAAACTTTGCTCAGAAACAGTAAGTCTATTGGTTCAACTGACTAAAGCTTATAAACTTGGATTGTGAAGCAGTTTAGATGTAGTGTGATGCAGCTGTGGTTTTCTTTATAAGGAATACATGAATGTACAATCTAAATTAAAAGTCTAAACAATGAAGTTTGTTTTTTTTCCTCATCTTCCAGGACAGTGACCTGCTAACATTTAACATCTCAGCCCATCACTCCTGGTGGAGCGAACATGGGCCAGGCTGTGTGAGACGCGAGATGCCGCAGGCTTCGGGGGTGCGCACCACAGAGAGCCACTCGTACATCACAGTCATGGGCTGCCTCATGGACTACCAGTACATCGAGGTCATGCACAGCGGCACACAGATTCTTGTTGCTGTGAGTACAAGTTAAAAATGCACGTGACTTTTGCACTGACATATTCACATGCTGATACGTGCATGTGTATGCACGATGACTTCAAGGGAACTGACACCAGCAGCGGCCTCACTCACTCGGGGTTTCATGTATGTGAAAGGTGAACACGACAGAGAGGAAGGTGATGTTTTTCTTTCCCTTCAAGCACTTTTCTCAATACACATCCCCAATGGTCTGTTATTTTGTCTATCTCAGCCTCCCTTCCTCTACCCTGGTCGCTGAATGAAAAATTGATCTGTTGTTTTGTCTGGCTAAAACTCACCTGCCAGCTGCTAACAGGTTACTCAAACACTGGAAGGACTGTTATTGTCTTCTCGATACAAGTCAGTGTGAATACAGGAGAAACTCACATCCTGCCAGCACTCACATTTGCACATACTTATGTGTGACTGCCTAACCTCACATTGGATGCAGGCCAGGACATTCGTAGTTTTCAGCAAAGAGGGCACTTGGGTTTATGCATCAACATTTCACACATTTAATCACAGTTACTTTCACTTGCACATGTTTTTAAACCATTGTGATACATATTTAGGCACTCATGTCTATTTTCTCACTTTAATACATGAGGAGTTTTAATGCTGGTAGTAGGTGGCTGAAAAAAGAGAGGAAGCGCTGTCACACAGCAGCCTCAACCGCATTGAGCTGTGGTACAGTGATCAACCACATCAATACTACCCAGTGGTTTTAGTGTTGTGGTGGCCAGGTGTCCGGGCGGGAAAGATTTAATGATGGTCATGACTGACAGGTGTCAGAACACACAGTGCATCGCATCTTGCTGTATGTGGAACTGTTAGTGTTGTGGCTGAGTAGTGTACATGAGTGGGTTTCAGATTGCTGTTGGTTTTCGTTCTCACCATTTAATCTTGAGCTAATTTACACTTGGGAAAGCACTACGTGCAGTTAACTACATGACAGATAAGAAAGCTATCATAAGGGAACCAGTATTGAGAAACACTGGATTGTACCATTCATCCCACCACCCCCCCATGGAGAAAGTTAATAAAATGGCTGATCTCATTTTACAGCCCCAACTCTCTCACTGAACCTCATTAGCTCTTGGACTACAGGCAGAGAATTGGTTCATTCCTCGCCTCACACAGACCTTCACTTCTAAATATGAAATGGCAACACCATTTTGCTTGCATTTATAAGTAGTTTTGTCTAACCTAGCATTCGGCAAGGTTTTTTTTCCGGCAATAACTCACTTGAGAAATTGAGTGTCCAGAAATTCCAGTGTCACAAATGGCATCATTTTTATTGTATCCTTGCATCCTCTTGGACTAAAAGCAGAGCACTGCTTAGAAAAATATCTTTTGTTTTTTTTGTTTTTTGTTTTAATTTGTCTGTTCTTTCTGCTTAGAGAGGGGCAGACAGAGAGTTTAAGCAACACATGAAAAGAACAAAAGTGGGGGTGTCCCTTTGTCTTTGTTAGAGGCCTTTCAAGGTCGCAGTCAGAGGCCATTAAATATTTAGTTTGGGCTCCAAGGAGCATGTTTCATTAAGATGAAAAATGCGGATCCATTGGCCAGTAATGGAGTCTACTGTCATCTATCAGCTCAGATTCATCATGTTAGAAGGATGCCATACAGAGGTGTACCTTAAAAATGTGTAAAGTTAGCCCTGGGTTGTTGGCTTGTTGCTGCTTCAGGCAAAAGTATCTTCAAGGTTCAAGGATGAGCACGAGCATTTTAAACTGGGATAATGTATTATTTATTGGTCAGAGAGGGAAATAGTTTACTCCATCTATTCCTTTAAAGTCTTTGTTGCCTTCACTGAAGCCCGATTTTTCCATCTATTCTTAATTATGTACAGCTATTATATGGTTTTAGTTTTTCTACACCGTTTTTAGTAATGATTGATTTCCCTGTCAGTATCAGTGGACAATGTACATTTGTTTCTTTCCCTTTATCTGTTTCTTCGCATCATACTGCCTTTTTTGTTAAATAAAACAGCTGAGTCTGAGAAGACATCTCCAGCGAGATGGAGAGCACTTAGGAAGAAAGATTTAAGAGAGAAAAAGAAAAATGGTGCAAAATGTGATACTCAGTTTACATCGGTAGACATAACTCTTACATGCTAAAGAAAGTAGTGAGAGATGTCAAAGGGTTGTCAGAACTGCTTAGCTTCTCATAAACAGCCTAAGACAGTGCTCACACACACACACACACACACACACAAACACACACACACACACACACACACAGATATCATATCATTTAGTGAAGGTTATTGCTGCCACAGGCAATGCTTTTATCTGTTAGCGCTCTATTCCCAGGAAACCTGCATTGGGAGGATTGTGTGCAGTCTGCGTCATTCTCTCATTCCGTTGCTTATTTCCTATTTTTTTCTTCTATTTTTCCCTCAGCTCTCTGTTTTCCAGTCTCCTTTCCCGGCCCAGATGTGACACTGTTTGACCTTAACGTTGATCAAATTTCCCACCAACTTAAATGACAAAAATGACAATGCAGTCCTCTCTGCCTGCATTTCTCGCTCACTCTCACTTTTGCTGCTTCTCTTCTTGTTTTCTGTGGTGCTTAGAGACTTTGTCACATCAGTTTACTCTCTTGTTTTTAAAGCTAGGGGCAAGGTTAGAGTGGGAAATGAACGGTGCCTGGTTGATTAAAGGTGTTCCCTCACAGCAGATTTGGCATGATCAGAATCCCTGTAATTACCGCTTGGGGCTGTGCTTGCCTATAGGGTCGGTTCTCTTTTTTGTAGTTGTTCAGGTTCCCTCAGTTGAGCAGCATGAAAAAAGCATGGCCATTCTGCCGACCCCTTCACTCATCCAAAAGGTCAGGGTGCTCGCTTTGAGAAGTCCATTAGTCCTTGTTATGATTCCAATCTCTGAAAATCATACCATTTGGGTGAATGTGGTTTTTATTTGTGTGTATGTGGCATGGTTATGTGCAGCTAGAGGGATTTTTGATGTGCTTGTCCAGACCAGCACTTCATGCAGAATCAGTGTGTCAATGTCTAGCATAATAATAAAACATAACGCACCTCTGCAATATGTCAGACCTGCACTGTACCTATAATGTAAGTTTTGAAGCATTTGCTTCAAAGGATTATAGAGATCCGGGGATTAAAAAGCTTATGATGCAGTAGTGAGCAGTTTTTTGTCTGCTGGCTTCTGTCAAAAACACATAGAAGAAGAGAAAGATCCAGAGACTAGAGGAGAGAAGTCTCTAGCGGGCTGCCGATTATTGTGTCAGGCTACCATTATATTTCGAAGGCTGTCTCTGCCAAGAGTGTTAATTGTTATTCTGTTTTGCAGGGAAATGGATTTTCACTTGATTAATTTTAATATTAATAATTTTAATATTAATAATATTAAAATTATATAATGGATTTTCATAAACTTCTGAGAAAAAGCAAAAATAATAGGGAACAAAAAAGCCAAGCAACAGCAACATTACAGTAGTGTACATTCTGCTAAGTGTGTATTTGTACCTGTAAGTTTGGGCTTCTGTCTATTTGTTTCATGGTCTGGAAATCCTTATATTTCACCCTTTCAGTCAGTTACTGAAGTAAACTCTTCTTTATGGGACAGTGTGTGAAGAACAAGCTGTACTGTCTTTACTTATACAGCTATATTTATGGACAGCTGTGGGTGTCTGTGTGTGTGTGTGTGTGTGTGTGTGTGTGTGTGTGTGTGTCTTATTTGTGGATTTTAACATACTGTAATTTGTAGTTCTTTGATGTGGTAGATGCAGATCAGCACCACATACTCATAACAGCCTCAAATGGTTATATGTAAACTGCATATATCAGTGCGTTATTGGGTGTGTTCGCGTTTCGAGAGGGGGGCTGGTAGAAAAGAACAGGTGGATGTGGTCTCTGCAGTCCTGATCTCATCATGTTTTGTCATTAAACATGCAGCTGCCCACACACATCTAATTTTCTGCAGCGAAGCATGTGCTTTATTGGCAGACTGAAAGTCCTTTGTAATTAACCTACAAGACATTTGCACCACCTCTCCCTATCGCTTTCTGTTCTTCCTCTCTGCGGTGTGATATACTGTATTTTAGCTACAAATTCCTTTCATTTGGTTTGTGAGTTTTCTCCAACACTGAGCCACAATCAATACTGTGGTAATTAGCTTGTAGATCAAATCAGATATCCATCACTGCACACAAGTGCACTGGCCAATCAGCTGTGAAGAGATGGCTTCTGCAAATGAACTCTAAAACAAAATAGCAGTTATGTCCTTTTATATTTATCTGCAAGTTTATTGACTTAATTAATAACCTATACAGTTTCAGAAAATGGTGATAACATTGGCATTCAGATTTTCTAAAGCATGAATTCTTCAAATTGTCTAATCAACAGTCCAAAATTGTAATTATTTTCTAGCTCAACAGCTAGCCTTCTTCACCACACACACACAGACCTACACACACCTACACACACACACACACAAACACACACACACACGAAAACCTGACCCTGCAACTTCTTTTCACTCTTTATTATGTGAGAGAAGAAGCCGAGATATTGCTGAGCTATCACAAATACCTCCTTTAGTTTCCTCTGGAACATAGTAAATATTAAATGAAGGCCCACTGGAGGACAGCTTTGCTTTTGATGTATTCCCACACAGAGGGCTGAACTTTTTGTGCCTGGTTTTCTGCCTTCATACTTTCTTATGTCAGCTGTCCTGATCACTGTCCAGCAACATACAGGAGAGGCAGATTAGGAGAAAGAAGATTGAGTGGGTGGGACACACTTTCAGACAAACAATAAAAAAGAAAAATATAGAGGTGGGAAAACAAACTGACAGCAAAGATTTGCTGGTGGTGGGATGATTACTGTGAAGGCTTGAGCTTAGAAAGTGACTTACATGAAGAAGAAGAAAGTCCTGAGCGCATTGAAAATAAGATTGGCAGCTGAATGAGTTTAGTTTCAAGTGGCATGTCCTCACAGACAAACTGAGATCACGTCTCAGAGGACATGCAGGGGATTTTTGAGCTTAATTAATATGACATTAATTTCTAAAATGATCCCTGAACTCCAGAAGTGACAGGGGTGAATCAGATATGAAACTGAGTGGTTGTGTGTGTGTGTTTGTTTGAGATGATTTAAGGCTATTTAATATGCAAGGAGATATAACTGTCACTTGTTATTGAGGACACTGTCCTATATTGGCCACCGACAGCAGTGCCTCCAGCAAAAAGCCACCACTTCTCTCAGCTTGCCAGCTCCCCATACATTACACTAACTGTACTAAAGTGGTAGAAAAGAAAACTAGGAAACAAGGTGGTTTCAGATTAGCCTATGGACTATGCATAGAGCTATTCCTCCTAATTCCTTCTTCACAATTCAATTGTCAAACACTTTCTTGCTGCCAGTAGTGACAGGCATTCTCACGAGGTCTGGGCTTTAATGATTAAAGGTATTGAATTTCAGGCTGTGTTTGATTTGTCTATTCACAACTTCTATTTATAAGTGTGCACTGAAGCTAAAAGTAGCCTCAGTGTGTCAGTTGTATTGTGTGCTTTTTGTTGATGGGGCAATAGGCCAGCTTTAGATTTTAAACGGGCTTCATATTGTTTCTGTCATCATCATCCTTTTTAGTTTCCCTGACTGCATTTTTGTTTGAAGAAAACGTCTGTACATCCTCTCCTTTATCGCTTACTTTCTCACGTATGGATCCTTTGATACTGTACTGACAGGTGAAAAAGTAAATTAAATGAATGAAATATAAGGAAAGTAGCATCCTATATCGGGCACAAAACGTCACAGTGGTTTGATGATGGGGAAAAGATGTGAAATGTACGCATATGATTTTATTTATTTTTTTGACCTTTCAGCTTATCCTGTGAGTTCAGGGTCGCCACAGCGAATCATTTGTCCACATGTTGATTTGGCACGTTTTTTGTTTTTTTTTACGCTGGATGCCCTTACTGATGCAACCCTCCCCAATTACTACCTGACTTGGGACTGGCACGGGCTGTTGGGGGTTAAATGTATTGCCGAGAGACACTTCGGCACATGGTCGGGAACCTCCGACCCTCTGGTCGCTAGGCGGCCACTCCAACAACTGAGCCCCCAAATTGTGTGCATATGATACCAACACGAATTGGAGACTTTTGCCCCAATGTTTTGCCAGGTGTTCAGACTAGAAATAGCACAATAAACACAAAAGCTAGTTCTGAGGAATTGTGCTCCATCTAATTGGACTAGTCTTTGGTTGTTTCTGCTATAGATGATGGGTCTGTTTTCCCCTATGTCCAATGAAAATGTAAATAGAACAGCTGTATCAGTGAACAGCTGAGATGGTGAAAATGACTTTTTTCTTTTAATACATTTTTGGGCGTTGGGTATAGTAAGGATTTCCATAGGCCAAAGATTTTGGACCAGTGAAGACCTCTAGGGTGTGGTTTCACATAAGACCATAAGTGCAATCAAATGAGCCAGGATTTTACAGCTCTTGAAAATTATCTAGCCAACAATTACTGTCTGCCGAAAGGCAAATTCGGCAAACAGCAGAATTAAATCTAGATTAGATTATTAGTTTGAGTAAATTAGTAAGTATACAATATAAATACCATGTATCTCTCCATCTGGTTCTTTACATGCAAACACAATCATTGGGGAGGCTGCTGACTTGACAGTTGTCCAGAAGACAATCATCATCACTTTAAAAAAATGTCATTGTTGAATGGGATGGCTATTCGCAGAATACTATTCATAGGACATTCAAGGAAAGTTGACTGGAAAGGAGCCACCACGCCCAGATGTCTTCAGGAAATGGGCTACAACTGCTCTTTTTCAAACAATACTGATTATGTTAATAATGGTAAACCATGTAATGATCAACATTCAATAACGCATTCACAGGCTGATCGCTTCCATGACACAACGCATTAATGGACTGATTTGTGTTAAAGAAGCCCCAACCAAGTAGCCTATTGATTTCATAAATGAACATACTTTTCAGAAGTTGGACATCCTTGTATTGCAAATGCTTTTTTGATTAAACGCCGGGAAAGCTGTAAACATGGAAGTGTTTCACTGTATATGTAATGCAATTGAAGCTATAAGTGAGTTTCTGTTTTTGAATTCAATTACGTAAAAACTTTTTCACTAATTTGCTGAGATGCACTAGTATAGGCTGCGCAAAAACTGTAATCTTTACTCAGCCTCAAACCATCTCCTCCTGCTGTGACTTGTTAAATCTACTAATGTATGTTTGACAATCTCAGACCACAACAGCAAGCAAAAGCCGTTAAACAAATGTGTACTCATAGAACCACACTTCTAGTGCACACACTATGGTAAAAACACACCTGGATTCACACACACACACACACACACACACACACACACACACACACACACACACACACACACACACACACACACACACACACACAGGAAACAATACAAGTGAAAAGCATGGTGTGTGCCCCCTGCTGTTAACACCATCTTGTGTTTGACTCTGGCTTTATACATAAGCTAACTCACCTCCATTTCAATGCCACTGTAATGGATGGGCTGACACCAGCAATTACACACTAGAGAGAAAAAAACTCTGAGAGAGATACAGAAGAAGAAGGTTCCTTTTCTAGCTCACACTGAGAAAGAGCCATTAGCTTTTCCACTACACACCTCACCTGTATTTCATTCATAAATAAAACATTTAATTTTTATCCAGATAAACATCCAACATTTTGAACACATGATAAATGTAACGATGCAAAGACGATAAAGATGAAACACCTGCAAACACCTTATCATCTTAATTCCTCTTATAATTACACAGGCCAAGCTAAGTTGTATAGGTTGAATTAATGTTATATAAATATCCATCATCACACATAGTCATTCCCCCCTTGGGTTGTGTTCTTGTGTGTGAGGAGGGCAGCGTGCCCAATGCAGCTTTAATTGGCATGGCAGAGTGCCAAATGATGGATGGGTGGCTGGATGGAGAGAGACTGTCTCTCAGTGTCTGTCTCACACTGTGTCTGTTTCTGAGTCAATGAGAGCCATCTGCCAGTACCACAGGCTATTCTCAGCGCTGTATGTTTGCCCACACATTTGTTGCCGTACAGTCACTTGTGTGCGTACCGCTGGCTTTCTGCACACGTAGATACGTACAGTACAACAAATAAGAGCTGTGAACACAGCATTCGCATATTATTGCCATTTACGTTTATATGGTCAACTTCTAGCAATGCGTTATCTGTGTTTTAGGCCCTGTTTCTGGTCACCTGATGTCTGCAGGTCCTGTATTCATTCTCCTGTTAGTTTTGATTTTGTCTGAATACATGTGGTTCTTTAGGAAAGAAGTGTTATACTATGTTCACCAGCAGGTTGCCAATTGTTCCTGCTGTTTATGCTGTTTTTGCTCAAAACAGATACTTGTTGCAGCTGAAAACCATGGAATGGGAACAGTGAAAGTGCAACAAAAATGATGGGCTAATAACCAAAACAACCAAACACTCAAAAGCTTGCTCTTTTCCATATGCTCTCTCTGTATTACCTTTTTGTCTAACAAGGCTTACACACTGCTGTTTTCTCAACTGTACACTCCCAGTTCTTATGAGTCAATCTCCTGTTTTCTTTTTTGTGTGTTCACAGCTCCTGGGCTTCGTGTACGCCTGCTACGTAGTCAGTGCTATGACTGAGGAGGAGGACAGCTGTGAGTTGCTTGACCTCGCCCTTACACACACGCGCACGCACACACACAGAGACACACTATCATTCTTGAAACACAGCCTTGCAGCGGTGAATGAATCACACCCAGACCCACTTAAATAGATGAGATGGAAAACACACAAGTTAAGGAGAACAAGGGTAGATCTTTCTTCATCTCTCTCTCTCCTATTCCCACTCCTCACTATCATCACTCCAGCTCTCCCCTTTCTCTCCTCTCTCTCCTCCCCCACACCAGCTGGGCATTCTCTCTGCCTCCAGAACCAAAGGAACCATGTGTTCACTCTCCACACCTCATTCAGCCCATTCTTTCCTTTTCTCTTTCACGTGTACACTTCGTCGCTGAATCTTTCCTCCTCATTGTCCTGTGTGGTCCTCACTTTCTTTAATGTACTCTGGCTTTCACTTTTATCTCTAAATGTACCCCCTATTTGTTGCTCCAGCTGTCTGTTGCATGGTTCGATTGTAAATCTTTGCTCTTCCAGTCTGTCTCCGTTGCAACTAGTCAAACATGCATGTGCTTGGGTGAAGTGGCTCCTCCGTGCTTTATGTCAGCTTCTGTCTGTGTTGTTGTATACTGTACTAAACGTTTAGCATTTAACTCGGAGTTGGACAAGCTCCATAGCTATCCTTGACAGGAAGAGAGTTAGAAGGGGGTGTGGGGGAAAATTCGGTGGGGTACCATAAAATGAGTAATAAGATAAGACAGAGAAACCAGAGACAGGCACTTGTGATAAATGACACAGCTACTTTGACCTCATGGGGGGCAATTCAGAGATGGTGCTGTAAGTTAACCAATCAGAGGACAGGAGCCCTTTGATCCTATGATGAGTGGGAGTCATAAATATCTGATTAGTACTGCAGTAACTCACCAGCATGCACAGCTATGTCTGCATGCACGAGAATCTGGCTTCACAAACATTTTAACAGGCACTTTGAAACCAGGTGCAAAAAGACCTGTTCGATGTACAAAGGCTGAATGGAAACACTGAGTTTGTGAGGATTAAATACAGTTTCTCAGGTATGTATTCATACATATGTGGTTGTTGTCAGATATATTAGGAACAATCTGGCACCTAGTTGCAAACATGGTTGTCCCTGTAGTTGACTCCCAAACTAACACGATACAAAAACCAGTGTAATGGGCAAAGCACTATTCTCTGGCTTTTCAGTGTGTTTTCCTGTAGATTAGTGGTACAGACCTTTCAAGTAGTTCTTTGGTGGTCACATACCAGAGATTCACTGGCTGTGAGCGGTTAGCATAGCTGAATATGTAACTGTTCCCTTCCCCAGCTCTGGGCGGTACCACTTAATCACCAGTCACCCCTATGTAATGTTTGGAAAGCCATACCTCAGCTAAAAAAACAAAAGACTTTTTCACTTAGTGACTTTTCATGTTGTTTTTCATGACCTTGGAGCTCCATTCATTCCCCGGATGGATTGTTGGCACATAAAAATGCTGTTTGTTTTAAAATTATAGCAGACAGTCAAACAGATGCAGAAACAGAGATAAAAAAAAAAACATAGCAAGAGAGCAACACTGAAAGGTTGGCAAAAACAGAACACAATGTGATTTTTATTGGTTTTAATTATTAGGTAGTTCTTCACTGATCCGGGCTGTGGCAGAGTAAAACGTTGCTACGTTGCTTCCAACTGCTAGCTCTTTGTTATTGTAATCAGCCCTTTGCCTGCACCCGCAGACACACACACTTGTTCATGCTGACACAGGTGCACAGACACATACACATGCTCACACCAACACAAAACCCAGCTAAGACACTTAGCTGCTCTCATTTTCTCATCTCACATTTCTGCATTGAGCTCCCTGGCTGCCTCAGCATCTCTCCTCCTACTCAGAACCTGTCTTTACTTCTACCTCTTATGCTTTATTTCTTTTCCCTGGTTTCTTCTCATGTAGATGGAGTAATCGACTATTAAAATCCAGCTTTAGTATCTTTAAGAAATCTTTCGCTATCTCTCTCAGTCTCTTCTCCCGTCTCTGGATTTTTAGCTTTAATGAGGTGTTCTTGTAAAAAGATAGAGGTCTCTGGTCACTCATGAATCAGCCTCATTAAGCGCCCTGCTGGTCAATAACTTCCACAGTTGATCGCGTCTCACTGGGAGAAGACAGCTTGGTAGAATACTCAGGAGATCCAGAATAAGTGCAAAGAGAGAAAGAAAGATGAATGTATGATGGAGGGTAGAGAGAGGTGTTTGTCAGGACAAAGCTGAAGAGGGAAAAAGGAGACGGGGCAATATGCGGGAACAAATAACACAAGACAAGATGAGCTTTTCAAGAATATATTAGATAAGACAGGAATTCCTCTCACGCAGAGCACTCTCTCATTCTCCAGGGAAAAGGAGAGTTAGATTTGAGTGCTCAGGCTTGTGTAAAGAATAGCGGAATGAAACATGTTTGCGTGCACAAACTCGCACGCACACACACACACACACACACACACACACACACACACACACACACACACACACACACACACACACACACACACACACACACACAAACAACACACACACACACACACACACACATTAGACACAATGAGCAGAATATCAAGCATCATACATACAACAATCATCTTTATTACTGATGTGTGTTTGTGTCTGTATATATGTGTGTGTTGCCCGTGCACATGCCCTTTGATGTGACTTGCTTGCTTCTCTGTCACTTCATAATTACATGTGCACCAAAACGTACCTACTGTACATGCTGCAAGTATTTCTGTATTTAGTTGACTAGGTTTAAGTGTAGGTCTTGTGTGTAGTTTTGTGTATGAATTTGTTACACAGAGTTATCAGTAGTGAGCAGACACACTTGCAGAGTGAGTGGTGGGGAAAATCCTCTTTGTAAAGTAGGTCATGGAGTTAGCCGCCTAGCTCTGGGATAAGCTCACTTTAGCATGTCTGCTAATTACGATGCTGCCCTCTGTGCTGAGTCACATCCCCAGAAAATCCTCCACAGCAGACAGAGCAACTGGAGGGATTGATTTATGTGTATGACTGAAAAGGTCAAAACATCAAAAAACACACCAAAATGTTCAAAATGATAAAAAAAAAACAAAAAAAAAAACACACCAGACATGTAGAACAGCGGTTGTGAATGCACCCTTTTCACAAAAGGCATTTGATTTGTCACAGCAAAGAAGACGCCAACAAATTAAAAAAAATATGAATAATGGTCAAATTTAATTTAAACAGCTTTAGTACCAGGGTCATGCTGATATGTATGTTATTTCAAAGTCAGGACTTAGCTGAGCAGGCTGTTGTGAAAAAAGGTGTTCAAATAACTTTTCAGATAATAAAATACAACACGAATACACATTAAAGCAGTTTTTTGTGTATTTTTTTTTTCCCAAACTATTCCCATTCAGAGTTATATGTTTGCAATACAGGGTCCTTTTTAAATATGTCAAGATTTTACACAATCATTTTAATTCAAATGAAAATACATGATCTGCATGACCATTACATTAGTGAAATACAATATTTGCACACTGGTTGATTTCACATCCAATGATTTCACAGTGGCTGGAGGAGCTATGCTCAGTTATAAACAGACAGTAAACACATTTTACTTTGCTTTGTATCTTTATTATATAAATTCAGTTGTATGGGCAGTGGACATCATGACTGGGACAGTGCATGCATGGTGGTGCTGGACTTTGTGTGAGATCAGCAGTTGTAGAAACATTTTTCAGATACTCCAACATTAATAGTACACAAAGAAATAAGCATAGTGACAGCATTTGCTATTTTTGTCACATTAAGGTCCTCATCTACTGAATTTCAATTTTCATAAACACAAGCAAACTAAACACACTCCTGTTCCATCTTTGCCTGGAGCCTTTCTCTCTTTTGCATGGACGATTAACTTTAAAAATGCTTTCAGTCAAACATACCTGAAGTGTTCTAATGCAGAATAACTGAGCATAAAACACCTAAACTGGTCTTTAAAGTAAATGAGCAGTCTGTATAGCAGTGGTGGCTGTGTAATGGTGTGTGAGGACAAAGGTGCAACTTTGCAGCATGGAGTCAACTGTCAGGAGCTCCTTTAAATATAGTGTGAGAGAGCGAGTGTGTGAGAGAGAGACCCCAACTGTGTTTTTATCTTTTCTCTTAAGCCCCTTTCAGACATGCACTGGAATTCTGACGTTATCCGGACTTTTTTAAGAATGGGTTTATGTGTGAACGAAAATACATACGTCTGAATAAATCTCCGGCTGTGAGTTACATGTCTGAAAGGCCACTCCAGATAATGTCCGAGGCTGAATTCTCCTAGCTTTATTGTCCGGAGTTCATGTCTGAAACAGGCTTTACGGTGCTAGAGACTAGATTTGTGTCTGCCCTTTATCTGCCTTTGTCTCTGCCTCATCTCTCCTTGTTTCTCTTGATCTTTTTTCCCTCCTGTTCTTTTTCCCTTTATCTTTATGCCTGTATTTCAACTGACTCTCAGTTTACTAACCCTCAAACACACACAAGGTGGGTGGCCAAAGTTCAGATTGAACTCTCTGGTTCCGGGCTCTTTGTCCCTCCTGGTTCGATACAGGTCCTCCTCAGTTTTTCGCCTACACTGAAACATAAATGCTTTACATGGGTCCCTGTTTGTTTAATGGCTTAACTGTTGACCTACATACATTTCACTTCTCATGTGTGTCCACACAAGTAAGAACCGACTTGCTACCACTGCCTGGAAGAGCCCACTATCTGCACTAGAGGGGACAAATTAGATGGTTTCATGCTGAAAGTTTTCCATCTTCCCTAGGGTTTTTCAATAATTTTATGTTTCTCATCCACACTTGAATGCCAAAACATTAGAAATGTGCTTTAAACATCTATTGAAAATGAACAGGCCCCCAGGCTTAAAGCTTTTCACCATTTCATCTAAGCAGCTTTACACATTCATTCACATTTTTCAAAGTGTCGCTGGCTGTTTACAGAGCAACCATAAAAAACAGAATGCTTCAGCAAGTCTAAAATATTCTCAAAAAACATGGTCGCATTACCTGACATATGTTTGTGTTTTCAAAAAGCTCTGATTTTGCTGTTGTGAACATACATGGATGGTTTCTCAACCATCAGCGCTTAGTGAGCTGCACAGACGGTCAGGGTCAGATTAACGTGTGCAATAATTAATGGGAAAAAGGTTCAGTAAGGGACAAGCAAATAAGTTGCTGGCATACACTCTACAGTATGTGGGTGGGATGGAGATCGGTATTATAAATGAAGGATATAATAAGGTGTTAACTGATGTTCGACACACAAGGATGTCTTTATTTAAATAAGAGCAGCCAGGGCACCTATTGACACACTAGGTCTGATCTTTAAGCTGAAGTATATGCAGAGACTTTCATGGGTTGTGTTGTGAAATCATTAAGTCAACTGCTGTTCTGTGAAGATGGAACAAGAAATGTAACAGAAATTTAGACGGGATAAACAGTGGACCTGTTTGTTACACTTGTTAAAAGCTGAAGTCATTAGTCATCCACTGGGGACCATGAATAGCTCTTGCAGATTTTACAACAATCCATCCAGTAGCTGTCATGATATTTCACTCTGAGGTCGACAGATGGGCTGACTGATATTGCCATCCCCCAAGCTGCTAGTGTGTCTGAAAATGGCAGCCATCATTATCATCTAACTGTATTCCTCAGCATAGTTTATCATGGCAGGGGATAATTCCCACCTGCTTCAGATGAGAAAATCACTAAAAGAAAAGAGCAGGAAAGAGTTCTTGGTGTGTTTGTATTGTGTGTGTGTACAGATGAATAAGAGAATCTCAGGAAACCAGGGCAGGGTCAGAGCTAGGGGACCTCATCCGGTCTACTGTACCTATCAGTATTCAACAGGCCACCCCTGCCTCCTCTTATCAGGATGGAACTGATTTGGCTGATTTACAGGAATTTCCATGGCTGGCTTGGGTCTGTTAGTTCCCCGAAAGAACCCATTTTTTGTTATCCTTTTGAACTAGGTTACAGTCTTTGTTTAGTATCTTTTTTACCCGCTAAATCAGGATCAAACTCACTTTCTCTTTATCCTCGTCTTGTGGTGTTTACAGGAGACTCACAGCTTCTGGACACGCTCGCCTCTTTCACATGCTGGCCTTCAACTTAATCTCTCTTTGAACCCTTGTCAGTCAGACCAGCAACCAAACACACCCTGTCCTCTCTTCACTTTCCCTCCTCTCTCCTGCTCTGCTTTTGTGTCCCCCTCAAAGGCTGCAAGCATTTTCCTTCATCAGAAAAATACTGTCTCCTTACATCTGTGAAGAATACACAGCACTTTGGTAGCAGCCTAACCCCTGTCCTTCTTGCATGACATAGCACTCGTTCGCTCATCTGCACTTCGCATGGAGTTTGAACTCTAAAGTGAGAAAATAAACAGAAAGGGTTGAACATTCGCTCGGTGGCTGAAGGTCACCTCTGTTTCTGCGATAAAAGGCTTAGGCTGTTTTGACAGCTGGCCAGCTTTCACCTGTTCGTGAGCTTTCCCTCTGGCACGAGGCAGATACCCCGATGAAAAAAGTTTAAGCACAGATTTTTTTTTGAGGATTGTGGTATTTGTCAGAGTTAAAACTAAAAAAAGATTTACAGCTTGTGCTGTTTTAGGCAAGCTGTCTACCTTTCAACATCCCTGTGTTACATCTGTTCCAGTTGTGACTTTTCTTTCTCTTTCATTCCCCATTCCATTTTTATTTCCATCATTTTTGATCATGCATGTCTTTTAAGGTATTCTCTTATTGTCCGTCTTTTGATTTGTTTCATAATTTGTGTTCAATCCTTTGTTTTCAGTTGATTTTATTGGTGGATTTGACCCATTCCCACTCTACCATGTTAATGAGAAACCATCTCATCTCCTGTTAAAGCCCATGCATCTGTAAGTATGACTATGTTGCCATCCCATTATGTGTATATGTCCCTGTGACTTTTGATTGTGACTGTAAGAGCAGGTGCATGTGAACATTCACATCACCGTTGCATTTGGTGGTGGAATACATTTTATGGATGCACTCATTTGTTTCCTGCATGTAATTCTTCACTTTGCCTTTAAGGTCACATTTCCAGATTTTCCCCAAAACCATTGATCAGTCAGAGCAAAAAGGATTATCTGAGATGACAAAATGATCCTAATCCAAGAACAATTTCCAAAGCAGGATCCCATACATTATAACACAACACTAGGTTGCTTGCTCAGTATCTGGAGGTTTGCGTCATGTCTGGGGAATAAACTACTTTATGAAACATGCTACATCCTGTTTGAGTGCTTTGGGGAAAAAAAGACCTTCAATGATCCTACTGTGTAATTTTGTTTGGAGTGTTGATAGAAGCACATGTAGAAAACTATACAAAACTTGCAAAAAAAAATTGGATTGATCAATTCAGTTGTGTGGAAAGCTTGATAAAGTAGGAATGGGAAGTCTTGTAGTAACTCTCTGCCAACATGAAATGGGTATTGGGCAAAAGGGTCAGACTGCAGATCTAGTCTCCTCTTATTGGGTCTCAGGGCTTGTTGTCCCCAGAGGTCTGCAGTTGATCCCTTCTCCTAATGAGAGCAACATGTCCTCCAACCTTGGTTGCTCAAATGCACTGATAAAACCCTTAGGAGGGTTTCCTGAAGTAACACCCTTAACACCCTTAAAACATGGTTAAGGAGCTTGGGGTGGTAGGTTGGTTGACAAAAACGCCCAGATTTACTGAAAGATTTAAACAACTATTTAACAGTTTAAAATGAAACGCACGATCTTTCACTAAACCCCTAACTGTATTTTTTATTGTAACTATGTCAACAAAGTTTTTATAATGTTTATTAACAACTATTTAACAGTTAATAAACATTATAAAAACTTTGTTGACATAATAACTATAAAAAATACAGTTAGGGGTCTAAAGTGCTCAATTTTCAAACAATTGAAACTGAGTTTGAATCAGGAAACAGATAGCGGTCTCCTGTGTTAAAAGTGCTGTGTTTTTGTTGACCCACCCTACTTCCTACTACCCACCCTCACAGATTTTCCTTCTCTTATGCATCATAATTTGGCTTCCTCTACAGTCCTTTCCATAATTACTGCAGCCACCGGAAGTTGCCCAACAGTAGAAGGTAACTGTGGGTCATTATGAGCTTCACACAAACAAACCTATAGGGCTGATGCTTAGGTGATGCTTATCTTTCCAATCTGCTAGGAGTTAGACTGTGCATTAATTTATGTGGATGTAGACCTGTCAGTGTGTGAGTTGCCCAATAAATGTTAAAGCCCTGTCTTTTTTCCCATGTTATTGTTTTCTTCAGGTCTACGTAAATAGGAGGACAACCAGCAAGGAGGTGACGCAGAAGATTCCCACAGAGACAAAATGGCTGTTTTGACACAAATGTCCCAGTGCTCATTCCTCTCCTTCTTGGTTTAAGTACTTTAAACATGTCATTTACTGATGTGCTGCCCAGAAACGCCAACACTTGTCAGTTAGGGTCTATTGTTTTCCAGGGAGGGATGACGGGTTCAGCAAATGGGGGGATTACCCTGTAACAAAGCCTCATATTGTGTATTGAGGGAAGTATCATTCTTTGTGTTGAGTTGAGGTCCCATTGATGTTACCTAGCCATAACTGTCTAATACTCTTGAAGAACATGATTGTATAGAACATGCACAGCATATAAATACGTTGTCTATGTAATCGGGGACTGCCCAGCATTTTCAGTTTGTGGTACCGTGTCTTAGAGAACTCAGTGATTTAGCATGTTATTGCTGGTTTGGCTCAGATCGTGGCCGGAGGGCTGAATTACAGTGGAGCCTGTGGAATGAGCTATTGTGTGCTGCCTGTTTACTTAAGGCCAGGATCTGTGTGCATAAATACACTAGCAAAGCAGGAAGAGGCAGGGGAGTGGAGAGGTAGATGGAAGGGAGGGAACAAAAGAACCAAACCTACAGGGGTATCTGTCAAAAATAGAAAATTTAAATAATGAAAAGGGGGCAGGTGGGCGGAATTTAAACTTTAAAATCTAAATTATCAAGAATGCAAAAGATAATTGTGTTTGCGTTCAAACACAAGAAATGGCTTTTGAGTCTTACTTTTATAGCCGAAGTCTTATTGTGATTTATTTCACCAACAGTCAGTATAAACATCACTATATCCAAAATGTCGGGCGACTGCTTTAGAAGGTTGCTCAAAGCTTTGTTTTTACTCCAGTTCTTCTCTAACTACTGACATCAGGCTGCTGACAGTAGTGATCATTACACACAGTCAAGCAAAGGTTACATGGCATATTTTTAACTTCAAGGAAACAATAGAAATTTGTTATTTGATCCTTTGGTGTCAAAGAAACAGTTTGAGTTAGACAGTTATTGAAATTGCACACAATAGTGTTGGGTTGTATGGGTATTGTCTTCAGCATAGCGTAGCATGGCTATACCAGGATCAGAGCACATGTCAATTCAACTGTTTAGATTCTCAGTGGTGATAGTCTCGGTTGTAATTGTTTAATGGCACGTTTTTACAGGGTTTGTATTGTACTTATGCACATAAAATATTAAGTAATGAGAAAATAGCCAACTAGTGTCTCAAGCTGGCTGTATATGAGCTGGTTAAACTGTAATCGAAAACGTCCACTGGACTTTTATTACTCAGATGTATTTTATTATGATCCAGAAAAATAGGCAAAAGTGCACTCACCTGGGCCATTTCCCATAAACATTTCTCAGTGTTCCCTCTATTAGGACATAGTCAGTTATAATCACAGCCTGTTGCCCAACTGTTGGTGGGTCCCTGCTACCATCTGGTGTTCAAAGTGTTCAGTTACAAGTTACAGGGACACTGGGTTTCTGCTACTGCTTCTCCAGATAACCGTAAATCTTAATGATGACCATCTTATAAGACATGGCCACGGTTCTTTTTATATAACACTTAGCTTTTCTTTATCATGCAGATTAAAGATTACTTTTTTTAATTCTCTGAATTGGATACAGATGTGATAGGTTTGATGGCAATAATTCTTTGTGCAGTAATCGAGATTGGCTATTTAGCTAATCTTTCAAAAAGTAATTCTTTTTCTTGCAGACACATTACTTTTTGTTAGTTTTTCCGTTGCGTCTGTTCTCAGCACCTCACTCTGCTGGGTGTTACTGTACATAAACTCAGACAGCCCATCAACAAATTGTTATGATTGTGCAAATCATCTGATCACATCTGCAGCCTAATTTTAGAGTGATCAGAGTGACCCATTTTAATAGCACTGGTCACCACTCTATTCGAAAGTTAATTTGTATCTGATTGTTTTCTGTATAGAGCCCTCCCAATTTAGACTAACAGTAAAAACACAAACCACCTCCGATTGTAACATAATCAGTAAAATGCTACTAAAATAGTTACATAAACATTAATCACCCTGTCGGTGCAATATAGCCTCTTCCTAAAACCTGGTGACTGGAATTAGTTTAAACCTGTTATGGTTGAGTATGTGCTAGTTTTCACTGAAGAAAGATCTCAACTCTTTGTAGATAATTTCTTTTCTTTGTATAAAAAGTAGAAATTAGCTATGTTATTTCTCTCCTCTATTTTGTGTCCTGTGTTTCCCCACCCATGCGTGACCCGATTGTGTAATCCTATTTATCCACTGTATGTTAATGTAAATAGATGTTTGTTAATAAAACAATGTGCTTTTAATGATTTAGTTTCTCTTTTACTTGATTATGTAAAATTTTGAAAAAGAAAATTCAACAGCTTAGAATGTTTATTTTAGAAAATAATCTGTAAACTGGCGAAACAAGCAACCAGCACTCTTGATTTGTATCAGTACAAAGGGAGAATTAATACAGAGGAAAACTCAAGGCCACTCATGCAACACCTGTATAGCAGTGGCTTTTCCTACAGCCTTAGGACATGAAAGCACGGACACTGCCTCTGATCACAGCTCTGCAGATGGGGCAGTGACGTAGGCTGGCAGCACAGTCACCACACACAACCAGATGACCACAGGGGATGAAGACCATGGACACAAGCTTGTCCATGCACACTTTACAGGTCCTCTCCTCCTGTAACTGCCTCAGCAGCTCCTCAGGACTGGGGTTGTTTGCTGTTGGAGAAACCAGACATCATCAACATAGATCAAAACATACAAAAAGCGTTTTGCTGTAAGTCATGTTTTGGATGTTGACCTCTGACCTTTTTCTCTGAGTGATGTTCGTGCAGTAGAGCCCTGCCTCATTTCTGGCTCTGAAGTACAAAAACATAATTTCACATATTCAAATGATTTGAAGTATTGGGAATTCTGTGGAAAATGTCTATGTTCCATCATGCTAATCCTTTAGAGCTGTATTTCTGTTAACACTGGTGGATAGTATATTTTAGAAGTACCATACAGCAATGTAAAACTACTTGAAAAAATGTATGAATTCAAATTTTAACTTAAATAATAGTACAAAAGTATCAATCTACTTCTATGAAGAAGCTTTAATTGAATTTCCACTCTGTGCTCCAAACAGTGATTTAAAACCCTAACACATTTAGAGGGGGAATATCTAATTGAATTGTTAATATTAATCAGAAAAGTAACTTGTACATAAAGCTGTCAAAACAACTGTAGTGAAAAAAAAAACAAATATTTGAATCTGAATTGTATTTGAGAAGCGGTAAAAAGCCATATGGAAATAATGAAGGAAAGTACCTTCAAATTATAATTGTATTCAGAACAATAAATTAGAGTAAATTTTTAGTTGCTTTCCAGCATTGGGTGTTACCTCCGCTCTGTGGTCCCCTTTGTCTGTCCTCCTCCTTTGCCCTCAGTACGTCAGTGACCAGGTCAGATACCGAAGTGTAGTACTGGCCTGTCAAGAGGTACTTGGTGTGGACCAGACTCTCCACCAGGCTGGCCTCAAAGCCCATCTGGATCACAGTCTGCACCACAGGAGAAAGCATGGCTGAGGAAGCTGCCAGACCTCCGACTGTGTCTGGGAGATGACAGGAAGAGGAGAAATAAGGAAGCGGATGAGAAACATCCAATCGCTAGAGTTTCAACTTTACACTGGGCCAAGCACTAAGCAATCTACTAGATAAGTGGAAAAATAAATTACAAATTGTGCAGCTCACAATTGTCTGTCAATATACAGTAATAACATTTTAGGCATCAGCCTCCTCTGTATGTCTGCATAAACAGGTCATAATTATGATTCCTTCAGTCTATGGAATAATTGCCCTCTCGTGACTGCCCTGCAGCTATAAGCAACAGTAAGGTGGTTTCCATAGCACTGCCTAATTACTGCGATCCTAGAGCAAACATTAGCTCAGGTAATTGAACATCTAGTTATTTCACTTTCAGCAGTCTCACAAAGAAAAGCAATGGACCTGCTTTCTTCCAGACTCTTCAGTGTCTAATTTGTGATCTTAAGCAGTGCTGGTGCAACTGTGCATTTATTCTTCAAATCCAAGTTTCAACCGAGACAACTTGATATAAACTGATTCTATCAACTATATGCAGCCTGTGTCTTCTCTATTTTCACAACCTGCAGCAACTCAAAATGTTTGCTCTACCTTTCTTCTTTTTGTGTGAACAAGAAAGAGTGGATGTTGACACTTTCATGCTTTGCACTGCAGGATACACAGAGATAATTACTGGCATCAAAACAAGAGGCTGTTGTTATTCTGGTCTACAGTACATGATAGAAATTGGATTTTTTTAAATGTTGATTTTACATTTCTTTACTCTTTGCTTTATTCTTTGCCATGACTTACCATGTCTGGAGCCAATATCTCTGCCAGTGGAGGTTTGTGATCCACCCTATAAAAGTAATCAGATTTTAATATTTACAAAGTCATGCATGAATAAAATGCTGCAATAGCAACCTGCTGTTTATTAATGTGTGATTACTATTATGTCAATAGTATGGCACAAATCGATTTTATCCTGTACGGATAACGGGAATGAAGGTTCTCACCACAGTCTCTCCCAGATGGAAATGAGAATCCTGTATGTTGCTGATATAATCCTGCCCTCTTGACTGTATCAAAAATTCACACCTGTAAAACACACAAAGACACTGTTTTATTATCTTATCTGCATTCATTGTGTATTCAAATTACAATTTAATTTGCATGTGGAAAAACACAAATTATGTATTGAAACAGTGTCTTTTTATCTGCCAGTGACTTGTTACCGTGGAAACCACTTAGCATGTTCCTGCCAGGGGTCGTCACCTGGCTCCCAGTTTCTCAGCCCTCCATCACAGTAGAAGCATTTGACATTGTCACCATGACCTGTCAGGTTGAACAAAACCGCTGTGAGAAGGGACTAATGACACAAGATACACACCGAAAATCTTTATACTTTCAATTAGTCCTAAATAGAAAAATAAAATATTACGCTCTATACAATTTTAGTTTTTATCAAATGCACACACGGACAAAAACCCTTCACTGACACAGTCTTAACAACACTTAGATCATTAGCTTCTTAAAAACACAACTTATTTCAGAGCTTCATTATCTGAATATATTCGTTTGTTAAGGATTCCATGATATTTGGCCTGAGCTGTTAGACCCTACTTCTTTAGCATCACCAGCTTTGTCCAGATTTTTCTTTCTACAACATCATGAATCAGCAGGACAATTGTACCATGAACTCTCTCACAAAAAAGGTCACTCTAGCAGTGACTGGGTCAGTACTGAATACTTCAATGTAACATACTCATTTTCATGTTGCTCATGAAATAATAAAGAAAGGAATGATGTGTTTATAATGTTTTTAAGGTTTAAAATAGAAAGTGAGCACCTGTGTAGAAAAATCCAGCTCTGGCAAGGATATCTGGCTGCACTGAAGCTTCAGTGGGCCAGTTGTGAAAAGTTGTGAGCCGGGAATCCTCTGTTTCCATCTCTGGGTACACTGCTTGTCCTCCTGTCCCTTGATCATCCATAGTCATCCTCTGGAGCTGACTCAACAGCTGGCCGTCCACAGAGTCTGGGGATCCAAATTGAAGAGGAATATTTCCCACAGCTCGACCAAGTATAAAACTACAAGTGGGAAAATGCCTCTTGTGCTCGGCGGCTGGGCTGTCCCCGCGCACCCAACATCTTAAAATCCCTCCACAGCAGAAACATTGGACCTTATCCCCAGGGCCTAAAAAGAAGAAGCCTGCTTTCGCTAGCTCTCCAGATGTGACCGGTGCATCTGCTGGCCAACTGTGAAAAGTGTGAAGTCTTGCTTCCTCTCTTCGCATCTGAGGCTCCTCTGGGATGTGCAGCATAGTATTCCTGTCATCCATCATTCTGTGACATGTAGCTTTCTCTTTTCCTATCGATCCTGTGCCAGTCAATCCTTTTGTGGTCCATAGTGGAGCATGCACTGAAGGTGAGTGGAGCACACCAACTGAAATAATATAATCAGCATGCACAGTGGCCTACAGAAGACTGCTTTCCAGAAACGCCACTCAGTGCCAGAAACTGTGCTCATTGATGCTTGAATGAATGACAGCCTGAACATGCCATGTCGCTCCGTCCCTAAAAAAAAGGACAATAACATAGTGTGTGGCTTTTCTATTAGAGGAGTGCTGGATTACAACAATGCCCACAGACTTCATACTATATATAAAAGAAACAATGACCTTTCAAAGTATTTTGGAGCAAAAGTGCAAAGTGTCCTTGGCAGTATATTCTAACTTGTAGATGTACAGAGTGTGGAATCAGTGAGACAAAATAAGCAAATAAGAAAAGCAAAGGCAAAACACAACAGAATGTGACATTAAAATAATCTCCTTTTATAATTGCTAGTCATGCTGAACATAACCATGACATCAGTTATTCTGCAGTTTCAAGCTGTTTATGCAACACATGCATGCCAATGGGAAACACACTCCCCAACTGCAAAGAGGTGTCCTAACACTCATTTATCAAAATCAGATAAAATATATCCAATATGCCAGCCTACTGGTTTTTGTTCTTCTCAGTGGAGTCACCTGAAAAGTAAAGATGCAGCTGAAATGTAACCACACAAATGACTGAGCTGAAACACACTGTATTACACCAGGGGGCCCCTGCAGAAAACCACACACAGTCTGCTGATAACCCCCACCCACCCATCCCCGTTTGTTTATTCAGAGATTGCAGAACACAGCATAGTGAGATGACTAAAGTAGGGGAGTGGACCAAATGATCAGTCATTGTGAGTTTGCTTATTGGTTGCATTTTTCAAGACACTGCCAGCGCCTATATTTACATTGATAAATGCAAAGGATGCTCATATTTTGTTTTGCCACCCCGCGGGAAACAACGTGAACTGCAGCGGTGCCTCAAAGCCCGGATGGAGCAGCCATTGGGGAAGTGTATAGGGCTTTAACGTAACTGAGGAGGGCTCTCTCTGTGGAATAAAAAAGACAAAGTAAAAGGCGACCGAGGAGAGAAATATCACAGATCCGACAGGCCCATTCGGCGACACATACTATTAACTTGAAAACCTGTGACGGGACTTGACTGCTTTCGGACACAGTCTCCGAGGCGACAGACTTGAACTGTGGAAGTTGGGATACGTGCACACAGCGGAAAATAGAGTTACAGCTGAGCCTGCGCTACATCTACTAGCCACACGCTAAGCGGCACAACTAGCCACATAGCTAACTGTAACTGAGCTGTGAATTGCTTCCAAATCACGGGGCTTGAAAAATCAATCACAAGCTCAAGCTCTGTGAGAATCCAGGGATTTGCTTAATGAATTATGTCTGCCACAAGCATTGACCCTCAGGTAGGAAGGACAATGTGTCTCGCTTTTAGAGCTTGCAAGCTAGCTAACTGCTAATATTAACGATTTAGTGGGCTATGGCTATTCCTCGGAAGTGCTAGCTAGCCAATAGCGTTGGCCGGTGCATGTAGCTAACAAGTTAGCTACATTTAGTGAAAAGGATAAATGATTTAACGTTGATGGACATTTAGGAAGGATGGCACTTACGTGTCACAATGCAGACCGTTGCCAAACGCACCTTTAACTAAAACCATACGTTTGTGCTACGGACATAGAAGGAAAAACTCAACTACCTATGGCCGAATACGTAAAACCTGAAGCTAACGTTAAAAGGAATCATATAGAAGCTCAACATAGCTAAAGCTGACATGTTATCTGATTGATTCATACTTTTCAATGGAAGGTATCTAAAATACCTGCATGGTGTCTAGGTTTCACAATGTGTTTGCAGCCTATTATGGCAGATTAAGTTACAGCATGCATTAAGGGTAGAGGCGTCCGGCAAGCCATTTTTAGGGGGCTACATTAGTTAGCAAAGTTCTGTAGATTACTAACCAGCTAACGCTAGCATTGAAGTAACTGTTCTTAACACCAAATATATGGTAGTAACTGTAGCAACCAACTGTTACTATTAACCGCTTTCACTGTAGAAAAAGATTAGGCAAATCTGCTTATGCATCGTCTCGCTTGAGGAAGTTGCCTTAGCCGTCATCTTCTGAGCAATACATAGATAACATTTAGGGCTGCACATGGGTATGAAATCCCAGACCGACTCGAAATAACCGTTTCACCTCCTTTTTGTTTCTTTTTTTCTTTCCATGATCCAACCTCGATGCAGAGATCAAAGGGACAAGCATCTAAAGGTGAGTTGAGACCTCAAAAACTGAATCAGGATGATTTATTTGAAATATGTAGCATTGGGCCTATCTCAGCACAACATGCATTCATTATCAGACTAAACAGTTTCTAAGTTGTTATGTCTTAGCTGGGTCACACAGTGTGGTCAGATGTACAAATTAAATCTTGTACTGGGGCTTGGGAAGGTTATTTCTGTTATATTTTGAAAGTGTTACTTAGGATGTGTTACTTATCTATATTTGGAAGCTCAGATTGAATATTAGGTACAGTACATTAGTGAGCTGACTCACCAGTGGTAATGTGCAGGGACATACTTTATTCCTTTAGTTGTTAAATGATACTTGGTTTTTACTGCAAATGACCATGGTGCAATGTCTTTGTGTAGTGAAACCTGATCCAAGTCTGGTTTTTGAGTATGATGCACACACCTTTTTAGCCTTCAAACGTGTCATCAAAATGTCTGTAATTTCTCTTTCTTAGACTACAGGTTTATGTCATGTTGCTCAAACCATATCTGCAACATAATCAAACTTACTGGTTTCTGTTAGATTTCTAATAATTTTTTAGTCATATCAGGGAAGTTATTGGTTCACACACATAAGATAGTCCAGCTCCTGTTCCTACAATCCATTTTATACTTTAGCCTCCACAGCGAATTTAATTATGATCAGAATCCATTTGAACCCCAATAATGCTACAAGCTAGTGTCAATCACTAGCTGGTTCAATAATTAATCTGCAGGTGATTGATAAGTAATAATTTCCTGAATTTCCTGAATAACTCCTAAATTTGCTGAAAGTGTTTAGAAGAGAACATACAAAGAAACTTAGCAGAAAGAAGCTAATCGTGTGTGTTTTTTCCTTGTAAACCATTTATCGATTTATTAAAATACTTATCAAATAATTATCTGTCAGTCAACAAAACAATCATCTGACTTTTTTGCTTTAAACTGCAGTGAATTAGGGCTGACTGCAGTCTTCATTCTGTGTGGAAAATCAAAATATTAAATTTTATAGCCACCATTAATGTTTCATTCCCAAAAGACACATTTTGTGTGAAGTATAGCCCTTAACATGAATTAGGTAAAACATCTATGGGTCTGTAGGATAATTTACGGATTTACTCTTTATTGTCGTCAGTTTCCCACTAATATTTATGATACTCATGTAATGGCCTCATAATTGTACTTTTTTTTTATGATGTTCAAGTCATTTTTGATTTACTGCAATTTTTGGATGAGGTGGAGTGGCAGGTCTCTACTTACTATAACTGGCTGGCAGGAGGCCACATGCTGATTCACCTCTAGGATAACAGGCTGTCTTAGGTGGCTCTGTGATTTGATTGTTCGAAAGAGCACATACAATAAAGGCAGTTTTGAGTAATACATAATCACAGCTTCATCCGTTAATCTGTTATGCCTTGCATAGGCATAAGAACTTAATACTTTATAACTAAAACAGCATTTATGTGTCCCTTTATCCATACATGCTCCATACAATGATATTTGGTTTCGTTTTAGTGCAAAATGGTTCACTGCATCAGAAGGAGACTGTCCATGACAATGATTTTGAGCCATACCTCACTAGTCAATCAACTCAGGTAAAGCTTAATCCATCTCCATCTTTTTAAAATTGTTACACAAATATTATAATAATATTACATGCTTGTTAATTTATAGTTTAGTTTTCATTCACACTGTGTCATTTTTTGCTTATGCTGTGGCTCTGCTGGCTCAATAATCCAGAACAACAGCTACCAGTCTATCACCGACCCCTACTTGTCCAGCTACTACGCCCCCTCCATTGGATTTCCATACCCTCTTAATGAAGCTCCCTGGTCTACTGGTGGGGACCCCCCTATTCCATACCTCACTCCTTATGGACCCTTGAGTAATGGAGACCATCACTTCATGCCAGACACTGTGTTTGGCCAGCCGGGGGGCCTGGGAAGCAGCATCTACCCCCACAGGTTTAACTTTTTCCCTGAAAACCCTGCTTTCTCTGCTTGGGGCACGAGTGGCTCCCAGGGGCAGCAGACTCAAAGTTCAGCCTATGGTGGCAGCTACAGCTATCCTCCCAGCTCTCTGGGGGGGACTCTAGTGGCTGATGGTCAGACAGGCTTTCACAATGACACCCTCAACAAAGCCCCTGGTATGAACAGCTTGGAGCAGGGTATGGTTGGCTTGAAGATTGGAGGGGATGTCACTGGCCAGGGGACTGCAGTCAAGGCTGTGGGATCTGTGATTGGTGGACCTGCAGTAGCAGCCACAGGAAATGGAGCCACACCTATTGGCATGCCCCCACCCAAACCCACCTCTTGGGCAGCCATTGCCAGCAAGCCCGCCAAGCCACAGCAACTGAGAGCTAAAGTGAAGCCAGGCATGCCCAATCCAGGTGGAGCTCTGCCTCCCCCACCCATCAAACACAACATGAACATTGGGACCTGGGACAAGGGCCCAGTGACTAAAATAGCCACAGCTCCCCTGCAGCCACCACAGCACCCTCTTGGACTGCCCCATGCCATGCCACCACAAGCCCCCACACAGCAAGGACCCATGCAGCCTCCCCCTCCCCAGTCTTTGGTTCAGGCTCAGATGCAACCTATGGCCTTACAGCCCCAGCCCCCCCATCATCAGCACCATCAGCCTCCACCTCAGCCCTACCAAAATCACACACAGCCCCCACAACCCCAAACCCGTTGGGTTGCTCCTCGCAACCGTAACCAAGGGTACGGGCAGGGTGGCCCTGGCCAAGATGGCAGTGGTGTGATGGGTGTTGTTGGTAGTGGGAACAATGGTCCCCATAACTCTGCCAGCCAAGGACCTGGTGGAGAGTCTCACCCAGTGCTGGAGAAGCTGCGTGCCTCCCACAGCTACAACCCGAAGGAATTTGAATGGAACCTGAAGAATGGTCGCGTTTTCATTATTAAGAGCTACTCTGAGGATGATATCCATCGCTCTATCAAGTACTCCATCTGGTGCAGCACGGAGCACGGCAACAAGCGGCTGGACTCTGCCTTCCGGGCTATGAATGGTAAAGGTCCCGTGTACCTGCTGTTCAGTGTCAATGGTAGTGGTCATTTCTGCGGCGTGGCAGAGATGCGTTCACCAGTGGACTATGGCACCAGTGCTGGTGTTTGGGCACAGGACAAGTGGAAGGGCAAGTTTGATGTGGACTGGTTGTTTGTCAAGGACGTGCCTAATAGTCAGCTGCGCCACATCCGCCTGGAGAACAACGACAACAAGCCAGTGACCAACTCCCGTGACACCCAAGAGGTTCCTCTGGAGAAGGCCAAGCAGGTGCTCAAGATTATTGCCACCTACAAACACACCACCTCCATCTTTGATGACTTCTCTCATTATGAGAAGAGGCAGGAAGAGGAAGAGGAGGTTCGCAAGGTGGGTACAATCCACTCACTGTTACCTTAAATGAACAAAACTGTATTTAATAGATTCTCTGTTCTCTAGAGCATTTGACTGTTCATTTGTTTTGTTTTTTTATGAGAGATTAATTCTTGTTTTTGTCTTACCTTATACTTGTTTCTTCAAATAGACTTTTGAACCTGCTCAGATACAAAACCGTTCTCGGTTGGATCAGGTAAGAATTGTCAGAATTTTTTATTTCTGTCTTTGACTACATGTGGAATATTGATTGTGTTGTTCAGAGGTAATAATCTAAACCTAATAATAAATTATTGCTCTAAATAGGTAAAGCAGACATTTTCTGTGTTATTTGTTTATATGCTTAATAGATGTTTTTGTTGTTCTTTTTTAAACAGGAGCGCCCAAACAGGAATAAACAATAGAAGACATTTATCCTTGGCTTGATATACAGTTACACTAGGACTTTTGATTTAAGAGACAGAAGAATATGAAAATGCAACAAGCCCTTCAGTTTTTTTTTTTTTTTTCCTATTTAATCCTGGTGAATTTCTGACATCGTTGACGTGTGCTTTTTTTTGCCCCATGTACCACCCACTTCTTGTGCAGGGATACCAAGCTGATTTCATGTATTACCTAGCCACCACCACACTCTTTAGTTCATTTTTTATATATATATTTTTTATTCTTGTTCCATCTCGTACTCTTCTCTCGTCAGACTGGTTTTCTCTCTCCTGCCCCTCAACCTCTCCTCTTTGCAATTGAATCAGGGTTTGACTGCACCATGGAGAAAAAAAAAATCTGCCACTTTATATTTTAGTACAATCAGGAACAGATGTGTCCTGCCCCTGTTTGTCCATTTGGTGGCAACATTGCCATGTTTCAGATTTTAACCGTGCCAACAGGGTTGGAGGATCCCAAAGGCAATGTCAGACTTGGAACTGTGCGATAATAAACTGCAATGGTTTATCTATTTTTCATTCAGATCGACAAAATCTCTATTTTTTTGGCTTACTACTGACAATTTTCATTTCAGAAACCTGTTTTCTGGAGCCTTAATGTTTTTTTTTTTTTTTTTAATTATTGGTGACTTCTCAAAAGAACTGCGCAAACAGTGACACTGCTGGAGAAATCAGGGATAGTGTGAAGTCACACAGGACTCGAGACATTTCAGAGGAGGAATTGCAAAGACCTCTGGAAAAGAAATTGTGTCCTCCACAACCAGAACACTCATCACTTAAATCAAAAATTGTACGATTAACATCCTTTACACCCCTCTGCTTTGCTTTTTTTATGTTTGTCTTGAAGGGGTTTTTTGTATGTTTCATCAGGAGATTCTGCTTGTGTGCGCAACCCAGTCTGAGAGAATTGTCTCATCCACCATTTTAAATTGTTTTATAATCAGAATTATGCAATAGTGTAACTGCTACATTAAATGAATTATTGCTTTTGCATTATGTTCGACAAAATGGGGGGAGGGTTCAGTGATGCTTTTTTGTTTGTTTGTTGGTTTCCATTCACCTTATTTCTGTCTTAATTTTTTTTTTTCCCCCCCTTTTTCTTTTGAATTTGGTTTTGCGAAGTCTGTCATGTTGGTCGTAATGCTAAGCTTTAACGTAGGAGCCTATATATTCATGGAGAAAGCCTAAAATGTATAACCTAAAATTTAATGTAACTGATTTACTATCAAGTAAGAAAAAATAAGAATGAAATGTGGTTTCTGTGTGTTTTTTGGTTGTTGTGGACAAGTTTGTTCTAGACTAAAACCATTGATTATGATACAGTAAAGTAGTTTCAGGGGTGTTAAGAGAGAAAGATTGGCTATTAAACAAAGTCAGAGATGTTTGTGCCATGCATGGGGAGCTGCAATAAAGATATTCTGCTGGAAACATAAAAGCTATTATCCCTCCTGCAGCTTGTCCATGAGGTGAGAAGGGTTATCTTTAGTCCTTTTAAGGGACAGTGCCCTCTGTTCTCATGTCATTGAAAGCAAGAATGTGTTTATTTGTCAATGAGCATTTGAGACCAGCAGGTTCTGTCCTGTTGATTATTTTTGAAATTGTCACTTCAGTATTTTGTGGATTACGAGGTTACCATGTTACAGAAAGTAATGCTGCTAATAGACATGGCTTTCTATCATGGGGTCTTTTCTCTTTTAACATTTCTGTTTTATTTTGTTCAAATCTAGTGTATCTTCCTTGTAAACAAATCAAATATTGGCAATTCAGTTTTCTGTTTTTAATATTTAAATTAGGGCGACAATAATGATAGTTGGCCCTGTCTAGAAAATATGGCCTGGACTTATTCATATTAAGTTGTTTGGTTATTATATGATCTATCTTGATTCTATTAATACTAACTCTATTATAACATTAAGCTGTCAAAAGTACTGCACTTTGCTGAAGTCACTTGAGCGTGGGTGTTAGCCGTAAGCTTCACAACTGTATTTCCAGATGTGTGAAGCTGCATTGTTTTTTTTGCTTTTTTGTTTGTTTGTTTTTTTAACCCCTTCCTTCCTGGACAGTGTATCCCCTGTAATCAAGAGAACTGACCTCTTAACATTATCTTCCCTTCTCCATCTCTTCTTTTTCTTTTTATTTTTTACCTGCACTAATCAATAGCTAGGTTTGTCCAAGCAATACAGTGGACTTCCTTCACACGATTGCCTTCACCAATACCATGCTGTCCGACTGGTGTAGAGTCAGGGGGGGAGGCGAGATGCTCAAGGGTTTCGCTGATTTAACATCCACGGCTGTCTTTGCCACCAGAAACAAGAGCTGGTTTGACTGTAGGCCAGGGCGTACATGCACGTCAGTTATACCTGTCAGAAGATGTGTGCTGCAATAAAGTGAGAGTCAGGTTAACCATAAAAGTATATGTATTGACACTACAAAAGGAATAATGACATGAAATATTAAAGAAACATTGATTATCTTATAGACCACAGTTGTAGTGGGCATAACGTTAAAAAGATCTATCTTGGTTTTTCTTTATAGAGGAAATCGAGCCTTAATAAACTGTTAATTCAGAAATAACTTTGTCTTGATCTCATTAATTGTCGTGTAGGTATACATCTATCTTTAGTGACCGTACGAGGTCAAAGAGGTGATGCTCTGTAGTAAAGACCCACTCCTTAAATGTCACCAAAAGGTTGTCTTAGCTAGAAAAGTTTGTTTTCATGATCCTGCAGCTGACTTTACACTATCTGTAAATACTGTTGTCAAAGCAAACGTCTCATTTCAGTTCTCTTTTACTGAAAATGAGGAACAACTTATTGTTAAAACATGATGTATTCCTATTGTCAAAAGATGTTCTTTTCTTTCCTAATAGGAGCTCTCCATGGTGCTGACTTTATCATTTGGAAGTTCTGCTGGTTATGACGTTCCAGTCACACAATGACAACTGTAAGTGATCTTATATGAACTGGAGGTGAATTGAGGTGTTCATGTTCTAGAGATGTAGATTAAATTAAATTTTGTTAGTATTTTTTACTACACAAGGATTTTTACACTTGCAGAGTGAAAGAATTGCAGGTCAGCAGTTTTCAAATACAGTGCATCATATGATGGTTAAAATGCCATGTTAACACATTTTTAAGTCTATATATAAAATAAAACTTTAGATGTACTAATGTAAATATGGCTTCCATGGTGGAAAAACAAATCTGTGGTTACTATTCCTCATAAAATAATCACAAGAACAAGTAGAAATCCCAGTGCAGTTCAAGCTTTATTGGTTGCCTTGTCATTACAAAGTATGCATGTAAGTAAAACATAAAATAGGTTTTAAAACAAATCCCATTCATGTCCTGTGCCCAATAGACTCAACATGTCAGTCTGGACTTGAGTGTAGTGTACAGTGCGTAACATTAATACACAAAGATCCCACAATGAGAATATATATTTGGCCTAAAGTTCAAATTATTCTTTGAACATGGACATATATAGGTTATTGCCAACATTGAAGTGCCATATGATGCTTGACCTTGTATGTTCTAGTCAAAAGACGGTACAGATTTTAGCCAGTGATGTACACTGTACAAGAAAGAAAATACAATGTGTGCTAGATTCTCCTATTTGTGCTCAATTAGATCTTATATGTTTCAACCATTTGTTCATAGTGAATGCAGTGTTAATTCAAACATATCAGTAGACCCCGAGTTGCTTCTTTGAGTTTGGAACCCCAGTCCCCTGTGCTATATTTAAATGAGTCAACAATTTATGACTGTGAGGTAGTCAGATCAAAATATTGCTGCTGGGATGACTACAAAATATAGGCATATCATTATTATCTATTTTTTTCGTCTTGGTCAAACACAAAGAAGAACGGTGTTTTGTAGGCCACAGCTTCAATGTTGCGTTGACAGAAAGATACCTGTAGGTGGCATTGAATCGCCTATACTTCTATACTTTGACTCCATCCGACTGAACTCATTAACATGAAGCCGTCATCCGTTTGTAGCCTTCAGGGGTTGTCAGCCTCAGCTGTAGGCCTGAGCTCTGAGCCACACAGTGAAGGTGTGATTGGTTGGACGTCCTGGCCTAGTTTTGCCTATGAAGTAATTTATCTTTGACCAATTTCAACTAGAGGTCCGATTGTTCCCCTAAGACTCTTGTGCTGGCTTGCAGTAGATAATAGTGCGACACACACTCCTGAAGATGAGAATTTAGCTTTAATGTCGCTCGATGTTTCCATTGTCAGACGCACATCTCGCATTTGGCTGTTCATGTTGTGGGTGGGCTTCAGAAACGTTAGCCTCTATTTTTGGCTGTGTGGGTTAAATATAAATATTGACTGCCTTCGTATTTTAGGTTTTGTAGTTTCCTTAACTGTGACACTTTTAAATAAATGTATCTATCTTACTGGGCTATACATTGATTTTTGTCAGAAAAAATAAAAATGGCACGCTTGATAATGAAGCGAGTCTTTCTTCGAGTCCAACACTAACTAAAAAGTTCTAATAATGAGTGTTATAAATGTCAACATTTCCCGAGGATGTCGTGGTGAATCCCGCGGGTAGGCCGTTGACCCCGTTTGGCGAAAGTCCAGCTGTTTGCGTAAGCCTCCGTTGTTTTGTGTGTGACACGTTTTACATTTGAAATTCATCAACACAGACCGATAGTTTACTTGTATTTAAAACCGAAAATGTCAGCTGAAGACGTGATATCAGCGTTAACTGGCTGTACTATAATTCCAGCCTCTAATAGCTATAATATTAAAGTACGCATTGCGCCCACGCAGACACATACAGAGGCAGCATCCACAAGCCTGCACGCGTGCACGCGCACATTCGTGCACAGCTGTGTGACAGCACAGCAGTCAGTGTTGTCCCGCTGCCGTGCTTGGCAGCCATGGCCTGTTTCTGTAACACTGAGGGTCAAAGACAGCTATAGCCTGCGGCCTGATGGAATAACGAAGAGGTTATGATGGAGCGCGATGCTGTGTAGATTCCTCTCTTGGCATTCACCGCGTGCCTTAATTGTATGGACATTAAATCAAGGTCCGCTGTGAACACGCAGAGTGACAACCTTTCAAGAAGTCGCCATCTCACCCTGCTGATGAGAACAGGAGGAAGCCAATCCAAACCTAGCACCGCCTGACTTCCACACGCTCAAAGCTCCAGCATCCGCCGCCAAGAAGGATGCAAAACTGCACGGGATGCGATTTAAGCACGGTCTCCGTGCGCGCGCCCGGGAACGCATGCACACACACCTACAAACCTAAAGCCGGTTTTGCAATACAGTCACGTGCACTGACACACACGCGCGCGCGCAGACCCTCAAATCTAAAGCCGATTTATAGCCTACACCAGCAACATTGCGCGCGACCTCATTCTGCTCCTGCCCCTCTGTGAATGCCACGCATAGAAATATTGATATCACTGCGCCACTTCTCGGCATTAAACCCTATTAGCATTCGTCCCATATATCTAAAGCACGTGAAGCACCTGAACAACCTCGTTATTAGCACAGCGTTTGTAAACAAATCTGCCTCAGATTTTGCTGCTGTGCGTCTTTACGCATCTCTTGGCAGGTTACCTCGCACAGAATGACAGCTGAAGGTACACAGGCTTTGTCCTTCCTCAAAATCGTTCTATTTACATTAGCCTGACCCTGTGGATACGAAACAAGGCAAAAGTGGAAAACAGAAGAAAGCAGCGATGGCACCACATCACAAGACTATTTGTTTGAAGTCGTACATCCCACTGCGAAGAGTACTGTATGTTCCATTTAACTTGTCTTGATGGCAGTTCCCCGACTTGTCCACAACGCCCTCGAACAAAACACGCGATGCCTCTTCTCTCCTCTCATGCAGCTGAAAAACTACACAAGGCTGGTTTTACATTTTTTTACATTAGGCTACTGTGTATCTGAGAAGGAAAACAAGTCGATGTTCTCTGCAAAGCATAGCTCTCTAGCACGATCCTAAAGCTGACTGTGACGGGAGGCTGATTTTCTTGTGTTTGGCGTGAGGCTTTGTCTTCAGCAAAGGTCCTTTTTCTCCACCAAGAGTCAGTCGGTTCCTTTTGGTTCGTGTCTTTTTAATCTGACCCATTTCATGCACAATCCAGCCCTGGATGCATGCCCCCCTCTCTCGCTCTCCTCTCTCTCTTTCGGCTGTGTGATCCACTGTCTCCCGGATTAGAGCGCCCCTCTCTTCCCATCCTAGACAATTGCGAGTCTCTGCTGATTGGGCTTCAACGCAAGAGGATTACATGGGCGCACAATGACGTCATGGCCCCGGGCCCTAGCCCCCCCCTCCTTCTCACCTCCCCCCATTAAAACCAAATCCTCATCAGCCCCAAATGTCCTTGAAACCTCCGGTCGGACTTTCTGCAGCGCGTCATGCATGCATGCACCGGGGCAGACCGCTGTTTTCAGACAACGGTTGTAGCGGACGGGTTGCATTTGCTAGCGTGTGCAATGTAGCCCACAAACAGAAGAGGCCAAAATAACATGTCAGGTCTACCGTCCCTTCTGTGCACTTGAATGCGAAGGTTTGACCCAGGAAGGTGCTTGTGCAGCGGCTAATTCCTGCTTCAAACTAATGTTGTAGGTTGGTGCTAAAAACAAACAAACTCATATGCTCCACTATGACCTGCAATTTTAGATCACTGTGAGGCATAACTAATTTCCCAAAACGCACCGAATAAAGTTTTACTCTCGTCCATAACCCAGGGGTCAGCCTATTGACCTTCACAATTATATTATGTCTAAATGTAATAGTTGATGAACTCTACATTGCAAATCAAACATTGTGTTTCTGTAGTAAATGTATTAACCCTTCACTATATTCCTGGTGCAAACGTATCCAAATAGCAAGACATTTCATGCAGCACTCACACAGGAACTGCGTTCTTGCTGAATTTGCAAGGATACAGTTCCTGGTTTATTCCTGTAAGACCTGTCACCCGGGATCGACATTGTCAGGACTAATACCACCGCTGCGCCCTGCATCACTTGTTTGGCAGACCGTTGTAAACGTTATGGACTCACACATTAATATGTACGTTGTGCGTTGATGAATGGCCTACACCGTTGTTGGCTTTGTTGGATAAAATGTCCTGCAGGGTCCAGTTTTGATGTGACAAATCACTGTACATACAACAGGCCTTAGTGGGCCCTGATTTCGAACTAAAACACTTATTTAGGTGGTTTTAGCGGGGACCACTGACATATGCTGACATAATATTTCTCTGCTTCTTTAAACGCATCTCTGTTCTTTTAGAAATCTACACAGCACTTAATTTGCTTGGTTTCCGTAATTTATTTATTTTTTTCCAATTTGACCGAAAATGTGGTCGCCAGTCTAATTCAGTATCAATTAGTGCACTTTTTTATAAACTTTAAAAAAATATTTTTCTTAAATACGTAGCGTATTTAAGTACGTACGTAACTCCTCTTAATATTGCAACAAATCTGACTATTCATATAATGCATTTGAGCACCGCTCGAATCAACTCCTGCTTGGAATCTATTGATTTTGTCCCGGAAGAAAATGTCATTGGGTTTTTCAAATGTTTTTTCCCTCCTTCCGTCGCTGGCGTTTACCTCCCACTGTTGGCTGAACAAAGAGATGGAGAGGAGCGTTTCAGAAGCCGCTGCCCTTTATTCTCGATAACGGAGTCTACAGAATCGCAAATGTGCTCTTTTTTTCAAACAAAAGCAATTATTAACTACGCTAACAGGCATGTTTATTGTCTCATCTCCATGTCCGCCGCAATCTACATCTCAAAACGAGCTTCCTGCACTTACATTGATGTAGGTAAATCCACTAGAATGTAAGGCCTGTAGACCTATTGGTTCCCTATTGCCACGGTGATAAACATATTTAATAATAATAATAATAACCCAGCTTCACCGATCTGCCACCTGCTACAGAAGAGACATCCTCTGTCCAAATGTATAGGCTATACTGATAAATCCAAGCTTGGACTTACAATCCTTTGTTCAGTGTCTTACTCTCGTCGTTGCCAATATCTTCCAGCTATGCACCATAGTGTGGCTCCATTACGTCTTCACTCCCCATTTTGTGCAAGCGCAGGCCTTCGTCTATGCAGAAACGCGAGCAAGTGCAGCCGCATAACGCCCAACTTTATTGAAAATAGCATGTGCGTCTCCCAACATGCACGATGAAGAGAGAGAGCGAGATGAGGAATTGAATCGCAGTTGCTTTTTCTCCCCACAGCTCTCCCTCTGCAGAGCGGAGCGGCCTCCACATCTTAAGCTGAATGAAGGGGGAGTTGTCCCTGTGCATTACAATGACATTCAGGACCCATTCATTGAGCCACTGTCTAACGGTCTTTGGACAGCAAATGCACCCCCATCGGGGGGTCGCAGCCCCCTCATTACACCCCCAATCCCAGCACGCAGCCCCCTACAATAGCCCCAACAAAAGAGAGAGGAGAGTCGGCCCAAGTTGTACGAGCTGCAGCCCCTGGATTTCTGAGGTAGCTCAGTCTGGGAAAATATTTCTGTGCGTTCAAATTATATTAAGGTACGGGCCGCAGTGGAGTTTAATGTTGAGTTTTCACCAAAAGCATTTCAAAAAAAATTTTACTTTCTTCCTGCCTCTCTCCATTCCTCCTAAACCCTCTTTGCAGCAGGTAAACCCTGGCTGACCAATTTAAAGACAGGGTCAAATGATGTGTGATGTATTAAGGATAGCAGGGTCTCATTTTATTGCGGAGCGCACGCAACGTCTTCCATATTTGTGAAGTTGGCTCAAACAGTTAAGTAAAATGCGCGAGACAGTGAACAGAGAGAGAAAAGCTGCAGGACCACAAACAGGAATCTGCACCATCACATAGCTTCTGCTAAGGAGTTTGGTCCGTTATGTCTGCGCAATATCACACCGCACACTATTTGAAGTAATGCATTTGTAAAAACGACTTTATAATAAAGATTTACTCACTAAACGAGAACTATGATGACATAGCCTCAATAACACGCATAACGGAAATTTTAACGTTTTATTACAATTATGATTTTTTTTTAAACGTAGTGCTTTAATTCTTATTGACGTGCAGTCTAAACATCATACAAGGATCTATTTTATAGGTCTGTATTTGCCAGATAGGAAAACTTCCAGATATATTTAAAATAGTGATCACATTCGAATAGTCGAGTACCTATAATAGTAGTAGTAATAATTATACTAACAATAATAATAATCGCGTATCTATGCCGGGTTGAAATTGTGAACATTGTGGAAGAAATGGTCCCGGTGTAGAGAAGCAGCTTTCCCAGGGAAATCATACCGATTTCCGAAATTCTGTTGAAGGCCCGAATAGGCACAGCTGGGCATCTGCTTATGGGCCTATTCATCCAGAGGAGGGAGAGGTCAGCACTGCGGCCAGCTCCGCTCCATGAGCTCGTTATAGAGATACACAGCTTATACACTGAAGGAGTATTCTCTCAAAAAAAAAAAAAAAAAAAAAAAAAAAAAAAAAAAATATATATATATATATATATATATATATATATATATATATATATATATATATATATATATATATATATATATATATATATATATATATATATATATATATATATATATATATATATATATATATATATATATATATAATAGACAACCTGAGACTAAATATGTCACCTTTGTCATGTGACCTAAACGTTTTAAGGACGGATGCATTCATTGAACATTTTTGAACTTACTTTTATGCGTTAATTTGACGTATTAAATTGTTCAGAATGTCTTGTAAATTTATTTGTTGCATTTCTGTTTCTCCCCAGTTTATTTATACTTACATGCTTGTTTTCTTGCCTTCTTTTATTTATTATTATTATTATTTACAGCTTTGAAAGCAAAACCAGGTCACATTAGTGAAGTTGCTCCGGTGAAAAACAAAACGTGTTGCTAACCTGCTATTAAATGCGCGAAATTTCCTTTAAAACATCGACTGAAGTTTATCGATGAGAAAAGAAACGAATCTCCGGTGCTTTTTTCCCCTAAACCTCCCACACTTTTATACTACCACTGCCTCTTGTTTTGAAGGGCATATAAAGAGGTGTAATTTTGCAAACATTTCTTAAGTGCATAGAGCCAGAAGGACCCTCAAGTATTGTCCAGGGGGAGAAAGAAAAACACATTGACAAAAGAATCCATTGTTCCCGGTGAACAATTCAAGGGGCCTAGTAAGCTGTCCTCTACGATCAGGCTGCCGGCCGTTGATTTGAATGCAAAGGGGCCCCTCCAAGGAGAAATGGTAATATATGGCAAGATATAACAAACAGTAGCCTATATTAAACCATGCAAGTTACCAATTTCTGTACATACGCGTACACACACAGTAGGAACACACACACACACAAACACACACACACACGCAGACACAGATTGGAAGCTGGAAGTTTGAGGAAATTTAAGGATACACCTGCTTTCGGGATACATCATTTCTTTAGAGCCTCAGTAATGCTGATGTGCTCTGCATGGTCACAGGTAAGATTTTATTAATGCAGTAGTTTTAAAAAGTTCTGCTGCACATATTTTTCAAGAAAAAAATAATTGCACACAATCTGGTCTATATACTGTACATCATAGCTCAACCAGTAACTGAAATAGCTTCTAGGTTTTCTATGAAACCTGTAATATGATATGATGCTAGTTAATAAGGTTAAGGCTTTGCTTTCAATGTACTTTATCCATAAAGTTTTTGTTGTTGTTGTTTTTTATTTTATTGCTAAAGAAAATATCATATTAAAGTGCTATCAATGTTTGTGCATTAAAATTATTTTTTGTTTATTTTATCATATTCCTGCAATAACACACCAGTTGTGCTATCTTTTCAAAAATAGTGCCAAACATAATTTTTGAGTGTTGACTCTGTTGAATTTTAGCCACACAAAACAGAAAGACCAAAAATCCCACATGTCACTGTTCATCATTTCACAGCAAGAAAAATTGCACTGTACATTTCTTGAGAGATGAGCTGTCACTTGTGTGTCTCGGAACAATGACTTGTTCACACACACACACACACACTAGCAAGCTCTAAACAGAAAAGCAAGATTGGTCAAATTATTATCTAATACTTGCTGCCTTTAGTAATTCCTTATTTGGATGGTACATAGACGAATGAATTGCATTTGTCCTTTTCTTTGTGGACTCCATATCAATAATGTTGAGCCACTTGAGCAGCATCTGATAAATGTCATGAGCTGTTTGCATTGATCTGTTTGTGACACAGCCAGTAGAAAAGGGTCATTATCCTGTCTGTATTTGTACGTTTATTGTACATTTGAAAGGCTGGTGAATCTCAAATGTCGCTTGAACTCTCTCTAAGTGGATGTGTGCATTTGCCTACTCATCTAAGTCTGCATCTAAACATGTATGTGTGTGTGTGTACTGGCAAGAGAGTGAAGCATCACATTGATATCATCTGGAAATAATAACTTAATAAAGATAAAGATATCAAGGTGCTGATAACACCTAACACCCCAACACAGATATACAAGTAATGTGAGACATCTAGATAAGTCGTCCATATTATACATGCCTTCTGTCAGATTTATGCTGAAGCTGCTTCCCAGTCATGCAGTCAGAGGCTGAATAGGACACACACTGAATAACCAGGAACCTTAACTGCTGCCATAGATATTCATTACTAGCTGTTGTAAACCAGGTCAAATTTCTCTTTCTGTCTCTGCGACACACACACACACACACAAACAGCATGCAAACCTGTAACAGTTCAATAAACTTATGCACAGCATTTCCACTTCGACACAAAGAAGCTTGTTTTCATCTAATCTTCACAGCACACTGCTTTCGTGCACTGTGAGTTAACCCTGTAATTAACCCACACCTCAGCCAACATCACTATGCAAGTGAGTGAGATTGTAATATTGTCATGCATAAAAAGGAAATTTAAACATAAAAAGCATGAAATGACCATAGAAAGCTTTAGAATTGTATTCCTAATTTTACCTCATTCTTATTGTTTTTTAATTGTTTGATTTTGTAAATCTAGTGGTGTGTATGTTTGTCTCTGAAATATTTTGTACTTTATTTATTTTGTTCCTTTCCATATTGTGTTTATTTTTTCTAAATATATTGTGAATGATGATATGATGATAATGATAAAGTATTATCCTCATGACCTCTCCCATCCCCCATATATTTTATCAGATTGGGTAGGCCCCAGTTTATGGGTTTGGGCGTTTCGCATACAGCAGTGTTCATTGTCTTGGGCATCTTCACTGACAGGATCATTTTGGAAATGCTAATAAATGTGACCAAAACTTGCATTTTACATTATTAAATACAGCACGGTGTGTGTGCGATTTTGGATGTGTTTATAACAGCAGTGTTAACATTGCTGTATCAGGAGGCTGGTGGAAACTAAATGCTACAAGATGAGGGTGCTGACCTTTAAACATATCTGTTATGTGTCGTAGGAGCTGTTTCCAGACAAACATCAGAAAGGAGTCCAGGAGATAAAAGTGTTTCTTCTTCAACGTCTTTTTCAATACTGTAACGCAGGGCAAAGAATGTGAGAATTTGCAAAACATAAAATAGCTTTATCCCAAAATACTTCTGCTTTATTCTAAAAATATAATTAGTTGTAATCACAGACTTTATGGGTCTTGGTTACACTTACACAGTACAAAATATTCCAGCTATTTTAAGAAATGCACTGCTTGTTTGGTTTGCTTGATATGTTATTTTTAGAATTATAATTTTCAAAACTGTACATCACATCACAAGCTCTATTAAACGGCTGTTTTGTTTTCTAAATGTTGCTATAAACCCTATAAATTTTGCTTAATATTATCATGTAAAGAACCGTTGTGTAGATGCCATAAATGCAATATAAGATAAGTTTGATGAGGTTGTACATCGAGGTTATGGTGCAGTCATTGTTGTCCTCTCTGTTAGTACAGTCTTTATATTTGTACAGTGTGGTGCACATTGTGTCTCGTGGGCATTGTGGAGTATCTAGGGGAACTGTTTAGTCCCCATAAGAAGATTAGAGATGATTGGTTTTATTGACCGGCCTATGCTGCAGTTATCAGGGCAACTCTCAGGGCACAGAGCCACGCTTTTGTCTGGCCCTCATTGTTCTTCCCAGCCCGAGACCCTGCACTGATATGAATTTGATATGACAGTAAAGTGCCAATTATGTACATACAAGAAAGGCCCTACTCCTTTTTCAGCCCTATGAGAACTGAAAATACAGAGAGGTGAGAAAGTGACGGGGAAAGAAAGATAAAGAGACAGAATTTCGTGAGGGGTAAGCGAGCGGGTCTTGAGAGTAATTTGTTGCAAGATTCTGGAGTCAGTTATTTTCCTGATCCTTTTATTGTCAATAAAATGCTGCCACTGAAACATTGATGAGTGATAAAGAGGTTATGCGGTGTGTTTTTCCACCAGCTAGTCTGTCTTATCTTATCAACATCAGCTAGATCCTTGATGGACTGATTATTGTCATCAGTTCAAAGGTGACCAGAGTACAGAAAAACGGAATATTATTCTGTCATCTTGATGCAGCACAGAGACGATTGTATTTTAGCTGTTAGATTTCCTGATTTTTCACTGCACTGTACAGCCGTCCTTACATTCACCATGACAGTTGCTTCATATTGTTCTAGACATGTCTGATCATAAATGTAAATTAGGTAAATTTGACTTTACATGCATCTCATAGATTATATGTGTGTTTAAGTGTCTAATCTATGTATGTGTGTGTGTGTGTGGACTTGAATAAGGCTAGGACTTCAGAATCAAAGTCAAAAACTGTGTGTAAGTCGTTTTCTAATTCCCTTTCATTCCTCTCTTCCTTTTCTCCCTCTTTTATGTACTCATCTTGGAAAAAAAGTGTTAAATCATCTAAATCATTCCCTGGCTATTATATCCAATTAATGCCTCCTCATGGTGTTTTATTGTGTTATAAACTGCTATTGCTTGTGGTTCAGTAGACAAACACAATGTGTTTCTGTGCCGCCTGCCACCGGGGCTGGCTATGGCTGTGCTGGGGAGGGACAGAGGGGGACTTGGCCACTGCCCATTGGGGCCCTGGCCACTCTAAATCAGTTAGTTTTGGAGGAGATCCTAGTCAGCTTTTTAAGAGGGTCCATTATAGGCTTGTTAATGCCTTAGCCGAGGGGGAAACACTACTAACCGCACTCAATTCTCTATGCACTCAGTCTCCTTCTCACTCACTCACACACACATCTCAAACCGCACACACATTTTCTTCTCCCTCATGCTCTCCCTGTGCCGTGTGCTTCTCTTGAGATGTGTGAATGGTTCTGTGTCTTCCTTGCGTGTTTTGTGTGTACACGACACACCGGTCCCTGCTTCTGTCTCTTCTTCGTGAATTTCATGGGATTGGCCTTCGCTGAGAGTAACACAGTATCACGAAGGTTGCCCATTTCTTGCATTGATCTTTTGTGCACACGTGTGTGAAGCTATGACCATCCGCGTCTGAGTGTGTGCATGTGTGCAGTGTGTAAAATGTGTTAAGCAGATTGAGGGTTTCTTTGAAGATGTATTTTGGAGCCTCGAGGGGGATTCAGGAGTGTGTTATTGCATATTTAAGACAGTGTGTGAGGGTCTTTTGAGAGGGAGAGTGTGTGTGAAATTTTAATTCACACTATAAGTGTGAAGCAGCTTAGTTCATTTATCACTGCGAGGAGATACCCAGAGAGCTGTTTCAACTCCCAGTAGGTTCTCTGCCACACCAAGCTCCGGAGGTTCCTAACTAGCTGCAAACCAAAAACGACAAAGTTCACTGAGGGAACAATTGCTTGTCGGTAAAGCCAGTTCACACTTCATCTGCTGTTTCATCCAAGTGCTGTCATTTTTGTGTAGTTGTGTTTGCCCACTGCTTTAATATCAAATTTTATTCTTTTCACTGCTAAAGGGGTCACAGTTGCTTTGTTCGGCTCGTGGTTGAGCTATAGGCACCCGTATTTCCACACCTGAGGTGCAAGCTAATGTCTTCCATCTATGCATCCTGAACCGTTGTCAAGGAAAGGTGCCTCTTGGTCGCCCTGGAAACCATGCCTCTCAGCATGCTTTGTGTGAGTGACAGGAGGAAGGTGTGACAGAGTGAGAGCTTTGTAAGAATGGACATCTTGTAAGCCGCTCAGGCTCTAAAGCTCTATTCATAAACAACACCTAAATGTACTCTACGGTTTCCTTCGCAGGTTTTAACATTCTGAAAACAATATTATCATCATTAACCATAGTTTATGCTGTCAGGTCTGTGCCGTCTTACTGCCAAGCTGAATGGAAAGACTTAAAAATATGTTTCACTCATATTGTTCTGCTTGTGCCCGAATTCCTATTCTCAGGGAAAAGATGTGCAAATTTACTACGACTGTAGCTGCAACATCATTTTACTGTTGAAGGGAATAAGGAGGATAAGTGGCTGCCATGATTGGTTACAGCAGTGGCAGCCTGTGTTCATCTCACTCCCCTCTGTGCTTGCTCATGCGAGACACTCCAAGAGCGTGTCCTCCTTGGAAAAGACGTGCTTGTCCCTGTGTATGTGTCCACAGAATATGTCTGCTTTCTCCTCTCAGTACAAGTAAAATGTGTAGGTAGCTCAGCATCATACGTGTAGTTATGGTCCAAATGTCTGAAAGTGTAAGTGTAATTCATTGAAAGGCTGCAGTAAGCACTCTATAGTAGTGAAAGGTAACTTGGATTTTCTACTTCACATGTCAACCTTACTGCATTTCAGAGGCAAACATCATACTTTTACTTTACTACATTTATTTAATAACTATAGTTACTAGTTACTGTTCACAAGCTGATTCATAGTGATAATACAAAACTCACATTATTATGGTCAGCGTATTGCTCTTCCATGCAATTTTTAAATACACCATTCAACATCACTAATCTAATTAACTGTGGGAAGTTGCTATGACAAGTATATAAACCCCCTCCCCATCTTGCTTTATTAAAATTAATCATATCTGCCCAACACGTATTCAATTGCGTTCTTCTCAAAATTACACAGAAAGGAGGCATGCTGGGAAACTTCCTGCCGTTTGTGATTAGGTCACCTGCTTGGACAAGCGATGTAGTTTTTTCAGTTTAACTTTTTATCAAGACGCAGATGTTCTTCAGTACATACTTAGCTGCATAAACAATGTTTAGCAAGCATCAGAAGACGATGTGTAAACCGCTAAACAGACAGATCTGTTCAGCAAACCTTCATGGATTGAGTGGGATGGGAAATTTAAATGTATGAAAATGTTATTTGAACCACGTGATCATCAAAGCAGTGCAATTCCAATAAGGCCTTTAATGTTACCAACATTAAAGTAATGCTAATTCATTAGGAATTATAATCCAATATCATATTCATGCATTAGAAAAGAGCTATTCTGCAGAATATGTAATGAAAAACTTTTAGTTATTTAAGTGCTTTTGAGCTAAGGCATGTTTACACTTTAAATGCAGAACCTTTGCTTGTAATTCTACACTGTGCTACTGACCCTTAAATTGATTTGTATGTCTGAATATCAAAACAATCTACTCCTATGTTTAAGATGTTGTTGGTGTGTGTGTGTCTGTGTGTGTGTGTGTGTGTGCAGAGTTCAATATCAAAAGCTTAAAAAAAGTGTGAAACCAATAACTGATAAAATATCAGCCAGCCGACAGTGACAGTGCTGTCCAGCGCTGAACGTGCAAACACATCTTTTCCTGAACACTGACCAGATAAGCAATATCAGAAATAACTAACTCTGGGAAGCACCTGTCAGGTACTGCTGATAGTGCAGTTCCAACTGGCACATCCTTATTTTGTATTTTCCATAATAAAAATAATCCTACCTGAAAATGTGTTGCAGCTTGGATGCAAAGATGACACTCAGAGAAAAGTACTTCTCACCTATTCATCAGTAGAGACAAAGAGAATGATTCAATAAACAATAATGACAACCACAAATATATGCAAATAATGGTACTATTATCTAGTTAAACAGCAATAAATCAACTAGAGCATCTGATCTTCTCTTTAGGTTCATTATTCCTAAACATCAATCTGTAGACTCTTTTTGCTTGCATCATTAAAGTCTCACCTGTATTTCTCCATCCTTGTGTGTTGATTGTACTTGGCTGAAAACTTTAACACCAAACAGACCCCCATCTTCTCACCCTCCAAAAGGCCCATTACACACAGTCTTGATGGGACTGTGAAATCCCTCGATCCCCCTACCCACACATTTTCCCACCCCATTATCATTATCACCATGTTATCATCAAGTTGTCATTAGCTGCATCTACATGTGATTGTATTGGTTTGGTGTGTTCCAGTGCATTTAAATATTTTCCATCAGGTTTTGATCACCATGGCTCCCTGCTTTAGTTGTGGTGCTGCCGTGTGTGTTGTTGTTGGTCGAGAAGCATCTTTGACTGATCTCTGATTAAATCTATCAACATACACCTGAACAGATCCCAGCCTTCATTTGTCTCTTATTGTCAGCTTTTCTTGTAGTTTTCCAATCAGCCAGTTTCCTTGGTTTGACTATTCCTGTCTTTCTGACCTCCTACCTCTTTTTCATCATTCTCCCTTTTTGTGTCCTCTTATCATTTGTTCCTTTTCACTCATTAGCCTACTTTATCCTCCTCTCCTCTCCTCTCCTCTCCTCTCCTCTCCTCTCCTCTCCTCTCCTCTCCTCTCCTCTCCTCTCCTCTCCTCTCCTCTCCTCTCCTCTCCTCTCCTCTCCTCTCCTCTCCTCTCCTCTCCTCTCCTCAACATCCTGCATGCCTCAGCAGCCTCTCTTTCCTGTCTGTCTGTGTTGGCATGAGCCTCCCTGGCTCTGCCCCCGCCTGCCCGCACTTTATGCTGATTGGACCAGCTGTTCCACTTAAATTCACCATGGCAACCACAACCTGTTGCCTAGCAACCCGGCTCTTCTCCCTGATTCCTGCCAGTGTTCTCCACAGGCAGAGAGAGAGAGAGAAAGGGAGAAGAAGAGATTGAAAATTCCCTCAGATTTGTTTGTGTGTGTGTGTGTTTGTGTGTTAGTGTGTGGGAGAGAGAGAGAGAGAGCAGAAATGTGCATGTTTGGCTCCTCTTCTGTGAGTCAGAAGGAAATGTGTTGAGTGTTGATGAGATGGTTAAATGCAGACTGTGTTTGCATTTAGGCCAGAGAGACCTTCAGTTAACTCTGAGTAGGCTGACAGGCATAGATGGACCAAATAATGGTTGATGTGTGTATGTGTGTGTGTTTCCTTGTCTCCCACTGACTGGACTTGTCCTCTCATGCGTGATGAAAGCAAGGATACATACAAGCTCATGCTAAAGAATTCATGGTGCTGCTGCTCTCAGAGGCCCCACTGTCAGCTTAGCTTCATGGCCCAAGCATACTAATCAGAGACACTGGATAGATGGACACACACACACAAACACACACAAACTGGATAGATGGTTCGAGTAGCAACTCTGTTCAGGCATTATTTTATCCACCTATTTTAAACAGAGTAGATTACCTGGTTGCTAATAGACTTTTCCTGCAGCTTGGGAAAAAGTCTTGTGGCCAGGTAATCCTGCAGCTCATCTGCAGCAGATGAACCCTCATCCTGGGGAGAGCAGCAGGAAGCTCTCTTCCAGCTCTCATAATTGGATCTCATACAAGTCCAAAGCTGACGTCAGGTTTGCTCTCACTTCAGAAAGATTAAATACCTACAGCAAACCTTAGGTGTGTCACTTCTGTACAAGACATTTAACAAGTGCCGTATGTGTTCTGTGGAATCCCAGCGTGTATCTCAGTTATGACATGCACGTAATTAAGTATGAGTTTTTTGAATGTGTGTTCAGCTTCCTTCACCTCTACAGAGGATTTAGCCTAGTTCGCTAATTAATGTGAGTAACAGAAACATGAGCAAACACAGATCATATTGATAAATGAGTGGCCCTAACAGCATCATACAGTAAATTCTCAGATTATACATACTGTATAATGTGCCACAGCTGTCCTATAAAACTGTCACTAGGCAGACTTATGAAATGGTGAAAAATTAAAGGCACACTCAACACTCCATGGCAGTGTTGAGTGTGGCATGGCATCTAGGAGTGGTGATGTCTAACATGTCTGTCATAGCTGGGTTGACATCTGTTGACTCCAGGCCATAACATGAGTGACATAATTTTTGTGCTGGCTCATATTTCTCAAACTCAGTTTTTAGTTGATATTTTTTTACTGTGTCTTGTTAACAATGCATGCCACTGCTATGTGCTTTAACTTTTTATTTTTAGCATTGCACCAGGAATGAAATGGTCAGTTAGTGGGTCAGTACATCTCTAGAGTTCAAAATAAAATATCTCATTACATATTACATTGGATTGATTGGTGAAAGTGTTAAGGCTTTGTGTACTGATTGAGCAAAGGTGAATGTTGAAGTTTCCATCTTGTTGTTAGCAACTTTTTTGGGATTCAGCTAGCCATCATTTTAAAGGAGTAATGCAACTTTATTAACCTGCTCCTCTAAATTCTTCCACGTTTCCAAAATTAGGCCATTCCCAGATCATTTGCAGGAAAATGCCTAACTGATTTGAGGATTAGAGTTTGGAGACAGCGACAGCTTCATCAAGGATCTTTTCTCCACGGTTATATAAAGCTGATGATCTAAGCTGAAATCTAGCAGTTGCTGATTCCAGTTGTGTGAACATGGTGTGATGTTTTTTAATGCTTCTAATTTAAAATGGGCATTTTTTCATAGATAAATGAGCAAAGTTTTATTCCCTGTCTATTGGGTACAGAATGTAATCATTTAATATAATTGAATAATAATTAATATAATACGATTTAATATAAATGACAACTTTCTGATGTTCTGTTATTTATGATCCACTTTCAAACCTTTGGTTTGTGTGAGACTTTATGCCTAGATTCCCATTAAACTTGAGTAGTTTCCATCACCACAGCTGTTCTTTATGTTTAGTGATAGTTAACAAAGCTTGCTTTTACTAAAATTGTAAACAGTTTGCCTGCTAAACCTCATTATGTATGAATTGTCACTGTAAGCGTGTTAGCATGCTGTTGTCCGTGTTTAGAGCTGTCAGCATGACAGTAGCCTGGTTTGGTTTTCAGGTATTGTTCCGACCCCGTCTCATAAAAATGACATTCTCGTACATCTTCTGCAAACATGCTTGCATTATCCGAGGAATGTGGTTTTCTTACATTTTCTATAAACATAAAGAGAATATTGTGTTGGAAATATGTAGATACTGAACATATCAATAAAATGTAACAAGACAAAATATTTTTGCCAGCCATAATATCCAATCTAGCAGTAAAATGTCTTTTGTATTCTGCTGAAATATGCAATCTTGTAGTACAACATCCAGCATGACTATACTGTTCTCCAATGCAATGCAGTTTATCTGTTCACAGTAGGAACAGAATTTTTAAGAGAGGAGGTTGGGCCTGGTGTTGTGGCTCATTGTAAGATCTGAACAGACTGAAGCATTAATGATGTTATTTTTTCTAGAAGGCCATATCAAAATGTCTACTATGTAAAAGGCCACTTGTCTCATTGTGCTTTTTTACTATCACAAGGCTGTTGAATGCTCTTCATTTTGTGACCTTTGTTTTTACTTCTCTTCGCTCAAAACATAGAAGTGATCTTTTCGAGCAGGAAAATATTTTTCATATTTCACCTTTAGTCTCAAAACAAAAGCAAAAAACTTTATTACTATTCTGGCTCTGGTTAAACCAGAGCCATTTATCACCAGGAACAATATGATGTGAAACAAAGAAAGATGGTGTGGAAAATCACACAAGAGCGATGAGCCTCACTGCATCACCTGTGTCAGAAACAAACACATACACAGAAACATTACCAAGTTCAAAATACTATTTGAAGTACAACTTTTTCTCCTCTTTTATTGCTCAAAGCTCTTCTTTTGTCTTGCTGTAGTTTTTCTGTGTGGATCTCTCCCTCCTGCCTAAGATGAAACTCAGATATGACTTATGTCTGAGCTCTAGCTTCTAATGCATGTTTTCATGAGTTTATACATATCTGTGTGTGTAACGTCAGCACAGACTGCCTCAGCAATCACGTTTTTTCAAACTCTTTGTTTTTGTGGACTTTCCTAAAACTCTGCAGCCACAAGGTCAGAGATGCATCAGGGATAAAAAGTTGCTATCTCTAATCACACACTCACACAAAATGGTGTACACATGGAGACACACAAAGACACAAACATACACCAAGTAAAGACTCTGAAAAACTACTCACCTAAGAGGCAAGGACCTTGTTATAAATCATTTGCATGAGATGCTACATGCATGATCCATTAAAGAATAAAATGGAGGGAAACAAGCCAAGGCTCTTATGGTAATTGAAATAGGTTTCCTGAGAAACTGCCAGTCGGTCCACCAGGATTTGAAGCAGCACCGGGGCCCTTGTGTCATATGGGGCTCCAAGACCAATCTGTATGATTGGAAACCCAAAGATAAAAACACTGAGGAACTGCTCTCACACCTGGGGAGCAGTCATTTGAGGAGTCAGACCTTGACCTCCACAGTGTGTAGGTTGCCTTCAGCTGCATCTTCCATCCAAACACAGCAGGGCTCAGTGTGCAATCATAATGAAATGCTTAAGTCTTTAAAGGCCATGAAATTTAGTACATGCGGTTTTATAAATACAGAATTATCTGCTATAGTTTGGACTGTTTGGTCATTTTACATAACAAATTGTTGCATTTTGTGTTTTCATCTCTGCTGTTCTTTCAAATCTGTGGCGAGTATGCAAATGGCGATGTCGTTGTTGAGAGTTGTGGGCTTGTTTTTAAATGTTGCCTCAATTCTCACTAAAATCTCAAAACTGACTTATTTTTGTTGATGATCTTGTTTGGTGATCTTTAGCTTTGATTGCTGATTTTTATTTATTAATTATAAATACGTTCTACAAAAAAGAGTCTTTAATTGTCTTGCAACAGGATAAAAATATCCCCAAAAGTAAGATTTAATCCCTATTTGGCTCAGTTCTGATTATTTCATACTCTGTATTAAAAACTGATTTGCAAGGCTATTGGACATTCATGTTGCAGCAGCTTCCACAGCGGAGGAACACAGAGATTACACAGGGATTAAGTGGTGTAATCTCACATGTTGCTCTGCAATGCTGCCAAAAAAAACTTACTTGTTTTGTAAGTTCTGCACTCAGACACCAAGATTTGTATACTTAAAAACAAATTCAGAATGATCGTATACTGTCAACACAAAAAGACAACTCTAATGCCAAATCAGAAATCCAGAGACTTGACAAAATCAGGAGTCTGACAGCACTTTATTTTCCAATCTTCCTCTTCTTTCACCTGTCCTTCTTTATCTGCTGCTAACAGAAAGTTGACCTTACTCATCTTTCTTTCTTTCCTTTCTTCTGAGGCAGAGATAAAGAAAAAGAAGGGACACTCTGAGGGTCTGCAGTGTTGGTAGTATTGACAGTGATTTTTTTTTGTTTGTGTGTGTGTGTGTGTGTGGGGGGGGGGGGGGGGGGGGGGTCTAGATGAAAACAGAGGTCCTGACTTTGCTTTAAAAAAGCCTTTAGTGATGCTTTGATTGCTGTGACAGTTTATCTTTATTGTAAAATTCCATAATGAAAAATCGACCCTCTCCACTAAGCCCGAGACTCTGTTGGTGAGAGTTTGCAGTGAATGGAAGTGTGTGTTCACATGAAGGTGTGTGTGTGTGTAACTGGAGGGTTATTCAAGAGATTAAAAAAATGGCAGAAACAAGTAGACAAATCTTTTTGGATGTTCTTTTATTGATTGATGCACAGTTACATTATGCTGTTACAAATGAACTTTTAACTAAAATCACAATTTTCTTAGCCTGTTTGGCCCTTGGCTTAGTCTGCGTGGTGAACAATGCTGCTTTTAGACAGACTGCATCAAACCAGCAAGGCCTAATTATGAAGGGGCCCTCAATTCATCTGCGAGCCTGAAGGACAATAAAGTGCTGGGGCCGTGTTGCTGTCTCGGCGGCCCGGTTCTCTTTTGTCTGTGTGGATGTGTGACGCTCCAGTGACAGATGGCAGGGACAAGCTGCCATATCTGTTACCTTTCCGAGTGACGTGCAATATGTACTCTTTCCTGCAGACGACCACAGAGAGACAGCAGCTGTCCATCCCTCTCCCCGCACTGCAAGGACACAAGTGCAGTTCACCAACAGCCCAGTCTTGATGTCGCTGAAAGTGTCCGTAGACACTAATCAGGGTAATGTTATGAATCAGAACTAAATACTTAGAGCAAAAATCACCTTATGGTGAAATCATCTAATATGGGGACAAGTAACATCAGTTTCTTTGAGACCTTAGATATAGAATGAAATGCTCTCTATAATAAGCAGCAATAATGAAAGTATACATGACTCACAAAGGGCAACCTGAGAAATTCAATTCTTTTACCTTATATGACTCACTGTAAAACGCTACCAATAAAAGTGTCTGCATGCTCTCTCCCTGTATCTGTGTGAGTCTGGGTATGTGCATGTGTGTGTCAGTCTGTGTGTGTCTCCTCCTCGCCTTTTGTGATTTATAATGGCAGAGTCCTAGCGAGGGCTTTAGAGGCATATCGAGGGGAATTGGTCTAATTTGCGTGAACTGATGTTGATTTATAGCCCAGCCAGAGGTTAATAACAGTGTCACTCATTGCTGCTTGTTCTTTCCACTGTAATGTTGTTATAAGGAGGCGATGCCAAGACCCTGCGGCATTGTATCCATTGTTTCTTTTCTCCCAGTGACCTCACTCCTCCTCTGTTCTCTACCACTCACTCCTGACACCTCATCTCATTTCACCTCTACAGCTTTGTCAGTCCCTCACTGGAGGTGTAGTGTAGAGGTCTCTATGAAGAGACTGATTTGGACAAACATGACAAACTGATGACTGTGGAGTTGAGACACTGCCACTGTGTTGACATGGAAGCCACAGGATCATGCAACAGCACATTAGCAGGAAAAATTCAGATCCTTTAGGCAACAATCCTCCAATATATTACATAATTTATTAAGTGATAATGATCAGTTGGCATGTTAGAAAGTCCCATCTTTAAGACTGTATCATAGTTCCTATACTAAATATGTAATTCTTTATATACAATCATAGTGTAGAGACTAGTGCTGGAAATATGATGATCTAATAGTTTACAGAGTAGATTAGTGTATTATATTTTGGATTATTACTATTGATGCATTAACATATGTGCAGCATTAACACATCACACTATTTCTATTTGGTAAATAAAGCTTTGATAAACTTTGATAAAACTTCAAATAGTTACAATAATGCTGAACTGTTGAAATGTTAACATTTAATCAAGCATAAAAAGAAAAGCCCAGTCTCATGGTTACATTCCAGCTTTGTCAAATTATTCCCTTAGGAATTGGTAAAGACAAATCAGAGTTAAAGGGGAGGGAACATTGCACACGGATGGACACAAAATTTAAATACCTCTACCTATATTTAAAATTCCCTACCTTCCATTAGTTCTGCAAGTCAAATTGGCGTATCTCTTTATTTAAAATTAAAATTTTAAAGTTTAAAAGTAAAATTTAGTTTTTACTTTCATTTTCTGGCACATGTACATTTGCACAGTCCCCATGAACACAAGTATTTAAACACTCACAGCATGTCTGTCCCGCTCCTGACAGACTTGTTGCGTGAAGAAATGTATGTCATGGATGCCACGAAAACGTGATATATATGAAATTAACTTAAACTATTCTGCCAAATGCTCCTCTGCAATTACCAGCTATTGTTCTGCAAAACAGTTTCCTGCTGCAGGAGCAACAATGAGAGTGGAGCAAAAGTGTAAAGGTGTGGCCACTATAAAACTATAAAAATGGTAGGTGAATTCTGTAGCTGTATCTATGTGAACGATACCTTTCACATTGCTATTTGAAAACAAATTTCAATAATAAAATATTAATAATCTGAATTAAAAGTATTATCTATATTTGCATGCCACATAAACTGTAAATACTGTGTGAGGGTTAATATACTTTTTTTTTGCATCGCTGGCAGGAGCTCGCAAGACTGCAGGCACACACACACACACACACACACACACACACACACACACACACACACACACACACACACACACACACACACTTCATGACATTGACAAAGACACTCTGTGGCTGCAGTGGTGGTTCCAGACAGGGCTCATCTGTGCATGTCTCCAAAAGTAAGGAATGTTGGTAGCATCAGCCCAGGAGAGGCTGTGTCTGTCTGGGCATGGATGCTGCCCTGTCACCCACCCCGCTGCTCCCACCATAAGCCCAAGCCTACCTCTGCTTCCCTGAGCAGCAGCAGCACGGCATGAGAAACCCTGAGACGAAGTCTGCATACAGACGAGAGTGAGAGAGGCTGAAAGCTGAGAACACATCCACTAAGATGCTTGTAAGTTCACACGGCTGCTTCTCTTCACACCTACTCCATCTTCTCGCTGAAAATAATCATTTGCTAATCCATCCAGCCTTTATTAATGAATGTAAAATGTATCTGCCCACAATAAACCCTGAAAATGTTTTCTGCTTGACCTGTGAGAAAGGGTGCTTTAGAGCATTTTTCACAGCAGCAGCACTGTGACAGGAGGCAGCCATAGTCTAATACTGGGGGAGGAAAATATCCAAATTATTTACAAAACACCCATGACACGTGTCAAATCAGTGTTGGTGTGGTGTTTGTAGTCAGCTCTTGATGGTACCAAAGTGTTGCCAAAGAGAATTCTGTAGCGCTGTGGTTTGTCAGCTGGGTATTGCATTTTCTGCTTTTATGAAATGAAATCTATGTGTGTGTCTTTCCCAAGAAACGCTCATGAATTCCAAAATACGCTGACAGATTTTCAGAGGCGTGAACGGGTCTCTCTTGCATGCTCTCTTCTCATCGCCCTCGTTGCCTTTCTGTCATTTCAATCACATTTTCAATGACTCCACAAAGTTTGCTGAGATAACTTTGAAGCCCAATCTGTTCTGGATTACCACAGAAATGTGATCCTTATGTTTCTTCGTTTTTCTTTTGTTGTTTTATGTATGTATCTTTCTGTTCATCCTCATCTTTCTCGATTCTTCCATACTTGTTTCTCTCTTGCTCTTGCTCAATAAAAATCCTCTGAAAATGTCAAACCTCTTGTGGAGTCATTTCTACAAGTCTAGTTAGAACAGTTATTAAATATCACTGAACAATTGCAACAAAGGATCAGATGAGCTAATTTTCCCTGTCATTACACACTGAGCTGCAGCATCCATGACACTGACAGGTTTGTGTCGTTTCAAACATGTTCGGTGTAGACGTGTATCTGTAATCTGAAAGCACTTAAAGTGGAATTCAGAATAGTAATTTTACTTAGGAAATTGTGATGGCAAATAGGCTAGAAATTGCAGAGGTATGTGCGGCGAGAGAACTATAAGAGAATCAATTTACTAATTTTTTTACTCTTACTCAAACAGACTTTTTCTTTGTCATAGAGTTTAGCCTTATGTTGCATGTTACATTATGTAACTTCAACAAAACAGGTTTGTTCAGGTCTAGTTGGAGTTTTTCCTTTAGTGACAAGTAGTAAGATCATGATACCAAAAGTCTGGAAATAAGACTGAGAACACTTTAGATGGATTGGAAGGTGCTGTGTGGTTGGCCAATAGCAGTTGGCATGATGAACCAGCCAGACTTGGTAGGACACAAACACACACACACACACGCACACAGACACAGATACCATCTGTTACAGACACACAGGCAGAGCAGGGGTCAGACATTTACTTCACATCCAGACAACATATGTAGGTAATATGTATAACATATACAAGTGCAAAAACATTTCAAAAAATGATAAACACCTCTGGAATTACATGCTAATACACAACATATTTCCATTTATTAAAATGTTAAGGAAAGAAAATAAAGTTAATACAACACAGCACTTGCTATATATTATATTACTTACAAGTACAGGATTTCAGTGTGTGATGTATTGTATTATCTGTGTATAAGTTTCTGTATTTTGTCATTTGTGTAATATTCTGTATCATAAGTTCCTCTCTGTAAAATATTGACATCCCTGTTTCAAAAGGACCTGGTTGCGAGGAGTCATACATACAATGGCAGAACACAAAAATCCCTGCTTAGCTTACTTTAATTCTGACAAAGTCTGGAAAAGCAGTATATTACATTATCAGTGTCAGCACAATTTAAATGGCTGCGATGTCATCAGGAACATGTTTCAGACTGTCGTTGTGTTAAACCAAAGGGCAGACATGTGATCAGGAGATGGTGAGCTTACTCTATGTATAGATTGATAAAACCACTTGCTTTTTTTGCACATGATTTGTTTTTTAGGAAGTTAGTTTCTGTCTGCAGCTATAACTTGGCTACTGCCATGAACCCTTTTGTATTTCAGTAATTCCGTTTACATTATCATCTATTGTATTTTAGGCTAGTTTTTGGTTGCAAAAGTTTGGATCCCCTTATTTTAAAATGGCAAAAAGAGTAAAACAAAAATGTTTTTAAAATATTCTATTCAATGAACATTCAGCTAATAAAAAGGTCCTTCATCAAAAATGAATAAGTACAATTTTTATTTATTTTTTAAATGATATGCAAACTATTGTACTGATGTAGTTGTAATTATTTTTCTATTACATTTTAAAATACACTTAATTTTTTATTACTTGTGATAATAAACTCCTTTGTACTACCTGATAGTCCATTATTATTTTAATGTTAAATGTTAAGTTTGCATTCCCGTATAATGAAATACCATGTAAAGGGAATGTGGAACATTTTCCACTTTCAAAAATTCATATATACTAAAGACCAAACTGAACTACTGAAAATATTATAAAACATTTTTTACATCCTTATTTAAAATCACGTGATTTTCCATAGATTATGGTACAGATTTTTTATTAAACACAGAAAAAATACAATGTCATATGTTAATGAGCAAACTGAAATAGTTAGCATAATAATGATGGCTTCACTTACATATGTATGTTTTTTGCAGTAGTGGTTTTATGCTTCTTTGATGTATGAATGTGGTGTTTCTCCTGCTTCGTTGTCTGAGCGCGTGTGGGGAGGTTGTGTTTGGTTTCAGATAGAGTTTGGGTCGGGACTGAAGGGTTGGAGGTCAGAATTTACCTCTGACTGCAGGCTTCACTGTGTCATCTGTCTCTGTGGGGTAAATCAGTTTTTTTATACCAGGGTCAAGGTTTGGTTAAGGTCAAAGGCCGCCAACAACATCGGGTATCTTACAAGCAAAGGTGCTGTGTCTGTTACATCTGCTGCGTCGCACAAGCACAAAGACAAACACACTCGCGCAGACACACACAAAGCTTCTCGGGCCTTATCTGTCGGGTGCAAGCTGATGGAACAGCTGGACGTCTTTCCCTGATGTAATGCTCATGTTTAAACTGCTGCTTATTCTGTCTGATCTCCATTTCTTATTGAGACCCCCCTAAAACACACGCTCTGACCTCTACCCCCACTATGCACATACATATTACCCCCACATGATCAGATTTTCCTTCCGATGTCCTTTCCAAATCTCAATTCTTCACCATTTTTTGTTACAGTTCTTTTTTGCCACTTAGTCTGTGAAGAAAAAATCGCATTGTGAGAAAAAGATACTGCTTACTAAATGGTCTTCCTAGCACCTGCCCTCCCCCCAATGCATCTATCCATTGCTCCATCTTTCTGCTCACTCCTCCTCCTCCCCCTTAGCCACCAGCTGAGCCTGCTGATGGTGGCGGCTGTGTGGGGGTTGAGGTTCGTTTGCGGGTTAGGGGAAGGAGCAGTGGGATTTTGGGGTTCCTAGGGATGAATGAGGTCGTCTGAATGTGTGACACGTGCCGGGCCGGCTGCTGCTGATTCACACTATCACCCCCCTTTTAAAAACACAAGATGGCACACGCACGCTTAAACACATATGGTGAAATGTACACACAATCAAACCTCAAGGCATTCCCCTTTCACCTAACTTAATCTATCTATTAGTACATATACACTTGAGACAAATACTCTTGACAAACAAATGTAGCAATCTGCAAGTAAAGACACACAGATCTGCATAACATAAACACACATACATGCTTGGCTCATCCCTGATCCTGATTGGCTGAGCAAGGCAGAAGTAGGCAGGGGGGAATTAAGGTCACATGGTGTGTGCTGCTGTAATCCTTTACCGCACCCAAGGACAGGTTGGCCTCCATCAGCACTAGCAATCACCCCGACAGGAAAAGAAAATGGGATTGCTGGTGTGTCTGGGTGGCAGTTCATGACCATGTTTAAATAAAATCGTGTTCAAATAGTACATGAGACAACATGAAGGATAGTTTATCAGTGTGTGCAAGGAAAAATCAGTGTTCTCTAGTAAATTGGAGCAATGGATGCAAAGACAACAAGAAAGAGGAGAATGTACAGTAGAACAGTATTATGTGTTGTTTCTCTGGGGAGGCTGAGGTGACAGACCAATACGCCTCTTACTCCAGTGATTTTGCCTGCTGCTTCATATACTCACAGCTCTATGGTCAGTTGCCATGGAAACAAGAGGGTAGAGTGTATATTTTTTGGTGAAATGTACATTGTCGAAGAGGATGGGACTGGCGGGGGTGGGGTGGAGTAGCACTCGTTTGTTTGACTTAATCATTTGTCTGTGTGTACATAATTATATAGCGTGCGTGTGTGTGTGTGGCTGTAAGAGTGAGTTTCATGATGTCGGGCTTCCACTTGATGTCAAGAGCTCCTTTTTCATCTGTTCACCTAAGGGATGGAGGATTAGGTCATTAGTGTGAGATTATCTGGAGGTGAATCCCCTGTTTCTGTTAACTACTCAATGGTGGTTTACACACACACACACACACACACACACACACACACACACACACACAAGGGATTCTGCTCTCATTTCATAGCTTCATCAGCATCCCTTGTTCTATCACACTCTTAAGTGAACTAAGAAACCTGGATGAGTTTCACTGTCTCAAAAGACTGAACGAATGTGGGAACATGTACACACGCATACTTATAATTTTAGTGATGTGTACTTGAATATACAGTACTGTATGTGTATGCAAGTGTAATGCAGGCATTTAGTGGATTTACTGAATTCCTGCACATCACTGTGTCATTTCCTCTGAATCAGCAGACTCTGGATAAACAGAAACTACTTTTAATTACAATGTTAATTGATAGGAAACAAAAGGGTCTTAATTAGGTGCAACGAGGCAATGGGCACAGTGGCACTGTGGACTTAATGTTTCAGTGCGCTCAGCTTGCCGACTCAGACACTCATCTGTACAAGCACATTAACACACAACACACACACACACAAAAGCAGAGAGCCCACTGAGCCAGACCGAAAATGCACAGGGAAAACCCTAAGCAGAAAGAGAACAAGGCAGCAGGGCAGAAATTTTAAGTTCTTGTCATTTATTCACTCTGCCTGTTCTTGTTAACAATTTACTGATGTGCTGTTGTTCCACATTACTAATGTTGTGGAATGAGAGCAAGAGAGCAGAGGAAGAGTGAAGAGGGAGAGAGCAGAAAAAGAGATTTGTAGTGGTGCAGCAGAACACGTTGCACAATTCAATCAATATTTTCTAGTCATCGCTGGCATCAGTCTCAGAAATAAACCCAGTTTGACAAAGCAAATGGAAAATCCCAGCCAACCTTAGGAAGTTGCCCCTGAAAAACCCTCTAAGTGTGGCTGAAATAGGACGTTTGTATGGTGTCAACGTAAGAGGGTGTCACTCAATTTGCTTATGTGAGAATAAATGCTCGATGACATATAACTGAGCTTTTGTTTTGGACCTTCATCCTCCATCCTGCTGCCTCCTGCTCCTCCGTCACCTCTCTCTTCATCCCTCCTCTCATCCCTAGCGCCGTTATTGCTGTGATATTTTTCTCTCCTCTATCCCAGAAGTAATTTGGCTTGTGAAATTGCACCTTTTTCCTCGACCCCCTCCTCACCCCCTCGGAGTGCTCCTCTTCGATTTCCAGTCTGTGTGGCTGCAATCACTCTCGCCTTGTCCTTGGTGCGCGACCTTGACGACCACTGCCCCCTGCTATCCATCGTCATGGAGATGACCCCACATCTATCACCATGGAGACAACCTTTGCACGGTGGGGTGCTACACCTACCCTAAGGACTAAGCAGAGTCACTGGAGCCCATACGCACGCATTAAAACACACCAAACTGCATATATCCATAAACATAAACATCAAATATCATTACTTGTTTTAATTGCTTGGTGTTCCTGTGGGCCGCTGTCTCACTGGGAGAAGTCTGAAAGTCAGGCGAGAGCAAATTTGTGAAATTTAAACAGAACTTTCTCACAAAGTGAGCAGCACGCAAATAGATCTCTTGGATGTATCAGTCACATTGATACGCTGTGATTAAAGCCGGGTAAGATAAGGCGAATGAGAGCGATAGAGATAGGAGAAATGTAGAACGAGATAGCCACATAAAAGGAAAGAGCAGTGGCCCTTTGGGCTGCTTGATTAACTTCTCTGAATGCAGCACTCCTCGTGCTATTTTCAGATATTAACATCAACAAAAAAGCCTAAACAGAAATAATCATTATGGTGATTATCTTCTTCTTCCTCACCTTCCTCAGCAGCACCATCCTTGTTAAATGTATCATTGCCCTCATAGACACAGTAGTTGTTACCCCCCTCCTCAAATGTCAGACTTCATTAAATCCTCCTCTTTTTTACCCGTCCCTATAACAATCATAATCATTTGCAAGTCCATTATTCTGAAATGCTCCAGTGGTTGCCGATCGAATCCCTTCGAAATAATCAGACTAGTGGTGTTTAGGTAAACAGTTTTCCTACTGATGCATACAGGCTACTTTATGACTGCATATCTGACCACTCAGCACTGGGTTTACTACACAGTGTAGTAAATGTGACTTGTAACTGGCCCGATTCATAGATGCAACCATTGTCTTATGTGTGCTTAATAGATCTGCCAAATAGACTTCCTCCGTCTCTCTAGCTGAAAGCCCAGTCAGTCTCATGGCATGTGTGCATCTTTCATTACTTCCAATTCAGCACTAAACCCCAGAGAAAAGAGGAATTGGCAGTCAGAGAGGAGCACAGGAGAGAGGGAGAACAGGATGAAAGGAAGGAGAAAAGCGGGAGAACTAAAAATAACACACCACACCCCCATTTACACCCCCACCCTCAACCCCACCCTCTCACAGAAAGGGAGGGAAAAATCTGCGGACCCCTGTTGGAATTGCCAGTACCACTCAAGCGTACTCTTATGCAAATTTCGCTGTGTCTGTGTCAACGGTTGCCGTGTTAACAGGGGGAGCTTTGGTATGCAGGCCCTCCTCACTGCCACATCATTTGTTTAAGTCATCCAAACAAAAGCCAGGGGAGAGAGCCACATGATTGGTGAAATATGCTTGTGTGGGACCACTGCAGTGGAATAATGATTGCGGCATTACTCCTGCGTGTGCCAGGGGCTGTGTGGCCATTTCATGCCAGCATCGGGATGTTTATTCATGAGGGAGAGACAGAGAGGAAGAGCGTAAGAAAAAAAGGAGTAATAAAGGATGGCAGGGAGGTGGGAGACACTGATATTACTCCTGTGTGAGCTGCCTGTGTCTGTATGTGCTGAGACGGTGTATTAGCAAAGGGAGGATGTGCAGAATGACAAGGTCTCCAGGTGCATAAAAGAAGTTTTTTTTTTACTTATTCAAATGGGTAAGCATTTTTCTTCAAATGGAGGTCAAAAGAGTTACGGGTCAGTGAAATCATAAAAATCCTTCTTATTCACTGCTCTCAGAGGCCTTGGGACTTAACTGTGGCCATTTAACTTTACTTAGATAAGGAAGTACACAAAACTCGTTTAAATTATTTTAATTTGAAAGCCAGTGATTTTTTAAATCTGGGGTGCAGTGGTTTGATTATTCATATTTCCACTGAAGATGTCACTGAACTGTACCGACATGCAAGATTCATACTTTTATAGAAGATTAAAAGAGTGTACAACGAAAGCCAGAGAGGACAGAAATATCATAGTGTCTCTTAGTAGTTCAAGAGTTGAGCAACGGTTGGTCCTGGAGACTGATATTCATAGTTTAGGGAGATGGTTACATTTTCACTATGTACTGATCCTCTGTTCGGTTTGCTGCTTGATCTCTCTCGTCTCCCGCGTTTAACACCAAACTAATTAGAAGGTAGAGAGAACAGTCTCACTCAGACGATCAAAGACATAGAGTCCTGTGTGTGTTCAGGGCTTCAGCAGGGACCTGTAACACTGCATGCACACATACACACTTGTGATTGGCAGCAGTACTCAATTAGAAGCCTGCCTTGCACACGCACAACAACAGAAGCTTTCACAGAAAGCTATCAGTCATCCACATGATGACATGCATATTTTAGGCTTCCCTTCCTGCACTCAACCTCTCCCCACTTTTCTTCCTCCACTCCTCCTCTTCCATGTTTTCTTGCCTCACATTTCCCCCTCGTTATCAATATGAGAAACAATACGCTATGTGCCTTTCGGAAAAATAGAGCAGAACTCATTTCCTAAAAGTGAGACTGCCATCTGTGTTAGAAGTGTCCTTTGAGATAGTATAGATAGACAGTACAACACGTACAGGCCACATGTCCACACTCGCCACAAAAATACAATTGATGGCGTGTACGGTTACATGCACAGAAGGTAAAATGTTTTAAAAGTCTCCCATTTTGCCCCCTGCTGTTATTGCATCTAGCTATATGTAGAGACAATTGACCCAGTCACAGCAGAAAGCAACGTAGCAGCAAAGAAATATGACAGCAAGATAAACAAACCATTGTGATTGTGCGCGACAGAGAGACGGGAAGATTGCAGATATGAGTCACAACAGGAGGTAACATTTCTGTAGCTTGCTTTTACCACATGGTGCCCACAAAAAGAGAAAAGGATTTATTTATAACAATGAGATCGATTATTGGATACATATTGTAATTCAAAGCTACAGTTTTCTGATGATCTTATACTGTATTCCACGACTCCATGGTTTGCATATAGGACCTAATCTAAAATAGACCTGAAAGAGTAAGGGTTGGCCTGGGTGTGTGTGTGTGTACGGCCACATGACTGTTCACCCCTCCGTAAAAGAGGCACAGTGGCACATTTAACCAGCCAGGTGTAAAACATGCAGAAGGCCAGATGAGGAGAAAACTACATTTAAGTGGAGCAGAAATAATGCTGCATTGAAAATTTCGATGGTTCTTTAGTGCAGCATCCCAGCGGCGTCCCTCAGAACCACAGTTAGTATTTTAGCAATTTACTATTTTTGTGTCTTTGATCTTAAATGGTGTTGCGTGGCTCTTCTCCACATGAAGAACAAAAGCGAATGCTGACGACGCAAAGCTTGAACGCATATTCAAGTTGCCTCTGACAAGTAATCCGGTAATCTGTATCTGTTCAACAGAAAGATTTTGCAGGACGAGTGTGTGTTTGTGTCGGTGTGAATAATGGCACATAAGAGTGTGTTTTTGACTGTGTATGTTTCTTCATTATTGCACACTGGGACCGGCGTGTGTATGTGTTTGTGTGTATGTTAACCACATCCTAATTCAGATGAGAGGCCACACTAGTTATCAGTATTGAACACGCACCGCTGTCGGTACATGAGTCTTTGTTTGGGGTCTGTGCTTTTCAGTAATGAGAGGGACTTTGTCGCCTCCATGTGAGCTGTGGAGGGAGAGGAGAAAGACGCAGGGGCAACACACACACACACACACACACACACACACACACATGCACATCTTTTTCCAGCCATGGACCCTGCTTCCTTAACCAGTATCAACAGTATACAAATAGTCAGGGACAGTCTTATTTCTCCAAAACATCCAATTTTTTTCTGTTATTCCCTTTTTTAGTTTTGCAAAATATAATAAACATTAATAACAATAAATATTGTATAATTAAATGTATGTTAGGCAAAGTGTATAATTCTGGGGTTAAGCTTTGATGTGAAGGATAGGATCTTTAAACAACAGTTAGCTGCCCATATGAACACTGAGACATTTTTCATCCTGCCTTTATTCCTCCTGTTCATACATGTCAGGAATTGATCCTTCTTCTCTGCAATGGAAGTGATGGGTGCTAACATAAGGCTTTGGTAAATTTAGTTTATCCCATCAAGTTCAAATTGTGGAAATTAAGGAAGATATTTTCATAAATGTAAATGGTTGTAGCCTTATGTAAAAAAAAAAAACGCATGGAAAAGGACTTTGGATTTTGGTCCCCACCACCCTATTTGGCATTTATAACCGCTTACAAAGATGTGAAAAAGGTTTATCGCACCCTATAATGTAGTTGTACTCAGCTATGCAGACATCCTTGTGTTACAGGTACACCTATTCAACTGCAGATTACCACCAAACATGTAGAAATGATCAAGATAATCTGCTGAAGGTAAAACAGAGCATCAAAATATGGGTAGACAGGTGAATTAAGTGGCTTTCAGTGTTTCAGGGACTGCTGATCTATTGGGATTTTAAGCACAACCATCTCTAGGGTTTACAGAGAATGGTCTAAAAGGGAGAAAATACCTAGTGAGCAGCTGTTTCCTGGACAAAATGCCTAGTTGATGCCAGAGGTCAGAGGAGAGTGGCCAGACTGGTTTGAGCTGATAGAAAGGCAACAATAACTCAAATAACACACAGCATATTGAACCTTGAAGCAGATGGGCGACAGCAGCAGAAAACCTCACCAGGTGTCATTCCTGTCAGCCATGAACAGGAAAACGAGGCTACAATTCACAAGCACGCACCAAAATTGGACAATCGATGAATGGAAAGACAATGTCTGGTCTGATGAGTCTTAATTTCTAGTGAGACATTTGGAAAATTAGGTGTAGAATTTGGTTTGAAAACATGGATCCATTCTGTCTTATATCAGCAACAGCCTGAAGAGGCTGAAATGGTGTGGGGGATATTTTCTCGGCACAGTTAGGCCCCTTAGTACCAGCTGAGCATCGTTTACACGCCACAGCCTACCTTAGTATTGTTGTTGTTGACCATGGCTATCCTTTTATGGCCACAGTGTACCTATCTTCCGATAACACACCATGTCACAAAGCTAAAATCATCTCAAACTGTTTTTTTGAACATGACAATGAGTTCACTCTACTCAAATGGCCTCCACAGTCACCAGATCTCAGTCCAGTAGTGCACCTTTGTGATGTCAATATGGACCAAATGCTTTAAGGAATGTTTTAGGCACCTTGTTGAATCTATTCCACAAACAATTAATGCAGTTCTGAAGGCAAAAGGGGGTCCAACCCCAAACTACATACTAAAATGTGTGGTTAGTGTGTAACATTTGTATGTGTAACATTTATTCTGTAGTCTCAATAAATGATTAAACAGTGGATTCACTTGCCTTAATTTTTTCTCGTGCTTCTATGACATTACAGACTGTGCAAAACTGTAACACCAACCTCCTATCCTCTCTCCAAGGTTCATTTATTCTGCACAGGTTTATAACATATCAAAGTGTATTAAATACACATGTCGCTATGATGAATAGGCTAATGAAACTCAGACCATCAGCAATATTCAGACCTTCGATTCTAAGGTCCGGGAAAGTGAAATGGAGAGGAGGGGAGAAGATAGCAAAGGAGATGGGTGGATGGATGGTGTGACCTGTTGTAACCAAAAATGGGTGGGCATAAGGAGGTGGATGGAGATGGAGGGCCAAGGAAAGAGCGAGCAGTGCTCAACTTTGAGCCATGTACACCAGCCATTCAGAGCTGACCTTGTAATCAAAGAGAGTTGAAAAGCAATTAACTGGGACAATTATAGCAGCCTGAAGAGGCTGAATGGTTGGCTAAGTAAAGCAGTGTGTCATTGAATGGAGATTAATTGATGAGGGCAATATTTCAAGGTCTCTGTTTGGCCTCTAGAAGTTTAAGTCCTACATGTTTTGTCACTGTCAAAGCACAGAAGCCTATTCAGGGATTTCCCCATCCTCAGTATCTGGTTGAAGTACCTAAAAATTAGAGGTAAAAAATTTTAATCGTGTCTATTTAGTTACTTTACAATAAAAAGTCAATGAAACAGAATAAAATTATTAATTTTGCTATAAATAATTAAGCCTTTAAGGTATATCTAATATCCACTTTTTGAGCTTTGAGAGAACAAATACCTTGAAAAAAGATGTTAAATCCTCTCTAAAATAATCTGGGCGACTTTTGGGAAAAAGCCAATCAGATAAAAATAACCAAGAATGTTTTTCTATTTTGAAGGCCAGATAATCCAGAATGCAGAAAAAGAAATGAAAAGATGATTACTGTATACAATCAGATAAGAGTGATTATGGGGGCAAATACTCTGTTAGAAACTGGTCAAGCAAAAGGAAAAAGATTAAGAAAGGCAACATGAGCATTTACTCAGTGACTCAAATGACTAAATAATGAATGTCTTGAATGACTGACTACACCATCCGTTATTTTTCTGGGCTTTTTCTTCTTTTGTTTTCTTGCTGGAGCATTGTGTACTTGAACAACAAGATGCCAGCTGGCTTGTCTGGCGCATACAGGTTCTCTACAGTCACCATGGAGAAAGTCAGTACTCCTCACTCTGTTACGAGAATCCACACAAAATGCATCACACATGAATAATCAAATTTTATCACTACGTTCAAAGACGCTCGGGCCAAGCGCTCCTTCCCTTTTTCATTTTCTAGTGCATTTTGTCTGTCAATAATTCAACACGTGACAAGATGGAGGAGAATGATTGATTTTTTCTTCTTTATGGTTGGACGGTAGTGAGTCCAATTAAAAGTAGAGACAGTGTGTTTTCGATTTCCCTTCCATTTTTGGATTAATTAACACGTTGCATGTATGTGTGCGCGCGTTTTGAATAGAAGCACAGAGCACAAGGATCTGCGTGTACTTAGTTATCAGTGAGGCCCAGCCACACTGCCGTCTCACACGGCCACACACTCAGTGAACAGTGAACAAAATTGTGGAGAGTACCCTGTCACTCAAACACATACACACACAGGCACACATGCAGGTTCAGTGTATACAAAAGCACTTGTACACGCAAATATGCATAAAAATAAACGCTCTTACGGTGGATAACTAATCCAAGATAGTGTACTTTTAGTGCATTTACATGAAGGCAAAATTACATGGCCTTAAAGGGTCATTTCTGTTTTCATTACCTCACTATTTGTGATTCTCTCAATTACTTTTTGGATGACATTCTAATTAATACATTATATATTGATATCTATAAAATTCTCATTGCTGTATAACAAGGTCAGACATACATTTGAAATAAGTGTGTGCACAGCTACAGAAGTGCATCAACTCCGACTTAGACAGTCACTGACACCTGAGTCAGTCTGTAAATTAACAGTTTGAGTTATAATTTTTACCAATTAAAATGTGGTTTTGTTTAAAGATGCATTACCTGTTTTTTTGGTCACTTGGGGGCAGCAAACTACACTGAAAATCCAACACTTACATAAGCTTTCATAATATAAAGTTATTTTTGCCAATGTGTTAGAAGATGCTTATAAAAACATCCAGCAGTCAAAACATTAGAGACGTTTAATTGAGCTGGTGTTGATGGGCATGCTAGCAGCTCGGTGACAGGTCAAGGTCAAGATAAATGATAGCATTAGCTTTTTAAAACGCACATTAACATGATAAAGTTTACTAGATATAGTGTTTACCATGTTTGCCAGTTCAGCATGTTGGTATGCTAATACTTGCTAATTTGAAATAAGTACCATGACGGAGACATGTATGTATGTTGTAAATCACAGATAATAAATGACTTTTCACTCAAAATATAAATATGAAGTGTAAATTGAAAGAAAGGTCAGGGCATAACTAAGGGTATTCTTAAATCTGTAGGTGATTTGTTTGTGAACTTGTTAAATTTGCTCTGTGTCCGTCTTTCTTCTTAGTTCAGTTTCTTTTCAAACATCAGGAAAATCAAAGCGACCAAAATGCATCATGAGAAGTCACGTGAGATCAGGGATGTGGACATGAAAGTAAACAAAGAAGGTAAATCATGTTCTCTACCAGTAAAAATTCATATGAAAAATTGCTATGAAACAAAACCACTGTACGCTGATCAGAAATTTCATAACCACAGTGATTATCTGCCCAATAAACCAAGTAAAACTGTGCTGAAGATGCTGTATGTTTTTTAAAAAAGAATTACATACAAGGTTGGATCACTATAAATGAACTGCTCCAGAGTTAATTTAGGAACAGACAGAGACGTTTTCTAAACGCACTACATGTAGCTGCTCTCGTCTTTTCTTCCGAGTGCAAATGTTGGGTTTGGTCTGGGGCAAACAAAACACACCGAGAGGGAACACGAACCAGAGTTTAACTAAACCGGACCAATTGAGGTAGGTCTGAAAAGTTCTTCAATTAAAATTCATCTTCTGAACAACATGAATATAACATGCATGCTATCCATCCAACAGTTAAGACAATTCAGTCTGGACCGAGGACTGAAATGGTGGACAGACCATTTAAATGACATCACTATCCATATATAGCTATAATTATTGACAAGTGCACCTTAAAAGCCTGTTTAATTGTCGAGAACCCAGTTGTGGTGATCTCTAGTGATGGTGCAAGTTTATCAGTTCCCAGTAAATATTGCTGATAATAAAACATAACAACTATGAGAATAGGACCCATACTGTACTAAGCCAGGATCCAGGTTGCTGGATCTGAGACCAGGAATATTTATTGTAAAGAGGTATAGTGAATTAGTCTTTTGTCCTCTTGCTGCGGCAAAAAGTGCTACACTCCCTTCATTCATTGTTACTGCACAATATTCATATGGAAAAAGCCTCAGAAACCCATGTATTCCTTGACATAGAGTCATCGCCCCAATGATCTCTATTAGGCTAATTAAGCCAATTAACCTACTGAAACAATTCAGTGAGATTGCTGTACCACTTCACCAGCATTGAACAAAACCCTGAAGGTACATTGCACAGAGGCGTGTGTGTGACTGATCCCTTCCCAGATACACCAAAAGGACAAGCACTGTTTCATATCATTAGCATAAACAAATTAGGGCATCGCTCCCTCGTTAGGCCAAATATGTCTCATTAGTGCCACAGCTGAACAAACCTCCTGATTAGGCCTCACTGTCTCCCTTTGAAGCCTGCAAAAGAAGAGTCTATTTTTTAATTAAGCTCATTTGCATTTACAAATGAGAAGCTAATTAATGAGACTCATTTTCTAGGGTGTTTCTAGTTTGGCAGAAATCGCGTGGAACACTTTCTACCTGCATGTACAGAAGCAAGAAGCAAAAAGAAGCCAAGAAAGCAGAAAGTGTGGCTGAGCATTCGAGAGCTGTGGCAAAGTCATGTGTGTATCTTGATACAATCACATGATTTCAATGACTCTTCTCCTGTACACAGGCATGTAAACATCTCTTTTACAAAGCTTCGATTCAATGTTACTCTGTCGCTTTGACGGGTGGGACTGACTCAAGTTTGTTTTTTTGGGATCACATAACCTGCAGACCTCAGAAGTCCCTTGGTGGGGTGACCAAGATGGGCATGACGGAGCAGGGAGAAGCATGGGTGGTGTGTCATGCAAAGACAAGTATGCTTGAGGGTTAATGTATGGACATGCATGAGTGTTAGTAGGAAAAAAGAAAGAAAACAAGAGGGAGAGAAAGAAGGACAAGGAGGTGTGATATCATCAATTAAATAACCCTCCCACACAGCATCTGGTGCTCTCTCTCAAGCCGTCTGTCTCTTCCCTTCCCTCTTCCCACTGTCACACGTTGATTTTTTCTTTCTTTTTCCACTTTCTGTCATTTACTTGAGCTTCGTTTTTTAGCTCACAGGTCACAGAGTGACTCTGGCTCTCTGTGCATCGCATTTTCCACCCACCTTAAAAACATTCAGGCTAGCTAGAATGCAGCAGACTGATAGGAACAGAAACGGATGGTTAGTGTAACCAAGTGGAAGAGTGTTGAGAGAAAAACTAATGACCTCAAATTATCCAGACAGATGTTCACTTTGTGTTGCTGTTTAATTACTACCTTCTTGTTTTAACTATGCTACCTTAGTTTGGGCTTACTCCATGATCCAATAAGGCACGTTTCCATGCTAATGAGACGGCCGTCCTCCCTGTCCTGCCCTGCTTCTCTATCTTCCTTCTTCTGTCTGTCTTATTGTAGAACGAGGCCAGTTCATATGTATCGCAAAAAGGCTAATGCAAGATTGAATGATGAGGATGAAGAAAGCTTTCATATTAATAGTCAGAATCCAATTATAAAGTTTTTGTGAACTGAGCTAGATGGGGGAAAAAAAATTTCATTTTAACATTTTGGTTTGATGTTATTCCAAGATGAGAGAGTAGGGGGGAAGCTCAGAAATGAGAAAATGGGAGGAAGTACAGCTGTGCAATTTGGTATGCACTGATGGAATCAGTCGAATCATCTTTAAAGGTAAGAAGTGATGAATGGAATAAAAGAACTTATAACACATTAGGGCGAGTCATGGGTAAATAGATATTTGTTATGTTTGAGGGTGAGTGTGTGTGCTGACATGGGGCAACATCTCATTTTATGCACCTGATTTTGGAATCTAGGTCAGCATGATGAATTACAAACAAATCTGCATCCCTCTGAATAGCTACAGTGACTCTCCAATGAGGATGCATGTACAGTAGTTGTGCTTTCACATGCGCACAACTCCCACACACAAACGAAGTTGCTCACATGCATCGGTCGAGCCTTAACAAGTACACATAGTCCAATTTTAGATATGAGCAATGGTATCGCAAAATTCTCAAATATTTCAGCGAAGAAAATATTAAAGGAATTTCTATTAGGTGCTGCTGACAAAAAATGATGTGTGCCTTCAATAAATGAGGACATTTTTTTCACAGAGTAGTTCGGTGCAGGAGAATGAGTATGACACCAGCGTGTGGGAATGAGTGGGATTTGATGGGGTCTGCGCGCTTTGTTGTAGAAACACTCTTGGTTAATGATATGCCTCTCTCATCCTGAGCCTGAGTTTCAGCTCCCCTCCCATTCTGCGAGCGAAGAGAGATAACGAGGGAGCAGACAGCCTCACACAACTTCACACAAAGAGGAGAGGAATCGACACAACACGCAATCTCAGCCTTCACTCACAAAAACTTTCTCTTCTTTACCGTCTCTTTTCTCCTTCGTCAGTTTCCCCACAGTCTTCAGATGCTTGTTCAAACTTGCTCAAATACGCCTACTGATCAAGTAGGGGATAGTTGCACTTGTGTAAAATGTCAAATGTTGTAGGCCTCTCTGGAAACATGTCCAATTTAAATTTAGTATAAAAACAAAACTGAATGTGAGTGTTGCTCAAGGCAGGAACAACAGTAGGGTGGCTGAGGCACTTTGAATCTCGTAACAGAATGCATATTCCTGTGTACACACTGTCCTTACACTTTTTTTCATGTGGGTGTGCGTGAGATTGCTGGCATTTACATGCACTCGTGCATGTAAATGCAACGCAGTAGGTCAGAGGCTCGTCCGCACCAAAGCACCACGCTCTGATGGATGTTAATGTAGACTGACGCAGAGGTGTCCCCCAAGGGAGGGAACATGGCCAGCAAGGGAGAGGGAGGAAGGGAGTCTGTGTTTGTGTGTTTGTGTGTATGTGTGTGTGTGTGTGTGTGTGTGTGTGTGTGTGTGTGTGATGGGGAGGGGGATTCGTTTCTCTAATCCTCTCCCTTCTTCACAGAGCTGGAGCAGGGAAGAGACACTGAACCGCCCAATGAATAAATAAAAGCCTCGGCTCCCACCTCCTCCCCTCCTTTCCAGCCTAAAGCTCTGCACAGGAGCACTTAAAAGCATTTTAACAAGAGAGTCACTTCATTAAATATGGACTTCCTGTCTGCAAAAACCCTAGAAGGATAACTCTGGGTGACTTTTCCCGTTGTGAAATATGGGGGTTTGTTGGGGGGTATGTATGGGAAGAAGAGAGTGGAAAAAGAAACTATTACACAGAGAGGCAAAGGAAGAAAAATACAGCAGAGCAGGGAAATAAAAGGATAAGCAAGTCAGGATAACTGAAGTGGTGAGGTGGAAACTGGTGACGACCTGTCAGATCTCTAAATTTGCACAGAGCACACACCCAGTCTGTTTCGCAATCATAGTGTGTCCTTTTTGTGTTTCTAGTTTCAAAACCCAGAAAGAAAACAAAAGTAATAAAATCATTCTGAACATTAAGATAGAAAGAGAAGAAGATCTAAAAGAAGATAAAGAAGCAATGAGAGGCAGCTTTGAATAGAAAATGAGTTCATCTCCACAATCAGCACAATGATATTCAGAATTCAAAGGCTTAAAATCTGTCACCAAACAGCTGTTTAAAAATGTGAAGTTAAAATGTTCAGATCTAAAAGCTTCCTTTGTATTCTATATTCAGCTTGCATTATAAATAAAGCATTTGTTATGCGTTTGTGTGGTGATATAATACATGAGCCTCTTTCACCAAATGATGCATTATACATTACAAAATACAAGTTCAAATCAAGTGCTAAGTCTTTTAGTTAGTGTTCATGCCATGTTTAAGTCTCTCAAATCAATTTGCACACAAACATTGTTACACCTATGAATTATAATCTGTACGTTATTAATGAGGATATGGATAAGAGCCATTAAAGCACAGAACTGAGTAGAAAAATAAAAATCAGCATTTTCTGTTATTTGAACCTTTAGAAAATTTGGAATCACCAACAGAATGGACTAAACTCTCTCAGAGCCAAGTTAGGGCAAAGACAGACAAATATTAAAACCTGAAGTTATGATTACAAATGCTTCAGATGGAACAGTACAGTGGTTCAACAATTGGAAAATTGACTTATTCACAGATGTTTTGCCTGGAGTTAGACAAAAAAAAAAAAAAAACGATTGATAAAATGTTCATGTCTGTACTTTAACCAGATGTCAATTAGCTTAGCATAAAGACAGGTGGCATAAAGAGTTTTAATAGGAGACTTTCAACAAACTGTCACACAAAGTTTTCACAGCCTTTATGTTTTTAAAAGACTAACAAAGATAAAAGTTGACACCGTGTTTCCAATTTTTAATGGTGTATTATAACCTATTTCAGACAGTGTCTTGTCACTTCAGTTCCCCAAATTTGATTTTTTTTAGGCTGTTTATTTCAAGTGCTTTATCTTCTGTACCTCTCTATTTAGTTTTACTCATGAAGCACTTCTCTTTCCATTGTGTTGGACATTATAAACCAATTTGCTAATTCACATAGTCAATGAATTTCTACTTTGTTTATTTCTTCTGAATTAAGATGTTAAATCATTCACATGGATATTAGCAAGGAAGTGCCTCAGAGTTAATAATGTCCTCATATGTCTGCACTCTTTATGACCACTTTCAGTTCAGTATGTTACTGGTTTAAATTTCCTGTTCAGCAAACAAAACAAGTTTAACATAAGAACTGATGATCAGTTTATTGTCTCAGTAACTACCTGTGTGCAACAGCTATCACTGTTATAATAATAATTATTATTTGAGGATTTAGGGTTTAACATTAACTCATACGTCTCTGTGGAGAGTTATGTGTGGTCAGAATGCCATTCCTTGTTTTCCAGAAAATCTTTGTGTCCAGTCCAAATGTTTTTAATAAAAGTGGTGAGTGGGCACAGTGGTAATATAGCTAAGTAGACGTGCTTGCTAGTCATAATAGTGGTTCTTAAATAGCCCTAGAGATTCATTTGACAGCTGTGCCCACACAAGTCACCTGTGAATTAGTTCATGCATTTATGGCACCCATTTAAACATCCTATGTTTGATGTGAAATTGAGTTAGGCTGCGGCACCTTCTAGGGGGTGAAAGGGACTCCAAAGTGGGTCAGAGTAAAAATATCTCCAACAATTATTCATGGGACCCCGCCTATCTCTACCATACCTCCACCCTGTGAGAAGTCTGCCTTGCACTGCGGGCTCAGCTGCCACACAAACTAGAACAGAATGGAAAAAGGAGAGGAAGTGAGAGTGAGTAAGGGGAGATATGGAAAGGAAAGGTTTAAGGTAACAAGAGCATTTGCAAATTGAAGAGTAGGTACTTTGTTTACTTTTTCTGACTTGGCTTGTGATGAAACGTGGGTGCAATGAGCAGTGCACAGAGTACAATGTGATAATGTGTGGCGTGCAAACACTGCTTTTGATGCTTCGTGCTAAATTTTTCCGACATTTGCTCCATCTTCGTCAGCAAACCTCCCACCAAACACCAACACTATTCCCACCAATGCAAATGATTGCCAGGAGAGGCTGAATTAAACATTTACCACACTGATCCACAGCTATTTCTCATGCAACTTTGTCTCTTCTAAGATGAAGCAATGGGTTTGGTTTTGGGGAGGGCTTTCTGAAGGAAAGACTTGAAATCTTGTTAAATCTCTCCGATTGGGCAGGTACAAAGTATGGGATTCTTTAATTTGTGAGAGAAGTGGAATTTTGGAGACTCTTGGCTGGGTGCTTTAGATTGAATGTGAGTGTGAGGCTTGGGTTTGTTTTGTTCTTTTGTGAGTGGCTTTACTGAAGGCATCATGATTGGAGCAATGAATAAAATCATGGGTTGTAATTGGTTGGTTGGAGAACCCAGATTCCAGTGCAGCAGCGTAGTGTCATGGCTGCCAGGTCCCTGTAGGTCTGCACTGTAAATCCACACATTAATCAGAGTCGGCAGCGAGAGATCAAAGGAGCCTATTCCATCTTTTACTCAGAGCAGCACTTTGATGTATGTGTGTGCATGTGTGTGTATGTGTGAGAGCGAGAGAGAGAGAGAGAGAGAGAGAGAGAGAGAGAGGGGGGGGGGGGGGGTGAAATCAAGTCAGGAAAAAAAAGAGTTTGGAGGAAAATTAGGATAAGAGAGACAGACTTGAGGGAAACTCTACCTCGTCTGTAGCCTGCTGGGTCTTAATATTGAACATAATAATGATAATTAAGATCTGTTGAAACTTTGAGTGTCCTATTATATAAAACATAGGCAATGTCTACTGCATTCACAGGACTTTAGAGACAGCAAGATCCTCAAGGATACATAGTTTATGAACCACATATACAGTATGGATGTTTGTGATGACATGTCTGAATCCATGCATATGTCTATATCTCCATACATCCATTGTTTCTGTTAAATATGACAGCACCACCAAATTTACACAAATTGAAAATACTTTTCTGCCCCATGGTGGTCCTTTCCTGACACTGCAGTGTAGGCCTTTCCTCTCAGAGCACACAGACACTGCCAATGTGGTACACCACCATTGTATGGCAGCTAAAGCATGCAGTTGCCATGGCAACATCGAGCTGCAGCACAGGCTTTAAAAGCATCATGTATTATTAGCAGGAGTGTTGACACTTCAGCATTTCTTTAGTTCTCTGTGAATCACAAGCTTTTTGTGCACGATGGAGGAAGGTGATGACTGTGTAGTGCTGTCAGGTCAACACTAGGGGATGTGATTGCTGTGGCCTGAGAAGCCAAATTGTGGCAGTAATTTCCTGAAATTGATATGTTTCCTAGTCTTGATAACATGCTTAAAATTCATCTATTTTAAAGGGACTAAAAGCTTTTCTGTGTTGTCATGTTTGTGTTAGTGGTATTTTGTCAACCGTAGAGTTTTCTGCCATCTGCTGGCCAAATCACTGCACATTACTCTGTGAGAGTCCGAAAATCATTTCAGGATCCAAAGAACCGTATTTATGGCCACATTCAGATGCATAACTGATGACCTCTAGTTTTTCTCTGTCATCTGTCAATAATAAAGCATTTTATTAGTTAGGGTGCCGAAGGTTTAACCCACAGTAGGCAGTGCAGACATAGTTTAAGTTGAAGTTCTATGTTTTTCTCCTCCTGAATCATTAGGGATCTTGCACAACCAAAAATGTTTATACAGAATCATTCACACGTGTTATTACGGTTGGTAACTTTGCTGCCAAAGGTCAGTGGCTGTGTATTATAAAAACTTTCCTACCTTTCATCCTTTAATCAGCCTGCTCTTGTTTGCTGAGCACATTTTATCTTATCTTATCAGAGTAAAAGGACAAATGATATGTTATGAAAAACGCCTCTTGTCCTTTGTTGCTCTTTTTCTGGTTGTTCATGTAATTACCATTAGATCAAAGCTTCTATGTATTTTTTGACAGATATTCAGTTCATTTACTGATAATCTAATGTCATCAGTTACATTTTGTTTTTGTGTATTATTTTAACGGATCCTTTCTGTAATTTATGCCATGAAAATAAATCCTTAATACGTAAACACTTTGGTCAATAACAGCTGTGTATGAATATGCTGTATAAAAAACCTCACTTTTTCTTCATATGAAAAATTCACATGAAACACATTTTTCATGTCTCTGTTTTTACAACGGTTTAAGTCATTAAAGAAGTTAAAAGTTGTTTTGACACTTTGATGTGTTCTATAATTCACTTCGTTCTTTTTCTTTACTACCAAGTTTTATGGTCTTATTTAGTGATTTTTCTGCTTGTAGACTTTAGCTCTGTTAATAAACAGATATATTAAAATGCGTCAATATCAGTCACCGATAAAAATCAGAATCACATATTTATATGCTGCTCAGGTCAGGATAAGTGATACAAATTATCAGGTGATACAAATTGGTGGTGTAAAAAACATGACACAAAGTTACTCTGACGGGGGTGAGCTGCTTAATGGCCCATGATGGTACACTAGAGTTTAAAGTCTGGTTTAATGTAAGCACAGAGAAGTGAATCACCTTGCACAGCAAAGGCCAAATGGGCAAAGTGATGTGACAACCAGAAAAACATGTTTACTTTTGAGTGGAGGTGAAATTTAACAACACATAGTCAATACTATGTAAAGAAATTACATTAAGTTTCTAAATTTCTCAGAGAAATAAACGGGGAAAAAAAGGAAAAGAAAACTCTTTAGAGCTCATGAAGTTGGTATATGATAGATTATAACATCTTTCCCCACGAGATGGCGCCATCACCTAAACAATTTCCCCTGACTATACGCCACAAATACCAGGAGGACTGAGGCTACAGGAAGGCGTGGAAAAACTGTATATTGTGGATTATGGTGTAATGCTTTTTACTGACCGCTGAGCGGAGGTCTTACCTTCTCCATGAAGTTTCAGGCTTCGCTGGTGACAACCACGGCACCTGTGTCTTAACCAAGAACCAAGAGAAACCGAGAAGATTTGTTCTGATACTATCTGTGTGATAAGTCACACTACTGAACAGGCTGCATGGTTTCATTCAGCAATGAAGCTAGAAATACTTCCTTTTTGTTTCCTTAATGTCTAGGTTATATATGCATACATTCTTTTTGGTTCTAGCCTTAGAACACAATGAGCGATTTTTGTCATTACTAATTACCGCGTGAGTAACGTAAGACGCTCCATTACCTGCAAAGGTGACTGAGTGTAACCTGTGCTAAGGTTTGGTGCCAGCGCTGACTCTGCGACTGTGCAAGGTGAGTGGCGTCCACTTTAGGCGTATAGTTCCTGGGATCTGTCCAGAAAAGGCTGTATAAACTATAGCCTTACAACCTTAACTCTTTCCCCCCAATTTGTCACTGATCTTCATCAAAATGATAGTCTGCTTCAAAGAGACGGGAACAGGTCAAACCTCAGCCCACTGTGTATTTTTCACATTAACAGACGTCCAAAAGTTTTTTTTTTTTTTTTTTTTTTGAATTAGTGTTTGCACTAAGCTCACGTTGTCTACTTCTCGTGACCTCTACAGCAAAAAACAAAACAAAAACTATCAAATATCACTCCTCTTAAGTGTATTCAAACGACTCACAATAGGAGAAATGTTAAACGTGTTTAAAAACCTAACTATGGACAAACGAGCAGCAAACCCGCGTCGGTTTATATTGCACTTATGCATCGAAAGTGGGAGAAGACCTCTTCCTGCGCTCTTCCTGACTTAATTAAAACGCCCCCCTGATTGGACGGCCAGATAATCCCGGCGGGCCTCGAGCGCCTACTAACTTGCGAGCAGGGCAGAGCGCGAGCCACAATCTGCCCAAGGCGAGGGAGGGCAAGAAGGACGCGCGAGAGGAAACCGACTGTAGGAAGAGGGGGGACACGAGCTCCGGTCTCAGTGAACACAATTAGAGAAGTGTTGGTGAACGTGGGCTATGCGCGCAACAAGGGGGGAGCGCAGTGCACTGAGGAGGTGAATGCATGTAGAGGCTCAGCTTCAGATTCACAGCCTCCTTCTTCAAGAGTCATTGTACTGACGGACGAAAGCAGTGAGCGCAGAGAGAGGAACTCCTAGAAATCCACAACTCTTGGAGAGAACTACGTGAGTACAGCCTGCAGTCTTTACGACAAAAGACAGGATACGGGGACAAAAACAAAACAGGAAGAGTAGACTTTTCCTAGACACAATCTGCTCTGGAAGAGAAAATGAATGTTAGCGAAGAGAACCTGCTCAAGTCCATCAGCAACGACGCGCTCCTCGACCTGACGCAGCGCTACGGGCAATCAGCCTTCGGCTTTGGCGCTGGCCATGGTGCTGGAAGCCCCGGCCGGTACCCACTCACACCTGCCACCGACTTCCTCTCCGGACAGACCGCCAAGTCCAACGAGAGCGGCGGTGAGCACACGAGCGACGACGAGGACGGCTTCGACTCGTTGGAGTCACGGAAGAGGGGCTCGTCGTTTGGGGACGACAAGCCCGGGGGGCCCTTGGCCAAGAAGTCCAAGGAGCAGCGGTCCCTGCGGCTCAGCATTAACGCCCGGGAGAGGAGGAGGATGCATGACCTGAACGACGCACTGGACGGTCTGCGCGCCGTTATCCCGTACGCCCACAGCCCCTCGGTGAGAAAACTCTCTAAAATAGCCACCCTCCTCCTGGCCAAGAACTATATCCTCATGCAGGCACAGGCTCTGGAAGAGATGAGGCGGCTGGTGGCGTATCTGAACCAGGGACAGAGCATAACGTCACCAATCCCCACCGCCCTGGCGCCCTTTGGACAGGCTGCCGTCTACCCTTTCTCGGGCTCTACTCTGGCCACTTGTGCCGAAAAGTGCACCACTTATTCCGGGACACCATCGAGTATCTTCAAACACTGTAACGACAAGCCTTGATTTGGTTTAATCTCTTTCCTGAACTTTTACCTATACTGCACCCACGTCGGTCTCTCTCCCACTCTAGTTATTTTTTAAATCATTATGTGGAAAATAAGATTTAAGTCTAATACATCTAATGTTAAGATATGGTTAAGTAATTATACTGCAATGATTCATCCAGATTCAACAAACGCTACATAGTAGCATAGGCCTTTTTATGTGATGAAGTCAGAAACCCTGCCACTTGCTCTCTCGCTTGTACTTTACAAAGATCACAGTCCGTTCCCAAATTTTAGGTTTGGTTAAATTATAGGAATGTTCGGTTATCAGCTCCTATTTGTAATCTATGCAACATTTAACCAGAAAACTAGAAAAGTGTAAATGCCAAAATATGCGCCCAAATCCCGACATTCAGATTTGATACAGCATTATGGAAGGACTTCCTTTGACTGACTGTACTGACGCTGTGAGGAAAAAAATCAATTGTGATGTTGGCTGATATATTTTCTGAAACGATGTGTTGACAAGTTTGTCTTTTATTTTAATTTATTGCACATCTGACATGATTGTATTGTACAACTGTGGCATATCACTTGCTCTAAGCCCGGCTCTACTAATGGTTATATAACTACAGCCTATACACTGAAGAAGCGTTTTGGTTGTGTTGCAACATGGATTTCATATATTGTTTATATGTCTTTATAATTAAAACACATATCTATGCTTGAAACTGGTTTCCTTCATTTCAACAACCATTTCTCAGTTTTTAAATCTATTTTGAAATTAAAAACACATGTTATAACTTTAAACATTCTAAAAGTCCTTCCTCAATTGTGTATGTGTGTATACATGATATGTTTAAAGCTAAATAAAAACAATTCCACTTTTTGAACCAGAACATTAAAAAGGCTGTGTAAACATGGTTACAATTTGAAGATGTATGATTTATTGCGGCCCTCTATGGACAAATACACAGGCAGCCTCTTGCACTGCTAAAATGATTTCCTCTTCTCACCCTGTGAGTAGTCTTACCTAAAATGAGTTGGCAACTTTCTTTTCTTGCATGAGAAGTCTCTGACATGAAGAGGTTTAAACAAGCTCAGTGAGGCTGGTGGGGCCCGTTTGGCACACAGTGGGGTCGGTAGTGCTGAAGGGAAGGGTGCAATAGCTGCCCGAGGCACCCAGGACCTGTCTCTGGGTATTTGGGTGATTGCATGCTTCTTTGGTGGGCTCTTATACCCTGGACAGCTATTAACACGATTTCAACTCCTGTCTCCTTGCTCGACTTAATTCAGTGAACGTTACAGGGACAGTTTGCCTTTGCAGGTTGGGGGGTGGGTTAATTTAGAGCATGTGAAAATTAATGTATGCCATACTCATATGGTGATATTTGCATTCTTGAAACCATGTATATGTATTTTCTTTGTCATTATTTATTTGTCTCAAAGCACTCACCTTTACTTGAAAATGGCCACTTCTTTGTCCATATTATTTGGGCGCAACACCTCCGTTGGTGTTATATCGGAGCCCTTTTTGAGCTGATTAGTCAATCAATATTTAGATTCTCTCTACATGAATGAAAACAAAGTATTATAAATGCAATTGTGATAATTAACTGAAGAGATTTAGAAATTATTTTCTAATATAATTAACACTGTTATATTGAATGAGATAATGCTTCTATTACCTAGAGTTCCTAAACTGTACATTATTTACAAACACAAATAAATTAGTGATTAACAGTGTCACAAATGATCTTTTATAATATCCTTCGACATGCTAAACCTATTACTTTTGATCCCACATGTTCTTCCTTTATTGACATAGCTACATTATTTTAGTATTACTCTTTTTCCCACATCAAACCAGACACTTAGATCAGTCTATGCCGGTCACAGAGCGAAAAAGTAATCTGCCTCAGTTTGCTCTCTCTTGCAATTTAGCTGCACGTCACAACAACAGGCCACCCATGGCATCTTAAATTGGCCCTCTGATGACATGTCTTGTCTGAGGCCCCATGAGACTGTCAGGGCAGCAGGGATGGAATGTGACAAATGTTCCCGATGATGTGAGGACTCAGGCCTTGTTCTACATCAGTCTCTGTGCAGTCTAATTGCAATAAATGGTTGGGTGGTCACTTTCTCTCCCTATAGGCCTTTAATGTCGAGCTGGTGAAATATATGTTTTATTGTGTCACCTTATTATCTTAATGGTCATCAGTGTGCATGGTGGCATATCTGTCATTTGACATGTAGCCTGTATCTACACATCAAGACATATATAAGATTATGCTGGTGACTCTGTGTTCTCTGGCCCTGTAGTCTAACAGCCATCGATAGTGTGTTCATAAAATCACTAGTGTAGTTTGGGGAGGGGTCTTTTTATAAATCAACACCTGCAGAGTATTGAAACAATGTCATTAAAAAGTCATAAAAAATAACAAAAACCCTTCATTACTTATAAATCAATAAATAAATAAATATAAAAAATCATTTGATTTATTAGTAAAAAGGAGTAATTTAGAAAAAATATAATTATTTTAATAATATACACTAGTATTTAATTTTAATAAATACACATTTATGTCACAAATTGCTTTTGCAGTCGAGTGCAGTAACAAGAATATAATGTGATGTTTTGATAATAACACTGGTTGGAAAAAATATAGCTGTGTAAAATGTAAGCCTAAACTGATAATAATAATGATAATAATAATAATAATAATAATAATAATATCAAATCATTTTTCAGAATTACACAACCCATTTAAATAATTTCTTTATGCATCACAGCATATTTCTGAAGAAAATCTGCTATATGTGTCAAGATGTAAAAAATAAAAACTTGAAAAGGCTGCAACAATACAAAAATTGTCACAACTGACAGAGAAAAATAATTAAGTCCATTTCAAACATCCAATGAAACAGTTGCATCTAATCAATTCAGTGCTGCATGAACAAAAATGTGGAAAAATGTGGCTGAGTCATTTAAAAATAAAGACATTTAATCTGTAATTATGACTGTCAGGTTATAATAACATTATTACTGCTATCACAGAGACAAGAAAAAAAAAAAATAATCCATGCAGTACAAACTGTTGCAGGATAATATTAAACAAAAGCTGAATAAAATAAATCAAGCATTACAAAGACATGCTACAGTGTGACATTTCACCACCTATTCTTACCTATTGTCTGTTGTTGAAGGTGTCTTTATGTAGACACACACACACACACACACACATAATCACGCACACACTCACTGCACTCAGTGCACTATGCCGCTCTCACGACAGCCCAGTGTGGTGCAGGGGTACGGACAGACTGTGTGATGTCTGTAAACATTTGTGTTTGCTCTCAGTGGGATAGAAAGGGAGTGATTTCATTAGCATGACTTGGAGCTTTGAGGTATGTTTGTGTGCTTTTCTCCAACCCGATGGTATACTACTAAAACCATATGCCCTTAAGTGTGTACCTCTGCCTAATGCATCTGACAGCGCTGTTTTCTCTAATTAAGTTCTCCCTGTGTGCAAACTCATGTGTCTGATGCACATTGTGGCACTTCATCTCACACACACAGCCCTACACATAGACTGTACTTACAACAGGGGCCTTGAAGGAAAGTTAACATACTTCAGCTGTGATTATGCTTGCAGAGGGGAAACAAGGGGGTCTATAAAACATTTCATTTCTTTAAATTAAAATTTGCTCACAGAAGCATAAATGTGGCTTTAGTTGCCGCAGTTTGGAAGATTTGGTTTTTTAGGCAGGGTTATGAGGGGTAAGAGGTGAAGAGGTCAGACAAAGAAAGAACTAGACAACTGGGTGCGTCTGTGTGTGTGTGTCTGTGGTTTGGTTCATCCGCAGAGAGAGGACAAGACACGGAGATAGAGGTGCTGGTGCCTCTGTGTTTTTGTGCTGGTGGTGGCATTGCAAGGGTAACCCCCACGCCCATCCCCCTACCCATCATCCATAACCCCTAAACTTTTCTGCCCCACTATGACATCACACTCGTCGTCCCTCCCAGCCCCGCCTTGTCGGAAGCGATGAGCGGGTGAGTCAGTTGGTTCCGAGGAGCCATGTGATTCGGGGCGACGTTGCTGCAAGTGCAGTGGGATGGGCCGGAGCTCTTCACTCGTTAATCAGACATCTAAAGGGGGGTGCGAGGGGATGTCTGTTTGTATGTGTCTGTGTATTTCTACATGGTGTGTGTGTGTATTGTTACATTGTGTATATATGTGTGTGTGTTTGTCTTCATCTTGTGCTCACATGGCCGCAAAACCTTGAAACATGGCAGTCGGGCAAAGCATTTTGCCTATCGCCACAAGGCACCTGACACCACGCATGGTAAACCCAGACAGTACGGCAAGGGCCAAATTGGTCCTAGTGGGAGGGAGCCAAGATGGAGGAGAGATATGCAACACTGTATGAAAACATTTTAAGCTGTTTTTGAATATGATGTCTTGTTTCAGGCTGCGGTGGCTTAATATATCTTACAGGTCCACTTATGTGAAGATAGATGGCATTCTCACAAGATTCTCACAAGTTTTGTTGCAGAACATCCCTTCTAATTTGCTAGAGACTCTATTTCCTCCTTCTTTATTATCCTGCTAACATGTCTCCCATGTTTCTCCTCCTCCAACAGTCTCCCCCCCTCCTTCTATCACTGTGCCCATCACTCTCACTCTTTCCCTTTTAGCTTGTTGTCTTGACAGAGGATACGAGCTGACAAACGGGACCATCCGTTACTGTAGCACTGCCTAATCTCTGTAATGGCCCCACACATACAGGACTGGTGGTGAGCAAACACTCACACACAGAGACACACACGCAAGTACACCTTAACTCACTGGGCAAATGTACATGCAAAGCCCTGGGGTCAACAATCATCTCTGTGTGATTGCCTTTTGTACACACTATAACCTCCTTCACTCACAGAGAGTATTCTGCATCTCTCTCACTGTCTCTCTCCCACACACGTACAGACACACAATCTCACGCACATGGCCAAGCACCCCTCTCTGTTCAGTACCAGCTGAGGAGCACCGTGGTTTCGTGGGGAGCAGGGGGAGCTCGTTATCCTCATTAATTAATGACAAAAGCGATGTAATTGGCCATCCATAATCCTCCATGCGAAGATGGTGTGACAGGCAGGGCTGGTGCCATCCTCTACAGTGAGTGCAACTCATAAACACACAGAGAAAATGAAGACACATTTCATTCTGTGTGTGTGTGTGTGTGTGTGTGTGTGTGTGTGTGTGTGTGTGTGTGTGTGTGTGTGTGTGTGTGTGACTAATGATGCACTTGAATAGCAAAACTGGCTTGTAATTACAAAGTGGTACTAAAGGTTGCAAAGAGGGGACATTCAGTATATTCAGCTTCAGCCAATAAAGAACAGTTCAATGAATGTATCATGATGTTACATTCCCATCCTGTTGTGGCATTTGAGGCTCCACTGGGCCCAGGCTGAGGCACCAGGCTGCTACACACTGCACCCTCCTCTCTCAGTGAAAAGACAAGATTAATGGCACTTCCTGTCGCCGACGATCTTGCGTTAGCCTAATTAAAACCATTGGAACATGTGCATGGGCAGGGATCAGTGGCTTTTAATGAGGAGCTTGTAGGCTGATTTGGGTCTCATTTTCTGCTTAATAAGGCCGGTTTAAAAAGTAATTTTGTAGGGATGTGACTCCTTTAAACCTGCTCATTATCAATGATAGCGCTTCACTTAAGTACTTCAGGAAACGCTGTGTTTAATTAATATTGTGTCGCACACGTGGATTAGCTGACAGGCCGAAATGGTGGAGTGCGAGCAAGTGAGCAAGGGAGCTAAAATTGATGAAGAACATTCAAGGGCACTGATTTCATTAAGCAGCTTCATTACAGCCCAAATAACTCTTCATGTCATGTCAGTGCTTCAGTCACTCTCACCACACACACACAGACACAAACACACACACATGCACACAAAATATTCCGTTGCTGAATGGGCACCAAGGATTGTTACATTTTAACTGAAAATACAATGACAGTTTTGCTTCAGGCGATCTTGATGACACCTATTTTGCATTCTTCTCCGTTGTATAATGTATAATTTCAGGGCCTGGTGGCTCAGTGGCAGTGCATTGGGTTGGGATGCAGAAGGACTCGGGTTCGAATTCCACTCCAACAGGCGTGGCCCCGCCCAGCCACTAAGGGGCACCTTGGTCACCGGTCCAAAACCCAGACAAGATGGGTGGGTTGCGACAGGAAGGGCATCTGACGTAAAAACGGGTGCCAAATCACTGTCCGGAACACGTTCCGCTGTGGCGACCCCTGAAGGGACAAGCTGTGGATTTGATTTTATTTTGCCATTTCATGTATTGCGTTTTCTATTTTTTATTCGCCTCTCATTTCACAGCTTTTTTCCTTAGAGCTCATAAACAGAGCTTTTAAGGTCAAACAGTTTAAAAGCTTGAGAGTGCTTCAGCAACTTTCCCTGTGCACCCCCAACGCTGAGGCCACAAAGCCTTTTACTTCATCCCATTGTGATAATCTCCTTAGGTTTTCGTGTTCTGCTGTTCAATATGTATAGAGCATAAAAGAGCTAAACTTGAGGAGCTTTGGGTGTCCTGCACGTCACTCTGTGGATTTTCCTTTTTCTAAGACCAGGGTCCGTTGTTACACCGCTCTGAGGTTTAGTGTGCATCAATCAATCAAGTTCCCTCTGCCTTCATGTACAGAATCTCTTTCAGCTATATTAATGTGCTAAGAAAGTTTTATAGCTCTAAACACAAAAAATAAGGTTAATTTAGTGAGAAAGATCATAGCATGTTTCTGTCTCTCAAGTTCAACATCCACTCAACAACACAACAAAAGCATAATAATTAAACAGACTCAGTCACATTGCTAACATGCTGACATTTAGCATGTTTAACAGTTGAGATTTATGGGAATTAATTTACTTTAACCATTTCCTATTTCCCTATACATTTTAATGTGTTCATGACAATGTAAGGGCGCAACATTTTCTGCCAATCAGGGAATAATGTCCCTGTATACATGAAACTATGACTTGCTGGAGAAAAGTTCTGGAGTAAGGTTCACTATAGTCACCTAAATAATCAATAAATAACAATTTTGTTACCTGTGAGTAAGATACAATATCTGTGTCTTTTTATATGTTTGATCATAAAAAGGTAGTTTTCCTACAGTGTGTTCAGAAGTAGCATTGATGGAGGAGAACTGGCATAATTTTGCAGATTACCTCCTGGCTAACACTTTTATGGGAAAGATGTTCACCGCGCACGCTAATTGTTTACCTTGCTGTCTTCATTAACGACTGTCCAGCAATACACTTTTGCTTTATAAGCTGTGGGACATGGTAAAAGAAACTAGTAGCTCCCTAGTGGTTAATAATTCACTATGTAGAAAGGAAAGAAAATGAGAGGACACGAGAAAATTAGGCGTCACAATTTAGAGAAGACATAAATAAAGTCGGACACATGTTCACTCTAATCTTTCTATACTGTTTTGTCATAGTATAGTATTCACACTGAACAATGTCCTATCAGGTAAGATCAAAATCTTTGAGGGATTAGCAGGAATAAAAAGGGCTTTTATTTTGTTTTGTAAAAGGGATAAGTCCTTTGAAATATTCATACTAATATGGAAATGGATTTTGGCTTTTTTGTTTGTGTGCTTTGTTTCCTTATCCAGAGGTTTCTTCAGGCCGCTGTGATCGAGTGGATGGTTTTAGTGATTTAAAGAGAGCAACAATCAGACACATATTCTGTACAGTGGAAAGAGGTCAGGGTTTCAGAAAAGATGTAATACAATAAAGCCATTTCTCTCTTGTTTCTTGCTCGGTATGATGGAGTGACTTTCATGGCTTCTGATTTCGGTCATCCTCTCCCTATGCAGCATTTACAATCACCTGAAGCCATTAGCTGCTAGCTGCTATTGTGCCCTATAGTCACAGTGGTTAAAACAGAAGCTCTAGATAAGCCACAGCTCCACTACCTTGTTATTGCATTTTCATTGAATGCAAATAAGAGGATAATAATGTCGAATATGATCCCTAGAGACTGTTATTGTTCTCCAATTGTTTTTGGTCCTGAGTCAAACAACAGAAAAACACCTCTTGTTTGTTTGCACACTATCCCCTGCTGTTTTTGTTTTGCTAATATGAATATCTGGAAAGAGATTAAATCATATGTGAGACATAGCAAGCACTGCAATGAAAACATTACCTTGTTAAAAGACAATATTGCAATTAATGAATCAATTATCGAATCTTACTGCCAGACTATAGTATATTAATCATTCATTATGAATGCTCCGCTGACCTTCTTGTGTTATCTCAGTGGCCCAATAGTCATCTAAGTCTCCTGTCTCAAGGTTGATCTGCAGTGAGGGCGGACAAAAGGCAGCTGCCCATCAGTCTCCTGCTACAGAGCGCCATTAGAGCACAGCCTGTGTTTGTGTCTATGTGTTTGTCATTTACAGGTTTAATTAGACACTGCTGTTAATGGAGGAGATGACTTTGGGGCTGTGGATGAATGACAATCCATCATCATGGGCAGCAGAGCAACAATATGTTTCACTAAAAGTTGAGGAGGGGAGAGAAACAGAGGAAACAACAATAGAGGAGTGGAGATAAAGCAGAGAAAAGAGGTGAGGGGTGACAGGAGGGTCATATTGATATTATTTATGAATGGATGGCTCTGTGTGTGTGTGTTTCTGTGCATGAGTGTGTTTGTTAATGGAGCCCCATACTGTATCTCTGTTGGTCCAGGTCACCTGCAGTTCCCTCTGTTGTGTTAAGGATTATCCCAGGAAGTGAAGTGGAGCAACAGTAATGTGAAGCATGCCTCTTACTGTAAGCCTCCCCTGGATTCTCAAACACACACACACACTGACAGTCCCAGACTTACAACCCCTCATAGCCTCATTCATGTACAGGTGGTCATAAACAAAGACTTTACCATGATTTTACTTGTAGAGTAACTACATAGATTGGCGATTGGCACATTTATGCTTTTGACATATTGAAAAAAAATCAGATTTTCTGAAACCATTGTTTTAGTCCCCTTGAAGTAAAAACAACAAATTTATTGGCAAAAAATATTAAGCAAACAAATTAATAAAATAATAATTATGATTTGTATTTATTACTGTATCATAATGTAACAGCCAGAATCATCGGGAGCAGCACAATTGCGAGGCTGATTCATATTTTGGATGCTCATAGGTGCTCACATACTGTTGTTAACATGTTAAAAGTAATAAATTAATTTGTTTTGAGAATGAGAATGGAAATTCTAAATATTATTAATCAAATCCCATCAATTGTAATCTTTTTTCTATTAATATCGCAAAAACACAATGTTTTGTCAGACAAGTCAGGGAATTACACAGGACACATTTGAATTATCCCTGTTACACACACACACATACACACACACTGAATACAACACACACACACTCACACATGCAAGCCCTTCATCTTCCTTATAAGATGAACATGGGATTTCTGGTAATGTCCCGGCTCAATTTTCATTTTAATCACGGCAGTGGGATCAGACAAGCTGGTGGGGTGGGCTTGGCCTGGCTTGGTTGATTGTTCTGATTGAGTTTTCTTTGTTTGGCAGATATGTAATACAGCCTGCTTAAGAGGATTTGATAAGAGGACAGAGGTTATTGTGTGATTTAATCATGTTCATTGAGGTGAATATGCACTTGTCCACGTCCTGATGGGCAGAAAGTGGGCTCAGTATGTCAGAACAGGGAGAGACAAGTTTGCTGGGCCACACTGCTGGAATGCCACTAGTGTGCACAGGACATGTTTTTGCCTTGTCATGAAGGGGCTGGTTTTTGTTTTTTGTTTTTTGAAAGCAGCATACAGGGACAACTATTTGTGTCTCTTTTTTAATAGATTGCATTTTTTTTATTCCCTCAATAGTTACTAACATCTTTACCCTGTGACACTAACCAAAGGTATCTTTAAAAACAGACCAAGAATGTATTTCTTTATTGTTACTGAACAATTTCTCAAAACAGCTGGACAATGTAGTTTTTAGCATAGGTAATTAAACATTTTAATGTGAGTAAGGACGGTCATAGACAGATTATGCAGAAGCAAATGTCACGGGTATATGCTAAAACAGTATGATAGAAAAGTTGTGAACACTGGACAAAAGATGAAATCAATTAAAACATGTACTGACTTTCAGAATAAAGGCTTTTTTGTTTTGAGCTTATTTTTACAGTATGGCTGCCAAGGTGCCCCTGTAAAATCTGCACCCTAAAGTGTCCATAGGGGTTTTTGAATATCTAACTGATCTTGCCGTCTGCCACTGGGAGGATTAATGGTGAGGTGAACCCCCTTCCCCTGATGTTCACTCTCTCCCTTAAAATTTAAATGTCTACTCCTCATTAATATCAGTTACAATAATCATGTCAAGCAATGATCATCACCCTGATGGATTCTCCCATAACATAAGTACTGAAGAAACAAAGCAAAGCAAAATTTAATATATGTGCCACTGTGTGTGTGTGTGTGCAAGTGAGCGTGTGTTTGTAAGTGTGTGAGCTTGTGTGTGTGTGTGTGTGTGTGTGTGTGTGTGTGTGTGTGTGTGTGTGAGAGAGTGTGTGTGTGTATCTGTCTGTGAGAGAGAGAGACTTAAGCCTAGCATTAGCTTTGCTCAGTTTGTGGGGTTTCCTCCATTAGCAGCATTATTATTTACACGAGTCTCAGCTGGGTGCCTGCTCCTGTCCTAACACTTCAGCTTGTTTGTATTTTGACATGACAGTTTAATCTTGATTAGAACCACTAGACACCAGAATGCAAGTTCTGCTACTAGATTATAAAGGAAATAACATCAAAGCATATTTTGACAATTAGGAATGAACAGATACAAACACATTATTTAGAAATTCAGGCATCGTACATGTTGGGTTTTTGGGATCTAAGCTTTACAGTATTATTATATATTTTTCAAAAGTGTACCCTTAATTGCTTAACCTGCTCATGGCCTTTCCAGTGCTCTGAAAAAAACGGGTTATCTCAAGTGTGTGAGTGCTTTCATGTACTGAATATCATGTGTTAGTGTTGCATGCCCTGATGCACTGCAGCTTCATGACCTCGACTCTGTCTGTGCACATGCACAGTATTTATTACAGCGAGCATAACTACAATACAAAGCACATGTGATTTGTTTTTTAATTTTATTGCTGAAATATTTCATCTGCTGAAATATCAAACTTCTCATGTATCATGGCATGTGGGGCCTGCTGGCTGCATAGAAGCGTTTTTTGTGGCTGACTTGCTGGCTGGTTGAGTTGTGACTGGTTGGCTTAGCGTCAGCTATTGGCCCAGCCAGGCTTAGCTCAGATTGCTCCAGATTAGGAGAGGGGGCACTCTGAGAGCGACTATGATCCATATTAAAGCTGCATAAAATGAAAATTGCAAAGATTTAGAGGCGGATCATAGGCCAAAGAGAATTTAATCACAACCTGGCATTTTCTATGTGTGTGTGTGTGTTTGTGTGTGTCTGTGTGTGTGTTGTGTGTGCACGCACATGTGCGAGCGTGCGTGTCTGTGTGTGCGCGCACAAATGCAAACGTTTGTGTGTGTGTGTGTGTCTGTGTGTGTGTGCAACTCACTGTACAATAGTGCACAGTTACATGAGGATTATTTATGTAGGTTGTATTTACTTATTAGTGTTCAGAGATGTATCACAAATGTTTTATCTGTGCTGCAGTTTCTCTTTGTCATGGTTACCCAAGCACACAAAGAATGGGTGAAAAGTGTGGGGTTTCTATGTTTTTAAACTTTGAAGACAAATGCGATGTTATTCACAGACAGAGAAACTAGCAGACATGTATTTGTTCTGTGTTGGTGTGTGAGTGGGCGAGAGAGAGTGTGTGTTTATGTGTGAGCACAGCCGGGGATGATACTGTTCCGGTGTCCTCAACACTTGTAATCCCCCTAAAGCTTTAAATACTGTTACTGTGTATTCAAATGGTAGTCTAGAAAGAGATAGCTGCACCGAGGGCCTGAATTTTTCATAATGTCATAATGTTTAAACTATATTTCTTACAGTGTCATAAAATGTCTGCCTCTCACTTCACAAGTATGAATTGGGTCTTACATAACTCTTTTAATGTTTAACTTTTTACAGTTGATCAGTTTGTGAAGCTTCAGTCTTATAAATAGACAGAAAAGCAAAAAGCATATACAAAAGTCTTGTGTTCATGTAAATATCACTTTTATTTTATTTGAGTATTTTCATTAAATGTAACAATGATTCAACGATGATTTAATGAGTCATACAAAAATATTGCTACCATTTTAGCACTCCATTAATTGGACTGAAGGCTGTATTTACTGACAGACAGTTTGTGCAAAAAAAACATGCAGTTCACTGAATTTTAAAAATTGTAATGTAAGAAAAAAATTAGTTACGTAAAATCAGCTCTACAGATACACAGCCATATGTGTAGTAGGAATTTGTTTTATTCTAATGTTTTACTGAAGGTGGCCTGGTGGCTCAGAGGTAGAGCATTCGATCACCCACCCAGCCACCAAGGCCCACCTTGGTGCCGTACTGGGCCTGGATAAATGGTAGGGTTGGTAGTGCCAAAGTGCACAATACGTTCCGCTGTGGTGAACCCCGAAGGGACAAACCAAAAGCCGTTGGATTTAATCTAACATTTTACTGAAAGTTTTGCAGGATGAGTACTTTTTAAAACTACTGTAGGAACTCTAAGTTTGTTTTACTATTCTAAGTTTGTTCATTTCACATAAGAAAAATTATATTGTGTTACTTGTAATGGAGTATTTTAACACAAACACTTGAACTCAAGTAAAAGATCAGAAAACACCCTCCAGTAGTTGAGTGTTGCCGACAGGAATCATAGCACTTTTGTAAAGAGGCACGTATAGGTAACTGGCTTCTCTTCAATCTGTTGTGTTTTTGATTTATATGTGTGTGTTTGTGTGTGTTTGCAGCCATAGGCTACATGTGCTTGAGAAACCTGAAACACAGTAAATTCATGACTTGTGCCCTATTTGTGCCCACCTGTATCTAGGGCTCTGCTATACCTAAACACATTGGATGTTGCCTAGAGAAATAAAATTTCTTTTGCTCTTTTTCCATCACTTTCATTGTCTCTCTCCAGTTTAGTGTTGGTTTTTGTCCATGTCTCTCTTCTGTTAACTCCCTCCTCCTGTCTTTTTTCCTCCCTCCCATTTACTCCATATTTCCAAATCCTTCTCCAAGAGCACATTGTGTCTGTGTGTGTGTGCTTGTCTGCCTAGTTCTTAAATACACAAATGTGAGCACACACACACACACGGACACAACGGAGAGTTAGATCGAGCAGATGGTGACCGTATTCATTTTTTCCCCGACTAACATTAACCATTCATTATAGACAACAGACTAAGCCAATCCCACATCCGCCCCCATGCAACATGTACACATGCACACACGTGCACAAAAACACACACACAAACATAATGTCCAATAATTTTTCTATTAGCCCTGTGACGCTCCCAATATCTTGCATGCCCCTCAGTCAGTGTTGATACTCTCTCCTTCCAGACGGTCCCAGCTCTGCTCTGACTCAATCTGTTGACATTTCTGATTCCGTCCCCATGACTCAAATTTCTCCTCCTTCACTTCAGCACCCCACAACAGGAATGAGGAGCATCTGACGATTCCCTCTGCCTTCCCTCTCATTCAATCCTGCTATCTTTGTTTGTGTGTGTGTGTGTGTGTGTGTGTGTGTGTGTGCGCGTGTGTATGGCTGTATGTGTTCCTTCCACTTTCACTGTCTGGTTTCTTCTGGCAACTTCCCCACAAGTAAGAGACACAGTCATCCTGCTTTCTTCTTTTGTTTCTCTTTGTGTCTCATTTACCTCTTCTCTCCATTCCTATCTCTCTACAATCAAACAAATAAATAAAAAGAAAATACCTGTTAGGCAGTAAATCAGATTTAATCTCTAGTTTGAAGAACAGAGGAACACTAATCCACATCTGTCCATACAAATGTTTACCGCTCATATTTCAGACCTGATTTGGCCCTGCTGTTAAGCTGCAGGCTCATGGGTATGTCAAATAAACAAAGAAAGAGACAGAGGCTACTTTATGTGTGCAAATATAGTTTTGTTTAAATGCGCATGTGTCTCTTGCCTCCTTATATGCTTCCCCTGTAGCCAAAAAGGGCTCATTCACTTAAACTAATGAGACTTTTAGGTGCAGTCAGAGAGCAGTGTGAGTTAAGGTTCCTCAGCCACCCACTGGACATCAATCGCTCATCGGCCCGAAAGCTTTTTTTCAATTCCCCTTGCTAAACTGCACTCATTGCTGCCCTTAAAACACACATTTGCACAGATTCCCATGCACAAACATCCTGAGGAGTCTGAGCCGTATGTGCTCTTTACCAGAAATGTGCATCGTCGTTATATGCTTCAAGTCTTTCTCCATGTAAGTGGGTTTGAGGAAATATTTTTGAGAATTCAATTCATAGTACACACAACAGCTTGTAAAACAGGATCTTAAAGAATATATACAATGTTTTTATGTAAATATTTTTTACGCTTTAATCATTGGTTCTGTCCATTCAGGTCAAAAAGAGATTTCTTCAGTGGAAGAGAAAGGATGCACAGTCTGACCTTCTGAAGTTCTGCCAATACTAATATAAGGATGTAGCAGTCTCAGTTACACAAATCAAATGTTTGTTTTTAATAGTGAAAGTCTATTTAAAATGTTCTCTTTGCATCTAATATTACCTCTAACATGCTTTTCTCGCTTAGCTGCAGTAGATAGAGTATTCTGCAAAGTCAGCCTGTTTTTTAAAGGTAAAATTCTAACTCCTTTGACCACCCATTGCACTATGGATCCTGCTATTATGGGATGGTTAGCTTTATGTTTGGATTGTGGACACAAGCAAACACACAGGTGCAAAACCAGCTATTCGGTTGAGCGAAAACTGTGGTAACACAATCAGCAAATAAGAAACATGGGAAACCATGCATACTAAATTTTTCTGAAAATCAGCTTTGCATGTTTTATGAGGAAAGAATTGCATTCAGCATGTTTGTTAGACCTGAAGGACACACATGACTCATTTTTAAAAGAAACACCAATTTTAAAACATGACTGATGGAATGCAATGAAATTCAAAATGACAAAGTTATTTCAGTGAGGTGTTCATTTTAAAGTCCGTGCTGTGCAGCATTGCCAAATTGAATCTCATCATCTTTTAAGCTGTTTTTAAAGCCTTTTACCTTGGACATAACAACAAACTCACCATGACATTTTATTGTGGTTGATCCCAAATTCACACTTCACTAATAAATGAACAAAATATTTTAAGTATCACATAGGTAATATTTATTTACCAGCTATTGTATTGAGCTGCATTATATTCCACATATACTTACATTTCAGTAACCATGTCATGTACATAATATTATAATTCCCTGTATATGATGCAGAGTTGTAGCCTTAAATGTTTTAAATGTTTTATTTTATGAAATCACAATATAAATTTTAATCTGATTCATTTCATTTTATGCACACAAAGGCCATAAACGTTTACTGTATGTGCTGACTAATCGTTAAAGTGCCCATTCATTCATTAATTAGTAGGAATTGCTTGGTGATATAACTTTAGAACATGGCATTTACAGAATTCTTGCCTATATCCTCCATACATGTATATGACTTGATAGAGATATGTCTTGTCAAAGTTAATTTTACCTTCATTGTATAAATTCATTAATTTTGTTCGGTGTATCTATTTTTTTTTGTGAAGTACAATTCCTCCCTCATATTACTGTATAAACGAATCACATTAACACCACTCCACTACACCCCTTTGTCTCTTCTCCACCCAGATTCCCATCTTTCAGTCACCCCAGTGCCCCAAAACTGTCCTAAATGACTTAATCTACAGGGCGACAGTCCTCCAGAGAGGCTGGTGAGTACGGACGGTCTCTGTGTGCTGTAAGGGGATTGCTGTAATTACTGGGATCTGTGCACCGTATTTATCTTTTCAAGGGACGGGTGATCCTGCCATAAAAAGCCCAACATTTGGCAGTTAACTAATGCACACCATTAGATTGATTGTGCTGGATTTGTGTTTGTGTGTATGTGTTTGTGTGTGTGTGTGTGTGTGTTTCACCGTGTGTGTGCGTGCGTGCATGCATTTCCCTACTGCTGTCATGCTCTGGGATGTGTGTTAAATAATGCTTGGTTGTTCTCTGTAATCCTGATTAAATGGGGGTTAATGTGACCATTACACTTTTTCACAGACTCTCCAACTGTGACCTTCTACAACTAAAGATTTTGCATACATGAACTAGCTTAACAGAGGGACATCCTGCTAGACAAGGAAAAGGTATGGGGTTCAGGTAACCTTAGTGAGCCTGTCTGTGTAGCTGTCTAGATGTTTTGCTATGTGGGAACAAGAGACAGAATTAGTGACATTTTAAAGTAAATAAATAAATAGCATTGTCTGATATGCTCTTATTCTTGAACATAAACCTCAGCAGCTTTCAAAATCTGACATTAGGAGTAAAATAAAAGGAAGAAAATAATGAAAGAAAATGAAATTATCACTCTCCTTGGATATGGCAGAGAAACAAACAGATTGACCACGCTCTTCTTTCCAAAATCCTCCCCCGTGCAGGCAACATGTTCCTCACGTCCATCTTGGCTGTTTTTTCAGATATTTGGTGTCAATGTGTGTGTGTGTGTGTGTTTGTGTGTTTGTGTGTGTGTAAATGTGTTCATGGGTTTCGTGTGTATGCGGGTTGTGAAGACGGAGGCTGCACCAGGCTGTCCAGCCTACACACAAACCGTCCCATCGTTAAATCACCTTACTGTTCCATCCACCATCCACTGCCCTGAGCATGTTTTTCATTTGATGTGTGTTTTGGTTGAAATGAAAGACACATGGGGAGAGGAGAGTGAAAATAAAAATGCAGGGGTATCAAGAGAGGATACATAAACATTGGATGTTAGAGTAACTTCAGAATGTGTTAATAAAACTAACTTTTGCCATTTTTTGTCTCTTTAGCCTCTCTTGCACACACACACACACGCAATCTAATTTAATCTCTCTTCTCCGTCCTCTTTCTCCCACTTGTTCCTTATTAATTTTTATGTTTCTGACCTCAGAAACGGGCATGGGTGCACAGATATATTACAGTAATTATCTAATTTTACAGTGCCATTAAATGTCACAGAAATTCAGAGTTATAGTATTAATACAATAAAGAGGTTTTAGGCCAGAGGGATGATAACTTAATACTGGAGGAGTCTGTAACAAAGTGTCTACTGTGGATTTTGCCACTTTTATATTGTCAACATCATCAGTTTCTATAGTTCATCTTCACACTTGCATGCATCATATACCAAATACATCAATATTAGGTTAAGATGTTTGTCAAATGTCATGATAATTATGTTATATTATACTCAGTAAAATCTGTTTAACCTTGGAAAACTGAAATGTAAAGTTTAAAGGTAAATTGCAAACTATTTGGACCTGTTTTGAATTTCCTGAGCACAATCATAGTCCACATGACGGACAATATATTTCCTATCTTTATTTCTGTATTCGGGCAACTATGTTTTCCACTAGAATTCAAATTTACAACATATTATATTTAGATTCCCCTCATTTTCCCAGATCCTGGCCGGCAATAGTGTTATTTACTGTGGCTCTGACTGAGGCACATTTGGGAGCAGTTCAAATTCAAAGCTGTGCCAATCTACTCGTTCCTTTTTTGTCTTTTTTTCACCCCCTCCATCTCCCTTTATTTCTCTCACACACTCTCCACTCATTTCTATGTACCTCTATCCCAGTAGATGGAGATGTGAAATATTTAAATGCACTTTGTTGTTTGGGGACAATGCAGATGGGCCGTTGCCTCACAGACCTCAATGTATGCAAATCTCCATACAAAGCAGCCCAGGATGTTTTCAATATAACACAAGTGCCTCAAGCCCTGTTTTAATCCCTCTTTACCCACAGCCAATGCACTGTTTCATCCAGTCAAACGCCTTAAGCGCTATGTCAACTTGGACATCTGGCCACATAACTGATCCCAAAAAAAGTGTGGAAGTGTATTAGGAAGGAAGCATGTTTAGTTAGTAGAAAGGATGCTGAGGAAGGAAGGAGGGAAGGAGAAAAAGGAAGCAGTGCATATTGTTGGACTGAAATATCTAGGGATAAAATTATCAGTGGCATCATTAGTAGCTGTGTACACCCAAGGACCAGGCGTAGAGTATCTAAGGTGGATTCTTTGCTCTCCAGACCAGGGGGAAACAGGTGCCAGTGTTGCTTTCTTCATTGTCTCTTAACTTGTTTTGCTGTTTTCTCACTTGTTTTTCTCACCCTGACCCTCTAGGAATAGACAACACCATGTACACAGAAATACACACATGCATATGCACAGATGTGCACACACACACAAAATCAACGTAGACAAATGTGGCATGGTAACACACGCATGCTGCCTGCAGACTTTCTGGTCAGAACATTGATTTCTGTCATTGTGACATCTGAAGGGTGCTACTGCACAGCCAGACACCTGGATACACATGGCATCCCTCACTACTGTGTGTTTGTGTGTGTGTGTGTGTGTGTGTGTGCATATGTGTGTGTGTGTGTGTGTGTGTGTGTGTGTGTGGTGGTGGTGGGGGGGGGGGGGGGGGGGGGGGGTTTGTGTGCATGCTAAGTGTATGTTAGGTGAGGGGGAAGGTGCAACAGAAGACAGCATCTCCTGAGGGTAACTCATCAGCTTTCCTGGATGGACCAAAAGTTCAGATGCTTGTGGCAATGTTGCATGTCCTCAATGACCTACATGATACAAGATACACACAAACATGTATGTGCTACATACCTCCATGTGAACCTCAATATATATACAGTGCAATATTCATGTGGGAGACATATTTGAGCATCTTGTCAATGTTCATAGGACTGGACGGTCTATTAGGTTCAATTTCTAATCGACATTAGCTGAACAGTTAAATAAAGACTGTCAAGCGAAATAAAATGTGCAAAAGACAACAGTTTGTGATGTAAGTCAAAAAAAAAAAGGTGTATGTCACAGCACGAGGTGAATGATCTTTGTATACTACTAGCTCTCCACTCTATTTGCAGAAGAAATACATTTACAACTGTATGTTCAGAAACGAAAAAATACTAAAACAATAAAAGCATGTAATAAATAGATTTTGCAAGACTTTCCCATCAGTGTACTTTAACAAATAGAAATCAAACTGTTTAAGTCTTCTTAAACTGCCCTGATTATAATTTAAATCATACTTGTCTTGTTGGAGGCACTGATTTCTACTTTATATTTTGACAAACTGCAAAAAAATAAATACTTGCACTCTGTTACTCACAGGTTGATAAAACAAGGTTAATTAAAATGTAGCATAGTTCATAGCCAAAACTATTGAGTTTATTAATAAAAAAGCCTTTGCTTACATTTGAATATTCAATATATTTGTTTGCTGACTTTCTTCAAATTATAAAAATGTGTTGCGGTTAGGAGTAGCCTCTGTATATCGGAGCTCTGTAAGCGTATCCCTTTTGCACTGTGTTTTTAGTTGGCATGAGAGAGACTGCCTGCAGCTTGTGTGATGGTCTGTGGATGTGTGTGGATGTGTAGGGGGGGGCTTGCATGTGCATGCGTACTTAAACCTCAGGCCATGAAAGTGTGTGTGTGTCTGTATGCGTGCCTCATTATGTGTATTTGGTTGCATGTGTGTGTCTCAGTGTGTGTGCAAGGGGGAAGAAAGAGTGTAGGTGAGTGCAGAAGACAAACCTGTCAGTTTCACAGCTGGTTTCTCTGGCTGCAGGGCTCAGGCCGGAGCAGGGTGACACTCAGCATCACAGCACCACAACACGGGGCCTGGGGTAAACACACCATCATATAATGTAGGCAGATGTACACACACTCACACATATCTTGTTGGCTGCCCTCACCCACAAGACCAAGAGACCAGTGAAACACACCACCTGGGCAAGTCATCATATCTTGTCAAAGATTTTTTTTTTCCTTTTTGGCTCGATGGAGGTGTGAACAACATCACAGACCAGATTGCCTGGCAATGGACTGACCATCATGTTGTAAGGAAGGGGTGGGGGGGAGGTTGAGAGGAACGCACAATGAGAGAAATAAGAAGAGAAAAGTATCATTTAAGATGAGAATGGATTTTGGTTTATTAGCTCCGCTGATGGACGGAGTTGGGGTGTCTCCCTGCATCACAAGCCACAGTTGCGAGATCGCAGCTATCACGGCTGCTCTTGACGCATTACTGATGATAGAAACTGACGTGGACTATTAACTGGATGGTCCCTTCCTGTGTCAAGAAGAGATGGTGTTTTTATCCTTTAGTCTCATTTTGGGACTCGCTTCATAGTGTGCTCCCGAGTGGAGTGGACTCTCTATGGGGAATAACGCCTCAGGCTGTCCCCCCCCTTCCAAACAAAGCACCCACACACACACACACACACACACACATCCACTACCATCCCCACACATTTTCATCTCCACTAAGATGGAAGTGATGGCAATTTCTTGAGGCTATCAGGAGGATGTTGGCCTTTCTAGATGTTCTCATAATAAGAACAGTTTACATGCAAAAAGCACATCAAGGCAGGACAATGTGGAAGTGATAATTGTGATTCTACATAGAGCTAATGTGCAGCAGAACACAGATGTGTTCAGCAAAATAAACAACCACATTGTGAATTCTGCCTGCATTTTGGGGAGAAAGACCCAAAGTGGCTTCAGTTATAAAAATAAAGTAAACATGTTGACAGGAGAAATGAAACTGTGTTTTGACTGTTGCTGTCATGGGAGGTTCCACTGTCTAAGGTTTACACAGTAAATGATTATGCCTCAATGATTCTGTCCTGGATATGTGTGTGTGTGTGTGTGTTTGTGTGTGTGTGTGTGTGTGTGTGTGTGTGTGTTTGTGTGTGTGTGTGTGTGCATTCAATGATCAACTTCTGCTAAATACTAATTACTGAATCCTTTTACAGATGCCCTTTCTATTGGGTCCCTTTAGTATAAACATTCATTATGGCTCTTTTTTTCCTTTGTAGTTCCATCATCATTATTCCACCGCTTCCCCTGAGGAGTGAGACAGAGCCGAGGCCGGGGCCGGGGCCGGACCGGGCTGGGGGAGAGCGCCAGGACCTGGGAATGCACACAAGTGATATTTGTGAGCAGAGATCAAAAAGCATTTACCTTTAGATGTTTCCCTGATATGAATATTCAACATCCTTATTGAAATCTAATTTGGGTCTCCTTGTCTCAGGGGTCTTTTCATCAGTGCCTGTTGCCTCAGGCCACTGCTGATTGACAGCCAAACTTTAGAAAAGAGCAAGCAGGAAAAAAGGGGAGATCTGGTGGCGTTGGAGATGTGAGCAGTATGAAGCTGGGGAGAGCTGGAACAGATGAGTGGGGTGGGGGCACTGAGGGGGGTGGGGTATTTAACCTCCTCATGTGCATGCTCACTGCGCATTGTTAAGAGTTACGTGTGAATATATTAAACAAAACATTTTAACATTTCAGGCTTTTTCCAGTTTAAATTCTCTTTCTCTTCCTCTAAAACATGCATTTACAGTTTGCCTGCAAAGGTGGATCACTGATTCATTGATTCATTTATTTATTCTTTATTTAAGCTCTATTTGAAAATGCTGAGCCACAATGATGAGTTTGTTAATCTATTAGCCGTTTATCTGAAATTATTTGGAAAATATTTTTGTCAAGTTTTAGTAATTAAAAACAAAAGCTGTCCACTGTTTTCTCATTTCAGCTTCTTAACTAATAGGAGCAGCTCTTCTCTGTTTACATTGTTGTAAAATTAACTTGTAAACATTGATGATGACATATTTCGCTATTTCCTAATATTTTACAGACTTGGAGATTGATAGATTCATTGAAAGAAAAAGAGAAGAAAAAAAGAGAAGAAAAAAGTCCTTAGATGCTGCATCAGAGATGCACACCTGCTATATAGAAAATTATTTTTTTGTACATTTCTTTTTGTAAAAAAACTAATCTACATCTTCCTAAATTGATTTTCACCAGGTTTATGTCATACCCAGTCACTACAGTTTCAAACCACAGCAAAGGATGCACAGTATGTGGTTAAATCAATTTTCCATTAGTCTGCTTTCAGTTTAAATAATGAATCCATTTACAGATCAACTAAAAATGAATTTAGTTAGTTAATCTAAAGAGCAATAAAGTCTTTTTCAAGGCAAAAATTCAATGTTTGGTCTGCGGACAAAAAAGCATTTTTGAACATTTACTGTTTCTAAAATCTAATGAATTAACTGTTAATCACAATAATAATTGAGCAGATTGAGAACAAATTGAATATTTGTTAGTTCAACACCCAACAACATTTTAGTGGAGACAAAGTAGTTATTTTCCAAGGCAATATAGCCAATATGAATTAAATCTATGTAGAAAATATAAAGTTCACATTCATCAAAAACACTTTAAATTTTTATGGTACCTTGAAAGCCTTTGCTTTATTTGAACTATTGTGGGAATTTCATTTCTTTTCTTCTTATCTTTAAACTAAACATCTTACACTCAATGCCAAAGGCAGAGCACCATATTGTATTTTAAAATTATATTTTTAAACATTTGTTCAGTTATTTGTCTCTGTTTCTGGCTAAGGACCTGTGAACTCTATAACCATTCATTTGGCGAAATAAGGGGAAAAAAAAACTCTCCTTTTGACTGCAGGCGAGAGTTGGTCTGCAATGATGGAGTGCATTTGAATTTTTGTTTTTTCAGTTTATATAATAACAAATATTAGAGGCTTAAAGCAGCTGAGCTGTGCGTCTGCTGGCGAGGCTCTGAAAACAAAACATCACACACTGTAAAGAAGGACTGAAACCACACATACCTCAGGAGCCTCTAGGTGCAGATGTTACAGCAATGTTAGTTTCACAAAGAAATATCAGTGTTGGATATTATTTTGTTCTGTAAAACCAATATTCCTATTGCTGGTGGGGTTGAATAAAGAAGAAATGCATGTATATGTGCGCGCACACACACACACACATGCAAACCAACACTGTCCTCATCTGGCCAGTGGGTTGAGCATGGTTTAATGTTATTATTGCGCAGGTGTGGGTCTTGTCCCTCAGGGTTCCATTAAAATGATGCCCCTCTCAATGGCAGCTCCATTTGCTCTTTAGATTTAACACAGGCCATATGTCTACCAGGAGGCAAACAGCTGATGGGGTTTAATTGACAGAAATCAACATATTTGGTTGTGTGTGTGTGTGCATGTGTATGTGTGTGTGTGTGTGTGTGTGTGTGTGTGTGTGTGTGTTTGTGTGTGTGTGTGTTGGTGAGCTAATGGTAGATGTGCTTTGGCATCAAGGGATCTCTTTAAAGGGTCATTCAGAACAAAGATTCAAATGTTTAAAAAAAAGGAGAGAGTAGAAAGAGCAGCAACTACTGTAGAGAGGACATAACCCTGCGCATGCAGTGTATAAATATATTTCCTTCACTTTGTGGTTGACATTTTTGTCTATTCCAGGAACACTGCTGTGTTAACTTCATGTTTCATCTAGCTTCACAGATATATGCAGTCAAATCATGTAACATTACCTCTGTCACAGAGCTGATTTAGGCTCAGGAGGGGACCCAAAACAAATGGCAGTATATCCTCTGCTTGGCTCTTAAATTCAGTCTAATCATGGAAGACCCTGAAACAATGACATTTGTGATACCAAACAGCTTAACGCTCAGTTAACAGAAATCTTTCTTGGATACATTTTGAAAACTAGAAGAATGGTTAAAAGAAGTTCTAAGCCATAAGGAATAAACCAAAGTTAGGCTTATAGGCGCAATGCAATTAGCACATAAAACCTGTCAATGGCCCTCAATATCACAACCCTCGAAGGAATGACAGACTTATGAAGCCTCCTGATCTATTACTACAAAGAGATTAATCCTCCTCACACAATGACCACTCTTACACTGGGCCTCTATATTTTTAGGTAGCCCTATATGGCAGTTTAGCTCCACTAATTCAGATCAGGGACCACATAGACAACCCCTCCACAGAGGAAGGACATAGGATGAGATGGCGACACAGTGAAATGTCATTAACTTGATGTTAATTACTAATTAATGGAGCTATTTCATTTACATGTATCTCTGGCTCTCTGATGGGCCCTGCCTTTACTGGGTTACTCATACCAGTCGACAAGTTGGGGGAGGGTTGATTTCTCCTCCTCTATACACTCCCCTTACAATGTTTTATCTCTGCTAATTAAATAGTGAGCCACTCATCATGATTATGTCTGCTTTTACTACACCATTTTCTGTCACTTGGAGGACTGTGATAAGTAAGTGACCACCTCTTTAACACCATAGCTGTTTTTCTATGATGTGTACATTAAAAGACAAACTCACTGCCAACTCACTCCACTGACTTTTATCTGACTTGTTACTTTCACTCACTTTGTGACCCCCCCACACGCGGCAGTCACAAGCCACATGTCTCCATGGCAACCTGAGCCGTTCAGTCCCATGAGAAGGAGTGGGTTGGGTTGACTAGCGTCTGGCCATTCACACGTGGGCAATGCCAGCTAGCCAACATGGCACACGGCATCCTGCCATATGGTGCCACCACATACGTCCTGCTGGCCCGGCCTCGGGATCTGGGCCTGTTGTTAGATGGGAGTGTGAACAGGACGGATCTGCACTAGAACCTGCTAAGAAGCTGATCCACAGGCAGAAATGTTCTTGGTTTCATATTCTAAAAACTCATAATTGACCTGTGTCTTGTTATTGTAGGTATTTAACAAAGTTCTCACAAGCAATAATGCACAATACTGCCAATAAGCTGAAAGTAAGTTCAATGAAATTTCAAAAGGCCTCAGGATATCAGCACAGACAAGCCCTCCATTCAACAGGAAAAATTATTAATTAAAAAACAAAAATGAAGTATATAAAGGCTGGATGGGATCATGTTCATTATTGATACAGTGCTGCCTCTCTGTGGCAGTTAAGAGAAAACACGTGCACATGCTGGAGCCTACTGAAAACTCACAAGTATTGGCAAAATATACTTTTATTTAACATTAACATATGCTTTTAAATACATAAACATTTCTTTAATGCATGGTAACACTGCAATTTTTTGCATTTATGTATTTTTAAAAAAATCATACACGCTTACACTTTATCAAAAACAATTTCTCAGAAGGCTTTGAGGAGTGCAATATGAACAGAACCCCAGCTACTTTTCATGTACATGTTTACATTTCGAAGGACTGCAACAGAAAAAAGTGACAAGCAATGGCAAAATGGGTTAAATATTTCAGCATTGTGTGGCACTAATTTTGCAAAAAATGCTAAAACAATGTTTAAGGCTGATTACTATGTACAGCAGTTTATTATAAATAGACGTATTTGTCTACCTAAAAAGTTTAGGAGTATGATTTTTGTACAATGACTAAAACATTGTTTAGGTGCAATTTCAAAATTACAAAAGTGTAAGATTTCAGTCAGTTGTGTCTTTGAACACACACCTAACACCTAAATTAGTATTGTGTACTGAAAAATATTGTGACTTTCGAAGACTAAGAGCAAGTGTTTGAATAAATTCAAATAATTTCTTATTCCCATGATTTTGTAATGACTATGACAATCAAAGCTAATCTGTATAGACAGAATGTTTAACATCTGATATGTTGTTGATGTTCTATTGTGAATAAAATATGGGTTTATGATGTTTACTAATCATGGCATTCTGTTTCGTCACGTTTTTACACATCTTCCCAACATTTTAGTAATTGGGGTTGTAATACCAAATGACAAAAAGCAACAAACTTAAACCAGAAAAATAATAGTGATGTATAATGGTGAATAAATTACATTTTGTGACCACAGTGACATACATCAGGTTCTTTTTTCCCAAAATCAGGCACAAAATAATAAATGCATAGATTCAAGGTATGCATGTCAAATAGGCATCTAGACTGGATGTGATCATTTCAAAACACAGAAATTGTAAAAACTTAATATAAAACCATCTTAACATTCAGTTGGAACTTTGCAGCTGGCTTTATCTGTCCAGTTCCCTAACTGCATTGAACCCAAGACATTTATCATTTAAAAATCTCTCACCTGTTTAGCAGCATTCATTGTGTCAGTGTGTTAAAATAAAGACTATGCTAAAGTGAAAAGAGAATAATGTCTGACACTGCTGTGACAAGTGAAGGGCTCTCTCCCCAAATGCTGACATCACTTCCCTACAAGCTTAAATAATGATGATGTTGAAGAGTGATAGTGAAGGAGGATAGAAAGTTGGATATTCTGCTTGTTGGCCTGTGCAGTTTCCGAAGCATAACACACTTGCGTGAAGATGTCTATTGGGTTTTTTCCATTCTGCATCGCACTATGGTTATCATAACCTTCTAATTTATTTAACGTACATAAGTTTCCCTACAACAAATGACAAAAAAATACACCATATAAATATATAAGTAATTAAAAATAATTAAGTGAGGTATTTTATTATGCACATAGAAAAAAATGAATAATTAACCTTTGGTCTTCCTACTGTAAAACATATAGAATGCACTCTCATTCAAGGCCCTCGTTGCCTATAAAGCTTACCATGACCCCCTCCTAACTGTAACAATAAGATGAGCTTGTAACCATGGAAATAGGGACCAGAGAAGGTAAATTGTACAGGACGTTATCGTGCCTGCCAAGTAATTAGTGGCTGGGTAATGAGGTGTCACTCACGACCGTTATCTCTCAGTAAAGGGTGAGTGGGACGTACTAATAAAAGACTTCCCATATGAAAGGCTGGGCTCTCCCTACATTATTCCTCCCTGTAGGGTATGAACACACCACCTTGGTCTGTCACAGCTGTCACAGAGCTCCAAACACATCAATCACCACACACATCTCTTTTAGCCCACACACACAGACACACACACACAGTAAAGTCACACCCTTCAGATAAAACTCTGTCTAATTTCTGATGCTAATGAAGAACAGTAGCCCAGCAACTATTGAGCCACCATATGCTCAACAAGCTGGGAACTGGAGGTAGTGTAGACGTATTTCTTCTGTAACCTTTCTCCTTCTACATCCTCCATGAACAGACAGAGTCTCCTCAGACACAGCTGTGATTCGTTAGTTATACAAGATTTTTCAGTAACATTGTGCGGACTCTGTGTGCTTTTATGGAACTGTTGCAGTGCTTCCTCAACTAGACACAGAGGCAATCCCATTTTTCTACATATTGAATCCAGGCTTCATCTGAATGCCACTTCCTGTCCAGTGGTTAGTTCTCCAGCGGGGATTATGTCATAGCTGATGGCTGCCCGAGGCCACATCTCCCTTGCCAATAACATTCTGATCCCTCTGGTAAGTGATGATTTAAATGTGGATATGATGGTGGCGGACCTTACTAGCATCAATATCGACGCGGCGGGCCTCAGCAAATGCCAGAAATGTGCAGAGGCCCAATAGGTTGACTGTAGTTATGAGGGCAAACACAGATGCCCACGAGCCTGTGGCCTCAATGAGATACCCCGAGAAATACACCATTAGGACCCCTGCACAAAAACACACACAGTAAACAGTAATAGGATATTATCATAAAGATATATAAAACACGACCCGCATGTACTGTAGTAGTTCATTTCAGGTTTCTGCTCTATGCAGGGCCACTAACTGTCACCTCTGTCCCCTGTATAATTCATCTGACAGAAACACTCGCATGCCCCTTAAATAAAATATATGCACAACCTACAGCCAGCACAACTGAAAGGAGACACATCACCCCAAAGTAGGTTTGAAATCAGAGAAGTGCACAATTATTTCAATTAATCGATTGTTAATGATAAACAATAATTTAGCAGCAATGGGTAAACGATTAAACACTTATATTTGCTCCCAATGTCTCTGCCTGAAACTCACCTGAGAAAGCACCGCAAGTGTTCATAACACCTGTGAAAAATGAAGCAGATATGTTCATATAACATTTAAGACTTTAATTTATTATTTTATTTAAATTTTACCATGGGGTTTAAGCATTTAATCTTTAGAAACATTTTTTGAACTTACCAAATAAAGCTCCAGCACAGGATGGAGCAAGATCTTGAACATTTACAGACACCCCGCTGTAAAACATTTACACATGATGAGCCATGTTATCTCATAAACATACTATTAAGAGTGTTCCTTCAGAATAAAAAAAACAAATTACAAATTATATGTTTTTACCAGCCCATGTCAGTTGACTGCATAAATCATCCCTATCAATTAAAAAAGGGATATGACCTGGGATACATTCAATTTTGTTAAATCTTGAGCAACAAATGGACATATGGACATGGACATTAGAAATAATGAAGTAATAAGAGTAATATCAGTAGTAGTAAGATTTGTAACTTCAGACAGCTTATTGTACAACATGTTTAGTATGTGACAATTACATATAATTTATAAATCCATATTCAAGAAAAAAAAAACCCAATGTTCAAGATGAGATGATTTGAACAGAAAACTAGAGGTGATATTAAAATAATGTGAACCTGCAAGTAAAGAAGGACCAAATTGCACAATGCACAATGGACTGTAATGTGTCATAATAAATTCTTATAATACCACACAGCGTATACATCCTCATACTTGCAGTCATGTGTCCACATTGTTTGTTTGACTGTTTCTACATGACTTAGTGCACCACGCCCAACTGCTCACCCACCATGTGTTACTAAGCTATATTATGTCAGAAACTAAAAGAAGACAGACGCACAATTCAAACGGTCTGGTGACAGATACTTTCAACTTAGTATTTATCTAAAAGGCTGCTATGTAGTGCTCTTTGAATATGGAATATCACTGTTTTCAATTGTATCTGCAAGAAGAAAAGTGCAGAACAAAACATTCATACATACACAAAACTGACAAACTGCCCCTTGGGGACAAACACTTCATTTAAATCTAAAGAAAAAGGTATTGGTTTCAGGACCAGAGATAGAAACTGAGAGAACACTCCAGTTGCCAATACCTGTGACTGAAGGTGGTGAGGCCCATGGTAGCAGATACAAATGCTACAGCCCAGGGGAAGGTGAGGTTGCCACATAGAAGAAGAGTAAACACACTGGACACACCCATGGAGAAAAACTAATAGAGGGATGAACGTACACACAGTCCATTATGTACAAGTTTACATAGCAAAGAGGACATTCATACTGTGTTTGTGAGGGGAAAAATCCACCATGGGATCACAGTAAATGATAAAGCATCTTTCAAATATTATACCTGCATCAACTTCCTTACTGAGGCTGTATCAAAACCTAGGAAGGACCAAGAAAGAAATTAGAAAAGGCAGCGGCTTTATCAATAATAAACTATACTGAAGTTATTTATTTTTACCTGCCCATTTATACCTGCCTATTTATATTTATATATTTGCTCTACCTTGGCTGATGAGGTAGTCAGATAGGCAGCCGCTGAAGAGGGATGATGGTATGGCCACCAACCAGGGAATGACATTGAACACCCAACCCTGGAGGAACAATACCCTTTCTGATCAGAAATGAACTTGACCATAGGCAGCAAAAAACATAGAGTGTTGAGAGAGAGGCTGTTTTATTAGAACATTAAGTACATGTCCATTGTATTTTTAGTCACAATGCCAGTGTTGGTCTACCACTTTGGTCTAAACTAAAATATCTTATTCTGTAAAGGGTGGACTGTCATGAAATTTGGTACAGATATTCATAATGCCACTAGAATGAAACCTACTTAGTTTCACTACCACACCTAATCCGTTTAACATTTTAATTGTTTAGCAATATATCTCAACAACTATTGGATTGGCAAGAATTGTACGTTTTAAGACATCCATGGTCACCATTTCATTTGGTGGTTTAGTAATGTCAAATTTTAATTTATACCGTAAAACAATCATAAAGCACCAACTAGGTGGGCTTGCACAAACTATTTTTCAAACTACAGTTTACATAAGGTCTATCATCCCATTAGACTCAACTATACTTTGAGTTTAGGGTAATTAGCAAATGTTAGCACCGTAACATGCAAAACCATTATGGTCAACATTGTAAATACTCAACATGTCAGCCATCAAGAGCATTGATGAGCATTGTTTAGCTTTAACTATTTTTTCCTGTAATCTCCAGGTAAAATATGTGGTCACAAATAAGGACAAAAAGATGATGCAATTACCTTGGCTTCAGGGAAAGTGTCTTTAAAGAATGTTGGCAGCCATGACAAAAGAGTGAAGAAGGTGCTTGCTGTGCAAAGGTGTGTAACTATCACGGCACTGGTCAGGGAATAGAAGACAGACCAACTGTCAAATATGTGCACTGAGACTACATTTACACACACCAGGGGTTGCCTAGTGTTGTTAACAATGTCCAATTTGTTTAAACATTTCTCACTAATTTAAGAGAAGCCTCTGTCACTTGTTTGACATCTATGGGTATATTGTTATGTTATATGAAAGAACAGAAAACATCTGTTACCCTCAGGATGGGTCAGATACATCAGATAAAAACAGGTCGTTCCTGACATTGGAAATGGAGCAGATCAGCAACGTTACTGTATAGAAATGTATCTCCATAGACAGAGACTGGAAGAACCTAATACCAGAAGCTTGCACTGACAGCTGAGCACATATCGCTGTCAACAGTAACTGCTCCTTCTATATGCTTCTACATTTTCCTAAAATATTCCTCCAATTTTCTGATTTTCAAACACAGAAATAGGATTCAATGGTTGCAAAACACAAGCAATAAGTCAGCCAGAGTGTTGTATGTAGCAAGAAGTTTTAGGATTACAAAGGAATTTCCTGAGACAAGCATTTTTAATCTTTAGCTCACCAAACTGCAGGTTGTTTGAAGAGGCGTAACCAGTGTCTCTTGGACAGTTTGGACTGGGGCCCGCCACTTCCCAGGGACTCAAGGGTGATGATAGGCCCTGAAAAACAGATGAACACAGACATGTGGGCATCCAAAAGGACATTGACTCTAACTATACAAATAGGCTGCTAGAAGATAACAGCATGCAGTAACACAGCAGACACAGCTGTGTCACTGTTACAGCCTCCGTTACCTTCTCCCTTCAGTAGATATTTCCACATGCAGTAGGCCCACAGGACTGACAGAAGCCCTGACACATAAAAAACACTCTCCCAGCCATACAGGTCCAACATGAGTGAGCCAGCCCCTCCAATCACAAGGGTTCTGAAACACAAAGTCACAATAAGGAACAGCAAAGTATCAGTAGGCGCAAAACAAAATGAACTTATACATAAATAAGTGATTGCAGGATCACAGTAAATACAACTGAACACCTCCTCTTTACATTTTACAAATGAGACTTTGTAGCACTTTCCCACTATTCCCCATTTATTGCACAACACTCACCCCAGATAGGAGCCACTACCCACAGTGCTCATGAGGAAGCCTCTCTCGCTCTCCACCACCTTTTGAGAGCACAGACTCGCAAGAGAAGGATAATGAACGCCTTAAAACAAAGCAGAAAACAATCATTGGAGCAATTCCTATAAATTTGATGGACAATAGAAGTAGTATTTAAGTAGGTAAGAAGTAAGACTGAAACAACAAATATCCTTGAGAGTCATGTTTCACCTCAGTGACATACAGTTGCTTACAGTAACTTCAAGATGCAATTGATTGAAAGCAGTCTATCTCACCTTGCAAGAGGCCCATGAGGAAGCGAGCCAGAGTCATGGACAGGATTGGCTGGGAGCAGAAGTGGGCCAGGATGGGAGTGAAGGCTGTCATTGACCCCCACGCTGCTGCGGACAGCAGGAGTACCTTCTCACCCCCCACACTGTGAACACAGGACACAGAGTTGATCAACTTTAGCTTTTGACTGCTCAAAAAAGCCACTTACATCACCTAAAGGCTTCGAGATAATTCATATCTCAAACACTGGTGAAAACAGCCAATTTGCCAAAAAACATGACATTTTTTTCGTTTTGTGAACGAACAATTGAGCACTGTGGACAGTTTGTGCTATATCTGCTGATAGACTAAGTCCTGTAGATTCATAAAGTCTACAAGAGCCAAGGGCATGATACCAAAGGAAACATTTATCTGTTCAGAGTAAGCAAACACATCTGGGCTGTCTCTGTCAGTGATTATCTCATGCAAATGTTGCCTGACAAGCAGACAGTTACAAGTGGCACCTGGAAACTAGCATATCTGTTGTCTGTCACCATCACATCTGTGCAGACACGAGAATTCACTGTGCTCAGGGCAATATTATCTCACAACAGGACTGTTATGTGAGCTCAACTGTTTCCCACCGGTCACTGACGTAGCCTCCGAGCACCTGGGTGAAGCAGTAGCCCCAGAAGAAGCTTCCTAGCACCATGCCGGACTCCCTCTTGCTCCAACTGAACTTCTCTGCCATGCTGACGGCGCAGATGGGCATTGCCACACGGGCACAGTAGAGGAGACATGTCCCGAGCAGCAGCACCACTGTCCATATTCTCGCCACTGGCCTGCACAGGAGCCGAAGGGATTGACTTATTAGAGTTTGGTCAAAAAAAAAAAACATTTGGACACAAAATTTGGACTTAAAAACCAATTGATCGGGGATATCTAACTGGTGTAGGGTATTAAATCCCTCAGCTTGTTTGCCCGCTAACTAATGTACATTCAGCATAGGCTAAAGTGGTTTCTAATATATGTCAGTTATGCTTTGGTAATAAACAAGGAACAAGTGCAATTCCCTAAAAATTACTTTGAGAGTGGTATCAGAATAATAATGAATAATATTAATTGAACGTTAATTTTATTTACTTAGGAGCCTTTACTTACTTCACTGTAGCCCGCTTTGCCTATGTGGCACTGCAACTACATCTTAAGAGAGGGACTGAGCTATGATCAATATGATACGTGTCATTTCCCTCTCAGATAAGGCTACTTTACACAAAGCCTAAACGTGTCTCTTCTGCTGCTGGTGCAGGTCCTCGTTAAATGTTATTAGGACAAAGAGTTGCTCAAAAGTAACAATATTGGTTTGGATTGTCATTGGGAGCCTCGGGGAGAAATCTGTAAACCTATCGCGGTTCAAACTTGACAATCAACCCAGTGACTGCGTCTGTGTTATGGTTTGAAGTATGGCGTTGTATACAAATGTTACCTCGACCAGTTGGTGTTGTATTCAGGCCACTTCTTGTGACATCCAGGGAGTCCGATCTTGTCAGACGGAGGGTTTTCCTTGTGACAGACCAAATCTGGACTATAGTTCTTCCCATATTTTTGAATTACTGCCATTCAACGCGAGATAACAGCAGCCTCCTCTCAAAAACGCTTTGGCTCTTTAGTTACTTTTAATCTCTTTCCGGTCGATCAGTCAGAAAAGTAGCCAAACCTTTTTACAAAGAGTTTGCGAAAACATATCTCGCGATTTCGATGTAAAATCCGTGTAACTGAAGGACCGGACTAACAAGAACGCAAGCGAGCTAGAGGAGCGAGGCTGTTTTTCCTGATGCCCCAGGAGGAGTGATCCACGTGTCAGTTTCTCTCCCCAGCCTCCTCCTCTTGCTGCCAGCCAAGCACTTCTGCTTCTGATCGGTGGGGTTAATCAGGAAGTGTTTCAACAGTAAACCGGCTTCAGCTGTTTAGTCAGGCGTTTCATCCATTATAGCATCATCCATGTCGCCAGAGATACCGCTGGCTCCGGCCTCTCTCCAGTCATGACGGTGCAATATGTGGAAAGTGTAGCCGCTTTAACCGTGTCGTCTCTGGGAGCATCGATAGAGCTCCGGGACGTAACACTACGCTCCCACTGACCCGTCCTTGCCGTAAGAAGTCGTGATGGTGTCCGTGCTGAGAAGCTGCTGATATACGCAGTACCTATAAGATTTTTTAGTGGTCCGTCTGCCTCCGGGTATTGGAGATAGCAGGCAATTATTATATAATACTACTGCATTCAACACAACTGTGAGGTGATTGAAGCCGCATGCATCCTTTATTTAAACTTATATATCAGTGAATGTAAAATACAACATTATACAAATAAAAAACGTATTAGATTTTATTTAAAGTAAAAATATAGAAGCATGAATGGATTTTGAGAAACTGAGCCCATTGGCATAGACAGATAACAAGACCCAGTTAAATGTAGCCTCCTTTATGATGTAAGCGTAAAATTACTAACTACAGAGTATTCTCAACATGTACCAGATACAAGTACACATTTGAGGTACTTAAGTATTATCAATTTACAGACTTCTCCATACATATACTCCACTACTTCTGAGAGAAATATTGGACTATATTTAGGCTATTTGACAGATTTAATATACAAAACGTGATGAACGTATGACTACATAAAGTAGAATAACTGTAGTGACAGCTGAAAGTGCATTATTCCTCTCACAGTCTTGAAATAGAGTAAAGTTAGTAACATAACATGGACTCAGTAACATTCTGCAAAAGTGTGTGGTAAATGCTTCAGAAAATCTACTTGCCACCTCTTTTACTGCACTTCGAATGTTTAGAATCTAGCCAAGCTTTAAAGTACTTTATAAAACGCCTAATTTAAAAATTCACTTTTTTTGGTAATAATAGTAATAAAAGCACATCAGAGCTATTTATGAAAAACATGTAAATGATCCATCTGAAAAAGGTCTCCATGTCTGTAGATTCAGCCATTCACATTTTTGAATATCACCTGTGGTATTTTATAACAGTAGGAAACTGAGGCTTGCACAGTCAAATTACACTGCAAAGCTTCTAGCTATCCAGGATTTTTGCCTTGCCCTTTTTGTTAATGCTAATATGATATAGAGACTGGTTATATTTTATAACGGTAACCAATAACACAACACAATAACAAAAATTACCTTTCAAAATCACAGTAGTTTTAAATATCCCAGGTATCTTGCTTTGGCTACTACCATCACATAATGTACCAGTTAAAAGACGACTAGCGGCAACGATTATGTTTTTTGTAAAGAAAAAGCAAGAATTTATTTGAGGCAGTGCACCCTAAGCCAACTATATTCCCTGAACATCAAAGCCTTTCTGTGTGGTCACACACAACTGCACGCACACAGAAGGTGACAGCCTAATTTAGGCTTTATTCACACCCTATGTCAGCAACTTCCCTGCCAACAGACAGAAAAACTAGTCTAACTGGAGTATACTGATTTTGTATAAACCAATATGTAAATTATAATACAAAGTAAAATAACTGTCTGTATGTTATTTTAGTATGAGAACCTTAAAATTCTGTCAATCCAGTTTGTCCATTCTACATTAAAGTATCAAAAAGCAACCCTTACAAAAAAGAAAAGGCTGAACTTTATAGGAGTCAATTTCTTGGGGTATAAATAGATAAAAGTAATGCGTCCATTTTGCAATGCTGTGTGGTATGTTATCACTCTTGTTCCTTATTTTGGGTCTTCAATCGTTCCCTTGCTGAGGTCTGTCATTTTTGGATACTTTACTTTCTTTTGGTCAAGTTCATTTTGAGCCCACAGCAGTAGCTTCAGAAGCTTGGCCAGCTTGGGTGTTGACTCTCTGTTTTCATAGTCTAGCACACACTGATTCACCTCACTCCAAACCTGAAAGACAAATGATATAATTATGTTACCCTCTGTGTAGTTTCACTATCAAACCATGGTTCATAGTTAATAAGTGGTCCTTTCATTAGTTTGGGATACAAGAGACAAATGATCCTGATCTTTAGTCTGCTATATGGGTGACATTGTGCATTCTACTCTTTGTCCAAAAATTCAACACAGTAATGTCTTTCAGGAAATGCTTTCTGTCTGGTAAATATGTACAGCTTATAAGCCTCAAGTCACAATCTGTATGAACCCTAACATTGTTAGACTTATCTTGGATTGATTATGTGATACATTTTGTGGAATGCCAATTAAGCAGTTAAGTGTGAAGAAATAAATAATCTTAGGATGCATATGAAAATATTGAATTATTAAAATAACTGAATGATCCAATTAAAAAATGCTAACATTTGTATGAAAAAAATTTAAAACTGTAACAACAATAGTGTCCTCATGCAGTAAGTAAAAGAATCTTTTTAGTTTAGTTTGAGATTGTGAACTGTGACATGCAGTTTATAAGTATTATTTTAATTTATCTTAATGCATTAAGCAGGTAGTGTTATTGAGCAGAAAAAAAGATAAAACACAACATAAGACAGCCAGTAACACAAAAGCACAGCTACTTTATACATAAGATGTAAATAGAAAGCTGACTTTACCTTTTGCCTCTGCATCATATTAAGCAGGTCTCCAAAAGGTGACTCCTCTGGGTTGTCAAATGCCAGCAGGGCCAATGTTCTCTCCATCTCGGTCAGACATTCTCGGCTTTCTTCTCCCTGCTCTGCTAACTGAGACTGTGCAAATTCAAGGGCAGCTTCAGTCTCTCTCAAACGAATCAGCTCGATCAGATGCTGCTGCTGCAAACACACAAGAGTAGAGGATGCAACAAGGAATAAACAATGTAGGACAGGCAATACACATTATATTGCTTTGAACAAAGCTTAGATGTCTGCTTAATTAGGGGCACTTTCTATATTACCTGTAAGTGAAAGTAGAGGTAACGATTGGTATCCAGCAGTTCTGGGTGCAGACTGTTGATAAGCGCAATGGCATCTTGGATCTGTCCCTTCAAGATCATCTCTCTGATTTTAATCCTTTCATCTAGTGAATCCAAATCCACACAAGGCTCTATTCCAGACTCCATCCTAAACTTCTCGGCTGCCTCCTTGAATCCCTCTGTTAAAAAGAAAACGTGGCCAATTCCTGCACACTCAACATTAAAGCACCACACTTAAAGCTAAAAACAAACTTTGAGAAACAAAAAAATCGTAACTTCACCTGTCACAAGGTAGTTCATAATAAGCCTGTTCATATCGGCTCTCTGAATGTGGACATTGTTAAGCTTTTCCATCCAGTCTTCCCTTGTTATATCTTCTGGCTTCTCTGCATAACTCATTATGATAATGTCCTACGGGTGAATAAAAGGTTGGATTTTAAGTAGCCGGAATGACATTTCAGACACGTAGAATTCTAAATTCGTGGCAGGAACAATGATGTAAGGTTGTAAATGTTTTGGGAATTAGCTCTTCAGGTTGACAGCAACACAACACCGGAAATCATTATGTCGCTCTATTTAGGGCCTCCGATCAAAAGCACAACATTAAAGCCTGGTCTTCGTCAACACGGATCAAAACAAAGACAATGTCTGTGCCTTTTAATACATTTATATCAAATAACGTTAGACAAACACGAAACGAATATTGTACAGGTTAATTGTATTCTATCGATATACATATAATGCGCTAGAAAAAGATATTAATTACTTTATTTTTAATACCTGCAGGATTTGTCGCTACCTCCCAGCAATAGCTAGCTAGCTAGCGAGGGGAGGGGCTTCCTCTTCTTCTTCTTCTTCTCCCTCCTTTGACCGATTTCCGGTGTCGTAAACGACGTAGCGTTACAACATACGCACTGCTGCTTCCCCCTCGAAACAAACAAACAAACAAACAAAAAACCTCTTCAAAGTGTCCCAGGATTTATGTGGTATATTTGTAAGCCCATTAATGGCATTGTGGTAAAATATATATAATAAATAATATAAAGCACATATTGTAAATGTAATGTAATGTAAATGAAATATTATGACTTCCGTCTTACTTTGGGATACTTTCAGCTAGAAACACCGTTCAAACTTCAAAACGTTGAGCTTATAAAGGACATTATTGTTTGTATACGAAATATCTTTCATCTGTTTAAGATTTTAATACATTTATATTTTAACAAATTTGATGACGCCATCAATTACATCTTCCTTACATCTTCAGTGACATCACATAATTGCCATGAAAGTATTTAGCCATTTCCAGTCTTTAGCCATTTCAGCAAAAGCAAAAATGTATTTATATTTTATTACAGATATTTTAAAATTCAAGTATATATTACTTGAAACGCCACACGTAAGAACATGACAACCCCCGCCTCTTTCCTAAGGCTGCCCCTTTAACTGTTACTATGGCAACACTGTTGCTGCTTCGAGCACTACACCGTAGTGAAGCTAATCTGAATAAAATGACATTAACGTTATCAAGTATCTAAGCTAGAAGATAATAAATAAGCGACGGTAAGATGACCTGCTAACCTCTCGTGTTTCACTGCAAATAACTTGTTTTCAATTCTGAGTCAACTAACGTAGCGTTAACTTAACACAGGTGTTACTTTGCCTCAGATTATTTTTGCTTCTGGTTCTTTTAAAAGCCACTTTTTTCCGTGGCTTTTTATTAGGGATGGCTACCTCTCCTGGAGTTTTCAAAGACACAGCGTCAAAGTGCATGTCAAAGTTTCCAGTCCTGCCTCCGATTGAAGGCACGGAGCAGCGGGAAGAGCTTGGGCCGGCCGCAGCAGCACGGGAGATAGTGCAGAAGAAGGTGCTCAGGCACAGAAGGAGTAAAGAGCAACGAGAGCAACTCCATATGATGTTGTATGTCTCCATATGACCCTTATTAAGGGTCAATGTTTCAGTCGTAGCCACAATGATAACACTATAATTTTTCAGTGGGCAGTTAAAAATTATTTTGGTCATCTAGTTTCATGTAATATGTCGTTTGATTGTTGAATAAATTATTACAGGGTGTCTAGAGCAATGGAGGCTTACAGACAGAGCACTGAGAGGAGAGAACTACACAGTCAGTCACCAGAGCCACAGTTTCCACATTCTGTATGACTTTTATCTATGCATACATTTTAAATTAAATAATTTTTTTAAATCATTGCATAGTGTCCCATGTAACATTTCAATACTTGCTTCACAGATGATAAGTGAAGAGCGGAAGCGTAGGGTAAGTTTTCTTTTTACTTTATCCGTTAAGAGACTAAAATCTATATCATACCTTTCTTATTTTATTGTGGCCCCATTTGCAGATGAACTACATTTTCCTAAAGCAGCGTGTGGAGAGTCATCCATTTGCTCCAATCGAACAGCAGTGGTTGGACTCCATTGTTTCCAGAGTCCCACCTAAGCTTAAAGAGAGCCCTAAGGCAAACAATTTACTACAGGAACTCTGCATGGAAGTCAGTAATAACTTTCGCACTGTGATTGTCAAGCACACAGGTATTGTCAGCAGTATTTGTCTGAATGACTGTATAAGCTTGCATGTAATACATGTGGACTACAGGTAACCTATATATCATTATGTGAAATTGTATCTATTTAGTCAACACAGTGCTAAAGAATCCACAGATTGAATCATCTGTCTCAGAAAAACAGACAGCTGCCCAACCAAAGTGAGTGTCTAACAAATGTAAACAGTTTATGTACAATAACCAAAAAGTAGTTGCTCTCGATAATGCAATATTGTAAAACACATTTCTAATCTTCTGCAGGATTCTTGATTTCTCCCGACCTTGGCATGATAGCTTTATCAGAAGCTACAAGATGATTAAAGCAAATTTGCACATTCTTCATCCAGTAATGCAAACTGTCTTGGAAATTGGCTACAATACATTTTCTCCACTGGTCCTGGTTGATCTTACAAGATGCAGGTAAGGAAAGTAAAGACTGTAACGTGGCACTTCTAAATTACAAGAATAACTACAAGACACGTTAAGATTAGGTCAACGTTCGTTTTGATTTCATCTTGGTTTCTGTTGGTTCAGAGCTTCAGGACCTGTTGATTGTAAGAGTCTACAGAACACAGTGGTAGTGGAGTGTAAGAAGACAGAAGATTGTATAATGAATATCTGGTTTCCTAAAATTATCCACTTACTAACTAATGAAGAAACACTGAGAGGAGTTAAAGAGGAGAAATTGGACGCTTTTTACAACTGTGCATCTACCCTCATCTCAAATCAGGTGGGATGATAACAATTTTAGACAGTTTTGACTTAACAAGTGTTAAATGGGCTATTTCAAATTTAAATTAAGGTTATTACCCTCATTGTAGACGGTTCTTAGCTGTGGTAAAGATACATTGTGTTTTTTGCAAACCACTTTTTAGAGGTATACAACTGTACAACTGAAATGGGTCAAGTTCTGTATCTTTGATTCAGATTATACTGTAAATTGAATTTTTCAGCAACATTTTAATCTAATTACTCATACAAATACTGCAGTAAGTTACAGATGTTTCAGATATGTTTTGTTAAACATGCACATATGTGTTCTGTGAGTATGTCTTCCTTTAGAATCTTCCTTCCAGAGAAAGCCGTACTCATGGACATTTTTCTTTTGAAAATATCTAGTTGAAGTCCCTGCTTCAGAAAACCATAGAGGACTTTGTCAATCTGTTTGATCCAAGCAGTCACTACTTCTTGCCCCTTTTCCGAATGGCCTTGACATTTGATGATGAAAATATGGAAATTTATCCTACCTCACAAGATCTGGAGGCTGATGTTTTGGGTATTCTTACAGCTATCACAAATACTTTGCAAGTAAGGTTATGTGCAATAGGCAGTATGGAACATTTTTTGTGTTAAATTCTGTTTTGAGCATTACTGATATCTAGAACATTGATACACAGAAAGTACAGACGGTCCAGTCATGGTTGACACAAGCCACATCTTTATATGTGGATGCCAAGGTGGCTAATCACATCCTTGCTTGGGCTAAGGTCACTGTAAAGAATGCTGTGTACGAGAATTTAGAGGAACCTGAAAAACATTTCCAGCATTATGGTAATGTTTTGTATATCAAACATTGTCTATCATTACCCAATCATCCTAATTCAGTTTATTTACTGACCTATCTATTTTACTTCATAGTTGACAACTATAGCTGGCTAGTTAATGGAACTGCACAGGCTCGAGTGAAGTTGTTTTTGGAGGAGGAGCACTCTTTTGAGGAATATACTCAGGTAAAAAAAGAGATCATAAAGTTAAATTTGAATATTTTATGCCTATTCTTGCTTTGTGGCCAGTTTGCCAATGACTGCCAATCTGTAATTTCACTGCTTTCAAAGCAAGTGGAGGAGTTTCGTGCACTTTCAAAGGAAATTATCAGCCTCCCAGCAAAAGCTTATTTTACCATGATCCACCTGGACTGTGAAGAGCTGAAACACGGATTGGCCAACAAAGCCAAAAGCTATGCGGAAATACTTTTGAATAAACTAGTTACCAGCCACCGTGAGCAGAATCTGCTGTAAGTCAGTTCTTGTATGATACTTAAACAGGATTTCCCCATTTTTCAAATGCTTACAATGAGATTAATATATAATATTTTTTCAAAGGATCTGCTCTGAATTTGAAGCCATTAAAGAGAAAGCTTTGCAGGTTCCACAGGATATAGAAGACATGGCTTACATGATCGATTACATAAATTCCACTAAGACAAAGGGTATCACAGACCTTAATGAAAAAATAAATGTGAGTTACCTGATGGTTTCATATATTAGTATTTTATGTCTTTCTTGTGTCTTATACTTGTATCCGATGCATAGGTAAATAACTTAAATTACCTTACATGATTTCCAACACTATTTACTAACGTATTGTGTTTTCACAGGAAGCCTACTGCAGAGTGGTCTACCTCTTGGATGTCCACATGATTGAACCAGATGATCTGGAGCTTAATTCAACTGTCTTTCTCTGGCCTCTAAACATCCTCAATGTTTTTGAACTAAATGAAGAGGTAATATTTTAGTGTTTGCCTACAACACTATTTTGTGGAGGAATTTTAAGAGTGACCTGATTCTGGACATTTATTATTTTCTAGGTAATGCATAGAGCCAAGCACAAGGGGGAGCAGGAGCTGCTTGCTAAAAGAGAAAGATTAATGGTACAACTGGAGAAGTTGGGACGCAGGATCGAGGAGCTTCCACATTGCTCAGAGCTGGATATGATGCAGCGGGTACTGTATCATCAGTACTTTAATATAACCTTGAAAGAATTGTTTAATTTCAAGGAATACATGTTTCCTCTCAGAGCCAAAGAAACAAAGGTTTCATTAGAGTGTGAATGGATGTCTTTTTGTGTAAGCTAGATTTGCACCCTGTCCATAGCATCTACAGAGTAAACAGTACAGCTAATGGATGGATGAATGGAAACATTTGTTTCAAAGATAGAAAACTGCCTGCCAGCACTCCTAAAGCAATTCACAATCTTGCAGCTCTTCCGTTTTTAAGATATTTATTATTGTAATGTTCTGTGGGCTTTAGAAGTGCTGGTTTAGTTACCTCAACGTATGACCAGGGTAACTGTTTACAACCTCTATGCTAAGCTAAGATAATCAGCTGCTACATATAGCTCTAGCATCATTGAACTAGATGAGCTTTTATCCAAGTCTTGGCAAGAAAGCAAACAAGCATTTTGGAATGACCTGTGGTTATATAAGATATTGTATATAATCCTATAACAAGAAAATACAAATCAATTCTGTTTTGCATTTGGGAGCATTTTCTTTTTGCCACTCCAAGATCGGAAGCTTTGTTATGTTTTGCTTTTTACACCAGAACAAATGTGGTACATTTATTTTTTTGTCGCTCTTTGGGCAGTATGTTGCGGATGTCAAAACAGTCCAGAAACTTCTGCAGGAAGCTGAGGAGGAAATTGCCCTCATTAACAAAGGAGAGTCCTTCTTCAATTGGGACCTAACTTGTTACCCAGAAGTTGAGATCATTAGACATACCATTGAACCATACCAGAAGTTGTTTGGACTCGTGCTAAAGTGGCAGCGTACTGAGGACAGGTATGTTTTTATTTTGACGTTCTGTTTGAATTTTTCATAAATCCTTAGATTACTTTTTATCCTCTTTTTGTATAGGTGGATGAATGGTTCTTTCCAAGACCTAGATGGTGAGAGCATGGAAACAAAAGTGGATGAGTTCCTCAAGGAGATCTTCAAGATGCTGAAGTTTTTCCAACAGAAACAGAAAAGGGCAGAGCAAGAGATGGAAAAGATTGCTGGCAAGACTCAGCAACAACCTGGTGATGATGATTCAAGAAAGCAAGAGCCCCCCACATTATTTTTGTGCTCCACTGTAATGAAGCAGATTAATACATTCAAGGTATTGTATGTAACAGTTTTTCCAAAGAGGCAAGTCTTGTAAGTGGAGTGTTACATGCTGATGCTAAATCATTATTGGAAATGTGCTTATGTCAACAGGAACATATCCCTCTAGTGTCCATCTTGTGCAATCCAGGAGTTAGAGCTCGCCACTGGGAACAGATGTCTACCATTGTGGGGTATAACCTCACTCCTGACTCTAGTACTACACTACACAAAGTTCTCCAGCAAAACTTGACTCCTCACCTGGAAGTGTTTGAATCTATCAGTGCTGCTGCTAGTAAAGTGAGAACTGACAGTTTTTTCTACAGCATTTAATTAAGTACTAAATCTGTGTGTTGAATGTTATAAACCCACACTTTGTTTTTCTACAGGAGTTTTCCCTTGAGAGGGCTATGCAAACCATGCTGCATATTTGGGATAATGTTTCTTTCCACCACCAACCTTACAGGGAGACAGGAGTGTCCATCCTGACTTCCTTGGATGAGATTCAGACAATGTTAGATGACCAGATAGTAAAGACTCAAACTATGAGGGGCTCACCATTCATCAAACCCTTTGAAACTGAGATCAAGGTTAGCTTCAAGTTTTGGCCATCTGTTTGACTGATGATCATGAATAAATACACAAATTGCATAACAGTTCTACCAGTTGAGAGAGTTTTAAATCTGACAATACCCAGTCCTGAAAAGCTGTAACAGTTTGTTGTTTATTGTTAGCTGTGGGAGGAGCGTCTCCTCCTTATTCAAGATACCATTGATGAATGGTTGAAGGTGCAGGCTCAGTGGCTTTACCTGGAGCCCATCTTCTCATCTCAGGACATCCTGCAGCAGATTCCAGAAGAAGGACGTCTTTTTCAAACCGTTGACAAAACCTGGAAAGAGGTCATGAGACACTGTGTTAAGGACCCTAAGGTACATGTGAAAATAGCTTTTAGTCATAATATTTCCTGAACAAAATATGATATGTTATTTGAGTTGACTGATCATTTGTAAACAGATTTTACCAGCAACGTCACTGCCTGGTTTGCTAGAGAAACTACAAAATTGCAACAACCTCCTGGATATTATCATGAAAGGGCTGAATGCCTATCTGGAGAAGAAACGTCTCTTTTTTCCACGGTAAACAAAGATATTTTTCTTTTGTTATGTTTCTCTTCAGTTTTTTGTAAAGTAGTCACAGATTTTCATACTTGTTTATATGACCACGGTCAGGTTTTTCTTCTTATCCAATGATGAAATGCTGGAGATTCTATCTGAGACCAAGGACCCATTGCGTGTTCAGCCCCATCTAAAAAAATGTTTTGAAGGTATTTCCACATTGGACTTCCAACCCAATCTGGATATACAGGCAAGGCAATCACACATATTGTTTTTGCAATGTGACACCATGATTGATGAGCTTTTGTCAAAACTTACAAATACTATTTTTGCACAGGCCATGTATAGCAGTGAGGGGGAGCGTGTCCAGCTAATCCAGAATATCTCCACATCTGAAGCCAAAGGAGCTGTGGAGAAGTGGTTGGTGCAGGTGGAGGATATGATGCTTCGCAGTGTTCGAGATGTAGTAGCAAGATCCAGGGTGGTGGGTTCACTGTTACCTTTACTTTAAACAATACACAGTACTGCAATTTATCAAATTAAATACCAACATATTGTGTGTGGATCACATCTAGATAGTTTGAGTTTTGTCATATTTACAGGCTTATGCTGAGACTGCACGCAGTCAGTGGGTCAAGGAGTGGCCAGGGCAGGTGGTGCTTTGCTCTTCCCAGATTTTCTGGACCTTGGAGGTCCATCAAGCCATCAGAGGAGGGGCCGATGTAGGTTTTTGCTGTAAATTTTGTTAAATGCTAACAATTACTGCTGAATCTTTTTTTTGTCAAGATGAGAAGATTTACCAAAGTTTCTTTAAATCAACATGACATTTTAACAACCTTGATAAAAAAAAAATTGGTAACTTGGCTTTTGTTGTCTGTAGGGTTTGAAAAATTACTATCAGCAACTCCAGACTCAGCTAAATAATATTGTGGAGCTGGTGAGAGGCAAACTACCCAAACAAACACGTATCACTTTAGGAGCACTGGTCACAATTGATGTCCATGCCAGGGATGTAGTCATGGACCTTATTGAGAAAGGTACCTTATAGCACAAAACAGAGGTAATAACTTTATAGAAAGGAAAAAACAATGACACAATGATACAGTCGTATTGTCTATTTTTACCAGGTGTATCACGTGAAACAGACTTCCAGTGGCTAGCCCAGCTTCGTTATTACTGGACCAATGACAATGTCCGTGTTCGCATAATCAACTGTGATGTTAAATATGCCTATGAGTACCTGGGCAACTCACCCCGCCTGGTTATCACTCCACTGACGGACAGATGCTACAGAACCTTAGTAACATATTAAACCATTTCTTATATTAACCACAAAAAACTTTATTGGCTTTATACTGGTAAGTGAACACATATTTTATTATGGCATATCAAAACCCTGCTTCTGTTTAGATTGGAGCTTTCTACCTGAATTTGGGTGGTGCACCTGAGGGTCCAGCTGGGACAGGAAAAACCGAAACCACCAAAGATCTAGCTAAAGCTCTAGCTGTGCAGTGTGTGGTCTTCAACTGTTCTGATGGACTAGATTACCTAGCTATGGGCAAAGTAACTTTAGCAGAATTTTTTAAAATTTATATTTATAGCTCTAATGCTGTAGTTAGGAATGCAAAACATCTATTATTAACATGTATTTTGATTTAATCTCTTATAGTTTTTCAAGGGTCTGGCTTCTTCTGGAGCCTGGGCATGCTTTGATGAGTTCAACCGTATTGAACTGGAGGTGCTTTCTGTTGTGGCCCAGCAAGTACTCTGCATCCAGAGGGCCATTGAGCTAAAGCTGGAGTACTTTGACTTTGAAGGAACCATGCTTAAACTCAATCCCAACTGCTTTGTGTCCATCACAATGAATCCTGGCTATGCAGGACGCTCAGAGCTCCCTGACAACCTTAAGGTCTTTACTAGTGAATTATTTTGATCAGACACTGTGGGTTTAGCATTTTACGTTATAAGTATATTGTGTCATCTTACTACAATGCATTGTCTATTAATCAAATTTCGCATAGTCACTATGGCTATACAAAATCAACTGATACACAGTGATGCACTGAGTGTGCTTTTAAATCAATTTAGTATATATATTAAAATATAAGCCATGTGGTAATGTCTAACAATGATGGTAACAGATTTATGTAATTTTCTCTGCACAGGTTTTGTTCCGAACAGTGGCCATGATGGTCCCCAACTATGCACTGATAGCGGAGATATCTCTTTATTCATATGGCTTCCTCAATGCCAAACCACTGTCTGTAAAGATTGTGATGACGTACAGGCTCTGTTCTGAGCAGCTCTCCTCTCAGTTCCATTATGATTACGGCATGAGGGCTGTCAAAGCTGTACTTGTTGCTGCAGGGAACCTTAAACTCAGGTTTCCTGAGGAGAATGAGGACATACTGGTATTTGCGCTGAATAAATACATTTGCTTAACACTGTCCATATAATACATTCTGATTGTTCACTTTTGTCAGTTGATTTGCGTACTTTGACTCTTTCACTTTTTCCACATGTTGCAATGTTCAGCTCCTGAGATCAATAAAGGATGTGAATGAGCCCAAATTTCTCTCCCATGATATTGCGCTATTCAATGGAATCACCAGCGATTTATTCCCAGGCATCTCCCTCCCTGAGGCTGACTATCAGGTCAGATAAGTTGATGTTATTACTTCTTATTTATGCCTATGTAATGTTTTTAAAATAATGTATTCTTATAATCTGTTTTATATCTTTATCAGATGTTTCTGGAGGCTTCTGCAGAATGCTGTAACAATCACAATGTACAGTCAACAGAAACCTTTTTACAAAAGATGATTCAGACATATGAGATGATGATAGTTAGACACGGGTATGTTTATTTCAGATTCAATTGTTACAATGTTTAGATACCTTGGTTACTGTGATTGCAGTTATTTTGAATTGCACATTGCTGTGAGATGGCTGGAGAGGAATATTTAAACCCTATACTACTGCAAGATACCCTTATTTCCAGGTTCATGCTAGTAGGAGAGCCTTTTGCTGGAAAAACCAAAGTGCTACATGTTCTCGCTGACACTCTGACTCTAATGAATGAGAGAGGGTATGGTGAAGAGGAAAAGGTCTTCTTCAGGACATTGAATCCAAAGTCTATCACCATGGGACAGCTCTTTGGACAGTTTGATCCAGTTTCCCATGAGGTAGGCCTACAACTTAGACCTATTGATTCTGTACATTTTGCTTCCTTTTTGATGTAGTCTTACTTATAAATGTTTGTTTTTCCTCATCATTAGTGGACTGATGGGATTGTGGCTAACACATTTCGTGAGTTTGCATCGGCTAGCACACCGGAACGTAAATGGGTGGTGTTCGATGGCCCCATAGATACACTGTGGATTGAAAGCATGAACACTGTGTTGGATGACAACAAAAAAGTTAATAACACACAGTCAAACTTTTAATATTCATTGTAAAGTTTGTCTGCATTTTGTGTAACATTTCCTGTGCTTTGTCACTTTATTTTTTATCCACAGTTGTGCCTGATGAGTGGTGAGATCATCCAGATGTCAAGTCAGATGAGTCTGATTTTTGAAGCAATGGATCTATCACAGGCTTCTGTAAGTTTGAAATATGTAATTTTTCTGACAAATGTATTTTTGTCCTGGTATGATTATTCTGTCTTCAAGTTCATGGGTTTTCAGTGCTTCTTCTAGAAGGTTATGCAGAATAGAATGGTGAGGAATATGACAACCCAATGGGAATTTAACAAGCCATATAATAATCATCACATTATTTGTTTGGCATTGACAAATACATTTTTCAAATGTAGTATGATTAGCTTGATATGTAGCTTGGTCACATAGTGTTGTATACTGTGCTAATACTGTTACGTTACTAGTATTAATACTGTGCAGTTTTACACTTGCAAACATCAAAATCTCTGTCTGTCTCAAATACCTAGAATAAGTCAGGTTATAGTATCTAGCTAGATTGACAGGATGTAATTGTCATAAGAAAAAGCTTTTTTTCTCTTATTGCAGCCTGCCACAGTCAGTCGTTGTGGTATGATCTACATGGAACCGTCTCAGTTGGGCTGGAACCCACTAGTAATTTCCTGGATGAATACACTTCCTGATCCTCTGCAGAGCCCAGACAGCCGCTCCCTACTGCTGGAGCTCTTCAACTGGCTCCTGCCACCTGCCCTCAAGATGCTGCGTAAACAGTGCAGAGTATGTAACCATAGGCCCCAGAACAATCCAGACACAAATATCTGTGAGGTGTTTATAAACTTGTATGAACCTATGTTTAAAAGACAGGCGTCATGCTGGATCATGGTCTTTTTTTACAGGAAGTTGTTTCCACTAGCAACAGTAATACCGTGATGTCTTTATGTCGACTCTTTGAAATGCTGCTCACTGAACCTGTAAAGACGGATCCTGGGGATAAAAATATCCGCACTTGGATCATGGTAAAGGACTGACTGCTTATATAATTTGAACAGCATTCTAACGTTTTTAATTCAACCTTATACTCATTCCTTGCACGGCGCTATACCTGCAAATGTTTCTATTGGTATTGATTGGTGAGTAAGATACCTCTTTTCCTTCTTTGTAATCACAGGCAGCTTTTGCATTCTCTCTGGTGTGGTCTGTGGGTGGGAGCTGTGATGCAGACAGCAGAGAGAAGTTTAGTGAGTTCTTTAGGGTAATTGTGGCAGGAAAGAAAGAAGAGCATCCAGTCCCTGCCACAGTGGGAAAATGGGATTGTCCAATGGATGAGAAAGGCCTGGTGTATGACTATTTTTATGAGGTATTTTGAAATTGCATAATTCAGACATGCCTTGCATGTGTTTAAATCTGTAAATTAGACTAACATTTCTCACACAGTTTAAAGGAAAAGGCCGCTGGGTTCACTGGAATGATGCCATCAAGAATGTCAACCTGGGGCACAGTAAAACCAAAGTGCAAGAGATCATCGTTCCCACCATAGACACAGTCCGCTACACCTACCTCTTGGACCTCTGTATCACCTATGGAGTGTAACTATTCTTAAAGATCAAAGTGGCAATGGTTACAAATGTCAAAAGGCCGTTATAAATAGTTGTTTTACGTCTACCTTTTACGTCTAACATTTTTAAACGTAATTAATCAATAATTTTAAACTGAATGTATTTACATTTAATTTAACAAAATGAATTTCATCATGTTTTTACTTTGCTCAGGCCTCTTTTGTTTGTTGGTCCTACTGGCACTGGAAAGTCAGTATATGTGAAGGAGAAACTGATGAACAGTTTGGACAAGGACCGCTATTTACCCTTCTTTGTCAATTTTTCAGCCCGCACTACTGCTAACCAAACCCAGGTCAGCATTTAATAACTGTGGATGAGGGAATGTCAAACAACTAAAAGTTTAATTATTTTAATCCTTTGTCCTTTATTCTTTATTTATTACATGTTCCAGAACATCATCTTGTCCAGATTAGACAAGAGAAGGAAGGGAGTGTTTGGGCCCCCCATGGGAAAGAAGTGTATCATCTTTGTAGATGACATGAACATGCCTGCATTGGAACAGTTTGGGGCACAGCCTCCTGTGGAGCTCCTTCGTCAGTATTTTGATCATGGAAACTGGTATGAACCATTTTTATATAAAGAAATGGGATAATGAGAAAGTGTAGTGCATTTGCTGCCTAAAAGGAGTAAAAAAGATAAACCTTATTTGTTATTTTGTGGCAGGTATGATCTAAAGGATACCTCTCAGATCACACTTGTTGACCTCCAGCTCATCTCAGCTATGGGCCCCCCTGGTGGTGGGAGGAATGCTGTGACATCTCGCTTCCTGCGGCATTTCAACATTTTTAGCATTAATGCATTCAGTGATGACACCATGATTCGCATATTTTCCCAAGTGGTGGCCACTTATCTCAAAAACCATGAATTCCCACCTGAATACTTTACTCTTGGGAACCAAATAGTGACAGCTACTTTGGAAGTGAGTCCTCTAAAGACACATATTGATATCAAAAGAACTGTTCATCTAATGTGGATGTTTCATGTAAAATATGCATTTACCAATGATATTTCATCTTTAAATTTTTGAAGGTATATAAGAAAGCCATGGAGAACCTGCTCCCAACTCCAGCAAAGTCTCACTACACTTTCAACCTGCGAGACTTTTCACGTGTTATCCAAGGCTGCCTTCTGCTGAGAAAGGAGTCTCTGGAGAACAAGCACACTATGATACGTTTATTTGTCCACGAGGTCTTTCGTGTCTACTATGACCGTCTGGTGGATGACAAAGATCGAGCATGGCTGTACCAGCTAATGAACAGCATTGTAAAAGATCACTTCAAAGAGAATTTTGACCAGGTGTTTGGTCATCTGAAACAAGGCAGTAAAGTAAGGTTTCATTTAGATTTTTTCAAGACCAAATCTAAAATGACCAGAATTGAACTATCAACTGCTGAGTAAATGTAACTTGTTATATTTTAGGTACTAATTGGTACAAAAATACCAATGTTATGGTTATAGAGTTATGTTCAGCTAGAGGAAATGACTTTTACTGGACCTCTGTGATGACACTTGAGGTTTCAAGAAAAGACCGTTTTTGAGTTTTAGACTTTTGGCTTGCGTGAGGATACCATATATTCTAACCCAGAAGACAAAATAATGAATTTTAAGGTCCAGACTTTTATTCATATTCCGTCATTTTTATTATCCTTTATTCAGACAGAGTTAACATTAAGGTAATGGAATAATTTTTCTTCAAAGTTAATTGTTTAGTAGTAGTAGTCGTTTATTCAGTCATGATCACACAGCATAGAAAAACAGATTTTTACAATAATAACAAATATATACATACTAGAAGACAAAAAAGGAAAACCACAGACTACATAGAATCCTAAATTAAACTAACCTCCAAAATGTTATTTATAAAGATCTACTCAATTTATAACTTTTTACAGCCACGCAAGTGTATCTGTAAAGCTGTACATTTTAATCCATTTTTATTTGTGCCCTCAAATGTCTTCCCTTCCCAGTTGGTTGAGGGAGACATGCGTAATCTTCTGTTTGGCGACTACATGAACCCTGACCTGGAGGGTGATGAGTGCCTGTATGCTGAGGTGTCCTCCATTGAGACCTTTGCTCAGGTGGTGGAGTTGTGTCTTGGTGAATACAACCAGATGCACAAAAATCGTATGAACCTTGTCATCTTCCGGTAAATAGCTGTTTTGAGCTAGTAATTAATTAATTAATTAATAATAAATTAATAATTCAGTGAAACTTATAAAATGTGGGGGTATTTCACAGAATTGGTATATTATCTTTTTAAGGTTTTTATACATTTTTTGTACAGGAAGCTTTAAGAAGAATTAACTAATAAAAAAAAATCTGCATTATGTAGCTACATCCTGGAACATCTGTCCCGTATCAGCCGAGTGTTGAAGCAGCCGGGAGGAAATGCCCTGCTTGTGGGAGTGGGAGGCAGCGGGCGCCAGTCCATCACTCGTTTGGCCACATCCATGGCCCACATGACTATGTTCCAGCCTGAGATCTCTAAGAGCTATGGGATGAATGAGTGGAGAGATGACCTCAAAGTAAGCTTTATGCTTTAAGTCAGACTTCAGTGTCATGTTATTTCATATATTATGAGTAATTTTGTAACTGTGCCTGTGGTCCGAAATTTGACAATTTTCAACACGTGTATATGTCCCTGGCTTTTCCTCACTGCACTATAACAGATGCTGCTGAAAAATGCTGGAGTGAAAGGTCAGAAGACAGTGTTCTTGCTAACTGATGCCCAGATCAAAGATGAGGCTTTTCTTGAAGATGTGGACAGTGTCTTGAACACAGGGGAGGTCCCCAATCTGTTTGCTATAGACGAAAAGCAAGAGATCATGGAGGTAGGTGGTTAAAAGAAGTTTAGACCCTTTTATACCTTGTGTAAAAGCCTTGTGTAATTATATTTATTTTATTTATGACACTCTAGACAGTGCGTCCTATTGCCCAGGCTGGTAATAAAACTTTGGAGTTGAGCCCTTTGACTCTCTTTGCATTCTTTGTGGCACGCTGTAAGGAGAACCTGCATATTATTGTGGCCTTCAGTCCTATTGGAGACGCCTTTCGAAACCGCCTGCGCCAGTTTCCATCTCTTATCAATTGCTGTACCATTGACTGGTTCCAGGTACTATACATATAGGCATTAAATAGGCGTTAAATTGCTTTGAATCTGCAGTAAGTTATGTGACATATAGCAGACCCTAAAAATACTACAAGCTATGTGTGTATCACTGTGTCATTCAGTAAGATAGTTGTCAGTGCTCCATGGGCCACAGATAACATCAAATGAAGAAAAGATTAATTCATAAACACAAATTTTCATTAATAAACACTATTCCTAACAGTGTCAGCAGTCTTTATTTACATCCTCATGTCCTTGTATCTATTCTCACAGTCCTTTCTGTCTCTTTACCCAACAGCCTTGGCCAGAGGAGGCCCTTGAGCGAGTAGCCAACTCCTTTCTGGGAACACTGGAGATGAATGAAAATGAGAGGCGGGAGGTCATACCCATCTGTAAAACATTCCATACATCCGCCCAGCAGCTCTCAGATAGGTATGATATGCAGTTATAACTTGTATATTCAAGTGTAAAGTTTTTTTCTATACCATTAATCATATTGTGGTTTTCGTTGCAGATTTCTCACAGAGCTCGGTCGCCATAATTATGTGACACCCACTTCCTACTTGGAACTAATTGCAGCTTTCCGTCTGCTGCTCACTCAGAAAAGAGACACTGTCATGAAAGCCCACCAGAGGTATACCAATGGCCTGGATCAAATTGCCTTTGCTGAATCTCAGGTATATGCCGCCCCACTTTTTCCTAGTTTTTTGTTTTTTCTTGTTAAACATACCCTTGCCGTGGTATATTTTAACAATATGTTTGTGTAGGTGGGTGTGATGAAGAAGGACCTGGTAGAACTACAGCCCAAACTGGAACAGGCAAAGATAGACAACATCAAAATGATGAAGGTGTCTAAATTATCAGCATTTTTATTGCCCTGAACATTGACTTTGTTGACAGTATTTATTGAATGTATATGGTAAATATAATTAAAATATACTTACATTTATATATAATATACTGTGATGGCTTTTAGGTGATTGAAGTGGAGTCTAAGGAGGTGGAAGCCAAAAGTAAAGTTGTGCGTGTTGATGAAGAGGTAGCAGCTGTAAAAGCCAGTGAGGCTCAGGCCCTGAAGAATGAGTGTGAGAGTGACTTAGCTGAGGCCATCCCTGCCCTGGAGGCTGCTCTCTCTGCTTTGGACACTTTGAAGGTCAGCACCATTCAACTGTACTGCTTAATTGCACCAAGTTTAGTCACTCAAACCAGTTTAGACAACTGAATTGCTCAAACTCCTTTTTTGTTTCAGCCCTCAGATGTCACAATTGTGAAGTCAATGAAAAATCCTCCTTCAGGTGTGAAGTTGGTGATGTCTGCTGTGTGTGTGATGAAAGACATAAAGCCAGATAAGATAACGGATCCAGCTGGCAGCGGAAAAAAGGTTGGACTAAGGAAAAATGAATGTTTTAACATGGCAACATAGCAACTTGCTCTAATATCCTAATGAATATTTTTTTTCTAGATTCTTGACTATTGGGGTCCAAGCAAGAAGCTGCTGAATGATATGAACTTTTTAAGAGATCTGAAAGAATATGACAAGGATAATATTCCTGTGAGTGTCTGGGGGAAACTACATTCTTACATTTCTAGGAAAGCACATTTTGCTCTGACTTAAACTCTTAATTTATGTTCATTGCAGGTCCCTGTGATGCAAAAGATCCGTAGTGAGTATATGACTAATCCTGATTTTGACCCCAGTATTGTGGCAAAGGCCTCTTCTGCAGCAGAGGGACTGTGCAAGTGGATCAAAGCAATGGAGGTGTATGACAGGGTGGCTAAGGTGCAGTGTTCCGGGATTTCCATAGATTATTTCTCATGATCTTTCCTGATAGCACATGCTGGCTTAAAACTCATTATTTGTTTTTACCCATTGTCTGTGGTTTTAGGTTGTGGCTCCTAAGAAGGCCAATCTTGCAGAGGCCCAGGCTTCACTAGCTGCTACCATGGCCCTGCTGGACCAGAAAAGAGCCGAATTGAAGGGGGTGGAGGACAGTTTGGCTGCACTTCAAAAAACCTTTCAGGAGAAGACAGACGAAAAAGCTAAGCTGGAGTTCGAGGTGGATTTGTGTGCCAGGAAGTTGGAGAGCGCAGAGAAACTCATTGGTGGTCTAGGTGGAGAGAAGACCAGGTGATGATGATGCACAAATGTATTTTGGTTCATTACTTCTTGCAATAATAATAATTATAAAAGTCCACTAACTGAAGTAATTTCTGTCTTCAGATGGTCTAAGTCAGCAGATGACCTACAGAACACATATGATAACCTGACTGGGGATGTTCTTATCTCTGCTGGTGTCATTGCCTACCTAGGAGCTTTCACTGCTGGCTTCAGACAGGACTGTACAAAGTTGTGGACCAAAATCTGCCAAGTAACTCTCCACCGGTTCTATATTTTTCTGATTGTTTAGTTGCAGTCATTAATATAGACATAAATAATTTCTTATTATCTATTTTTCACTTGCCTTAAAATCCCTAGTCAAAGAATATTCCATCATCCGATGACTTCAGTCTCAGTAAGACCCTCGGAGATCCTATTAAGATCAGGACATGGAACATTGCAGGCCTTCCCAGTGACTCTTTCTCTATCGACAATGGTGTTATCGTCAGTAATTCACGTAGATGGTGGGTCTGTGTGATTAAAATCATTTGTGACTGGTTACAATTTCCGTACTATTTAAGCATTTTCACAGAATTAAAAAAAAAAAGTTGTTTGATGTTTATGTTTTTTTAGGCCCTTGATGATTGATCCTCAGGGTCAAGCCAACAAGTGGATCAAGAATTCGGAGAAAGACAACAACCTGAGTCTAATCAAGCTGACTGATGCAGACTACATGAGAACTTTGGAAAACTGTATTCAGTTTGGGACACCTTTGCTACTGGAAAATATAGGCGAAGAGCTGGACCCCTCGTTAGAACCACTGCTGCTGAAACAAACCTTTAAACAAGGTACTGGACATGCGAAATGTCTTCCAAATGGCTATCGGATATTTGAAGTTTAAACTGTTAAAATTACGGGTTCAAAACCTTCTGTTTCAACTAGGTGGTATGGATTGCATCAGACTCGGGGAAAGTGTGATTGAATACTCCAGTGATTTTCGTTTCTACATTACCACTAAGTTAAGAAATCCCCACTACCTACCAGAGCTGGCCACTAAGGTGTGTCTGCTTAATTTCATGATCACCCCAGAGGGCTTGGAGGAACAGCTACTAGGGATTGTGATTGCCAAGGAGAGGTAGTGTTCATAAATAGTGACTTTGGTCTTCCACAGTTGTTATACTTGTCAGTTTGATAGAACTTTTTTTTTTTCTTCTGCTCTACAGGCCTGAACTGGAAGAGGAAAGAAATGCACTAATCCTACAGTCAGCTGTAAATAAGAGGCAGCTGAAGGAATATGAAGACAATATCCTGGATTCATTGCAGTCAGCTGGGGGAAATATACTGGAGGATGAGAGTGCCATTCAGAGTCTAGACTCCGCAAAGATCATGTCTGATGAGATTACCAAGAAACAGCATGTGTGGATCACACCGAGAAAATATTATTTTGATTGTGAATTTGATATTTGTGAATTTTATTAACATATTTCTGCATACATATTTCCCAGGCTGCAGAGAAGACAGAGATAAAAATAGCAGAGTCCAGAGAAGGTTACAGAGCCATTGCCAAGCACTCCTCTATTCTGTTCTTCAGCATTGCTGATCTCACCAACATAGACCCAATGTACCAGTACTCTCTCAGCTGGTTTGTCAACCTCTACATTAATTCTATACAGGACAGGTAAGTGATGCAAATAAAGGCTATTACATTGTATCCCAAAATAGAAGAAGGAAGGAAAATAATTAGAATAATAATTGCTTAGTTTTTATTTAGATGTCAGGCTCAATTTTTGTCTTAGCCAGAATTTCAATCAAATTACACACTGGTATGACTGCTCATGGTACACTCTTTTGTCTTTTACCTGTAACTGTTTTCACTAACAGTTATATGGCTGTTAGTGAAAGTAAAAGTATTGTAACCAGCGCTGGCAAGTGGGAAGCTCAAATGTAACTTAAACTGTAACTTTTTACTTATGCAGCAAAAGAGTGCCCTGTACACACCGGGGAAATTACTTTTGTACAATAACATCACGAATAACAATTGAGGAAATAGTAGGTATTTTTGTGCCCTAAACGTGACTTAAGCTCCTTGTTTAGTAAGCAAAGCTTCAGCTAAAGTTTGACATTCCAGCATATGGAAAGCAAAATAAACACTGCTCTGCCAGATATAATGTAGGTTAAACATAGGCCCATCCCCAGTCACGCAGTCCCAGTCTCAAGCCTGGTAGAAATTGGGGAGGGTTGTGTCAGGATGGGCATCTGGTATAAAAACTGCCAAATCAACATGCAGACAAATGATCCACTGTGGTGACCCTGAACCCATAAAATAAGCCGAAAAAAAAAAAAAAAAGCTTATGTAATTTTTATCAATTAATCTATGTTAGTCTAAAACTTTTATTTATTCACCAGCAACAAGTCCAAGATTCTGGAGAGGAGGCTTCGATACCTGATTGATCATTTCACCTATAACCTATACTGCAATGTGTGCCGCTCTCTGTTTGAGAAGGACAAACTCCTCTTCTCCTTCCTCCTCTGCTGCAATCTACTTCTGTAAGTGTTAAAATTGCTGGGAGACTTTGATTAGGTTAGTAGAATTTCATTTAGCCTTTTAACCACATTTTTGTGCTATATTCTCCTGATTTTTCCATTCAGAGCAAAAGCAGAGATTGAATACTCTGAGCTCATGTTCTTGCTGACTGGAGGGGTTGGCCTGCAGAACACCACTGCTAACCCTGACCCCAGCTGGCTTCAGGACAAGAGCTGGGATGAGATCTGTAGAGCCAGTGAGCTGCCTGGCTTACATGGAATAAAGTAAACCGCATCCCTCAACCACAGATTTGCTTTTTCAGAAGTTATGTCTTTTCTCTTTGTTATTCCTTTTACAACTGGATTTAACGTTGGTGGTATGAAATCCACAGAGAGGCTTTCATCAAGAATCCAGGAGACTTCAGGCCTATTTATGAGAGCAAAGAGCCATATACCATTCCTCTGCCCACTCCATGGCTTGAACAACTCAACGACCTGCAGAAAATGATCATTGTCCGCTGTCTTAGGCCTGATAAGATAGTGCCAGCCGTGACTGAATATGTAACTAGCAAACTGGGGAAGAAGTTTGTACAGCCCCCTCCTTTCGACCTCAGTAAGAGCTACCTTGACTCCAACTCAACCATCCCGCTCCTGTTTGTGCTGTCTCCAGGAGCTGATCCCATGGCAAGTAAGTCATATGACCACACAAAGATTGTTTCATTTAATTTTAGTCCAGGAAATGATAAAAAAATAACAATCCACAGGCTTACTGAAGTTTGCCAGTGACAAAAACATGATTGGTGCCAAGTTCCAATCCATCTCTCTGGGTCAGGGCCAGGGCCCTATTGCAGCTATAATGATATCAACAGCGATGCAGGATGGAACATGGGTGTGTTTACAGAATTGTCACCTGGCTGTTTCCTGGATGGCCACTCTGGAGAAAATTTGTGAGGACTTCTGTCCAGCCACATGCCACCCAGACTTCCGTCTTTGGCTCACAAGCTACCCTTCATCCAAGGTAAACAACAACATTTTATTTTGTTCATACATTAACAGCTTTAAGCAGCAATATGTCAGATTTCCCCTCACTGTAGTAATAAAGAAATAACTTCCTGTCTAATGTCAGTTTCCAGTTACCATCTTGCAGAATGGGGTGAAAATGACAAATGAGCCTCCAACAGGACTTCGACTCAACTTACTACAGTCTTACTTGTCAGATCCTATTTCCGACCCAAATTTCTTCAGTAACTGCCCCAATAAGGAGCTGGTAAGTTGGTATGGGTCATTTTCATTTTGCGTGCCACATGAATAGATCTCTCGCCAAAAGGACATTCTCTGACTCTCTGATTTCCCCAATAGATCTGGGAGAAGCTACTGTATGGATTGTGCTTTTTCCATGCACTTGTTCAGGAGAGAAAGAAGTTTGGTCCACTGGGCTGGAATATTCCCTATGGTTTCAATGAGTCTGACCTCCGTATAAGCATCAGACAGCTACAGGTAGGTTCATTCGGGGAGTCGATGGATGAGTTTCTCTCATCACAGCAATCTATAATGCATATAATTGTTTGATATCTCTTTAGCTGTTTGTGAATGAATATGATGAGGTGCCGTTCGAGGCCATAACCTATCTGACTGGGGAGTGTAATTATGGTGGCCGCGTGACAGATGACTGGGACAGGCGGCTCCTGCTGACCATCTTAGCGGACTTCTACAACAAGGATGTAATTGAGAAACCCCGGTACCCTTTCTCACCAAGTGGTGAATACTATGCTCCCCCTAAATCTGTGTTTGAGGATTACATTGCATTTATCAAGGTAAAAATGCTCAATCAACACAATGAAATGATAAATATGCACTGTATTATGTTTCTCTGAATATAATGACTTCAGACTGGGTAACAAAACAAATGTTATGTTAACAAATGTTAAACAAATGTTATGTTACAAATCTAACAAAACAAATTTTATGTTACAGGGACTTCCATTCAGCCAGCATCCAGAGGTGTTTGGAATGCATGAAAATGTGGACATTTCTAAAGATCTTCAGCAGACAAAGTTGTTATTCGATTCACTACTACTTACACAGGGTGGTGGAGCTAAGGGAGGAGGCAGCTCTGGCAGTGACAACACACTGTACGATATAGCAAATGACATCCTTACCAAGGTATAAATTAGTCAATTCTCTTTATTTAGCTAACTTGACCATATTAACAGCCATACTACTGTTGGCTTATTGTCCACCACTTAAGACTATAAAGGCTTAAATATCTTCACCTGAATGTGCTAATTTCTGTTTTCTTTTCTTGATCTTAATTTGGAGGCCCTGTGCTAAATATTTGTAACTAAAAGCTTTACTTTTTTTCAGCTTCCAAAAAATTTTGACACAGAAGCAGCTCTCTTGAAGTTCCCAGTGTGCTACGAGGAGAGTATGAACACCGTACTTGTCCAAGAGATGGAGCGCTACAACACGTATGGACACCCAACTCAGGGCATGGCTTTATTAAGTACAGCACATCACTACCTTTTTTATGTACTTGACTCTTGTTTTTGCTTCCTCACAGACTGTGTAGTGTAATCCGTGTGAGTCTACAGAACCTGCTGAAGGCTATTAAAGGTTTGGTGGTGATGGATGCTGAACTGGAAGCTGTTGCAGGCAGCTTGATAGTGGGCAAGGTCCCAGAAAAATGGGCAAAGCGCTCCTACCTTAGCCTCAAGCCACTAGGCAGCTATGTTACTGACTTTCTTTTAAGGCTGAAGTTTTTGCAGGTGAGATTGGTTGACAAAAATCATTTAGAAAAATGCTATTTTCTCTAGTTTGCTATAGGAAAATGCATCATATGCCTGAATATGAGTAAATGGAAGTTTGCTCAGTTTTTACTGTACTTTTCCACTTTTACTTCTGTATTTGTAGGATTGGTACAACACATGTCGGCCCCATGTTTTCTGGCTGTCTGGCTTCTTCTTCACCCAGGCCTTCCTGACAGGGGCTATGCAAAACTATGCCAGGAAATATCAAATACCCATTGATCTGCTAGGATTTGATTTTGAGGTCAGAAGACACTCTATTTGTAATACATTTGTCTCCGCATGAGAGCCCGGAGAGGATACTAAACTTTGGTTTTATGGTACAGGTTCTTCCTATTGATGAGTCAGAAACATCACCTGAGGATGGTGTTTATGTTACTGGATTGTTTTTAGATGGAGCTCGATGGGACAAAGGAAGGTAGATGCTAATAATAGTGTAAAAGCTATACTATTGCATTAAGTTATGACTGTGAAAAGCAAGGAGAGTTAATAAAATGTAACTAGAGTTCGTCTCTCTATCATCAGTGGAGTTCTGGCTGAACAGTATCCCAAAATCCTATTTGACTCGATGCCCATCATCTGGATAAAACTTAGTGAGTATTAGCTTTCTTTGTAGCCTGTCTGCTAAAGGTCTGAAAAAATGAAACACGTGTTTTTAAAACCCCAAATTGTTATTTATGTTCTATTTAGTTCTCATTTTATTTGTTTCTCTGCATCCTGTTGTCTTTGTTTGTTTCCTTCCTTCTCCTACTCAGCTAAAAAGAAAATCAGTCAACCTCAGAAACTGTATATTTGCCCTCTTTACAAGACCAGTGAGAGGAAGGGCACCCTTTCTACCACAGGCCACTCCACCAATTTTGTCATTTCCATGATGTTGCCTACAAGCAAGGTCCCTCAACACTGGATCAAGCGGGGTGTGGCCATGCTCTGCCAGCTTGATGACTGATGTTCGACATACAACACACACAAGATCGCAGCACTTTACTGTGGCACATTAAATACAATGAATAAAGTTTCTAATAATTAAAAAAAATGAAATGGTGGAGTTCTTTCAAGGAAATGTCTCTGGAAAACATACACTTATAAACAACTACTTAACCTCAGAAATCATCTTGAACTGAAAATACGTCAAATTATATAGTTCTTATAGTTTATATTCCACCAAATGGTCTGGTGGATCAATGCGTAGAGCATAGGGTGTGGATGCAGAAGGCCGTGGGTTTGAATCCCACCCCACCTGGTTAGTCCTGCCCAGCCATCAAGGGCCACCTTAGTGCTGGTCCTGAGCCTGGACAAAATGGGAGGGTTGTGGCAGGCAGTCTAAAGAAAACTGGCAAATCAACATGTGGAACACGTTCCACTGTGGCGACACCTGAAGGGAAAAGCTGAAAGGTGTTGATCTAGACGGGATGTATATCATGTGGTGATCTAAGTTACTTTAACTTGTGTGTATGTAAATACAAATCCATATTTAGGAGACATAATGAGAACAGTAATCGTTGCATTGGCACAATAGATTACATGACTGGATAGATGAAGTCCTAGAAATAAATCAACTTTCTGTGTAGGAGTCATCCAGCTGTTTTTTTAATGATGGCTGCAGTTGTGTTCTAAGCAAATGTGTACATGAGTTGATGGTGGCTGTTGTTGCAGTGGTCAGTTGCTGTGTAGACCCCGTGACCTGATATTTATAGTGGAAGAGGTATAAATAACCAGTATGTGTGGGTACAGAGCAGGCCACTGGATGCCTGCCGAGGGAGCACTGCCATTTGACAGAAGGTACTGTAAACAACATACAATGAATAAACAAAAAAGGTAAACTGGTTTGTGTGGATCTTAAAGCTTGGCGCTGTTGTAGAGGTGAACTTGCTGAACTCTGTAGCTGTTGAATTTCCACAATGTGTTGCAGAATTTTCAGGTCACTTAACACCTGTAACACTGCCTGATTTCTTCATGGCATTTCTTCTGCTACTTTAGGATTCCAAGTAGTGGTGGCAAATTATATCAGTAATCGTTTCTGCGGCATGCAGTTGGACTTTACATACTTTTATTTTGGCCATGCTCAGAGCTACAGTGAATACTGAAAATTCTCTGCAAGTGATCTGCTGTAATATTACAATAAGAGTGACTGAAGAAAAGTCATAGTGAAGACTGCTTATTTGCTTTAATATTGTGAATGTGTTTCAGTGTCACTAAACTCATAACTATAACTTGCTTAGCTGCACTGTAGTTCAGTTTCACTGTTGATATTTAGGGCTGCAAGCAGTGTGCTGTAGGTCTCCGGTATCAGATTTAATGCTCATGATTTCCTTACGGTTGGACTCTCTCCACAGCAAGTTCTTCTGCACTGACCCTTTCAGAATGAACTCAGAGACAGAATATGACTTCTATCAATCGGAAGATGACTTGGATGAAGATGAGGCAACACAATGTATTATTGAACAAAGCCTGATTCAGTATAGAAAGCTAAAAGGATTGAATCCAAGGTTAACATTTAAGGACCCAGCATTTCATGACTTTCTCTTCCTAATGAATTTTGTGTAAACATTCTTTGAATCCTTGCTCTGTACAATCTATCTAAGTGATCTGAGACCCAGTGAGGATCCGGATGAAATTTTCAAAGCAATCAAGGAGGGTGAGGTGCTAATTTTTTAACCTGTCAAACTGAATAAGATCATCAGATCAGATAAAATGTTCTGCCATGATATCCTATCTTCATACACAGGTGACCAGGATGCACTACAAAGACTGGCAGTCCAGCCAGAGACGATGTCCAGAGTGGATGAACGGGGATGGATCCCCCTGCATGAGGCTGCAGTGCAGGAAAATAAAAGAATACTACAGATTGTATTCTCATGTAAGGATATTAAAAGTATGACTGCAGTGTTTCATCATACAGGCTTCTTCTCAAATATTTGAGAGCTGATAATTTGTGTGCCATTCCAGCATCACCTCCAGGTGCCGCCCATTGTCGCACACTTAAAGGTGAGACGCCACTGTTTCTAGCTGTGGTCCATGGACGCAGAGAGAATGCCATATTCCTTTTACAGAACGGTTCCAACCCAAATCTCCAGAACGACGAGCAGGATTCTCCATTAGTGGCAGGTATCTGACATTAAATTAACATGAATGCACTAATACACCAAATGTAATAGAAACCAAAACACGTTTGCTAATAACTGTATTATTTTCCACATTTCTTAGCTATTCTGAATGACCAATATGACTTGGCCACGGTTCTGCTTCGCTACAATGCCAAAGTAGACCAAACAGGACCATTAAACAGGACAGCTCTACATGAGTGTGCCTTTTTAGGCTTGGAGAACTTTGTTTATCTGCTCCTAGTGTCTGGTGGCAACCCAAATGCATGTGACATCAAAAAGAAAACTCCACTGGCACTGGCTGCACAGAATGGACATTTGAATGTGGTGGAGATCCTATTACAGAAAGGTAGAATATATGGGATATTTAATATTTGTTTGATTATCTGACTTATTGAGGTGTTCTGACAATGTAATGGTGAAATAGAATTAGCATTTTTGTTTTTCAGAAAAGTTAAACAAAAGTTCATATATACAGTATAACACTGTGTTGTTCTCTGTTGTTCTTCAGGTAAAGAAATTGTCTATCAAATTTCTATACACATTTATTTTTAGGAGCCCATGTGTGGTGGGAATCGGAGTCAGGCACTGTTTTGTTCGATGCAGCAGCTTCGGGAAACCCTGATATCATCTCTTTGCTGCTGGAACAGGGAGCAGCTCCCAACCAGCCTCTTCACAGTGGGCACCTACCAATTCACCGTGTGGCATACCGTGGACACAGGCTGTGAGAAATTTTAATGTGACAACAGTTTTCACACCTTTAAAATAGTCTGAACCACTGTCATGTTAATAAATGTGGACCTGTCTTTTACAGGGCACTTCAGCAACTCATCCCAGTGACTAAAATTAGCGCTGTCAAAGAAAGTGGGATGAGTCCCCTCCATTCTGCAGCCGCTGGGGGACATGCCCATTGTGTAGAGGTACTGCTCAAAGCTGGCTATGATCCAAACTTCATGCTGCACCCAAGGGTGCGCCGCAACTATGATGATGAACGCAGGTCTGCCCTTTTTTTTGCTGTGTCCAACAATGACCTTCAGTGCACCCGCTTGCTGTTAGAGGCTGGGGCAATGGTGAACCAGGATCCTATCAACTGTTTGCAGGTGGCTCTTAGACAGGGCAACTATGAACTGATCAACACACTGCTGAAGTTTGGGGCAAATGTAAACTACTACTCCCGCATCAACACCACTCACTTCCCTTCAGCACTGCATTATGCCTTAAAAGATGAAGTCATGCTGAGGATGATTCTGAACTATGGATATGATGTTAAACGTTGCTTTGACTGTCCTTATGGTGACAGTTCCCATGTCTATGCTCCTTGGACCACCTCAGTCATCAAAGACATGGTGGTAAGAAAAAACATGTCTTAGGGTTGCAAAGGGTGAAGAGTAGCACTTCTTTTAAAGGTTGCTTTTTTACTGCCACTTGCCTCTGATTTTCTTTTTAGTTCTGTGAGGTCATAACCGTGTCTTGGCTGAAGCACCTGTCTGCTCAGGTGGTGCGCATCATGCTCGACTACACTGACCAGGTCTCCTTCTGCACCAAACTTAAGGAAACTTTAATGGAGCAGAAACAATGGCCAGACATCTGTCACATTCAAAGTATGATTAATAATGATTGCTCAACCTATCAGCAGAAACGTTGAAGGTTTTATGTAACTTCTCTGACTTAACTGCCATGGTTTTACAGGAAATGCCCGTAGCCTGAAGCACCTGTGTCGGTTGCGGATAAGAGAACATCTGAGATGCCTGCGCATGAAAGCTCCAGTTTTCATCAACTTCCTTCCTCTTCCTCCTAGGCTGAAAGATTACCTACACTACAAGGAGTTTGATGTATACAGCAGAGGCAGCATGGTTGAAAAATTATTGTAGAGGGACAAAGACGAGCACTCTTTGCCTTGTTATTTTCTGTTTGGGGTATTATTTACGTTTTATGTACTTTATGCTTTGCAGTGTTATTTCCCCCAAACTTGATTTAGATTTTCTATTTCTTAATTTAAACTGCACATGAGTGAATTAAACTTTGGTCCCAGTTTTTAATTATTGCGTTGTTTTTTTTAACAAAGTTATCAAAAACATCCAGAATGTCACAATTCTTTATTCTTTTAAGTAATAATGGAGATGAAAAGAATAAGTGCCTCATTGTCATCACCTTCTGGGTAAAGCAAGCATTACAACAGCATGTATGTTCTGCAGACACACACACTGTGTCTGTCAAACTTTCTTACAGTAAGAGTGTCTCAAAACTGTCATCTACAGTATTTGCGATCACTTGCCTCTCTTTTGTAAAACATGAAAATGTATGTTATACAAATGAAAACTACTGTATAGATATACAGGAATAAGACGTGCAAATTCAAAGTGTGCAGAATCGGGGCTGCCTCGCACATCGTGTTGTCTTTGTGAGTATTAGTTTCACCCACATGTTCACTTACGCATCCAGTTGTGGTAGTAATTGGCTCCGCCACTGGGTGGCGCCGATTTTCTCGTATGTAAACATAGTGACGGCAGCGTTTTGCAGTGGTGGAGAAGAACGTGTACGTCATTTTCACAATGGCGGAGGCTGGGTGAGGAGGAGAGTGTGTGAGAGAAGCGGCGCCGTAATCGTTACAGCTACATTGCCCGTAAGACGTGCACGGTGCCCGAAAATGGCCCTGAACCCCAACGCAGTGGGGAAAAAGGACTCAGAATGTACCGAGACGGACGATCTCCAACCGGACGGTGGCGAACCCCAGAAGAATTCCGCCGCCACCTCGTCCACAGCCAACCAAAATGGCGATCAGCCTGGATGTGGAGACAGTGTAATGCCCGAACATGAAGCCACTGAGCGGCGGAGGAGCGTGCAGACGGACCCCCGGAGCTTCAGCACTTCTCCCTTGCCGGGCCAGAGACCCGCCGAAGAGCTGCCACGGAAAAATTTTCAAATCCCGAGGAAGATACGGGAGCGGAAAGGTGGTGCCATATCGGTGCTATTTTGAACAGAGCCTGTACTGTCTTTCATATTTCTTCTGCTGCTGCATGTTAGCTACCCTGCTAGCTAGCTGGTCTGGCTCGCTAGTTTAAAGAGTTTTAACAAAATGTTCAGCGACATTTTGGGTTCAGATGGATCAGCGCCCTGCAGGTTAAGCACACCGATAGCCTTGACTGGTGTAGCGTGAGTTGTTTTAGCAGACACGGCTTTGGTAGTGAGGCTCAGGTATCCAAATTAACAGTGAGCAGCAGGCAGCTCCGTTGCTGTGAAAGCGGCACTTTGAGAACCGCTCACTTAAAAGCCCACTTGCTTGGTTTCTTCACCTTTTCATGGGACCATAGTCTGGTTGAATAATGTTGCTAAAGTCATGAGTGTTCACAGCCATCACCTGACATCATGTAAGTGTCTCGTTGACCTCAGTGAAGGGCATGGATGTATCCACCCCATCAGTCTGCACAGCACTGTGCAACTTTTTAATGAAGTCCAACTAATGCTGCCCATACATTGTCCCAGCTCGATAAAACTGGCATTTCAGAGCATCCTTTTTACACATCACCTATACACCCTTAAAACATTAAATATTTTGCAGCCCCATACACAGGCCCTATCCTAAAGGAAGGTTGAAGTACACATAAAAAAGTCGCAAAACAGTTACACGTATAGAGCTTGTTGTAAAACATATATTATTTCTTAAAGACAATGTTGAAATGTAGTGGCTCATCTTTAAGCAGCTGCTCCTGCCTGTGTAGTCAGCTGTTTCCCCACCATATTGCACATGTAATGTTATTTCACAAGTTAAAAACTGTAGAGCTGTGAGACAGACTTGATTGTATGTGTGCTCAGTGGATCTGTCCCCAGCCCTTTGTCTTACGTGACAGATCTTTACTATTTGTTGCCCATGGCTTGTTGCTGATGGGGCTCAATTCAGATGGCTTATAGTAATGGGTTCCCTTATTTGCACGTGTTTGGATAGACATGATACAACGTATGTAAATCCAGATGGATGCCAGGCTTGGTCACCTCTACAGCAGTTTCTTCACATAAGGGATTTCTGGTTATACTTGTAAAACAATGTTTTCCTAAATAACGCTTTATTCTCCTAAGCTTAGTTCACTAACCTGTTGAGATGAGCTTTAGGATTTAGCAGATACGTTAACATAAGACGCTGCTGGATCATAACACCCCCTGCTTACAGTCACCAGACACACACATAGAGAATTCTTGCTTGCCAGTGCTCCGTTCACATCACATCATCCTGTACTATGTTTTACATGAGAACACGTGACTTGAGTGTCGCACTTACAGGGATAAGGGACCCCCCCCCCATTACTACTGACAGGGCTACAGACATTTGTCCCTGTACGATCTAATGCAATCCAGTATAGCAGCTCTGCCATGAATTATGCTTTTACAAGGTTATAATTACTCATTGTTGAAGTGGAAACTGTTTGAAATGTGATAATTCTACTGTTTGTTTATTATTGAGGTCATAGTGGGTGGTGGAGTTGTACTGGAGGGCATTATAAAATGAGTTGGTTCTGATGTTTTGGCCACCCAATTTAAAATGAAAGAGGGTGCCAAAACATAAGAACCAAGGGATTCCACCATATGCCATTTATTTGCTTCTATATTCTAATACACTCAATCCTCTCTTTGTGCACAGGCTTGTACCAGTTTCTGCCTCCTGACAGTCGGGAGTTTGAGGACCTTGTGAAGATTGTCTCCTCGTTTTACCTCGACTCATCATCGCGAGGAACCTTCTCCTACTGCAAGGCCAGGCTAATTCACAATGAACTGCTGGAGAAAGAGGTTGACCATGGTTTCCTGTAACTTAGTGTTAGCATTAGCATTTCAGTTGCTCTGTTTTTACCAACAGTTTCAGAATCAGAATCAGAAAGAACTTTATTGCTGAAGCCTATATGGCAAAAACATAATTGTCTGTCTTCAATGTTGAGATGTTGAGCCACTTGAGCCAAGTGTTGTAATTCCACCAATGTTTCAGTAGCACATATGACAGAAAAGAGCACACGCTGAGAACAGGGTGTAATAATGTTCTCAGCATTTGCTGCTTCAACTTACACCTACTACCAGAACGAACATACTGTGTGCTTCAAGCAGCTGTATCTCATTTGCTGTCTACTCCCTTTGTGTGCCAGTTCATCGAGAAGCGAAGAGAAATGAAGCAGGAGGGGCGCACCGAACAAGAACTGACTGAATCGTACTGCTTCCTTTTTCCAGACAAATCCAAGGTTAACTTGGCTGTTTTGCTGAAACACATATTGATAATTGACAGGTTATGAAGCATTATTTTTGTCTTACTTGATTGTGAGCTTTGTATGTTCTCTTGTAGCTCCAGTGGATCTGCGAGAAGGGTCTGTCTGTTGGACACTCCAGGATAACCACACTAGGAAATCCATCAACGGGTAAGTTTCCCTGTGTTGTTGGCCCGGCGGTTGATTTAACAGTAGAGTCGGAATAGAAGTAGATGGAATTAGATTTTTGGATTCCTGTCTTGATGAGTTTTACTAGCCATACTATTTTATTTCATTTATTTATTTTTTCCGGATTTCAATTCAAAGTTTTGTCTGCGTCTGAAAATATCTGTTTTGCTTCTGACATGATAACATTACCAAGCAAGAAAGCTATAGTGTGGCTTTGCTTTGAACAGCAATATGGGTGATTTTATTTATTTATTTTTAAATACACTAGATTAATGCATTTTGCAGTATAATTTTGGTGCGTTCCTCTGGTGATTCTTCTATTTATTTCATTGTAGGTGTTTATCTCTCCAAGTATTCTGATTTGTTACAAATCAACCCTTTTGAAGTGGGGTCATTTGGAGACATGATTGTTTTTAAAGTCATGAGGGTATGGCTGCCATTAAACTTTTATTTTGTAATGAACAGATTTGTAATTCTTGTCAAATTTGAAGCTAACTGGTATACATTTTTTTTTTTTCTCAGGGCCGAATAAAGCACATCTACGAGAACATGCCTAAGAATGCAATAGAGCCTACACCCAAGTTTGACTGTCACTTATCCAAAAGTGCCAATAGAGTTACATCTTTGCTGTCTTACAGGGCTTTTGAGCTCACACAGGTAACATTAGTTATTCTTTATTTACTTGTTGTATGTATGTGTTGTCAAAGAAATGTTTGAAATCTTTTTTGGACAGTATTTCTCTGTTAATGTGAGTCTTCCATTGCATTCTAGCAATATTTCTTCGAGTTTGCATTTGATGAAATTAAGGCAAGGCCCAGGCATGTGTGCCCCTATGCTGTGGTATCCTTTCAGTACAAAGGCAAGGAGGCTGCAGCAACTCCTATGACTGTGCACAGGTACATATCACTACAGAAAATGGTGAAATGTATTTGCAATACCTTGGCAATTCTCTCACTGATTTGTGTTTTCTAATTTTTATTTTTTATTTTTTGGTTTCTGTCCTTAACAGGTTTAACACTATTCCCCCTGAGGGAAGTAGAGGTAAAAAAAACAATTACTGTCTTTTTATAATATAAACAATAACATATTTAATCATTGTCACCACTTTGTGTTGTTTTAAATGTGGTGCACAACCAGTGTGCAATAAAACTAGCTGCGAGTCTCTAACAGAATTGTTAACTGCTCTGATGTTAATCAGTATCACAGGGGTATTTTATTTGTTTTATTCCTAACTTAATTTTCATTATTTGTGGAAAATAATCCAACCAGCTAGCTCATGTCTAACAAAGAGTGTGTGACAAAAATTAGCATTTGTGACAAAACATCACTCATGAAAAGTTAGAACTGCTTTCTGCTTACATTATACATTATTATTATGTTGTTGATGCCATAACAGGGAAAAGCTGCTACACTGTGTGGAGTGGTCCACTTGTAAACAAGGGGCAGGAATTATTCCCAATCTGTTTACGATCCTCTTCACGACCCTACCTTCCTTTTAAACTGTGAGTAAGCAAGTCTCTTATGTTATTTTGTGAATCTCTGAAAAACAAATTCAGTGCTACTAGAATCTTATTAATTATTAAAGGCACTTTTTGCCACAAATTACTTTTACATACTGAACTTAATCGTTGCATATATCTTGTAGTTGAGAAGAGGAGGTTAGTATTCACTGCAAAATGATTTGCTTTCTGACAAATCTCCATGTGTTCACCTGTAGGCCTGAGAAGCTGGAGGTGACTCGGGGTATGCAGCTGGAGCAGGTGAAAAGAAAAATTCCCCCTGTGCTTTTTTCTTGGGACACCTACAGTGCATCACGGGAAGGTCAGTCTGAACTAAAAATCCCATGTAGATCTCAAAATAAAATATAATAAAATATTTGGTCTTGTGTACAGAAACGCAGTATAGTTTATAGCACAATATGAGGAAAATCTGCAAAGTGTTCAATTGCCAATAGCAAAAATAAAATAAATATTCTGCTGACAATAATCATGGGGTGAAGTTTAATCAGTGAATAATAGATATATTAAAAAAAAATTTAAAAGCTGATTCCTACTTGGGGCTGCTGGTGCACCCAAAACGCTTACGTTTTGCACACTCTGATTTGATTTGAGAGTGATTGCATATGCGATGATCTGATAGATCAAATGTTCACATGCGCAGCGTGAACCCATTGCACGAGTAAAAAGATTTCTCATGCATTGCAATTCAGACCAGAGATTCGAACCTCACCCCAACAGGTGAGACCCCACCCAGCCACCAAGGGCCACCTTGGTGCTGGTCCCGAGGCCGGATAAAATGGGAGGGCTGCGGCAGGAATGCAGGAAAGGCATCCGGTATAAAAACTCATGCCAAATCAAAGTGTGGAAAACATTCTGTTGTGGCTCCCCCTGAAGGGACAAGCCAAAATCTGTTGATTATTGCAATTCATGCACTCTTTTGCCTAGTGTTTGTCACACATATGATGACAATGAAAATATAATTCATCAGTCAGCTCTAGTGCATAGATGAGTTATGTGGCTGCTTTGTATTCAGACGTACTGTTCTCTGCCCACAGTGATGAAGTGTGGAATGTCCTGTAGCTTGTTTGAGGTAGTAGATGGAAAAGGCAAACCGAGTTGCGGCAGTTTGGCAGCACTGGTCAGCAAACTGGAGAGGGACAGAATGGTGAGTCACCCTGTAGCTGTTGCCTACCATGTTCTCATACATTACCATTCCAAAAAGATCTGCAGTCAGCGCATAGTTTGTCCACAGAATAAACTCAGTGGAATTCACAATTGTTTAGAAACCCTCACAAACCTCATAAATAATTAACAGTAAAAGTTAAGATATTTATATATTGTTGCATTTATGCATCATCATTTGATTGTGTCATTAATAAAGTTTTTGTTTTAAACCCAGTTTTCCTTGGAACCTTGTTAAAAACTATACTAAAGTGCCACTGTCATACAAATATGCACTTATTTTAAATTGCCTACATGGTCTCATCTGTCTCATCTGTCTCTTCTTAAAGGTGCTGGTGAAGTCCTTGCTTGACAGGGGTTTTCTTTTCCTGCTCTCCTCAGCTCAAATGGTTGAGTCCAAAGGTACCAGAAGGCTTTTACTTCTACCTTATACTGTAATTTTCTGTTGTGTCAGTTCAACACCTACTACCTAAAAAAAAAATAAAAATAAAATAAAAAAAAAACTGTTTTCTAGAGCGACGGGGGAGAGCTGAGAAGAACCTGCAAGCATTGTTCATATTTCAGGAGCCAAGGGTGGTTGTTAAATATTGTAAGTATTATTCACCATTATTTTTCTTATCCAGCAGATTCTTCCAGAATTTGTTGTTTTATTAGAGTGTTCATTTTTGAATCTTATCTGCCTCTTCAAAAAACAATTTAAATTATCTCTAAATGATCTGATCACTTTACGTGCACATATTCATCGTATCTTCGACACAGATATTTACATATATCTTCAATTTCAGCATCTAGACTGTTTGAGCCGGAGCCGCTGACGGTGGAGCCCCAGCCTGCTACACTGTCCTCCATGGAGCACTTTATTCCTGCTCTGCACTATGCCCTGTTCAAGCTGCGGCCCAACCCAGGAAAAGACCTGAGCTCTGGGGTGGAACGACAGGCCGCTGATTACCTAATGCGGATGGATTCGGGCACAGTGCGACCATTCATCCTGCCTGACTACAAGTGTAACATGGACGATCGAACCATACCGGTCACAGTACCTAGACACAAATTTAACATGGACGCAGTACTGCGTTCTTATGTCCATAATCCTGCCAACTATATTTTACCACTGAACAAGGCAAAGGACATCATTGAAAGAATACGGAATCCTGTACCCGTACCTACGCCTGCTCCAGGCCCTGTGGAATACAGCCCTGTTTCTGACTGGGGTGGCTCAGACAGAGGATCAGACAGGGCAGAGAGACCCTCAGAAAAGGTTCACCATGAGAGGCAACCTTCAGAGAGGCCACCACAAGAGAGACAAGCCCAGGAGAAGCCACCCACAGACAGCAGCAGACGGAAGCCTGGGTTGGCACACTCAAACGGTGCTCAGTTGCAGCTCAAGCCCCAGACTGAGAGCCAGCCTCAGCCTCAAAGGCTGCGGCTGTCCCAGAATGAATATGATAAAGACAAGATGAAACAGTTGCTAAAACTGATTCAGCTCCATAAGAAAGCACTAATAAAGGATCCTGGGAAGGAAAGGGGAGAGGATGGAGCCTGGGATGCCAACAGTCTGAAGAGAAAGTTTGAAGGAGATGAGAGGGGAGGCGCGAACAAGCACCAACGCACTGATCCACTGAGTAATGGGGAACCGAGTAGAGGTGAGTCAGTAGCCTTATTTAAAAGGTGTATATTTATTTTTTGAGAGACAACGCTGCCTTTTGGCATCAGATAATAGTCGGTTATTGTACTGATTAAAATCAAACCTTAATTGATGTCTTTCATTTCTAGATGCATGCATTTTATAGTTTATATTCCTGCCTTCCAATGTGGTTGCGGCCACTATTGCAGAGGTATTTGCTCTAGATCCTGAACCTGTACGTTTTTTCTTCCCTGTGTGATACTGGATTATTTGCTTTCGCATTATTAGCTTAATTGTGTATGTGTGTCCTATTAGGCACCCAAGCAGATGATATGGGAGATGAAAGTACGCAGAGTGACAATCTGACAGCAGTGATGGAAAGCATGGGTATTTATGACACCGATCTAAGAGCCCGCGGCAACACCAACTCCTCAGCGGTCAGCGAGACCCATCGTCTTCTTAAGATCCTCCTAGCCACTCTCAACAAAGCCGTGGCTCAAGGTTCAATGTCTTTGCAATCAAATCACGGTGAATCATCAACGGTTTCAGGAAGGGGGGAATCTGCTTTTTCTGAACCAGATCTTAGGAAACAGAATGAGCCCCCATCACAAACTAACTACACAGAGGTAAAATGTTGTTCGTTATTGTGTTGTTAATTTAGTACTACAATGCATTAAAAGCATCCATATACCTAAAGATAACCACTGGTGTTCTCTCTCTTCAGGAGGACATGGACTGTAGCCCTGATAGTCCCTTCAGCATAAGCTCCCCACCAGAGCAAGCTCACACCTCAGATAACCCAACCTGGGTTGTTCCTGTGAATGAAGGTACATCAAATCAGTTTGTTCACACATACCTCTACTCCTGCAGCTACATTTAGATCTGGTTCACAAGGCAATACTGTGACAAGTTTCCTGTGTGCTTTTCTCCAGAAAAACCACAGCCTTTTCCTGAGACGAAGCCCGAGCCAGAGGCTGCAATAGTTGCAGACACCCAACCAGAGCCTAAGACGCCTGTGGCCGAGGAAGTAAAAGAGGAGGCTCCTCCACCGACATTACCTGTTGTAGAGGAGGTTCCCTTCAGGCCCTCCATCAGTTTGGACACTATACTTAACCAGGAAATTCACAGCCTCACTTCTGACATTAAAAACATTATGCAGACTCACCACATCTGTTATACCTCACAGCTACCACCACGGTTGCCTCCACGTCACTGCTGGCAGCCCAACAGCTGCTTCTCAGACTTTGTTGTACCCTATGTATCCCCTGTCTCCATTCAGGGACATGTCAAAGCACTGTGTGAGAAGATGGACAAGTTGATCCCTGCCCCACCTGCTCCCTCCAAGGTCACTTCTCCACCTCCCCCAGTGACAGCATCTCATCTTACAACACCAGACCCTGCCCCCATTCAGACTTCCAAAACTAAAGCAGAGCCCTCCTTGTTGAAAAGCACCACCACCTCTCAAAGTTGTAAAGTGGGCAGTGTCAAAGAGACAACTGCTTCCACTAAGGCTAAAACAGAAACCACAACCGCAGAGGTAGTGGGAGAGATGTATTCTCCCTCTCATGTCACATCGGACTCTCCAGAGCTCAACTCTCAAAATCCATGTTCTGCTTCTGGCAGTGGGTCTGGCCTGCTGGCCGGCAGCCTCATTGGTCAGCTGAAGCCGGAGGTCTTTAGCAGCCTGGTGGAAATCTTTAAGGATGTCACTAAGAATACAGTAAAATTCTACATCTACTCTGGTGACGAAGGGGAGGAGAGTGAGGTCTGCAAGGAAATAAAGGTACAAGAAAACGTTCCAGTGTTGCTGTGAGAGAAAATTATGGATCATGATTTGTTATAATTGTATAGTGTCAGAAAATATTGAATTGTTACTCTGCAGGTTCCCTGAACTGTAAGTGGGTCAAAATCACAGGCATTAATATATAGGGAAGAAAAATCAAAATCTTGTCTGTGGATCATTTAATAAGGTTGTTTAAACATAAGAGCTTTTAAGGTTATTAATGAGGTTGTTTAAGACCGATATGTGCAGAATTTTCTTTTTTTGTATTTTTCATTTATAGACTCATTCTAGTTAACTTTTTTTAACTTGAAATAAAGAGCCTCCACAGCTTTCTGTGGTGATACGTGGCACAATGTATGATAGTAAACTGCTTCCTTTTTGTTACCGTGTGTTTCATGTCTCAGTGCTCAGCTCTTTATGCATCTGTCAGTCACTGAGTACTTTTACATGCAAGAGAGAAGGACACATTTCATCTGTCTGCCTCAAACAATTACGTTTCTCCTGTCTGTCACAAAGGAGTACTTAAAAAGCCTTGGCAACAGTGAGTGCAGCCCGCAGACATTTCTGGAAAACAGCGGCAGTTTAGATAAGCTCCTCATCATCATTCGGAACGAGGACATTGCTGCCCATGTGCACAAGGTAAGATCACCTCTTCTCACCCTCTTCATCAGCCTCAGCTCCAGTGTCTTCAGTTCAGATGACTCAAAAGCACAAATAATAGTTTCATTTGAATTTATACACGTTCTGTTTAGGTTTGTTTTATATGTTTTATTATCAAAAAATAACAGTGAAATAACATCTTATTTTATCCTGCAGATCCCAGCTCTGGTATCTTTAAAGAAGTTGCCTTCAGTGAGCTTTGCTGGAGTTGACACTCTGGATGATGTCAAGAACCACACATATAATGAGCTGTTTGTGTCTGGCGGCTTCATGGTGTCTGATGAGTTTGTCCTCAACCCTGACCTTATCACACAAGGTAAGACTTACTTTCTTTGTACATGTTAATGGAAATGTCAGTTGGACAGCACTTCAGAGCATGCATTGCTTGTATTGTGCAGAGCGCTTGCAGGGGCTGCTGAAGTTCTTGGAGGAGCAGAGCACTCCTGAACACCCCTGGCAGTGGAAGGTGCACTGCAAGTCCCAGAAGAAGCTAAAAGAGCTTGGGAGGTCAGTATCTCGACAGATGCTCAGCCAAGATGGTAATAATGATGTTATAATGGTGCTGTCTTGACACTGCATTGGTTTACTGTTGCTGTTTTCTTGTAGGTTAAACACAAACACTATGGGGCTGCTGAATCTTCTGACAGCTTATCAGAAGAAGCACCTAGTGGAGTTCCTCCCTTATCATGAGTGTGACACTCAGTCGCGGCAGGCTCCAGACTTAGAATGCCTGATTAAGCTCCAAGCACAGCACACACAACAGCGGCATCTCATTTTCCTCACAGGTATCTACATCACTGTCACTAAGATGCCCTTTGACACAACATTGTTGATACACACACACTGTTCCTGACTAATTGACTGTATGATTACTCAGTGTTACATGATGTGATGCCTTTTTGCAGAGAGGCCATTTGAGATGTTCCTACAGTACTCCAGAAATGGAATAGTGATAGCAAGCATTGATGACGTTATGAGTGGTTTCCACAGTCTGATTGGCTCGATTAATCAGAATGAGCTCCCAACACCGCCCTCTACTGGTATGTACTGTAAACAGCAGGCCAATCACTGAATTTCAGATCCCTTTGATGTTGAGTTGCGGTGGAATTGCTTTGCTAAATTGCCTTTGGTTCTTGTTAGTTAAACATGTCAGCAATACCACCACTTTTTAAACATTTATGATCCATTATTACGACATTTGTAGACAATATCTTTATCTCCCATTTTCTGTTCATCTTTCTCTATCTCTCCCAGTAGTGAATGATGAATGTGTGGAAGAGGAGGACATGTCATTAGATTCTGATGATGGCGAGCCTCCCACGATATCAGATCCCTCAGAACAGAACCAGGACTCTGAGAAGGAGAATCCTCCGCAGCCACCCCCACCAGAGATGGAGGAATTTCGTCCTCCGCTCCCAGAACAGCAGGCCACCCCTGAGAGAACTCCAACACTGTCAGATTACAGTGCTCTAAGAACCGCCATCTCTCAGTTCAAAGCCACCAACCAGATAGGCATTGGCTCTTCAGACATTGGCAGCTTGTCACCAGGAGGTTTTCCTGTGAATCCCCACCAGAGCTTTCTGTGCCCTTCAGCGTCCTGGTCATCCTACACTGGCTCTTCTAGCTATGCGGCATCCCCTGCTTATCCTGCGTCGCCATGCAGCAGCACCCAGGATCAGGAGTATCGACCCCCAGTTACAGCTCCTACCACAGTTCCAGCCCCCCCGGTCACAATCACAACAGGACCTCTAGCCAACCTGGCTTCCCTCCCCTTGGAGGTCAAACCTCCCCCTCCACCTCACCTCATGATGCTGGGTCACACATATGGCTCAGAAACTGGAGGAGCTGGGGCTACTGGGAATTCTCCGCTCACCACCCCCCTCCCTTTTACAGACCAGAGTGACACGGCCCAGCCAGGCTACGTGGCCGGCATTTCTAAAAATGCTAGTGGGACGCCCACACAACATGACAGGACAGCTATCGGACCTGGGGAGGTTGTATGGGGCACGGCAGGGACCAGCAGTTGTGAGACTGTCACATCTGGCCTGGTGGACCCAAGTGGGCTTTCTACGACTGGGGAAACTGTAGGAAGTAACACCCCTAGCAGTCAAGGGGGCAGGACTCAGGTGAATTGCACTGATAACCTTGGTCCATCTGTGGGCATTCCCACAGTGGCCACCAGGGCAGGAGCAGTAGTCAGACCTAAGCTGCCTCCACATCCAATGTGTGGTATGGGATATGGTAGTATAGGCAGCATCCCAGGACAGATGGATCACGGGCCTATACGGGGGGCTTTGGGGCCGGGTTCTTTAGGAAACTATCGAGGGAGGGGAGTCCCACCTGTAGGACTTTGGCCTCGGCCAGGACCAGGACATGATCGGGGAGGTGGAACTGGAAGTGGACCTTGCTCTTGGGGTTTTCCAGGCAGGGGTGGGGCACAGGATTACTACTCGGACTACACATACTCTCACAATTATGCCCCTGAATAGACAATGACCATGATCTAAGGGGCAACACAAATGCCATACTCCAGAGACTATTAGAGATGGCTGAATGTATATATTTTCTTGTCATAAACATGTTGATTTAAATCCGTAAATAAGGATCATGGTTTTCTACATTAATAAAAATTGATACAGGCAGTGCCGAGTGTCCTACTGTCACATAAACTGTATGTACACTCTTTCCATGTGAGGTATTTGAGACCCCGTTCAAACCACTATATTTATATTTGCCAAGAGATGTAAATGGCCTTCCAGCTTCTTGGAATTTATCATGTTATTTCTGTTTGTCCCAGTTTGGAACGGTTTTTGAACAAGGGGAAAGGCTGATATTTTTTTAAGGAAAAAAAAAAAAAAGTGAATGAAATTTCACTTTTGCTGTTGGTTTTCTTTTTTATTTTATATTTGGTTGTCCTAAATTCTATTAAAATAAAACATTTCAAATCTTGTTTGTGATGGGTTTGAGGACAAGCATACCATTAAACATTTTACTGAGCTGCTGGCAATTTGGATGTGGAGCAGTGAGATGGATAACTTAACATCGTGTAGCTGGAGACTAGTATTAAATTTGGTAAACAAACGTGTGAAGAGAAATGAATTAAAATAAACTGAGAGCTTAAATATATTTGAGAAAAAATTCTGGTGTATTGGTACAAAAACTGTATGCCTGAAGTATATTATTAAAGGTATTTAATACGAGTGAAAACATTTTCCATCATGCCGATGGGCACAGAGCACTGCAGTAGAAACCAGTGAAATCTATTTTTTCTTGCAGTGTAAGCTGTGAATAGAAAGCAGTTTATGAAAAATTCTCAGATACCATTTTGACAGTCAGTGACCCTTCAGCTCCATCATCACTGATGGGCTCCGTAGGTTTCAGGTCCGCTCTGGGCTTTTTTTTTTTTTTTTTTTTTTTTCTTCTTTCTTTTATCGCAGTGGAATATCTGGTGGAGTCCAGCACTAGAGGTCGCCGTTACCTCTTAATGTGAAAAATAGGTTAACACTTATCTCCAGAGCCCCGTTCCAGCTGTGCAATAGTAGTACCATGGTAACTCTGGAAACTGTGAAAGAATGTTTTTCCCCATTAAATCAATTGCTGATAATACCCTTCACTCAAAGCCTTATTTATTTATGAGAGGCTTACCAAGCAAGAATGTGTGTTCCAGCATTACCTTAGTCCATATGCACGTTTACCCCTAGAAGCTGCTTGGCACAAATACATTCTCCAGCCGTGAGCAGCTCCAATCGGAGATGTTTTGTGTGCATCGTTCAAGGGATTAATAGAGGTGTTACTATAATACAAAGAAAACTATCCAAACAGTGTGTGTGTGTGTATATATGTGAATGAGCATGCTGGGATAAAGCAAATTACAGACTAAATGCTGACTGCATGGGTAATCTAGCGCCCATTTTTCTGCAGTGTTTTAAAAACCAGTTTCCCATTCTAATTAGAAAGTATAGTAACAATATTCCCATTATCATAACACTGTGACATTAGTACTTGTATTTAAGTTACTGAGCTGATCATGACATGGCTTTTACTGCCAACTGTTCGGTTATGTCCAGTAATCACTCTTTTTTTTTTTTTTTTTTTTTTTACCCTTTCTAGCTTTGTTCTTCACTGACTCAGTGGAGAAATGTAATGTATTTAACATTAGGAGCTAACGCTAAATGTTTTACTAACAACTGGGTCGCTGAAAACACTGAGTGTCACAAAACAAAAAACAATGTAGAGATTATCAACCACTGTATTAAGCTACCTAACAGTATAAAATAAGTAGCCTAAGGAAACTCACCAGCTACAACCCTACAATAATGCTAAAACATTAATGCAACATTAGCTCACTAATAATGCCATAAATATTAATGTGACAATAACTGGGACTTTTAGTACTACGGTATTTTTACATGATAATCATTGTTAATGAGGGGGATGTTTCTTGGGATACATCACAATGTGATATTGGTACCATATTGATGGATGAGGCATTGATATACACTTTTCTACATAAGAAAAAATGGAGTCTAGAATTGCTCTATTGCGAAATATATATTATATAATATATATTCATCACACATATACTCATTGGGAATTATTTATAATACTATAATTATTTACTGATACTAGGCCACTTTTTCTGTTGAAACTATTTTAGTTACTGTACATGCTTCTGGTTAGTTTAATAAAAATGTTAAGTTCATAAGTAAATAACGTAAAGAAAACTGTCAAAAAAACTCAAGTACGTACAGAATGTACTTCAATAGAGTACTTAAAAATATGGGAATTCTTATTCCATCACTGTGTGAAGCCAGCCATTCTTACACGCACACGCACTAATCTGATTCCATCTTTCAAAATAAAAACATATTTCTTTGGACAAGGCCAAACAGAGAAAAGTAAACACCAGATCAAGAAAAGCATATTCCCTTGCTGCACAGTTCATGTTCTAGACTGTAGACATGTTTAAGTGTTTACATGTTTCCTGAAGAGGCACCTCAGCAAGGCGTTAGGCTTTAGGCAAGAATACATTTTAGCTTTGCTCTGATATGGACGTAACTAAGTACTATTTCTCTTGTTGTGGGCCTTAATACCTGAGATTTTTAGTATCCTCTTGTTTTCATTGGTATTGAATTATTTTAGCGTGTAGCCTACAAGACAACATTGCCTCAGAGTAGAGCATGACCAGGTAAGGGGTGTGGTTAGACACATACAATAAAACAATGAAAGTGAAACAAAGAAATATATCCAAAGATATACATCACCCATATCACAATAGATATGACAGACTACAGACATGCTGATGGTTCAATGGAATTGTATACAGTGGTGCTTTAAGTTAAATAGACAGAGTGTCAGTGTGTTAAGAACAATTAGTACTAAACACAAAGTACACATTAGGCTGATGAGAGTGACATATAGTTTCAGGATTATTTGGTCATGAACCAAATGAAAACACGGACCTGTTAATGAAAAATCAGGGGATAACAATAGTCCAAGGGAACATGAACCTCTGGCAAGTGGCAATATGATTCAAAACCACATGATAATCTGAAGCTGGAAAAAGTCAGGAAACAGTTTCATATTTCAATCTGGATATCAGGCTGCACCAAAGTGGTAGCAAATGATACTGTCATCTCTAAAGGCAGGCTGCCATAAAGTATATTATCGAGTATCACTGACACTATAAGACATTGTAAAGAGGGCACCCATACTGTCTCTGAAAGTAAAGATCTTTTTTAATGGACGTGGTAGAGCTGTATTTTATCAGGCTTCATTGTTGTCTAGACACAGACTGAACACCAAAGACAAATAAAAAGACAAGAGGATTTTGCAGAGAAGTGCCCAGGATCAATGGTATAAAACGTACACTTTGAATCAGTGTCCTTCATATGTAGATCATAGCTTTATTACTGCATATACTCATTTTTAAATACTCATTCATGAGGAAACGTGCAGTGTTCCCCACAGGGATCTAACCGAGACCAGAATCCTGGTAGATGTCCAGCCGCTTCGTATTGCTGTGAGAAAACAGCCTGGGTTTAAATTCAGTGTAAAGGTAGGATAAACACTCTGTTGCCTGCTGCATAGCAGTTCACAATTATTTAAGCCTATTTTTTAACCAGCCAAGAGCCTAAAAAAGTTATACAATGTAGTATAGTACTCTGGTGGATTTGGAAATAAATGTTGTGTGAATTTCTTGAGCACATTCTAAGTGGAGCGTCCAATTAGAATGAATAAGGGCTTTAGGTGGTATGGTATCCATTGGACCTTCAATGAGCTTGTAAATGTGGGTGGTACAATGTCTAAAAGATGTGTATGTATCTGCCACAGCTGGATGCATCCACTCCTGCCTGATGACTGTTTTGACAGCTCAGTAATAGCCCCTGTTGACAGGCAAGGCAGCCATCCAGGAGTGAAAGCAATTCAACTTGTGCTATTCAGAGTAAAAGTCCCCTTTCACAGTAATTAGATTCTTAAATAAGATGATTTTGTATCCCTAGGAGCCCCACCGAACTGGGGAAAACAATTAATCTAGAAAGGGAACTGCAAGCTATAATTGAAGCTTGATGGAGTGTTTTGCTTCAGAGAAGGGCATCTTTTCAAGCATCAAGAGGTCTTTCCTTTACATCTGTGTAATTTGTTAGAGCGATTCAGTATAATTTGCAGGAAGCAGAAAGACTAAGCTATGCCGAGTCTCACCTTACTGTGTAGACTAGAAATTCTGATGTTAGGCAATTAATGTAATTAGTAAGGCTGTCTATAAATGTATAAGTACATGTTTCTAAAGTAACTTCAAGAAAATCCAAATTTTATTAAAAAGCAACATGTCATATAAGGCAGTTTGTTGCCTGTCCTAATTTGCATAACCAAAGGTTCGAAAAAACAGCCCTAACACACGTGAACCTATGAGTGCTATAATTGTCTTGATTTCAGCAAACAAATTCTCTGTGGTTTGAAACACACCACCTTCTGTTTCAGATGAGCAGAAACAAAAAAGTCCAAAATGATAATTTACACCTATTTTTCTTAAATGCACTGTTAAGGCCTCCCATTTTTAGTAAAGTGCTTACTGTCACAAGGTTAAAATAAAATTCTAGATACCTAATAGCATTAGGATACTAGCTTTACTCATCCTATCTGAGACTGATCCCAAAATCAGCTGTGTGCTTGCATAACCAGGGTCAACAGGAGACCCTCTTTGGAATAGAAAGCCTTTTATGAAATGCTCACATTATGTGTCATTTTTTGTTTTAACCTGTTTGCTAATCATACCAGAAACAATATATCCCAACCCAGCTATATGTGCTGTATCAGGGAGCAAAACCAGATTAGAGGGATTTTAAAACACTGAAATTGACGAAGCACCTGGTTTCTATCCTTTTGTTAATCTCCTAAACCCTAACCATCAACTCATTACCCCATGTAATGTCTCTGTAAAACAACAGGTCATCACAGAATGATAAAACATGGCACATCACATGGCCACATAGTTGCATATTGCATAATCATTGTTAAGGAATTAAATGTTGTTTACCACTGTGAAACCATTTAAAAATTTGCCAAACATATAAAGTCACTAATAATGTGATTAAACAGAGTGATGCATTACAACACAGGGCTCTTTTTTATAACAGCTTTTTGCTTAATCCCTGAGAGTTTAGTAGTAATGATACTCTGCTGTCAAAAAGCTCATCTGTCTCAGTGTCATGCACGGCCGACCATTTGATTTTAGATTTTTTTGTCCATGAATTCACATTCAAGTTGCACAACAATGTTATTCTCTTTGGGCCTGAAAGGAGTCAAGTTTTAATTAGTGATTTAGAAATAATCAAAGACTTCTTCTCTAATGATATGTTCCCCTTTGTGAGATGTGCAGTTACCTTGACATTATATGAAGGATTACATGTAATCCTTTTCAATCTCAGTGCAATTTTAGTCACTCTCAAAACATCATTGGTGCATGGACATGGAATTGAAAAATTAAGAAATTGTTGCCTCAACCTCCATCACTCTATATTATCTTTGGTCACTGACTGTTCTCATCCCGTACAATTATGCGCTGTCATGGCAGTGCATGCAGGCCCTTTCCCATCATCTTTCAGCTGTGTTGTTGTTGTTGCAGTGTGCATTTGAAGCACATTACAGTGGATTAAAAATAAACAAAGGTATACAACCTAATGCCTCCCTCCGGGGTTTGTGTAAGAGCTGCTTGAATATTTGTCACTTCAGTTCCGATTTTGTGGTTGTGTTTGTTCCACAGTGTTCAAAGTGTTCTTCTGTGTTTGATCAAAGAGATGGTGACTTTGAAGAGCTGTCCAGTTGCTGCTATTGTTGTTTTTGGTGTGTTAACACTCCTGATTTCTGTACTTTACCATTTGTGAGATAAGCCGAGCACAGATAGAAAGTCATTGTTTTTTGTTGCCAGATAAATGCAACAAGTTTGTAAAAGGTATGAACAGTTTATGATGGATCAGTGCAAGATGCATCTCTATTTTCTGCTCCATAATAAAAGCTGAGCAGGCAGCTGATCTAATAGGGGTGAATACTTAATGGGAAACAGGGAACAGATGTTTGTATAGTTGTAGGTTACTCAAGTTACAGCTACTATATATTGTAACAGATATGATGTGTGTATTTAAAGTTAAATTCAGTTGATGTAGTGCTATCGCTGAGATCAACTTAACCAAGGGACACAGAGTCAACTGACTTCCTGTGGTGTGTTACACTCATAACTTAGAGCCAGATGCAGTAATGCTGTGCCTGAGCACACAGAAAAGCTAGTAGGTGACTCTTAGGGCTGATAATGACTACTGTGATTGAACAATGTAGGTACAGTACAGTACATTGAAGGTAATAAACTAAAGTTGAAACTTTTATTTCCACTACTGGACCAGATGGCAGAAAAGGGGAGAACTGAGACTGGATATATTGACTTATGTGTTAAGGAAGGTTTTTTTTTTTTATACATCTCACAGTCAGGAAAGAGACATCATATTGCTTTTTACCTTATGGTGTTACAGCTAACTTCTAATAAGATTTACATGCTAATTCCTGAGTAGGGAATTTCGGTTTGTCCTAAAATTTCTGTTTTTGCATTAAAAAAAAGAAAGTTCAGTATCAGCTTTCAGGTATCCATTCATTTCCTTCGTCACTCATCATTGGCTCCATGAATGCCACGTGCTTGTTAGTTTGGATTTTGGGTTGATCTCTCGTAGAGTAGGAGAAAATTGAAGCTAAGGTGCTGGGGTCGTACGTTGCAATGGGGATAACTGGAGGTTTGGGCTGTTTACAGCAGCTGCAGCGACATGGAGTCAGGTAGAGGTAAATGAGGACGAGGACCATGGTCACCAAACAGCCCAGCAATGTTGTGTAGCCAGTGTTGAATGACTCTCCTTCAGGCAGCAGCACTGTCACATTTACCTCCCACGTTGCATTGAGTGCCTGTGTAATATCCATAGCTGTGCATACATACGGACCTGTGTCATTCACCTTGACATGTTGAATCTCTAGTGTACCATTAGGAAACAGGTGAATTAGAGTGTCATTTATGCTATCCTGTGTGATGTAGCCCTTTCTGGGAGAGAGCCATGTAAATGAGAGGTCAGTGCCATTCAAAGATGTTGGGCAGTCTAGATGCACCGGGTCTCCCTCTGAAACAAACACGGTTGAGAGGAGCGTGGTCAGAGGCTGCGAGATTGTTTTGTCCAAAGTGCAGTTGTGGAAGACACGGGTGTGTCGCAGGAACCGGATAGATGATCGGTGGTCCCCATTAAAGGAGCAGGTGTGCTCATCCCTGAAGTCCTTCAGAGAGCCATAACCCTTCAGATCCCAATGCCAGAACACACTGTACATGGAGCAGTCACAGATCAGAGAGTTGTTGTGGAGATAGAGCCCCCGCTGCACCAACCCGGGCAAAGCTTTCAAATCTTCCCAGGGCAGACGAGCCATACGATTGGACGAGAGGTCGAGCATGGTCAAGAAGGGGTGACTATGGTCTTGTATGGAGAAGAATGGGAAGTGTGTGATCTGGTTCAGGCTGAAGTAGACTTTTTTTAAACTTCTCAGACTGCTTAGTGTGCCAGCCTCCACCTGTACGATTTTATTATTGAAGAGAAGGAGCTCCTCCAGCTTCCACAGCCCCTGGAAGTAGTGCTGCTCCACCACTCGCAGCTTGTTTGAGGATAGGTCAAGGTGCCTGATGCCAGTGGTGTTGTGAAACACACCATGGCGTAATTTGCTGAGCTGATTGTGCGCTATCTGGAGGTTTTCTAGTCTGGACATGTTGTTGAAGCTGCCCCATCCCAGCCAGGACAGATTGTTGTGGCTGAGATCAAGGGTGACAGAGAATAAGGGCAGAGACAAAGGTAGCTTGCTCAGACCGCTGAAGCTACAGCTCACTGTGTCAGACATACAGAGGCACATGGCTGGGCAGGTCTCCTCAGAGCTACAAAAGAGACAGAGAAGCACCAGGAGAGGGCCTGGATACAGTCCAAAGGTCATGTTTTTGGAAGTAGGATACTTCAAGGGTTCCAATACCTGCATTTGTCCCTGGTTAGATAACAATCAAATGAGAAACCACAGGATATGTTAAAAAGGTGTTCTTTTATGACCCACCAGCTGCCTTGACATTTACAAAAGATGTATGAGATGATTACAAGGTTAATGCCATGGAGGAGGCCTTAGTATCTGTAGTACAATATGATAAATTAGTTCAGTGTCACAGCCACAGATCTGTGTGCCTGTATCTGTTTTTCATAAAAGTCATATAATTCATCTTTTGAATTACAGACACAGACTATTTAGGAATGCTCTACAGCATATACACAGAATTAATATAGTGAAGTGCAGTAATGAATCCGTTTTATTATTTTTCTTGATCAATCAATTGAGAATTATGAACATTGGTGTTCAAATACATTGGTGCACATATGAAAATGTTTTGTATAACAAAATGTCCAAGACCCTAATAATTTTAGTGTATTATCATCTACAATGACAAAAACTGAAAATATTCACATATAATAGAAACCAGAATTTTTATTTAAAAATGATTCAAATAATATTGCATCAGTCTTACATCAGATGTTGTGTTAGTTGTGATGGTTCAGTCATTCTACATTAAACAAGAAACGTGTAAACCCCTGATTGTTTTATTTCAAAGTCGTGAGCACAGAGCGAAATACTGCTCTTTAAAATAACTTTTCTCTGTTTGTATAGGTGACTTGAAGTTGAACATTATCAGAGAACACTTCAAACTGATTTGCCACTACTGACTTCCTGCAGAAAGGGGAAAAGTTCAAACCACTTCCAGACAAGTGAGCAATTTGGCTCACTCTGTTTATCCCATTCCTCCATCCAAAAAAAGCATAAAAAGCACTTCAATCCACAAGAAAGCTGCTTAGCAACAACACGATGCTCTAACTTTGCTTTGCTTTTTCTCATTCAAAGTTGTAAAAACTATCAATGAATACTCACAACATTGTTGTGTGAATCTTATCTTCTTCTTGGATCCTGCTCCTCCCAAGCTGCTTGAGGGATAACGCACTATATTCTCGTCTTTCTCCTCTGCCAAGTTTAAGGTCCCCTCACTGGCTTTCTCCTCATCCCAAATGAGAGTACCGCTCAGCAAACATCCTGCAGTGCTTTGCAATGTATAACAAACAGCACAGAGCTCTCCTAATCCGCCACAATCCCCTCCTCCTTCCTTGTGTCATTTAGAGAACAGCCTTGCCTCTTCCTTTCTCATTATTAAGTAATGATGTTGGTGGCTGCCCTTCCTTCTCTCTATCTCTTTCTCTCTCAACAATATCAGTTTTCTCACATATTCTATTAATATTCTATTTCATTAAACTTTTATTGCTTACTAACAGATTAGTAGAACCTAGGAGCTTTCCTCATGAATAACACATATGGTATCCGGTAACCTTTCCCCAATTATCCCAGAGGAATGAAATTTAGTGATTCCTACAACACTTTTTTATTTTTTCTTCTGTGTGTGTAACTCTGTCTGGATGTTGGTTTACTTATCATTGTAAATGCACCTGTTTCTTTGAGAGTTCTAGGGTATAGCAAATCCAGTCCATCCCTCTTCATCTCTCTGTGTATCTTGAAGGCTTCTGTGTTGAAAGTCTTTTCCCTTCTGAAGGTCTCTTCTTACCTGTGTGCCTTCTTACCTTGTTGTTTCTATTTTTGTGGTTTTGAGTGGATTGATGTTGCTTGCCCCCTGCCCTGCACACACATTCACACTCTCTTTCTCTCTAAGTGCCTTATGTGGTACATCTCCTCCTTTTCATTCTAAGCCCCTGACATCCCTCCTTCCCCAGCTGTGGGTTTGACTGGATATATGCTGTCCATGCTGCTTGGTCATGGTGGTCCTGACAGCTCTGATTTCTGTCACAGTGAATTAGCTTTGCCTCCCAGCAGCCACCTCCTCACTGCTACTCCCAGCCCTCCACCCCCCTCACTATAAGTGCTTGGGGCTTTGACTGACTCCCACTCACTCCCTCACTCACCACACTGCAGAGGCACCTGGCTGATTCCCCGTAGGTTTAGGCTCACTGGACAGGGCTCACTTCTCAGAGGCTGGACTGATAGGAACAGATGTGTAGTCAAGAGAAGGTGAATGCAGGAAGCTGAAGGGGAATGTTGGATGTACAGCTTTGCTCTTACAGTGTTCTTGTTTAGTCTTTAAAATAGAATTAAGGCTAAGAAACCCCTGTTTATAGGTATTTGTGTTAAAATGAACCAGCTATCACCATTTCTGGCTTTGTGGCATTATACACAGTCTTGTCCCTAGGCTAGTCATCTGCTTGGTTGGAACATGTAAGAAATATATACGCCCACACATGTACATTTGAGATATGTAAGAAAAGGATTCTGAACTGACACTCCTTGTAGGTGTTATGTTTATGTGGGCTTATATCATGGCTCAAATGGCCCCAATGTAATTTGTCTTTTTTCCTACATATTGACCTTTGTCATACTGTGAAGAAAGCCTTTAACCAGAGAGCTTTTTTAAAATAGTCATGTTATATAGATTGTTTTTGGGTAATATGTAACACTTCAGTTGAATGGACTGCTCTGATCATGTGTTGTTTTTTAAGTCGCTAATTGTAAATGGATCACATAAGACCTATAAACCAGTGTGTTCATCTGCATAAGCTGGTAATGATTCATGGTTTGCTGCGTTCAGAAGAATATAAGCATATGGGGCATTTAAATAAGGTGTATAATCTTGCCAGTGTGATGCCATTGCCTGCTTTTGCTTTTAGCTACAGTATAATTGTGCAGGGAACATATTTCTTTCAAGCAGCTCCCATTTTGTTGCTGTTGACATAACTTGAACATTTCAGGTTCTCATTATTTTCAGTATTGACTTCCATTCTGTAAAGGGTCCATTATTTTTCAAGTGCAATCAGTTGTCATTCCACAGAGATCTATTCATAGAGAGTGTGAGCAGGTAAACAAGGCACAGAGATTGGTTTTCTCTGCAGACTTACTTAAACTTCTGCCTCTTTCTGCTGATTGCCTCCCATCATACAGAATACTATGTAGTTCGAGCAAAATAAGGTCATCTAAAATCTCAGTATCAACATTTTCTTTATCTCTTTCAACCTTTTTTTAACTCAGTGTGGTCGACAGATCTTTCTGTGAGTGGGTTTGTTTCTGCATATTGCTATATGGGTCTGTTGTAATGGGACTGTGTAACTCTCACATGCTGTTCTGTAAATTCCCTAATCTATTAGGAAGCCTTAAATCAAGCTGCTTTACAAATCCTTTTTTTTGCATATATTTGGTCTGACCCAGTGTAAGCAAAATAGTCTTATCAAATCAGCCACGTTCAGAGTGGACCTCAAAGCTTAAACTCTGACCCTGATGCATCCTGCCCCCAGCAGAAAATGATTTTCTCTTTACCATCTGCTGCAGAGAAGAGGGGCGAAAGAAGAATCAGGAACACACAGCAGCACAGGGATGTCTCCTCTTACCTTGCCCTTGAGAAGCAGTGAAGCTCAGTGTCTATAGCATAAATCTTAAATTCTCAGATGAGAGAATGAAGCATTAAAGCGCAGAAATGCATGAATGCAGAAATTTATTTAAGGCTACTGTTTCTCTTCTTTCTCTGTAAAATGAATGCTAGGGTCATAAAAAACAAGTGTTATGTTACAATATCCATATTAGCTTCATATCAAGTTACTCCTTTATATCTTACTTCAGTAACATCCTGTAATATGGTTTGAAATGTAATTTTAACTGAAGAGAGAGAAATAAACAGTGTCAAGCTGCATGTTTATTATTGAATAAATATTTCATGAAATGACAGGGGTGGACAAGACACGAGCGAGCCTGACTGTCACATTAATGCATTGAAATATCCAACAGCAACTCTGTAAATTCTGCAGCTGAAGGGTTTTCATAACCTCTGTCTGCCAACTATGAACCCTTGAATCTGAACATACGCACCCTTGTTGAGTATTTATTCTGCCTTTCAACAGCTTTTGTTAGTGTGGCTGGCAGCCAAGCTCTCAGAAACGAATGAGTCAGTGCCTGGATAAAGATTCAAAGGATTGAGTTCTATTTCTTTTCGCTCCCTGGGTGAATTTGCACTCTAGATGAGGTCTATGTTGAAAAGAAGTTTCAGACAGTGCAAGATTGTTTGCTCGTGATGAGCCGCTGCTCCGCTCCATATGCTCTATAATCACACTGATTGCAATACATTATTTGAGAATATTTTACTCTGAACCTGGTGAGATAGTGGCTTTATATGTTGCATAATGACACCCTTTGCATTCTCAAAGACAGTATTTATTTCTTTTTTGCAGTTGGAGCTTTTCTTTACTCAACATATCTGTTGGATATGGTGTACTGTGAGAGGCAAGCACACCATCTAGTGGTTTAGGACCCAACTGGAAAATAAAAACCATTCAATGAACTTCTTCCACCATTACAAATATGTCTAAAAGAAATACTATAGCAGGCCTAAAGGTCCTGAGTACACACTGCAAAAGGAAGTAATTTAACATTTTGGAAAAAAATAAATGTGTACTCACTAGTTTGCCAATAATTTAATGAGAAGATCAATACTTTTTTCATATCTTTGCAGGAAATATGAAGCTATTGCCAGTGGGTACTGTTCCATAATAAAAGTCAGGCACTAGCAGGAAAAGGGCTTATCTGGCTCTGTCCAAAGTGTAGCCTGACCGGAATTTTGAGGACATTGAAAAAAAATAATGGCATTTTAGCAATTTTAGTCACTTTTTAAATAATGTGATCAAAGGAAATAAATTTGCCTATGTGTCTCTAAATCTTACAAATTTAATGTTTGTATTTTTATTTAATCTGTTCAACACCAGTGTAAAAATTACAAGTTGTTTATTTGCTGGAGGTTTACGTGCATGTGTGTATCCAGTAAAGGGCTGTAATTTGTTTTAAAAAATCTCTCACTGATGTAAAATCGCACATTATTAAAGCGTAACTCTTGATTCTAATGTCGACACACGTCTTCATGGATGTTTGTGCACAGAGAGGCGCGTCCGTGAAAGACGGCTCGGGGTATGAAAAGCCTCACCCTCTATTATCAGGGCTGACCGTTAACGGATTTCAATTAGGACTCACAGGAGTTAATATGATTGCTTGCTGTTTACCCTTTCTTGCTTCCCTCAATGGAAGCCAATTATGCATGAGTAGCAGTAGATGAGTACTGGACACTGCTAATGGCTCTGCTTCCCCCTTTGTGTTCACATTACTGAGGGATATGGGTTGTGAAATGAGATCACTACAGACTACTGTGCTATCAGTGATTGTGCTATAAAACATTATGGGGCAGAACATAGTAAACTGTGTGATGTGGCTGTGGGGTGGCAGGCTGTCTGCTCTTCCCTTGCTCTTTTATCTGTTATCTTCTCATCCCCCTCCTCTTCATTTTCCTTTTTGTCACCTCTTGTTTCTTACTCCTGCTTTCATGTCTTCTTTTCTCTCCCTCCTCCCTGCTCATCCACTAAACCTTCCTCCAGCTGCCTCCCTTTGCTTCCTGGCCCTTCTCCTCTCATTCGCTGCTCCTTTCATTTATCCTCTTAACTCTTATCTCCCCACATCACTTTCTTTACACCTTTCCTCTCTGCCTTTCATCTCTTGTGCCTTGTGGTTATCAACTGAGATGGATAGCCAGCCTTCTAGCCTCTTCCCCTTTTGTATAACTTGATTGACGTATCTCAGAAAATCCATTAAGTCTTAATCAATATGGCTTAATATATATAATGTAGAGATTTAATATAAACCCAAACACTAAAATTAATCATTCTCTCTTTTTTAGGGAGTTTATTGCCAATATGACAGCTGCATGTCATTCATGACTATGAATGCAGAAAATTGCTTTTATCCTCTGCTGTGAGGTTCTGTAAAGAATGCACAAACCTGAGAGAATCAGTGAATAAGTCAGAAAGGTTATGCAAGTTGTTAATCATTACATATATTTAAAAAAATAAATAGAGTAGAGAACCAGAATGTTGTTTTACAACCATGAAAGAAACAGCAACGTCTTTTGAGGAGCAGGTTTTTCAGACTGCAATCCACTGTTGAGATTGAGTGTGATGGATCCTGCAACCAGCTGTCTTTGCCACCTGAGCCACGTCGGTGTTGCTCTCGTTGCTCTGTGCCCAGACAGACACTGCGGGACATGAAGGGTGATGGGCAGTTAGCAGTTTCATCAAGGATTTCCTGGGCCATCCGTAGAAAATGAAACCATCTCTGAACAGGTAACTCAATTTAACTCGTGGCTGCCTTCTCTGGAGCTACAAGCACAAATACTTTCCCAGCTGATGAGATGAGGTAACAGAGCATGGCCGGAGTCACTGAGTCCAACAGGAGAGGCCCGCTCCACCTATATTGCCAAGACATGGTCAAAGGAGGCTTTTTCACCACTTTTACAGATGGAAACTGGAGAGAAAGATTCTGGATCTACTCTTCTTCCTTTTCAATCAATAACATGGCTGGCTTTAATCATGGAACTATTGAGTGCTGAAGCTAGCAAAACAGAGAGTTGGTCTTCTGGAACCATTCCAAACCTCCCCCCCTCCTTAAAAGGTGTAAAATAGGGACACAAGGGAAGATGCTGTAATTGGACTGATTTTTAGCAAAGTGGTCGAAATACCAAACTTTGAAAAAAAAATTTTCATTTTCACTTTATACTCCATACGTAGAAATAAATTTCTTTTTGTTTTGTTTGGTGTTTTTTTTTTTTTTTTTTGGAAAGGATGTCTAAAAGAAGCATTTATTTATTTTATAGCTTGGCTTAGATTTTTAGTCAAATATTGGAAGGGGACACAGGACACAAACTGGATCTTCACATTTCACATTTCTGCAATTATTAGCTCCACAGAAAAGGAGGTGTCACTTACACACTTCTTATCAGAAATCAATCTCTTATTAGACCATTTCGTAATTGTTCTTCAGCTAAATTATGTAATGATCACATTGACCTTTCCACAGTTCTGCTTAGTAGTCTGGGTTGGTGCATTCTGCAAAGTCAGTTTAATGACTGCAGTTTAATGTGTAGCTCAATAATGCTATCTTCTACTCCATTATTAACCACAATAAAAAAGTTAGCTCTGTTAATTATTGCAAATGTGTTACAGTGAAAATGCCAATGTAATTTGAAAGCCTCTAGGTATTTCAGAAGAAGTGATGAATTAAAGGAATTGAATTAAATGAAGGAAGAACTAATATATCTCTTCTTAAATTCATCTATAACAGCAGATAGCTATAGCTTTAAATGTAACACCCTGTCCTTTAGGAAAGTCTGCATGACTCCATTAGAACCCATTAGATACAACATTATATGCACATGTTTCCTGTGGGCAAACTGGGTAATTGGACATTCATGTATGGAGACGTTTTGAACATATAGCACGAGCCCACTAAAACGTTCTTGAGCAGGACACTGAATCCTACCACTTGAACTGCAGTTCCATAGCTGAATAGTAAGATAATTGAGCCAGAATAGACACAACAAGTGGACAGGCTTGTGCTAATCACCTGGAGTGATCTAACAGATTGTTCTCTAATCCATACATAGGAAAAATTATGTGATGCCAGGGGTTTTAAAACTGAGAGAGGCTACCATATATCATGCGTCTCTGTCAGTCGCCTGCTGTGGAAGTGAGGAAGAAGATGAAAGAGAGTTGGGGCAGGGGACAGTGGATACAAAAACAGGATCGAGTGAGGCTTATTGTAGCCTGCAGAAGGCAACCATTAAGTTCACCAAATATCATTATCAGATTTCCAATAAGATTGCAACCATCATATAGTGTTGCTGCTTCTCTTTTCCGTTCTCACTGAACCAGGTGCAACATGTTTTCACAATTCAATCTGGCTACAAGGCCATGAGGCGGTTTTACTTATTGCGTAGATCCCAGAACAATCAAAGCACAGCACATTTCAGGGGCTTGGCTGCTGCGGGAGTGGCCGGAGGCTCGGAGGCTTAGATGTGCACTGTTGTTGAGTGTTGAGTGATTACACAATGATTACCACCTGCTGTGTACTCTACTGCTGTGTTTATGCCACGGTACTTGGAGGATTTACATTATTCTTCATTATCAACATTTAAATAGCTTTGTTGATAGCTGATAAAGTCTATCTAAAATGAAACCATATTTCAATAGATTATATTCCCCTGCAAACCCACCGTACTCATCCTAGGCCAAAGCTAATGAGAGATAAGGAACTGGAGATAAGAGAGTTTGGGCTTTCAGCGTGTGCTTTTGCTTTATTGTATACTAAGCACCAAAGTAGCAGGAAGGTTATGAAAGACTGAATAGTTTTCATAAGCCAGCACATAGCAACAGAAAGAGCGTTTGTTGGTTTGGATAAAATAAGCGAGAAGGGTTACCAAAGAATAAAAGTGGGAGCCCATCTGTCAATGCAGTCTGGCTGAAGTTGGCCCTTGCTTCTCTGTTTTGATTATTTTCTTATCTCTCTTTTAGTAGCTGGCATTGAGTAACGGTGACATGCTGCATTACTTCCTAGACTATATTTCCGGGTCTACCTCAGCATTGCAATATATTCCTAATGTCTGTAATGTATTCTGCTTAAAAACCCACAAAGCAACTAAAGAATAACTTGCCCATGAGAAAAACATGATAAACTGACATGTGGAACATGCAGCTAACATGCAGCCAAAAAAATAGCTAAATGCTAATGGGTTTAATGGTTAATTGGTGGAAAAACTTCAGATGCCTTGTATTTAATTACATTTCTTCTATTACCACATTTAAAATTAAAACTAATTATATGAGATAAGTTTGATATAAACCATAATTCGATTATTTTACAAAGATATTTTTCTTAGTTTAGGTAAGACTTATTTGGAAGAAATTGGGGGCACGTTAGACCTTTTATTTAAATCTAAAAACATGGCTGAGAAACTCTGTCTTGCCATTTATCTGTGCTTAGAATGGGAAACTAGCGTCAAAACGAGGCTGCAACACAGAGACTGTCTAAATTAGTTATTAGTAGTTAATTAATTAATTTGTTTTATTTTTATATGTACTACCTACGTGACTGACACGTGGTGGAGTGGCTGCGTACTGACCATAGGGTCGGGGGTTCGACACAAAACCCCCAACAGCCCATCAACAACCCCATCCCCCGCTCCATCCCCAGCCATACAGTGCCAGTCCCAAGCCCGGTAGAAATTGGGGAGGGTTGCGTCAGGAAGGGCAAAATGCGGGCAAATGATCCGCTGGACCCTGAACTCACGGGATAAGACAAAAGGACAAAAAAAAAAAAAAAACAGACAGTGTCCTGTCAAAATAAACTGTGACTTTGAAGTATTCCCTCAATGTTAATAGCCATTGCACCTTTAATGATGAGGGCACAGACAAGGCCTGGGAGAAATATTAGTTCAGCAAGGTCATAGCAGCCAAGGTCTCATCTGTCTCTGTGCAGTGGATCCCAGGCCTTTACATTACCATGGCCCTGGGCCCCCACTGCAGTCAGGGTGCTAAAAAAGAAAAGTAGAGCAGAAAGAGAAAGCAGTAATACCCATTTATTTTATATACTACTGCTTTGAATTGGAAGGTAATTCCCTGCCGTGGTTTTAGTTTAAGTCTGTTGGTAAACACAACAGCTAATCACTTTGCTTCAACTTTAGAAAAAAGACACCGTGTAAAGCCATATCTGCCATGCCTTTAGTGCAGCTACTTTTCTCTCTATACTGTTTGGCATGCATGGATGCGCGCGCACACACACAAACACACACACATGCACGCATAGTAAAACATACACATTGCGCTCTCCTGTCATGGAATTTGGAGTTGTGGCTGACACAGTAGAAATGTGGTGTAAACAACAGGCCTCCATGGCCACACTGCACTGCTGATAATGAGTTTGTAATCCATTTGATAGCCTATAAACAGGGTGAGATTCTTATGAGCCTCCGCCAGGAACGGCAGCCAAATGGCACCCTGGGGTAGATATTGCCATAAAGAAGGAGGCATGAAGAGGAGCACCAATCTACACTAGGGTGAGTGGGTCGCTGCTGCTCGAACTTCATCCTGTTTGCGGATTTTTGCATAAGAGATGTGAAAAATTGAAAGGGTGGGAGAGATCCCTCTCTTGCTGATTTCTGTCATCTTTTTCGTGCTGTTTCCAGACCCTCCAATCCAGTCTGTCGTCTTATCGGCCTTGCCCACCTATGAAGCCTCTTCTTAAGCAGCTCCAGCACCAGGCAAATGTCTGGCAGTGTAAATTTGCTTATCTCACAGAGAAAGGCACCCGTGAGAGGGAAGAGGTTGTCTCCACAATACAGAGCCTTAAGGGATCTTTTGAAACCTATTTCTTTCCTGCTCAACATACCTCTAATGTGACACAAATCCCTCTGACAGAGGAAGGCCTTCTCCATCCTCACTTTGCTTGAATACTTTGCTTTTATTTTTCTGCTCTGTATGTTGTGTATTGCATATAAGCACAGCTGAGGAAAATCAGGGGAACCCTGGCTTTTAACCCTGGCTGCATGTTTGAAAATGTTGGCAGCAGCCCAAGAAGCAAGCAGGTGGCCGGGCCAAGCTTTCCAGCTCTCCCAGACTTTGAACCTGAATTCCACAAATCCACACATTGTTATTCACCTGGAACTTGCTGTTTGGTTGACTTCCAGACCCAAACAGCATTATAGCAGGTATGCTTTGTGCTGTCCCCAACATTTAGCTCAGCCAAGCCTGGGTCTTTATTCTCTGAATCATGTCACACTTTCATACCATGTCCAAACATCCATGTAGAATTCCCTCCCTCTGCACACAGTTTGATGGTTTGCTTTGTTCTTTCTGGCAAGGTGAATATTTTTAAGGGATCATTTAATAAGAGAAGGATTGCTTGGAAAGGACAAAAAAGGGCCTCAGGTGGAGAACCTCCCTCTAATGAGGATTAGTTTTATCCTGCATATGCAAATGACATTGATTAAGCCATATACAGTACTTCCCCTGCTTCAGTGTAGCATTCCTCTCCTGCAGGTAATCTCTTGAGAAAGTGCTGCAATACAGCCTTGGGTGACAATGCTAATAGGGAAAGATGAACTGCTGTCATCATGATCATAATTTGTGGCTCACAGACAGAGCGGTACTGGCAAATTACACAGATATATCATTGGACAACTGGTATTTGTTTTTCCTGATCTGCATGCTGATTAGCATGATAACATACTATTCTATTGCTCAAATTGCTCAAATTCACTACATGCTTCTGATAGTCCAGGACTGTACAACCTTCCATGTTGGGACTTTTAACGTCTTAATCCCTCAGCATATTGCAGGAGATTATCTTTCTAAAATTAACTAGACCCTCGAGACCGCAGAGATAGCAGCTGCTTTTTTGTCACTTGGTGGGTTTTCAACAAACAAGGTGGCTTATTGCATACAGGAGACCGTGCTCATATTAGCTTTTTAAAAGCTCCACGATTAGAGGAGCATTATGTTAGAGGAGCTGTTTCCAATGCCGCTTGGTAGCTTCAAATAGAAAAATGTTTAAATGCAAGGTGAAGGAGTCATAAGATTTTGTTGTTGTTGCAAATGCTGTTTGGTGGCATATGTGCTCTACACGATGTGGCTGTTGTGGGAAATAAAAATGGGGGAATTCTAAAGGGCTGCCAATCCTCTTTCTATCCTGGTGTGTCTGGCATTTATTGGAGGTAGTCAATCTAAATTACTCGAGGTAAAATCTAGTTTATATATCCTGTGGGGATAAAAACACGACGGCTTCTGTGATACAAAATCATAACCATGCTTATGGCTATGTTTAAACAAGATTTAATTAAGTCTCATTAATGGTAATTCTATTTCTTATTTTGCAACAGAGCTCCAACTAATCCTCTATTAGGAAAAAAAAGACATAACATGACTCTCAGCATTTGCTTTTAATATCCACTTATATTATATTATAATATTAATGACATTGTCAGAATTATGCAGACTATGGTTATTGATGCTGTACATAGTCATAACTTTCTCACTTTATGAGTCATCATTAATTAATGAAATAGATTTTTAGCTATATAGCTCTTTTTAATAGATAAGTGGTCACAAAGTCCATTGGTCCTGACAGTTAATTTAAAAGTTAAAATGGTAAAGCAAATACAGCCTGCAGCCAGGAGGACCTTCACAACCTCATAACCTAAAATATAATCTTACTTTGTTGTTTTTATTGTTCTTGGCTTATTATTGATCTTTGAAACAATATTTATTAACTCCTTTTAATTCCTTTATAAAGTGTCTTACTAGAAAGTGCAATACAGGTGGGTGCAAAAGGTTGCATCCTCTTATTATGAAAGGTCAAAAAATGTAAAGGTTTTTATCAACATAATATTTTATGCAAACTTTTGCACTCAACTGTAAGTTCTGTCCATTTATCATCAACTTGACATTTGTTTCCTGTTCTCTTTTAAATGAACGCACCTCTCTGCTAAATGAACGACTTCATTGCCAATGCAGTAAGTCATTTGTAAAAGTGGAGATGTTGGCTTTTAATCTGCTGCTGCGTTAATGGAAACCTACATGCAGAATATTTATTCATTGTCTTCAAGTTCGTTTCAGGGGCCTTGTGAGCCTTTCATTTCAACAGGTGACAATCTCATGTAGGGTCATGGAAAGAGATTTGCTATTCTTTTAAAACAAAGTTCTAGCCTGTCCCCTGGATATGCAGATGAGGAAAGTACATTTATTTAGGTATGTGTATTTCTGCTCCTCTACATTTCAGTCGGAAATGCTATACTGCTATTTACTCTTTATGACAGTTTGCAGTTGCTTTTTCAGGATGATATTGTCAAAATATACCATGAGTTTAAAATATTATGCACTGTTTAATCTTCTCAGCATATTAAAAGATAGTTAAAAGCAGCTTCTCATCAAACGACTACACCAGAAAAATGCAACTTACATCTATTTTATTCATCTATTATTAATCCAGTAATATATGCCAGTATAACACTCAGAGAGGCTGGTTCTCGCTCTGTATTTCTATATTGCAGAATTGTTCCTTCCAGAGATGAATAACTGAATGGGTCCTGGAGAACACTGCCACAAAAACGAGCTCAATAACAAAAAGACTAGCGTTAAAAACAATTCACAAAGTAATGTGTTACTGCGATCACAGTACATTTGTCTGTAAGACAGTAATGTAATATTACTTTGGATTGTTTTTTAATTTAATAATCATGTTTCTAATCATGGGAAAAGCTCTGAGGACACAAATGACTACAAAGTGTCACACTTTCAACAGACCCCAGTGAGAAATACATTTATGTCTTTAAATGATTTAAGACTCTGAACTCACTAAAAATCTGAAGTTGGATTGAGAGATGAAGAGGTTGAAACATCCTATATCCATGAAATTCAGCACTCTGATGTTGTCTAGTGCACCTGAGGAGAGCATTTTCAGCCCGGACACTCTTTGCTGACTCTGAGAGAAAGACAGACTGACAAATTATTTGAGCGTCTCAAAATGATGAGTCCCCATGAGGTATAAGCACTGCTTAAACATGTCAAATAAAGACAGGGTTTGATGAGACAGAGTTTATTGGGCTTATTAAATGTAGTTCATGCCATTTAAATATGCATTTTTCCTTTAAGTCAGTAATGAATAATGGTGTTAAGAAGGCCAGCCTTTTGGTGCAATTCAGATATGTACTAGATGATCTTAGGAACCCCAGCTTAGATTAATAGAATTTTAACTGGCAGCTAGATGACAGTACATCTCAAGAGATGTTGGAGAGTAACAGAAAATAAATGTAACAAGTAGCATAGAAATTTTTTTACATTTTTTTCTTTTACATAGGGAAAAATTAAATAAAGTAACACAGTACTTTAAAAAGTGAAGACCCATCACTTGGACACGAAACAAAAAGAGACATATCTTTTCTAGCTTCCTTCTACATCTCATGAAACTGAAACATTTCTTCTTATAGCAGTTTGCTTTAATGTCTTAGGTCCCTGACTTAGATTTTGGGATTTTCTTTGTACCTCCCTTGTTAGTTGCTTTGGATAAAAGCATCTGACAAACGACTAAAATCTAATCTAAATGTAAAATGACTAAAAAGAGATGCCGAACGACCATAAAGAGATGCTTAACAAGTTAAAGTGGACCCACAAAGACTACAATTAGATGAAAGAACAGGCACAAAAGAAAAATAACTATAAATGCAAATACAACCACAGAGAAAGAAAAACAATAGGTGTAAGCATAGAGAAACCAAAGGCCAAAAAAACAAAAAAACAAAAGCAACAAAACAAAACACACAACTTTAAATAATTCTGTGCCTAGGGGCCTTCTTATACACTGTTGCAGTGCAAAATAAGCAGTTGCATCACAAAAACTACGTGTGCATGAACATTGGTATCTGGCCCATTGTTAATTTTCCAGCAGTTTTAGTTTTTAGTCTATTTTCTGCAGGACTGACAATGCCTGGCTCCTTCAGTTCAACCCCCCCAAAAAAACAAAAAACGTCTCCTTAACTGTCTGAGCGACAGCTTTAAGTTGGCTCTTGCTGGTCTGGAGTGGGCACTTTGAAGACAAGGACAGGAATAAGAAGTGAATCCTACATTAAATGACATGGATGGACCATCCATTTGAAGAGTAATGAGAGCTTGTTTGGCTTTTTACCTGCATCAGTGCTTGTGTGTGCTTTTCTAAAATTATGCTCATTATTCACTATTCGGTGCTGAACAGTGTTCCACTTCAACTCACTCTCTGGTAATATAAGCTATTTTATAGAGTGCATCTATTATCAGTAATCTGATAAAGATTTTGCAGCAGTGTATGGTTGCTCTGCTTCAGCCTCCTTTGTGTGCAGTAATGCTGAGACTCAGGCAAGTGAGTCATGTTGGAAGTGACAGCAGATATTTATCACTGCCACTGTTTATGGCGCAGCTTGCATGAACACTTTTCCCTTTTTCCCCCCTGTCAATCTGGAGGCTTAAACAGGAGAGTTTAGAACTAATAAGACAGCTTCAGTGTTCATCTCGCACACTCCCCTCCCCTCCTCTGTCAAATGAAGAAAGAGATCTGAGTGCATCCTGAAGAGACTCCCCAATGATCGCTGGGTGGAATTAAAGCCAGTTGCTAAAATAAGTAAGAACAACCGCAGCTGACTGACTGGCTAGATGTGGTTTTGAGGTATATTTTGCCCCAAGCACAGATTTTAATGTTTGAGGTTTTGCATCATGTACACAGAGTGGAAGCAACTAGGTTGCTGCTCAATGCTTGCAAGCGCCCACTTTGCAAAATTAGGGCTTGTTCATGTATCAGCATGACTTTTCTCCCCACAGAAAACACGATGAATTATTTAATAATAAATAACAGAAGCAAGGAAGAAGAAGGAAGTCATCAGAGCCTCAACTTGATTTTTACATTTTCCTGAAGTAAAAAAATTAATTATTTTCAGCAATCAAGTTGTAAAACCTCTTCTTTTTGAAGCTTACCTCATCTGTTTCACATTTCCTCTGTTTGCAGTTGGAATTTCTACGTAAAATTAATGCAATAATGATGTTTACCTCAACCCTCTTCACAACAGCCTTCATGCCATCAGAATAGATTCGGCATACTGCTGTATAACACAGTATGTGAGTATCTAGCAAGTTAAGAAATTGCAGGAAAAACCTTTACTGCAAAATGAACTGTGCAGAAAATGACTTACCCTGAAGGGAATGAATTTCTATTTGCTTTTGGTCTCAGCCCGTGATCATGATATACAGACATTCCTGCAGCCACAATGTGATTGCTGAGGTCGTCTCCAAATGGTTTGTTGTTTGCTTTCATTGTTCTTTAAATCACTTGTATCACCTTGTGAACTTCTACACGCATGTTTCCTCAAACACAACCCGAGAGCAAACAGGGGATGTTTTTGATTTGCTGTGTCTCTGAGGCCTCCATCAATTAAGTCTGCAAGGCTCAACCTGCCAGCATATTTCCACTCTCAAACGGATGAAATTCTCTGCTACTTAGATGCTGTTATGGTTTCCAATGGCCCCTAAAGTCTAACAGGCTTGTTTTTGACGCTTGTGCCGCATTGTAGACCAGCTCACATGTAAAAACGGTCGACACTGGCCACACTGGCCATCTTATCTGTTCTTCTCATTTCCTGCTAGTTGCATTAGCTTTTCCACTGGGGTTTATTTTGGCACATTAAAACAGATTTGGGTTAATAATTAATGCTGCAATTTATGGACTTTGGTGCCTGAGGTTCAGTTGTGAGCCTCCACTTAAAAGAAAATCATGCCTCTCAATCCTGCCTTTGTCTCAGAATGCTTTGATTTATAACGTCAGTTTGATGGCGTGCAATTTATTGAGTCTTTGGGAGGACGGAACCAGATGTATCATTTTACATACAGCATTTTGATGCGATTAAGTTTGAGTTTTGCATTTCTTGTACACTCTTCAACTCAAGGCAATGAAGAAAAAAATATTGATCTAGGCACCATGAGCTAAACACACATTTGTGTGTGTCCAGAACTCCACTACCGACCTGTTGCCTGAAATTGATGCTTAATATTAACAGCAATTTTGACATTATTTATAAGCATCTTTAGTTTACTAAGAAGTATTATTCAGATGACCATGAGGGGTGGCAGTGACTCAGTTGGTAGAGTGTCCGCCCACTGACCATAGGGTCAGGTGTTCGTGCACTGCCTTTCCTAACCACATGCCAAAGTGTCCCTGGGCAAGACACTGAACGCCCAACAGCCAATCCCCAGCCTTGCAGTGCTGGTCCCACGGCAGGTAGAAATTTACAAATTTGCAACAGGAACTTGCAACATGCGGACTAATGATCTTCTGTGGTGACCCTGAACTTACGGGATAAGCTGAAAGGACAAAAAATAAAATAAAAAATAGTTAGATGATGTAGGGTGTCTTGCATGTTTAAGTGTTAGGCTTAGTTGTCATTAGAACTCTGCAAGGAGACTGAAAAGAATTACATGACTCATAATGTAATAGCCTCTCTTTTTCCACAAAGCTGTAGGAGTGAGAGTCATGTATTTTATCTCAATGTGTCATTGTCAGGTTTCAATTAAATTTCTCCGATTCTTTTTAAATGCCTTTCTGCAAGGAAAAACACAATTAGTTTTTTTTGATTTATCTGCAAAGACTCGTGGGATCCAGATCCTTATATAGAAGTACAAAGTCTAAAGGCAGTTGTGAACCACTGGATGGATTGCCTTGAAATGTGGTTCATATATTTATGTTTCCTTGATGAACAAGGGTGGGTCTAGAATTGAACCAAGATTTAAAGAAAAGTAGATAGAGTTATACAGAAATTTGAAAACCTACTTTGGAGGTTGTATCTTTAATAACGGATGTGTAAGAGATTGCAAATACATAACTTTATGTATGTTGATATGAAACTCACATGGTCATAAACAGAGAGTAACAACCTCAAACAATTAATGCACGTTAAGAATATAATTTGAATCATCTCCCTATAAAGCTCTTTAATCCAAAGCTCTTCATAATGTTGCTGCTCATTCACTCATTCTCACACTGATGACAGTGGCGATGCCCTGCGAGGTGCTCACCAGACCGACGATAAATAACTCGGGGTTCAGTGTCTAGCCAAATGAAACTTCAACATGTAACCAAGCACGACTGGTAGTTCAACTACTGACCCTGTGGTCCATGGATAACTGCCTTTCCAACTGAGGCTACAGCTGTCCCACCTGAGCTATTTAAAAAAACAATGATTTTTTAAATTCAGTTTTCCTTGTGCTGAAGTTTTAAAGTCATAATCATAAATCACAAGCCAAATATCTACCACCTTCTCTCTCTGACAGTGATGGCGACTCAGAAATTGGAAAGGGGCACTCCTCTCGCTCTGTCTCTGCTTTACGATAAACTGGAAAAAACACACAACCACAACCACACAATCAGCATGTTAGCGTTGTCACTCAGAACATCTCTGCAGTCTTGCATTTTGCTCATAACAGTGCTATGCTTAAGCACCACCGAACTGTTAGTGTGGCCTATTGTAACAGAGGTTTAGAACATCTGTAAATTGTGGTCATTCACTCATTCATGAATGTTGCCAGTGCTTGTCAAGTGTGAACAAATTTGTTTTCTCAGTGCTGGGTGGACCTTGTCTAATTATATGCTTTTATGCAAATTAGGTTCAGTCTGAAGGTCAGCCAACAACTTTGTTCAGCAGCAGTTTTTCTGTGAAACACAGGTGAGCAGCCACAGTTGCAGGCTATCTTCAACCTGATGACTGAAATACTGAGCCCACATGGGATACAAATTAAGAGCACCTTGGAGCTTTTTTGCACATTAAGCACGACAACTTCTTGTGCTGACTCAGAATACAAAGAACAATTTACAGGAAAGAATCAGTTATAAAATGTTGGCATTTTTAGCACAAAGAGTATGATTCCTTTCCGTCCTTAAAGGAAATTAATAAGGGAGAGGAGGATCCCAACTGAACAGAATATAAAGCAGCAGGAAGCATTAAGAAATGCACCTGGTTTCAATCCTCTGAAAAGAGGGATTGCTACCATTTCCAGCTCCATTTTAATTTCCTGTTTATTTTACTCTCTGAAGCTTTGGGAACTCTGAAAGGATTTAAACGCCCTTCAGTCCCTGTTTCTTTCTCCCATTGCCTTTGATTTATAGATTTGATTTTCAGCTTGAAAGCAAAAAGGGAGAAATTCCAAAAGGAGAAAAACACCATCACGACACGGACAAGCTTAAAGCAAGCTGAAAGGTGGAGAAAATAGGTAGGATATAAAATGGCCATTCCCAGCTTCTGGGGTGAAATATGAGGAATTGTCGGAAACCATGTAACAAAACATGATATGTAGCAAATGAACTGGGTTTTATTCAATCCCCGAGCAACCATAACAAGTCCCTTTCTGCTCTGTCTGTATTGTACTGTGCCCTGTGTTGACAGGACTCATTTTTGCATGACACTGTCAGGCAACCATTAAATGCAACAATACAGAATCATTCCTCTCACCAAACTTTGTAAACACAGAGTGCTCTCAACACTTCACTTTGAGACATGATTTCTCTGCAGCAGATCTTACTTGGGAATAGGCACTCTAACTTTGCGGAAATGTATTCAGAATGCATTTCCTCCCTTCACTCTGCATCTGCATGTGTGTAATCAGCTAGGATGGCTTCTGAAAGACACCAAGGGTACTGACACTGCAGCGGCCCTGGGGAACGCACAGTTCCAGCCACAGTGCTCCTATGGGATCACTGTAGTCTTTGGGGAGACCAAGTGAGGCTGAGAGACAGCCGGGAAACAGGGGGACTCACTGAACAGATATACCCAGAGAGTTGCTGTTGGACTGCTTGCTCCACAGGCTTGCACATTGTAAAAATAGTGAGCAGTTTAATTTGAACCTCCTGTTAAAGAAGGTGATGTATGGCGTAGAAGGCTGTAACTATAAGGGTCTATTCCAGTGATATAGTTTTCTTTTAGGGCTCATTACGACCAAAGGGCCATAATGAAGGCTATTGGCCTCTGAACACTTACCAAACATTGATGACCTATATTTTGTACAGTCACAGAACACCTCACAAATACAGCAGCTGCTACAATTCTATGTATACAGGTTGTAAATCAGAGGTAGAGGTAGACCCATCCATTATCTGTTACCGATTAATTCGTTCAGGGTCACGAGGGGCTGGAGCCTATCCCAGCTGTCATTGAGCAGAGGCGTGGTACATGCTGGACAGGTCACCAGTCTATTTTAGGGCCAACACAGGGAGACATACATAGACAGAAAACCAATGACACTCACATTAACACATACAGGCAATCTAGAGTTACCAATTAACCTTACATGCATGCTTTGGACTGTGGGAGGAAACCCACACATGCACAGAGAAATGCAAACTCCACACAGCAAGGTCACAGCTGGCTGGCGATTGAAAACCAGGGTCCTACTATCTGGGAGTCTGTAGTGCTAACCGCTCCACCATCATGCTGCAATCACTCTGGAAGATGCCCGAGATTCACATCAAACTTTAACAAATGTGTACAAAGATAAGAAATCATTTCTTGTCATCATCTTCATCATCATCATCATCAGTATTTTTCCCTTTTAACAGTTGCCTTATATCACAAAGTAAGTGATCAGTCCACTTATGGCAACAGGAGAGAAAAAAACCTGAATTCTGCGTATTATTTTTGGGTGTAAGGGAGATGCTATCAATATGCAAGAATATCCTGGAACTTCCAGGAGAGGTGGGATGTCTGGCACTGATTGAAAGCATCAGATTTGGTTGGAAAAAATGTGCATGAAAGCAGAGTCGCTCAAGATTGTGCATCAGGGGTGACTCAGATGCAAAACATTAATCGTTAAAGAAAAACACATTCATCAGTGTTTCACTGGTATCAAGAGAAATATTTTTGCAGTTTTTATCACCCAGCACTATACGTTCATAAATGAAGCTAGTGATTTATTGTTCCAACTTACCATATGTGACAGCTATGTGCAGTAATTAGTAATAGACTTGATTTCCACCTAATGACGGAGAGAGATTAATTAATGTGCATGATAAAATTTATATTCCAAATGTGTCTGTGTGTCTCTGTGCGTGCGTGCGTGTGGGGTTGTGTGTGTGTGTGTGTGTGTGTGTGTGTGTGTGTGTGTGTGTGTGCATGCGTGTGCCTTTGTGTATGCTTTTTAATCTCTAGTAAAGACTGTAGGGGTACTTATCTGAGATAAGTACGCCTGCCCTCCACCACAGTCCTCGCTAGCAGCTCTATATGGTAATGAGCTGTGTAAGATGAAGAAAGTATGTTATTTGCAACACAAACAGCTCTGCAGTTAATTCAAGAAGCATAGGCATAATTCACTCACACAATTTCAACAACAACAACATTTTTCCATGTTAAAGTTCATCTGGAAAATCGAAGAATGAGCTCATTTGAGTTGCAATGATATAATGAGCAGCTTAGAAAAATGAAATGGTTTGAAGGGAGGCTTGTGCAATGCAAATACGTCAAGACGCTCACTCACTGTGTTGGTATGTCACCAGCTGCCAAAGCATGAAGTGAAGTGAATAACAAACCAAAAGGCTTGCCTGCCAAAGTGAAAGTAATGATGAGGTTATTATGTCCATCTGCAGTACAGTATGTGCAATGTCTCAGTGTTAGCATTTTCATTAAAATGAAGATTGTTTCAATCTGCCAAAATTGCACCATTTAACGATGATATTTGGCACTTGAGCCTCTGATTAAGTTCAGAAATGGGGGAAAGATAAAGTGTTGAGACTGGACATTTTGCACTCTTTTGTGTCACATCATGAATGCGGAGTTACATAATATTTGAAACCACAGTCCTGCATGTGTTGCTGAGCAGTTTTTTTTTTTTACTATATTGGGCCAATTGCAATTTACTCAAAACTAGAACAAACCATTGTTGGAATAAAACATTACACTGAGAAAATGTCCTGATGTTTATCAGGCTGCTATTTTTATCTTAGATATCAGTCTTTGGTTTGTCCTAAAATGTATAGATAAAAAAAAAAGATTTAAAAAAGATTTATGCGTTACTTAACAGGACACAGAGATGGAAAGTATGCAGTGGGAAAGTAATATATTAAGAAACATGTAATTACTCTATATGATTCACCAGTTTACTTGAAATTATACAAAATAGTAACTATTATGTAAGTTAATAATAACGAGCAGTTATTAGTGTTGTGTCACCCACGGGTTTAATTCGTAGGTACTCAGAAACTATTCATTAGAAAGGTGTCAAAGTGTTGATTCACGGATTTCAGTGAATGAACCATTACGACATTACATCAGTGGTGGAAAAAAACAATGACCAGTGTTTAGTCAATGAGACTTTTGATGTATTTGTACTTTACTCAAGTACATTGTGAATTCTTTTGTAATTAATAATAATATCAACTATAACTCTCAACTATCAACTATAAACAATGTTTTATTGATTAACCACCCGACAGTATGTAAGTACATATAGTGGTCAATAAATCTTGCTTGATGTTTACTAGATCTAATATTACTAATGTTCACACATGAATGTATCAATAACATGCATGATAAAATGCAATGTGCATCCATCCATTTTTGTTAGAGCTTGTCCTGTTGATGGTGGTAAGGGGGCTGGAGCCAGTCCCAGCTGTCACTGGTGAAGAGACAGGTTACACCCTGGATAGAACACCAGTCTCATGCATGGCCACGCGTGGAGACTTGCTCGCATTCACACCCACGGGCAATTTGGTGTCACCAGTTAGCCTAATGGGTGTCTTTGGATTTTGGAAAGAAACTGCAGTACCTGGAGGAAACCCACGCACAGGGAGAAAATGCAAACTCCACACAAACATCCCCCAGCTAGCCAGTGAGTTCCAACCTGATTCAAAAATATAATATGTCATTGTGCAATGACTGTTGGTACATTTGTTATATTGTGATGCTATTTTCAACTTAAGGTAGTGATAGCATTAGACTGAAAATCAATCCACACTGCTCTGCATAGCCTCCCTTCCCCTGCTTTGCTACGCTCTGTTGTGTCTGGCCATTCTCTGCATAGCCCTTCAAGTAATGTTATGCAAAACGTAGTAATCCAGCAGAAATCAATGATTTCTCTGATCAGTTAGAAGGGTGAGCTTCACACAAGATCATTTAAAAGCAAATATCTGCAAATGTTTTACAAATTAAACACACAGTGTATTGTGTTCTTTAGAGAGATTTAGAGGTGCTGGTACGTACATTTTGTTGCCTCCAGATGTGTATCAATTTCCACACTTTATATGGGGGTAATGAGCTTTTGCCTGCAGCTTCATAATGTATGTCTTCTTAACAGAAAGAACAGACTTAACATGTCAAACTATTCCTATTACTATTAATATAGTATATTAAGGGAATTTAGCTTTATCTTATATATAGAGAGAGTTTAATGCACTAATTATTCAGGAACTAACCAATCATTGTTTAGTACCTGAATTCTTAAAAAAAAAAAACTTTTTTTGGTAACTGCTTTTGTATCCTAAGTAGTAATTTATATATATATATTATAGCAAATATACTTTTTATGTAGGTTTCGGCTGAATAGTAGTTTTGAAAGGTAGTCTGGTCATCTGAAGCTGTTTTTCTGTCTCACATCACGCCCACACACATGCAGACACACACCGAGAGGGATTGTTATGAGTCACACACAGAGACTGTGGATAAAATCTAATCCATCACAATGCACAATGAAGACATTTGTGATACAATAATTCACGGAGGTCCAGTGCTGCTCAGAAGGTCGGCTAATTAACAGACAGAGGGTGAGAGATTTGCTATCACAATCAGATTTGAGGCTGAAGACCTTCTGGCTAACTAACACAGCTGCACCCACTTATCACTATATCCAGTGGACCATGAGGTTAGCCATCAAAACAGAGGCCCAGTCACCCACTAATAGGGCCTATGGAAGATTCCAGGAGGGTGGGAGGTCAGCAGCTTTTGGGTTTGTTACTGCCACATATAACACCTCTGGTCATTACTGCTCCCAGGCAGGCTCCCCATCAGGAGCAAGTATTTGTCATATCTACAAGAAAGGGAAACAACATCCATCATGGGTTAATATCCTTGCAGCTGCCCTTTTTCTCTACATTTTTCTTTGCCTCAAACGCCACTTCTCTGTATAGCCATCCAAGCAGAGTCATATAACCCATGAGTTTCAAAGATAGCCTGGGGGAAAACCCTCGTGTTACCAAGCTACTCACTGCAGTTATGTATTCCAGTGGTCACCTGTGCATTATCAGTCTATCTGTCACATTTTAGAGGGTGAATGGATACTGAGTTCACAGCAGCAACTTCACAGAGACATAATTAGAAGGGAGCAGGTATGACAGATGAATTACATTTATAATTGAGAGCGTGGAGAGTCCATCGTCCTAGCTGCAGTGCACCTGCTTTGTCTTTGGCATAAACAGCAGAAAAGGTGGAATTTGTCTTCTTATGCAGCGCGCCTGTAGAATTACTACGTTTTTTCTTCTACACAAGCACCAGTTCTGCTTGCCATGATGAAGAAAAGCACGGATAGCCAGATTTTATTATTCCAAAGCAGATGGTACACAATGAGACGTGCAGGCCCAGCAGCTCAGTGACCTTCATGTCGCTAATCTAGCATTGCTCCTACATTGATCTAACATTAACACCTCACCCCTGACAGAATATGTATTACTGCAAACAGGCTGGTGGCCTGTGTACTTTTGAACAAATCACCTCGACATGCCATTACCTCTCGCTCTGGAGTTAATTCTTTCCTGTGGATACGAAGGCCCTTCTATTCGAGTCCTGGAATTAAACAGCTTTCCAGGTTAATTAGTTTGACAGACAGATTCCATTGTGCCCAGTGTCAGACGAAAAAGGAAACCTTATTGCCTCTTTTCCTTAAGGTTGACTTTTTTATTGTTCTTTGATTCGTCGTTCTTTAAAGAAGCACTCAGAGCCGGGCCCTGTAATTGACTTGAAGAAGTCTGCATCAAGCGGACATATTATTGAATGCTTAAAACAAAAGCTCTGGTCTCTCACAGGAGTCTGTAATTTGTCTAGTGAGATACATTGAATTGTAGTGCACTCCTGGCATATGGAAACCATGGCTGTATCTGTTTGTTTGATTGGCTATATATTAACCATAAACCTCCTCCTGCCTCCTGGAGATGTATTCTCACTATTCCTTGATTGTTACTTCCTGCTTCATCTCATGATGAAATCAAAATAGAAAATGTCTGTGTGTGTGTGTGTGTGTGATGTTGTTGGTGTCCACCATATAAATCACTGAATATTACAGCAATGACTTGGTTTAGGATGAGGATTAGGCATAGTCCAGTACAGTAGTGGTTATGGTTAAGGTTAATTGTCTAAGCGATTTATGTAAACCAATGGAAAGTACCCATAGGGTAATAAAAGCAATTGTATGTGTGTCTCTCTATGTGTGTGCACGTGCGATCGTATGTCTTTGTGTAACTGAGGAAGGAGAAAGAGAGAAGAACCAAACCGAAGGGTAATCTCAGTCTAAATCACCCAGCCTCCCTGGGGGAAAGGCTCTTCTTCCTGAGGTTAGTCAGTGAATTAAATCACGGTGAGGGCCCCATTTTTCAAAAGTAACCTTTTTGTTGACAGTGTAAGTGGGAGTCAGCCTCTTACTGCTGAGTCCGAGCAGCGGAATTAGTGTCGTGTGTTGTGACACCAGTCTCTCAGGGTGTCATTTGCAGGGGCTGCATTTTTCCATGCCTGCCTGCTTGTCTCAGTGTGCTCACAGCGGAGGAGGCCATCTGCCTCTTCCCAGCAGTTCCCACACAGTCTCCTTAAATGTATTTCTGGTGCATCTCATGAATTTTTGCCATCTTGTACATTCAAACCACATTTGCCTACTGAAATATAGTCATGCTATCTCTGAGGCTAATGAGGATAAACACACTACATGGCAGGATTAGGGTTGAACAATTCTCTATTCAATTTAACTAATTAGAAATGTGTCCCTCCAATCTTTTAATGTCAACAGGACATGTTTCATTTAGAGCTGCATCGGCTTTTCTAATCTTTTAATTGAAGAAAAACAAATAAAACGAATATGTTCATAAAATTTGAATTCTATGGCTCATCATTGTTTTCTCAATAAATCGACTCCCAGGTCGTTTATTATTTATTGGTCAAGCAACTTCAACGTCTTTAACTATAATCCATTCACAGTTTTCCGATTTGACTCTTTCTCAGGGTGCTACAGTGATGTTGCAACAACAGCAGCCCTGTTCTTGATTGCTGCTATTTGTGGCGGCTGGCTTGGTCAGTTTCTGAGGTTATGAGAGCTGGTGCATGAATTATGTGGGATATCGACGGAATGCAATGTGTGCACCTTTTCACACTGTAACCCACAGGATGAATACAGACATTAGCAAAACCTACCAATGACTTCTTTTTAGACTTACTTTGAAATGCACACAGAAACTCCCTCTTTTAATTAATGCCAGAAATTGCCAAGTGAGTCCCTGGCTAATGCATGCCCACAAAAGCAAATTACCATAATCTGCCTGTTTGTAAATGCACCATCTGTGCAATTAAATAGTTTAGTGGTGATAGTGTTTTGTTAGGAAGATGTGAAGGCTCCTTGCTCCTAAAGGTGTGGTTAATTCTTACCAGTCTGTGTGCGTGCCAGCATAGTGTGTGTGTGTGTGCGTGCGTGCGTTCGTGCGGGGTTTGCAGGATGAATCAGGAGTGTCTTCTGAAGAAGGGTTGCCTGGGAGACCAGCCTGGACCCCTCGAAACGTGTCTGTTCTCCTCTCTCCCTCCCTCTCTTTTCCGTTTTAAAGGTGCATCAGTAATGAATCCAAAACTATGTGAGGAAAGACACTTTGGAGTGTGTGGCGGCTCTGCTGTGCTTTCACAACAACACATTTCTCCGTTTCATGCTGGTCACCGCCAACATCAAAATGAAAAAAGCAAAAGCTCAGACTTTGTGCATGTGTTTGGATGTGGCGGGGGGTGATACAGGAGGGAGGGGACAGAGAAAGTGATTATGAATGTCGGGATGCAGCGCACTGGGAGACACGGGGAGGAACAATTGTCTTAACTATGGAAGTCTTTCAGTGCATTTGGTCCTCTTGTTTACCTTCTCCATGCATAAAGACACTGAGCGCCAACTTCCTGTGAAGTGATGCTACTGTTTTTTTTTTTTCGTTTCTTTTTTTTCAGCCAGCTGAATGACGTCTCGTAAGGGGGCAGAAAACTCGGCGCACACAGTGAATCCCTCGCTGTGACTCATTCATTTTGTATAAATGCGACCGGTTGCGGAGACAGAGGATGAGCCGGGGCTTTAATTAGCTGGATTTTTCTTAGTCTTCTACTCAGTGAACGCACATCTAAGATCACACTCGTCGTTTTTCATTTTTTTTTCTTTTCTTGAAGATTGTGGGAATGATGGGCTATGCACCCCTGGGAGACAGAAACCACAGCCATCCTTGCGCTCCCGTGGAGTTGGTCTGTGCAAGAAGAATGTCACCCACCTCTGCTGGTCTCAACATTTAAGTGTTCATTTTGATAATTCCAAAAATCTACGCTTATTTGGTAAAAGTGGAGCTTTAGGTTGTGAAGATATGCCAGATCTTAGCGACACCTTCATTGTGTTCATTGTGTTTCTGCGCTTTGGATTTAGGATAAATTGTTTAAATTAGTACAGCTGATCTGCTGCTGTTGATCATCCTGTCATTTTACTGATATTCTCTGACTAATGGATGTAGCTTCCTTCTCCCAGAGTACTGATTCACCGTTAGGGGCTTCGCTATTCAACAAGCTGCAGCGCTCACTCCTGGCAGCACAGCGATGGGCGCAGTTTATCTGAGCCATCTACAGCGTCTTGGTTCCTCATCCCACCTTGTTGAATCTCCTCCACGGTGACAAGAATGGGCTCGTATTAACAAACTTGTCTATCGTTCTGGTTTTATCATCCGGCGGATTGCAGAATCCATCTTTCCAAAAAAAAGTTGATCATGGCTCGTCCCAGGGTGTGCGTGAAGCTGAGCTTTATATGGAGAGTGTTTTGGTTGTTGAGGATTGTGGTAGATTTCGCGCTGCCTCAGGAGACCTATGCACCCCATTCAATACGGACCGAGGGGCACCTGACCCTCGGTGGACTCTTCCCGGTGCACGCCAGAGCAGCCGACGGTACGCCGTGCGGGGACCTCAAAAAGGAGAACGGCATCCAGCGGCTTGAGGCCATGATGTACGCTTTGGACCAAATCAACCAGGACGAGCAACTCTTGCCCAACATCACCCTAGGTGCACGGGTGCTGGACACTTGTTCGAGGGATACCTACGCACTGGAGCAGTCTTTAACATTCGTTCAAGCCCTGATCACGAAGGACACCTCCGACGTGAGGTGCACTAACGGGGAGCCCCCGGTGTTTGTCAAGCCTGAAAAAGTGGTGGGAGTGATCGGAGCCTCAGCGAGTTCAGTATCGATTATGGTTGCCAACATCCTACGCCTCTTTCAGGCAAGTGGTTGAGCGTGTGCAATAGTTTTGTGGGAAGTGTAAAAGTGAAAAATAGTATAAGTGTGCAGCATGTACACGCTTTTTGTAATAATCAGCTTCTTTTCACAGAAACGTGAAAGTGATATAAAAGCACCTGAAGAGGGATTAAATTATAGTGGTAGACAACTAAAGCCTCTTATCCTTGAAAAAAGATTAGCAAATATCAACAAACTCTGTTGCTTAAGGTGATAACCTACAGCTGTGCCTTGCCTCAATTCCTCCTCCAAAAAAGAAGTTTGGGTGCTTTTCCCCTCCACTACACTGTGTGGATGAGACAGCTGAGTGTGCTGTTGCATGTCCCCGATGGTACTGAAAGAACTGCTCCCGTCTGTTCCAGTCTCACTCTGGAGTCTGGATGAGTGGGCACTGACAGCCTGACACAATCACGCCCAAACTCAACAACCCCCCTCCTGAGAATAAAAGGCCTGCTTCATGTGATTGCACATGATTATATGAGCCTCTTCTATGGAAAGACTGCAGGGTTTTTATGAAATGTTTTGAACCTAAATGCCTTGATTTATGGTAGAGTTGGCTTGCTATTATCTGCAGGGGTTCCCTCCTCGAAATTAGCTTGTTTCAGTCTCCCTGCACCCTAATTGAGCTTGATGGCTGCACGTAAATGAAATGAAACTGCACCACTTATTTCAAAATGAGTTCGGGTTTATGGGAACACATCTGTATTCCTGTTGGCTGAGAGTCAACTGATGGAGTTGGCCCACTGTTGGTGCTGCAGTGGAATGGGAAACGCAGTGGGGCACCAATACGCCAGATTAATTATTCAAACCAGATCTCTATAGCAAAACATTAAATATATACAACTTGAAAGACCATTTTTGGACATTTTTGCTCATGTGTAGGCTTCAAGCTATAAATCTGCACATTTGCAGTTTTTTTTTTTCATGTGAGGACAGCAGTTTTAGAGCCAAGGAGGATCAAACGAGGTGCAGTGTTAGTGCTAATGGTTTGTGGTTGCAGACTATAACTCACAGTGGTGTCATTTGGTGTTTTGTTTCTGTTCACTTAGATAAACCATGGGCCTCACTGTAAGAAGTTGTTTAACTGCAACTGTAAGACCATCAGATTACTTAACATGCTTTTAGCCCCCACCACCTTTTAGCCCCCATCTCTCTATAACTCACAACACTTGACTTTATTTATCTATTTTTTGTAGACATCTTGGGTTTTGTGACTCCACTTGCTGAACAATTAGACTGATGGTCCCAGCCACGATTTTCAGCCTGTCTTTGGCTTCTATTCATTTCTTTGCAGGCTGAGTTAATAAATTAAATATTTATTATTCCAAGTTGGTAAAACCCTGCAGTTATGAGTCGAAGCATCCTCACTACACACTTGTTTTTTTGTTGTTGCAATATGCAACGGCTGTATAACATCCTTTTGTTTCATGCAAGCACTGTAACATTATTATCAATACATTTGTGAAATTTTGTTTATTTAAGGGAAGTAAGATAAGCGTTTAATCCATTTCCCTCTTTCCTCCTCACACCAGGTGTGCAAGCTTGTCTGTAAAATGTCAGGCTGTGGTTGTGTAGGTGTAGACCATGTGCAATGTTGCACTGGAGCTCAGGCATCTTAATCAAGCTTATCTGTGGATTTCTTCGTCCGCCACTCTGCATCTTTTGTCATTTCCTCTCATTTCTTCAAAGCGATGACAAAAGGTGGATTTGAACATCAGGCAAACCTGCAGATCTGAGAGAGATGAATCCAGTCTACCTTTTTGCCCTTCACCACACTTATTTTTCCTCTGGCACCAATGGTGATGATAGGATTGATACTAAATTAAATGTGAGGCCACATGATATTGAAATCAATACATACCAGAAGTGAGCTTGCAGCCTATTTGCCCTCAATAATTTTACAGCATTCGATTAGTGTGCAGTAGCAATTACAATTTTCTGACATTGTTTTTAACTGCAATCCATTTATTATCAGATGATTCCTCTCAGAAACATTAAAATCTAGAGAGAACACCTGTTCAAATTGATTAAAGATGCAGAGTTGATTTTTATCTTAAGTAAAAGTAAAAGAGACATTAGAGTTTTTCTTCATAGTGTTCAACTGCTTGTCTTAGTCAATTTAAATGATATTTGATTTGTAGATATGCTCCATAACTAAGCAATCTAATGGACTTTTTAATCTTTTAAGCCTGCAGCTGATGACCTGTCCCCGAGCTGTCCTCCTAGCTTACTTCCCTCTTTGTTCTCAGTGAATATTATCAGATCATTTTGTGTCTTACCCCTGTGATAAATGAATCATCAGGGAAGCTAAATAGTTATTGTAGATTTTATTGCCAGACGCTAAATATCATGGCTGTCTATTCACAACATGAGTGGCTGCTGAACTGTTAATGCTGGGAAATTGACATGAGGGATAGATTTTTCTGAGGACCCAGGAGGGTTGATCAATACTGTTGCCATGGTGAGGCCGATTTGCTGCTAAGATGTTTTTATTTCGCTGGCTTTCATGCTGTGTTGGAACTGAGAAGCAACAATGCCACAGGAGGGAAAAAAATCAATCAGTCAAACTTTTGGATTGCAACGAGGAGCTATAATGCTGGTCGGCTTTCATCCAGTTCTTACCCTCTGCTCATGAGCACCTGGTCAGTCTCAGGGAGGTGGACACTGTAGTCAAAAAAGACGGGGCAACTTGTTCAGTTTTAAGTCCTACCCTCTTGAAAGAATCATGAAATAGATTTTTATCCAGATGACATTTACATCGAGGAGTGTGGCTCGCTATTCTGTATCTCTTCACCCAAAGACAGAGGCAAAACTGTATTGAATGTAAGTGAACTCCGTCTTGTCCTCCTGTCTGGGGAAGTGGCCCCTTCAGATTAGCTGTCTAAATGAGGCATTGACGTCCTGTGCTCTCGTAGCCCTGACAGGCTCCAGTCGGCTTTTTATCGCTCTTTTTTTTCAGAATCATCTCTGTGATTGATTTGAAAGAGACTGAAGCCTTGCAGTGTGATCTATTCGACTGACAGAGGTAAAGACGGACACCAAAGGAATAGGAAGACTGTGTGTATCTATTTTGTATGTGTGCGTGTTACATAACAAGCTGTAAAAATGATACTAAATGTCAGAGGTTAAAATATGTCTACTTTCCTAAACATGGCTGCAGTTTGTACATGGATGCATGCAGTGGTGCAGGCCAATTTGTCAGGTCTCTACTGCTGTATTCAGCCTTGCCGTAAAAAAGAGATGCTTCTTATGTCAAGTATGAATGTAGGCAAGGGGACAAGCATATAATGTCAGTGTTAGCATGGCTCACTAGGCTAACATTAGCATTCTACCAGCTGAATGTAAATTTTGTAATGAGTTATTTTATTGTCCTTTTTTCCTGAATTCCAGTCTTTGCACCTACTGCCAGCCACATGCCATAAACCCTCTTCTGGTGCATGTGTTTTTTCAGCGTGCTGTTATACAAACAAGGATTCAAACAATCAATACTAAGGAGAGGTCACCCTCACCTGCTCTTTGAAACAGTCTGGGTATCAGAGGTAGTAGGAGTATGAGAACTAAATACTCAAGTAGAAGTGCAAGTATTTGCTTTTAACGGTTCCTCACTACAAGTACCACTTCACATTTTTTAGGCCTGCATTTTAAGTACAAAAACACAAGTACGCTACAAAGAAAGCAAAGTATTTTAAACACTTTTGAACTTGATGCTGTTGGTGCCCCTGCTCTGGTTCTGCCCCTTAGACAGGCGGTGAACACAATTTAGTGTGAACATAGCATTAAAACAAAGATGCAGAAAACGAGTGATCTGAGGGTTCAGGATTGAGGTCCATTGATCTTTTTTTTAGGTTTGCATGAAATGAAAGACATGCATGTTAGGTTATTTGGTGAATCTAAATTGCCTGTAGGTGGGAATGTCTCTCTGTGTTGGTCCTGAGATGGACTGTCAACCTGGCAAGGGTGTACCATGCCTCTCATCCGGTCAGGCCCCAGTCCCCCTGTGACCCTAAACAAGCGTTTACAGATAACGGATGGATAGACGGATTTAACCGGGGTGTTTGGAAAGTGAAATTCCATCACAGCTATAAGCATGATTTTGTACTGCAGGTTATATTTTCATATCACTTGAGAAGATATGGATTCAGGTCTGCAAAGGCAACAATTATACTGATTACAGAGAAATGTCACCAGACAGCCTGTTTTTCAATTTTAAATTAAGATTTTTGGGAGAAAATATGAGCCAGTGCTGCTGCACTCATGTTCGTTGGAGCAAGGGTACATTCATAGACACAAACATGATGCAGTGGGAGCAACTGATGGATTAATAATAAAATGAATTAAGTTTTCATTGTTGCTGAGAAGGTCGACAGGTCAATGGCCTGCCTCGAAGAGAATACGAAACCAGGCATGCCTGTTATTAGGATCCGGATGGGACGATGGATTTTCTTTCTATTCAGAAACAATTTTTTTAAATAATGTACTTGTAGCTGGGTTGTATGGATTCCTTTTTTTAAACAAGGTGAACTCTCTCATTTACAGGCCCAACTCCCTCAGTCGGGTTATTGCCCTCATTTTCTCCCAACGCATTGGTGGGGGAAGAGGGCACCTGCTTAAAAGCTTAGCCCCACTCACATAGAGGTCACTCCAGTGTTCCTTCAAAACTTATTGCTGTACGACTGTGAAATGTGACAAGAATAGCACTCTTAGACTTTGGAAATTTCCTGCATTTTATCTGGCAAGCAGAAGTAGCCAGAGAAGAGGAAACCCCATTATGTCCGATCCTCTTACGAGGATGAGTGGAGAAGCATGAGGAGGTCTCTGTTGGCTGCTGGTTGGCCTCTCACTCATCCCTCCAAAAAGAGAAATGTCCCTGTTGCTTCGGCAGAAAATGATCCCTTGATTGTGCTGAAAGGCATTATCACATAGTTCGTTGTAGTTTGTTCCAATCAGTGATCTCTGATCCATGCAGACATCATGGACTAAGCTTTGATTACAAACTCACTCAACCATAGCAGGCGTCTGTGCTGTATGACTAAATAACACATTGGTTTGGTTGTCTGCTCTTATATACTGTTTTGATCAGGAATTTGCCTTTTAAATATGATTTGTTTCTACCGGGCAAATTCCTTTTTTTTTCACAGTTGCTCCAATCCTCGTGAACAAGTTAAGTGAACTTGTTAAAAGGCCCCTTTAACAACTGCCCATGTGAGTTTCTTCTGCTTCAAAAGAAGGCATGTGTTGTGGTTACTCTCAGACCTGAGTTTGTGCTTCGTTCGCTGTTTCATCACTTTCTCACCACTTTCCCCATCCAGCTCTGAAATCGCTTGGCACCTTAGAAATTACATTGCACTTAAGACTAATCCTGTGGCTCAACTTGTCAGGCAGAATTCCCTCTTAACACAGAAAAAGTTGCATTTTAAGGAATAAAAGAGCAAACAGAAGGAAGTAACACTTTAAACTTCCCCAGTGGAGCATTCATAGGCAGTATATATTAATGATGTGACTTTTGTCTCGATATGATATAGGTTCAACAGTGTACAATATAAAGAGTTTAATAACAATAATAAATGATTGCAAAACATTTGCGAATTTCCCTTTTCCCCATTTTTTGTCACTGGTTCAGTATAATTTAATATAATAATAGAAACATATGAGCAGTAAAGTGCAAACATCTTTCAAAAATAAAAACTGATTAATAAACTAAAATCAAATCTCTGAAAATGAAGGTTACAGAAATCTGATTTGTAATACAAGTCTGTATATTCTTTTAAGTATAGCTGATCATAGCATCTTCACTAAAAGGGAAAGTGGCTGAACCTTACGCATATATCATCTGATTTCTACAACTTTAGCCCCCATGTGTAAGAGGTCAAGTTAGCCCAATGTTAACATCAGTTGACCTTCTCCCAGATGCATTTTTGTATTGTGATATATTTTCCCAAAAAAGGCTAATTTGACAATGCACATAAAATTCAATAAACATTGTGCATTTTGCTGCCAACTTGAAATTTACAGGAGATGGTCTGCTCACATGGCTGTCTTGCCATTGCTGGAGACTGGTGGCATGAGGCTCTAATATAGATATGCATGCCGTTGAAGAGCAGAAAGAAATAGTCCGGCGCTGCATGCCAGCTTGAGCAGCAAGACAGGGAAGAGAAAGCACAATAGTCCTCCTGCTACACTTTTTATATTTTCTCACTTTCCTCTTGCAGCATCAAGCTCTGCACATACAGTTGTTTTAGTTTAGAATCTCAAAGCCGATAGAAAATTTTTATGTTGCATTTTGAATTTTAAGGAGGAATTTAAGTTGTGTTTGTGGGGCAGTATAGTAAAATTAGTCATATGACTGATTATCTAACCGATAAACCGGCAGCGGAGGTGGGCTTATTGAAGAGGTCTCCAAGAGGACAAGAAGTCACAGGTTGTGTCATGTTTAGAGGACTGCTTAAGATCACAGTAGGCACTTTGTTGTTATAAGGCCCAAAGTAATGTAATGTGGGTCCACGATCTACAAGAAGGTACAATAAAAAGGTTTTATTTCTTCACAACTGACATTAACAGATAACATAAAAAGGGACAAGAATGATGACTGTCAACTGTGTGCACCTGGTTTCTTCATTCATGTTTTGTGAGGGTGGTTCCTTTCTGGGGTTTGAGTATAAATAGGAGACAGCAACATCCATGTGTTCTTCTCCATGCCGGCATGTATTAAACTGAGATGCTTCATCATGTTGAGTTCTGTCTACAATTCTTCCAAAATCTAGTAACACTTGGCTAAGGAAGAGGAAAAAGTTCTATCACATGTGGCAAAACAGTCCTCATTTCTTTATATGTGTCTTATATGTGTCCTATATTTTTGCATTCACATATATTTCTACAAAGCTGGGACAAACACTAATGTTGTACTGGAGTTGAGCTGCTGAATGTAATGCAATGTAATCACTTAAGCCGTTTTTAGCAGTATCTTACATCTCCGCAGAACTTTATTCATAGGGTACAGCAGGGTATCGCTGCCATCCGGACAAAAAGTTTTTTCTCAGTTTCTCATTATAACAAGAAACTTTTTTGGCTTTACAAGATCCTGTGGTTTGTTGTTGTTTTGTCTGTGCACCTGCAGTATGAGTGATGATTGTGCATTTGATATCAGTCAGTGTTGTGTTGTTATTAGGCTAAAGAACTGCAGACATGGTCTGTCAGAATGAACATCTTACATTGCACCCTCATTATTTATCAGTCATATGATTGCTGTAGGCAATGTCGTCTATTCACTTCTGTGGTGGTATAATGTGATGATGTGATATAATGACTAAACCTTATCATTGAAAAGGAATTGGTATTACTTAATGATGAGAAATGTGTCCTAATGAGAAAAGTCAAGTTTTCAGCTGGCGCAGTCATTCTCTTCAGACTTTTCCGACAGTGGTTCTCCCACACTACATTGCAGAAATTGACTCCTCATGCATGTACCTCTCTTTGCTTAATGGTGTATCTGTCATACTACTATTACCAACAACTTTTCAGTGCATTTATATGTGCATTTAAACAATGTTCCATGTCATACCAGTCAAAAATGAAGCGGGAACAAATTCAGGGCGTCTGAAGGAATACAAAAGAAAAGGCTGGAATGACTGAGTTGTCTCTCTCTCTCTCTCTCTCTCTCTCTCTCACACACACACACACACACACACACACACACACACACACACAAATACGCACACAGACACACAGATACAGCTGCAGCAGGTTTTGCAAATAATTTGTGTCCCAAAACTAGAAACTGCAAAATAGTCCAGCTGTCAAATCTGCAAAGTAAAAATTCCTTTCCAAGTAAGCTCAGGGCACAATTTGAGAAATAAGAGCTGATACACGCAAGTGGAAGCTGTTACTCCGCCCCAGTTTGGCAGGGGACTACTATATCTTGCACAAAAGGGGCAAATTTGTTTTGAAATGAATGCTTGGATACTGACTTGATTTTGCTTGGTGGGACTGGTGTTACTTCAGATGAGCCTCAGCTGAACTTTAGAGTGCATTTGTGCACAAAAAGAGAATTTTGCATTACTGTAGTTGGGTTTTGGATATCAGCTAGGAAAAGTTATAGGAACCAAGACGTATTCACATCAACTTTTTTGAAAAGGGATTTGAATGCTTTATTACCATAGTAATTAGCATAGTCATGGTGATAGCTACATATTAAAATGTGTGGTAGCACTGGTAGTGGATATATTTAAATTTATGGCCAAATTAGACCACTCATCATCTTCATGGCTAAATAGCACCAGACATTAGTAAATTGAACCATAAATATGTTAAACCCAGAATCTGTGTTCCACTACATTTGTGTGTGTGTGTGTGTGTGTATTCTATTTGTATTTCAGAAATGTCAGGGCCCAGTGTGCTCTCTCACACTATACATAATAAGCTGTCATCTGGATTCATTCCTTGTCCTTCAGTTGTATTATTACTGCAGAGCCTCAGGGTGCATCAGAACGGTTACTAACAACAGATAGTAATATATAACTATTATATCAGCCAGCTGAGTGTAGCTATAGGGTGGCTAAATTATTGGAGTACAGCATGAACCTCACATAGAAATAAAATACCTAAAATACCTGTTGATTTTACATGTGAAAATTAAACAGTACAACTTTGGGTTTTCATTTGTTTCAATTTCATTTTAGCTGTATTTCCCATGAGTTGATGTTTGAGTGTTTTTTTTTTTTTCCATGCTGGCTGTGCAGTGGCGTGCGAGTGCTGTTTGAACACATTTGTGTGTCTCTGTTCTTTTGAGCTTGAAAAGTATTCTATGCAGCACAGCCAGAGCATACATAAAAAATCAGTTGACAGGATTACTGTTTTCAGATGCAAATCCTGTGGGATTTCAAGTGCTCTCTGAAATGCCTGCATGTGGCAGTTATATTGATTCGGGTGAAGACTTCAATCACCAGTGACATTTTGCAAATTAGGGAAGCTCTTTTCTTTGAAATAGGGTTGCTCAAACTCCAATTGACTACTGGACAGGAGCTATCAATGCCAGAATCTAGTGTTTTTTAACTGCTATATCAGTGTTGGAGCACTCACATGTTGCCCTCTGTTAGGCTCAGAAGATCAATAACAAGTCATTTATCAGTGGATTATGCATTGAGCTGTCACATACATTCTACCTGGGGGTCGAAGGCCAATCAGATATTATATATGTGAGTACATTTTCTCGGGCATTTGGGAAACAGAACCATCCGCCAAGAATTAAACACCTCTACCCCACTCACCAGTATGAACACAATAAATACATGTATATAATATTTAGGAGGGTTAAATTAGTTATTGCAAGTTGTACAAACCTGATCAAACACCTTTATGTTTTCCAACAGGCTTAAGGTTCTAATCTGTGTGTGTGTGTGTGTGTGTGTGCGTTTGTTTGTATACATGTATTAATCACCTTGTTGTGCTAAATGTTTACCTATACACTTACACTCAGTCCCTCCAAGATTTTTCAGAAGTTATGTGGGTGTTGCAGCCTAAATTGCAATGTATGTTGCAATGTTTTAATGATGTTTTAAATTACCATGCCCCGTAGAATTCACAGGGGATTGGTCGAATTAATTATTGGGTTTACAACATCACAAAACCCTGAAGGGACTGTTCAGTGTACATATGTTCTGTAATAGGAGGCAGTTACAGATGACATATTGTCTTGATTGTGGTTTTAATTTAGAGTTTCTGACTTTCTGAGTAGGCCTCCATGTACTGGAGCTCCATGCATGTGTTTGTGTGTCTCTGTTTACATTAATTACATCATAGGGGGTTAAGAAAGGGTTAGATTAAGGTGGCAGTATGGGTTGAGGTTAGACATGTGCTTTTTAGCTAGCATTAGGCTAAAGCTGTGTGTGTGTTTGTACAGTGTGTGTGGCCATGTGCAGGTGCATTTGTATGTTTAAAGTCAAGACATCATGACGAATTGAGGGTGGTCATCTCTTCAAATGGCTGTTTGAGGGTTCAGGCTTGGTTTTAAAAGGACACTAGACCCCTTCACACACTTTGATATTGTTATCAGTTTTGTTTCAAAAGCCTTGTTGAGCCAAATCCTCTCGCATGTCCTAAACCTGATTTTGGGGACTATTACTTATGCGATGGCAACTATAATGACAGTTGTCAGCGAAGCTAATGGCTCATTTTTAGCATAAAGTTGATTTTAACACATTAGTAATTCTACATCCTCTAGATCCTCTTAAATATCCAACAGGACATTTCTACCATTACCTACATCCCTTTGCCCTGCTGTCAAAATGTTTGTGCCTGGCTACCTGTGTGTGCCACAGCCTAATTTAGAACAGGTTATTTTAATTATTTTATATGTGTTGATGCACATGTCATGTTTACAACATTTGTAGTTTACATAATATCACATTGCCTCAACATTGGATTCAGTTATACTGCTGTGTAGGAATTTCTTTGAACACTATCATTTTCTATACATGGGATATCTGGATTAATGTCTGAGACATTTCTGATGTCTGGATGAGAAGACTGGGATCTACAATGAATCAACAAGGTCTAAGTTTCAGAGTGTTTATGTTATTTCAACTCATTTGATGAATTGTGATATTAGCATGTTAGAAAGCTGCATGGGTAAAGATGCATGTTAGTGCACTTGGAGAATATGAAGATAACCTTGCAGTAATGGTGTGTGACCGTTCCATTGTGTTCAACTTGACCTGTTCCTGTTTCAGCCACTTAATGTGTCTGAGGGTAATTGTCTGTTCTGGCCTCTGGTGTGCATCTGTGATTCTGTCTCTAAGATGCAGGTCAGTGTGCAGCCTTGTGACATGTTGTCTCACTGTGAATGGAAGTTGTATGGAATATGTGTGTTACAAAGATACATTCCAAATAAATCTTCTTGGTTCGTTAGTTGCAACACTTGACTGATGAATCACAATCTCAGTGACAATGCAAGTCTGTTTACACAGAATATCCCACTGCAAAAGAATCTGTCCAGTTGTTCCAGAATTGGCAGGTGTTTGTGTACAGCAATGGGAAAACTGTCATGTGCTCAGTGAACAGTCGTTCATTGTTCTGGATGTGCAGCAGAGCCAATATGTCGCTGACAGTTCTACCCGGTTAGATGCCCCCAGTGATGCACCACACCAGGAGGACAGAGCAGAACAGAGATCCAGTGGGTGGCCCGGTCACGACTGAACACAAGATCATTTCAGTCAGAGTGGGTTGCAGGGTGGGAAGACAACATCCATAGGCTTTATTAAGCTTTAGCTCAAGGCTTTTCAATTTTGCAGCAGCTACTTTTCTGTATATCATTGCCTACTACAATTTCTTCTATGTAGAGAATAAGAATGACCATAGTAGAGTATTAAAAGCCTGTGTGTTTGCCAGTTCTTGCACAATGTTACATTGACATTGTGTAGCGGATTGATTTGGAAAGTCTGCATTGCATTACATAACCACAGTGTGACTTTGACAAAAATTTCTGCAGACCTTATGTTCAGTGTGACGAATAACACAAAAGAAGCACATTTCAAAAGTCTCTAATATTCTTCCATGTTGTACAGTGTTTGTTATGGTCAAATGGTTCTTGACGTTTGACACACATTAGTATGGTTAACAGTGAAGTGCATACTATTTGTAGTAAATTGGCTAAAACTAGCAAAAGAATGTTTATGTTAAATATGTTTCTTGTAAGTATTTAATATATAATGATCAGCCTAAATCATTATTTACTGTAACTGTAGTTAGTAAAGCCCCCAAAACTTCATAAACCTGATAGTGATACTGAACATAAAATTCAGCTAAAGCTGAGGAAATGCCAGTAGTAATGAACAAATTTAAAGAAGATATGATTTTGACCTCATGACTCCACAGATTAAGTCATGGAATCAAAATTGACATAATTTATGTCAGTTCATAAATAGACTAAATGAAAGTTTCAGAGCCTTTTATTTTACTCACTGTGCTGTGACCCCAAACATCCAAATAATCAGAAATGCAGATGTCAGGATTTTTGTTCTTGATTTTAGCATTAACTTACTGGCTATAGATCACCCTGACAGCGTCCTGAGATCCTCAGGCTGTGTCTTACTGTATGCTTTCTGGACACAAGTTGACTGTGTTTTGCTCTCTATGACCGACATAAGGATTTTAATGGTCTTTACCATTGGATAGTTAGTCTGTCAGTCCCCGGTAAGAGTTGGATAAAACCTGGGAAGTTCTAGGAGATATGCCTGTAAGCTAAAACCAGGGCGCTACCATTGCTCTGGACTGTCAAGTGGCTAAAATGAAATTACATTTTTGTTTCTACCAAACTCAGACTTTTATTTTGAACTTTACACCTAAATTCTTTTGATTTTTTTTCCTATGTTTTTAGTTTGATCCTGCTATTTTGTTTGATCATTTTCTGTAAGTGCACTTTCATTCATTCCTTCATTTGTTTTCTTCTTCAGCTTAAGTACTTTTCTTAAAACTGTGTTTTAGGATTTTTATTTCCTGTTTATAGTAGATGTTAATGGTTTTGTTATGCCAGTTTTGTAGAACCCTGTTTTATGACTGTAGATTTCTGCCTAAGAATGACAGTTTAAGCAGCTAAATTTGCATTTCCCCTGCAACATAAGAGGTTTTTGGTTAAATTACACTACAACAGTATACATTTATCTCCATACACCTCCTGTGAAAATCATTGCAGTTACCACAATGCATAGTATAATGTTTGAAAACAACAGCAGGCATCACATCAGTTTTAGCTATTTTAATGCATGTGTCACATTTTTTTTTGTGTAATCATTTGCACATTCTTGTTCACATTTGCAGGTTCTCTGACACACAGATCTATATGGGCTGAGTGAATTTGGTGCATGGTGTGAATGTATATGTTGCTGGTAAGATCCTATAATCTAAACCTCGAGAGAGGTTCAAGGCAGCACTGCAGGCGACACCAAGCAGGCAAATGCCTATTAAAACATCCTGTTCTTTTCTAAGCCAGTGCATGTATCTCAAGTGGATGACACCAAGTGGGGGCTGAGACACGTTAACAGAAGGAATAGGATATATGTGATATTTTCCACTGCTGTGATCAGTGTGCAATTATATGGCTCCACTACAGAATTCTTTATAAGTAGCAGACAGAGAGGAAAGATAAAATCGAAGAGGCTCACCCGCATTGTCTGGGCTATTAGAGGAGAAATGGGCCCAGTGATGATGCTCTGTCGGCGCTGAAGAGAGAGTCACACAGAGTGAGGTGGGGGAATAGGACATAAGGAATCATTGAGATGCAGGTCAGAGTGTTGGAGGTGCACGATTGACAATGAATATGTCAGACCCTACGCACTCCAGGTGTAGGCGCGAATAACATGCACCTTTGCTTGCTTTTTGATGAATAATATGTCTGAGCCAGCCAGGACAGAGTGGTGCACCAGGGCAGAGATGTAAAGATGTTGTGCATCAACAATAACTACAACACAAACATGTACATTTTTATCATAGTTGCAAAAAAACAAGTTATCATGCTGACTGTAAAGACCACAATAGAGACAGCAAAGCTATGTCCAATGCATTATGCAGTCAGAAAGAATCAATACAATCATATGTAATGCGAGACCCCATGGATATAAAGGAATACATTTGATAACAGTTAGTCATAAACCTGCAGGCTACTGTGTGTTTTATTCTTACCATGAGTTGGCTTTCTGTCGCACCTGGAGAGAGCACACACCTCAGCCACGATGATCAAGGCTGTTTCACTGAACTGAACTGTTCTCTGCAGGGCCTGCCTTATGTAAAGCATAAGTCAAAAGAAGCTTTACAAAATGGCTTGAAGAGATACTGTATCAGGACAAAATAACTCTCATGAGTGACAGCATTGAAGCTCGACTGTCATGCCAGCTTTAAAAGCAAGATCATTTAGTCAGAAGGCTCCATTTTTTGACATGCGGTATTTTTAATAGCAGCACTACACCTTTACACAGCACTGCATACAGAAGATGTTGAGCCCCTCCTCAGTACAAATCCTTCTCCAATCAGGCTTTGAGAGCTACTTGGTGTTGGGGAAACAATTATTTCTTTGAAATACCAATAGAGTTGAAATAGCAGTCTGTTTACCAGATGGAAAGATGGAGGTCGGTCAGGTTCCCTTTGTGAGCTATCCACACTTCCCTCCTACGCCTCAGCTCTACTCTACTGTGTGGTTCTCCTGGTCAAATATCTGATTTGTGAGTCATACCTAGCCTCTATACCCATGGAGAAACATGCTGGTTGTCTTAAAATACACTCTGGCAGGGCAGCCATGCAAGAGTGCAAGACCGGCACAGAGCACTGGAGCTGCCCAGGGGACTGGCATGGAGCGAGCGGGAGAGACGAAGGGTGAGGAAATCGACTGGGATAAAGTAGTAGTGGGCAGAAAGAAGGAGACGGTGGAAGGTTGTGTTAGATAAAGGATTATGAAAGCCTAACTTTCTGTCATGTAACACCAAGGCTAGTTCAGTGGTGTGAGCAACTCTTAAAGGGCGGTGTTTGCAATTCCTGTTGCAAAAAGTTGGAAAATTCAGTAAACATCCAGAGTGGTTACACGTCATTCAGGCGAGGCCCTCGTAGAACAAGTGCCTAAAAGCCAGTGGAGGGATTTAGTAGGAATGAGATGTGAGGCTTAGTTCAACACTTCTTTTTTTAATGAAATATTGAAATACTCTATTTGTCTTGCCTGACTCTCTCTCAATAGTTTAGCAGTGATGACCTGTTCCCAAAGCTGCTATCATCAATAATGTGAATATGAAAGATGTTTTTGATGTTTTTTATACTGATGAACAAACTGAGGATTATGACTCAACTCTGCACTTTTCATCAGCTGTTTTCATCATGTTATTTTATTTAAGTTGGTTTGTTTTCATCAGTGTATTCTTTTGTTGGGTCTAAGTTGGAAGTTGAAAAAAAAAGCTAGGGGGTTAGTAGATACTGAAAATAAAAGGAGAGTAAATATGAGACATTTTGTACACAAACACATCTCCATTTGCCATATTAACCTTACGAAGTCATAGTAAGGAAGTCAGTGTTTAAGTCGTGTTGTGCTTATTATTACAAGGTTAACCAAGCTGAGTTCCCGAAACATAACCATGATAACAATATTGTATTATCATGCTTTAATTGCCACATCAAAGGGAAAATGAAGGACATTTTTCAAAAAATTTGAGGTTTGGTGTTTGCAGTGACCAGATACACTGTTAAAAAAGAAACGTAATCCTGTCTGTCAGTTGGCTGGCATTCGAGCGAACGACTGAGGGCAGATTGTCTCGACTTGGGGGAAATTGGCAGCTTTAAGGACCTCTCTGGGCAGGAAGTGTCTACTGATCATCTGTGTGGGCGTGTCTGCATGCAGACAGATGACAGGGAGGGAGGAAGAGACACACACACAGAATGATGAGACTCACTTGTCCCTGTCCAACAGGCCTGAAAGGCACAGAGGGGCGGAGAACAAGGGAGCGAGGCTGAGAGTCACAGGTTGTGTGAGGGCACAATGATGAGGCCCTTTACAAAAAGAGACTTGGAGTGAGAGCGAGTGACACAGATGGGCAGGAAGAGAAGGAGAGAGAGTGACAGAGAGAAGGAGGGATAGCTGTCTGTTTCCCCCGCCCTTCCTCCCTGCCTTCATGACTGCATTGGCAGTGCCGTACTCTGGTGAAGAGAGATTACCAAAGCCCAGCCTGAGGATGCATGTGTGGACACAGTCATTACCTCTAGCCTGTTAACAAATGGTACTGCTGTTTGTTTACTGGTTGTTTGCAAACCGAAGGCTGTGCAGGCCCTCCCATGCCACAGAGCTGCTGAGCCTTGATTTAGCGGGAATGATGTAAAACTTGATAAATGCTCAATATCTTTATAGGCCAGTTTATTGTACAGTATAGTTTTTTGTTTATAGGATACCGACCATTGCTGTTTTACAAGGCTGAGCAGGTGAGCTACACATACATTTTGTGAGCGAATATTCCATCATGAATGGGGTGTGTAGTTTTACTGTTGCTCTTAGAAAGAGTTTCTTGAGCAGTTCATATGATTATACCTAAAGTTGTGTCTGTGTGTGCGTGTGTGTCAGTGTTATTGTGCTGGTGTCACAAGGACAATCTGTGCATTGGCGTCCAGCCACAGACAGCATGGCGTTAGGGTCGGGTCTTTCAAAGCCCGCAATCATTTCCCCAGTAACCGTGGAGATTGTGGAACTGACTGATGTCAAGATACACTTAGAGGCTAATCATGCAGCAAATAGAGGCAGATTCCTGCAACAGGAACTGCCTGGGTGCCCCTCGCTCTAGCCATTCATGAGAAACATTTCTGTTCTGCCACTCACAGTTTGTTTGCAGCTATGTTTTTGAGAGCTCAGATTAATGGATACCAAACCCAGTGTGGACAGCATTCTAGTTTCTTGTGCCTAATTTGTGACACTGGTGGTGTCTACTCAGTGCTACATTGTGGGGAGCAGCTCTGTGTTTGAAAGATGGCCTTTGTTTTTTGTCTGAGTTTTTGTTTAAAAACCCATGGACTGTCATAGGACTCTGTTTTCTGTGGAGACAGCCTGTCCTTTCATATCTGCAGACATCCCTCTTCTCAGATGGCATGGATAGATGGTTGCCATTACCCCAACTGAGAGTCTTGTTGCGCCATATGCTGTCTATTTCTCTTCAAATAACATAATTCATAATGCGTCACACTTTTGCGAGAAATGACAAAGCAGAGAGGCACAGCTCGCTGCATCTGCAGGAGCTGCTCTCAGCTCCTCAGAATCATCACCTCCACATTAGCCAGCCAGGACAGTTAAAGCACAAACATTACAGTCTCTCACCTTTCTGTAGAGCTGCCCATGGTGCTTGGGGGCTGCAGTATGTGGAAATGCAATGGAAAGGCCAAGACTCTCTAATTAACTTCACCTGGCATTCCCTCTTGCTGTGAACGTGTCTAACCTTTACACAACCTCACTTGCTCACCTCTCCTCCTAAACACCCAGGTTGAAATTCTCATTTAATGTCAGTAAGCAGATTACCACCTTGCCCCCGCTGACCATCTCTCCCAATTCTGTCTTGTTTTTTCTTAACGTTCTTTATTCTTCTACAACAGATTTTTATGCAGGGCAGCTGCAGCACTTTGTGGTGGTTAATCAATAAAACAATGTCCCCTATAACAGACCCCTGTTTTCCTTCCATCGATCCTGTCAGCCCAGATACTTTCAAGAGAAAGCCAGGCGATAACCCTCAGCAATCCTAACTTTGATCTACACTGCAGATGACAGGTGCCAGACATCAGTGTTGGGTAATTGTGTTGCTGAACGGGGGCAACGTTAATCATTTTCTCGGCCTGAATTCAGTTGCTCATGATCGGCTTGTGGTTAATTGTAGTTGTTTGTTGTTGCTTGCAGGCATTGCTATCACCCTTTCACCTTGTTGCCACAGGAGCATACATCTTGTTGTCATGTGTGATGCCATGTTTCATGTGTATAGCTTCTAAGTTCTTAATGACTTAAGAATCAAGGGCAACTAAGGAAAGAGCAAATTCCCCAGATGAAAGGATTGAAAGAAAACAAACTTTCACACATTCCCAGCATAATTATTTACATAAAAGTGGTTCTGTATAAATAAAAAATATCTGTTGTCCCATCGTTATTATATCATCTTCACAGATTCACTTTCTCAAATATGCTGCAATTTATTGCAACAAGAGCTTATTTAGTTGACACACTTGTTGGAATTATCATGCATGTTTGAGTAAAGCAAAAAAGCTAAACTTCGTTGCTAATCTACTTAGAAATACATAATCAATTTCAGAAAGTTTTAATTTAACAAACTCACGGAAGGTTAGAATACCAACTAGTATTTCACTTAATTTAGAGCCCATTAGCTTCCTGAGAGAAAAAGACACAAAGATGTTAGATTGTAATCAGTATCGGTTAGTCAGCATTTCCTTCATATCCTCAGCCGTCTTAATCCTTACACCTCGGGATTTTCTCAATCAAGGTTTTAATCAAGTACTGTTGTTACCCGGAGGTCAAAGTGCTAATTGAAAAAGCAAAAGGTGAAAATGTGGATGTTTGTACTGCAGTGAAGTGTAGATTCTTGGGAAATAAGGAATAGAGAAATTATATCAATAGGGTATGAGCCTGGGACAAAGTAAAAAGACATTGTCATCTTAAATGGTTCCCTGCAGCAAAAAGCTCCAGAGAGACAGATGTTCAAGCAGCTTTTATATCCCAGCTGGGGAAAAGATAGGACATGATTCAACAATCCTATAACACCTTTTGACTTGGTAGTATTACTACATGAGCTCTGTTGAGATAGAACCCCTATCAAATGTTTGATGTAGATGCTTCCATTTTTTGAAAGAAGAGTCTTTTTAAATGCAAATCCCCTCAGCTGTTGCTTTTCCATTACTTAACTATACTCCCTCTTCCACCCAGTACACTCAATTTAGGCATTGCTGAAGTCTGACATTGGTGCAAAATTTCCCTGTGAATTTGTTTTGATTTTGTGTTTTTGATTTTGCATCTCTCTTTTTGGGGACTTGAAACATATTGAGTCATCTTGAGCTTGTCCTTCTCCTGTGCTCCTCAATTTGTCTGCTCCATGCAGTTAACCCCCTTTGAGTTGTGGGTCAAAGCTATAACTCACACTCGAAGTTGAAGCAATCCCATCAGCTGGCCACTGTGTCCTCATTCCTCTGTTTCCCCAGTGTCCTGCTGCTTTTGATCAATCTAACAGAAATGGATGGCATTCATACTGTGCTTAGATTAGACTGTGTGATGAGCTACTGCATGGGGTTCAAGAGAAATTGATGCATGTCCTCATTTTTGCGTCCACCTGTCTTTTGGGAGCCAGTATTTTAATCCTAGTTGTCTGATTGCAATTTCAAGACCTCAAACACAGTTGATGATGAGATGCATAGGACTTAGGCAACATTGTGAACAACTAAGTACTTGATCCCTTTATCAACTGATTAACTTTGTGATGGATTTTTTTTAGATTTATTAGTTAAAGCAGCTCATGCAAAAAATTGCAATGAAGGCAGATTGATGGATCCTATTTCCTGCTTTACTTTTCCTGAGGTTTTTGTGCTTTTCTGAAAAACATAAGATGTTAAACATGCCTTGCTGTTTTACAAATGTGACTGCTGTACTGTCACAGCCCGTATACTGTTTTCAACTTAAAGACATGCACGCCAACTCTTTCTCCTAAAAATTTCACTGATATACAAGTGAACTGCTATCACAATTCCATTTTTGTAGGTAATGTTATTGCAACCAGATTACATTTTGTGTTAAGACAAATAGCCTAAGTTGACATTTAATGTAAATGGCAATTCAGAAAAACACTGATACTGAACATGTTAATAAAGACTATGAGATGAAGATGGAGGCTGAAGGTTCAGCAACTATGTGCAACTATGCAGCAAAATGGTTTGTTCAGCAAAATGTGTGCAGATGTAGTAGAAGTATTTTATTCAAGTAAAATTACTAAGCAGATTACCTACATTTTACTTAAAGTACAAAGGTAAAAGTACTTTAACAAGAAAACATCCATCCATCCATTATTTGTAACTGCTTATTCTGTGTAGGGTTGCGGGGGAACTGAAGCCTATTCCAGTTGTCAAAGGGCAAGAGGCGCATATCTCAGGACCAACACAGAGAGAGACACACAGACAGACAACCATTCACTCTCACATTCACATCCACAGGCAATTCAGAGTCACCAGTAATCCTAACATGCATGTTTGTGTGAGAGGAACCGGAGTATGTTGAGGAAACCAACGCAGGTAGGGGAGAACATGCTCAGAGATGCTATGGCAATTATGGCAAAATATATACAGTGAATAATAAAAATACATGATCATGGAGCACAACCACACACGGGACTCTGGAGTCAAACTTTGGTCTACTGTGTGACAGTCATTAGCTTTGTACTCCTGCCACACATGTTAACACATCCATTTGACTTGATTTATCTTAATAAATGTAATTCATTTAGAAAAATGTTACATTCGAAGATAATCCATCCACAGCATCATGTTGCCTACAAAAACACAATCGCCTTACCAGTTTATTGTAGCTGCAAGGGAATGTAATTTTTAGGAGACAAGGTTGCTATGGGAGTGTTTCAGTGTGTTTTTCATCATTTTAGCCTCTGACTAAACTCACCAGAGACTCCTGCTCTTTCTGTTTTATTCCCTTTAGTTTCTCTCTCATTTCTTTTTACATAATTAGACATTTAAAAATAAAGGAATCAAATTAAAAAGGAATAAAATACCCCATAATTGTACTCTTGTCTGATGTCAGAGCTTCATAAAAACCTGGGATACATATGTCTTTTTCACTAAAGTTAAAACGTCCTACAGATCATCCTTGTAAATTTGTGTTTAATTACAAATTTCATTTAACAAGCCTTCTATAAAGTTAAATTTATGTTCTGTCTGAAAAAAAAGTATGTACAACCATGCTAGTGGCTCAGTGACTTAGGCTAACATCACAATCCATGCTCACGTGATAAGTGATGTTATTTTAAATACAGTATGTTAGGAGGCTAAGATCTGTGAATGAGCACTAAACACAAAGCAACAAAGTATTTAGCCATGATGTTTGATAGAAATGACAGTTCCACTTCAATGAGCATCAGATTCTATGGCAATCCAGTCAAGACATTTCAATTAAAACCATAAATGTGAACCTCATGGTGGCAGAGGAAGAGACTGAGGTAAGTGAACATCCATTGTCTGGGAACCTGGGATGTTTATAATTGTTGCTTAGTCTGGATTGAAGTGGTGTCCTGCCAGAAAGACCTACCAACTGATCAATATTTTCCCCCTGGAGCCCTACTGCAAGCAAATCTGAGCCATTTAAAGACATGTTTTCAACTATAAAGAACACCTGCAGACTTTTAAGAGGTTTTGTTGAAAAAGTGACTATCTTGCATCTTTTAAAGTTTCAAGTTCAATGATATAGCCTGTTGTATATTCTCATACTCAACATTATCTGCATATTCACAGTTCAGCTGATAGTACAGTGTGTCAGCTGTTATTTAATAGTGATAATTAAGTGTGATTACAATAAATGCCTTAGAATAGAATATACGTAGAATAACATAACATAGAATATACTCTAGCAGACTGAGGACTGTTTGTCCTCACTTTTCCACTACTGTGTGATACTTGAGCTGCTCAAAGTATCCACTGCTCAAAAACAGCTCAGATAATCTGTTGCAAACTAACATTAATTCCAGGATTTAAAGTGATTCCAGGACAAAATGAACATGCTGTTGTGGATGTGTCTGCTTTCTGCACCTTGGTAGAGAAACAGGCTTTTTCATTGTTGAATCCAGCCAACAATACAATAAGAGGTATAACTTTGTAACATCTTTGTGTTTCTGTAGTTAAAAAACTTTTAAAACAATGTTAGACCTCTTTTTTTTGGTAAAACCAACCGCAAATGTTACATCAGCTCCAGCATCTCCCAGTTAAATAGTTCCTATTATGTTAGTTTTGAATCAGGACTTTATAAATAAGATGTGTAATAAGTTGTCAGTAGGCTGTGATATGTAAATCAAATCGAATATCACAGAAATAGACACTAAATAAACAAATTCATTGTAAGGCCAACCAAAATTTTATAATCAAAATCTGAGGAAAACATTGGACAAGGCAACTTATTTTAGGGTAAAATAGAAAACATTAAATCCTGAAAATATAACCCAAAATATCCTCAGTCAACATTTACTTTACGTATTCAATAAAAAAGCCTTTAACTCATGGTCTATTTATTAGCCATTTCTATAATGTATCTTTTAGCCACATTTCACCTCCAGCTGATGGATTTCGCTCACTTATATAGTATAGGACTAGACCACATCTGACCTTTATTTTTGTTCAAAATCTTGCAATTTGGATGAATATTGGATGCAGCTGAAAGCTACAGAGAGGCTAGTAAGTAGACTTTGAATTTGGGAAAGCCAAGTATAACCTGTGTTATGAAAGTGACACGTTAATGACTAAGCATGCAAACTGAGTAAACACCATGTCCTGAAAAAAACATCATTAAAAGCTCCATGGAAAGGCTAGTGATGGGGCCTAGAATTAAGTGTGTTTAGTCAAAATGTGTTGTTTTTGTTACATACCATAGTTATATTTTTCATCCTTGTCATATTTCATGTTTCACTTCCATTAGAACTAGACACGACAGTCTGTTGGGCCGTCCTAGTTTCAGAGTGATGTACTGTAGAAGAGACAAAAGTAGCTCATTCACAACACTGGATTCTTATTTTTATTCTGAAGTTTTTTATTTGGATGTGATGTAGTGTGATGAAGACAGACTGAGGGCATGTAAGAGAGCGCTTACGAGGTTTTGCTGCTTGTTCACAAAAAGAGGTTGTAAAGAGTTTCTGGTTTCTGCAGTGAGTCTTCATTGATATGATATGAGAAAAAATGACAGCAGAGCATGTTGCCTGGGTAACAGACCCCATGTATGCTATGCAAAATGATCAGTTGACAAGATAATGTAAAATATATGAAAAAAGTAATGCTAATTTGTTTTGCAAGCAATTTTCTCAACCCCTAGGCTACAGTGAGCAGCGAAAGAAGAGAGTAATGCACAGCTCCTGCTTGTGTTTTCTGACATTCAGTATATTAATGGGACAAAATGCTTGTTTATTTGGGTAAAGTCTATGTGAAAGTTGTCATATATATTAGCATCTACATTACACACAAAAGATTGTTTATGTTTATGACTTGAATTTTTGTGATACTATTACTATGTCTAACATAGCCTTCACAGGTTGTTTGGATTCTATCCTTTCGGCTTATCCCATGAGTTCAGGGTCGCCACAGCGGATCATTGTCCGCATGTTAATTTGGCAGTTTTTACACTGTATGGCCTTCCTGACGCAACCTCTACAATTTCTCCCAGGCTTTGACCGGCACTGCACAGCTGGGGAGGGGAATGGGCTGTTAGGGGTTCAGTGTCTTGCCCAGGGTATAGCCAGGGCCGGGGATCGAACCACTCACCCTGTGGTCCATGGACGACTGCCTTTTGAATTGAACTACAGCCGCCCCTTCTATAAACAATGTATTTAAAAGCTGCAAACTGAAATGATAGCGTACGTGTATCTAGCATGCCCACATACACTAAAGTAATATAAACATGCAAGAATTAGCATTAGCTTAATATTTTAAAAAGTGTGCACATGCTGAGAGTTACGCGAGGAGACACACATCTGTACATTCAATATAAAGTTAAAGCCAGCAGCAAGTTAGCTTAGCTTAGGTTAGCGTGAAGGCTGGAAACAAGGGAAATCTAGCCAGGCTTTGTATATACCTGATTAACATGTTTAAATGTCACGGCTAACATGGGATTTTTTTTCGGGCATTCAGCTGAGGGCATACAGTTTATATTTCACATAAAGCACTGACAGTAAATAGAGTGGACTGGGTGGGAAACAAGGTGTGCTTTTGGACATGACCATTCAAAATGTGATTTGTCAGAACAGTCGCCATAGTAACCACCTATGATGCTGTACCAGAATAGCATCAACACATGAGTAACCATTCCCTTTCTCTCTCCAACTCAACATCTTTTCTTCAAGATCCCACAGATCAGCTATGCGTCAACAGCCCCGGAACTGAGTGACGACAGGCGCTATGACTTTTTCTCACGGGTGGTTCCTCCAGACTCATTCCAGGCCCAGGCCATGGTGGACATAATCCGGGCCCTGGGTTGGACTTATGTCTCCACCATTGCTTCAGAGGGCAGCTACGGAGAGAAAGGAGTCGAGGCCTTCACGCAACTCTCCAAAGAAGCAGGTAAGAAAAGGCGATCGAAGGGAACTAAAAAGAAAAATTATTTATAGTAATCTTTTTAATTTCACTCAGTGAAAGTTGCATTTTGCAGTACCATTTCATGGTAAAATCTGGTTTGTGTAGATGAATATTTGATGTTTGTCAACTTCTGTTTCAACTCCCCACTGAGTTGAGGAGTGTTTGTGGAAATGTAGATAGCATAACAGCTTGCAGAGAAGATGTCACAATAATGAGCATGGCCTTTAGCCGTGTCAATGTTTTTATATGTAACCATCTCAGTATTTTGCTTTTTGCTGCATGCAAACTCAAAAGGGAAATTGTTTGAAATGGTCTAATATATTCTCTCTGGCTTACAGACAGGAGAGTGTTGTTTTACACTCTGCCTTTTCTGTTTCCTCTCTCTGCTCTGAGCTCTGAGGATGGTAATGATGGTCAGGCAGCTTTATGGTCAGTCACTTCAAACCACGCTGGTGAATGTATGAAGCAGCAGGGATTTTGATGTTTTTATTTTTGAAAAAAACCTGGCTTCTTTGATGAATGTCTCTAGATATTTCCCTTAAAACTCAGTATGATTAAACTGTGAGAGTACTGAACTACTAAATAGTCTAGAAAACAGTCTTGTAAGTCAGGTAATTTTTTACGGTTAAAGTTTTAGATTTTCTTAGATTTCTGCAAAATCAGATAAAGGATACACTTGTAGATTCGTGTAGGATTATTGGAAAAAAAATTTAATTGCACATTATATTGTATTCTTTTTGTGTTCAGAATTCCTATTCCTTTCCAATCTTCGAAAAAGAGTGACTTTAAGAGCAACGTTTCCAAGGTTGGAAATTTACCCTGCATCATCCATGACAGCATACGCATGCAACTCACAACAGTACCAAGCATTCTGCTTCTTCAACTCAATGGATTACAATCCATTTCCTGTAAATCTGCAGGGAGTGATCTCTGTCACTTCTAAAAGACTAATGTGAGGAAACCTCTAAAGCTAATGATATCCCACAGGCATCAATCACATGGCCAACACGCATAAATATTTGATCTGTTTGCATTCATGTCCAGTGTGATCACTCATTAAAACTTTAAGAAGCGGTTTGTGGCTGCACCATTTGCATTGGCAGAGACAGGGAGAGAAAAATAGTAGCCAGTGGATGAACAAGTGAGAAAAAGCACTGATTTAAGGCTTATTTTGGGGCTTTCAGTTCATTTTATCTCCACAGCTAAACACTGATTCCTCTAGCTGGTTTTCTGCAATACATTTTGCACTGATGTTTCATTTTTATATTTTGCAAGGAGCAGTAAACACATTGTTATTGTTATGACGGCTTGAAATTATAACTCATTGTTATGGACTCATCCTGTTGCTACTGAGCAGCAGTCACTTTGCAATATTTTGTATTAATATACAAATGGGAATTATTTCCATTCGGTACCCAAAGCATCTTATCTTTAATAAATATGTTCATTGAGTAATAGCATAACTTTACACTGATAGCATTCATTCAAAGACAGCATTCTGCACCAGAACTGAATAGTTTGGATTAAATTAAATAAGAAGCAAACATTTGAATGAATGTGAATGAAAGAGAATATGTTGGAAATACTGTGAGTTATCAGGTTTGGTTGCTCAACTGCAGAACAACAACAACATTATTGGATGGATGTTGTTGCAGTATCCCTGCTAGTGGATCCATGAGGCCTTGAGACTGTTGTTTGTGGCTCTCCTGTTTGGTTGCAGTGAAATGTCAGATGCATTAGTAGGACTCTCGCTTCACCACTTCAAGGAGAACCATCTTACAGACTAATGCAATATGGCTGCCCATTACCCCAAGCTGAGACTGGAGTGATGGTCAGCCTGTATTGATCCCTTTAGTTTTTTCTGGGTTTTTTTCTGCTTTCTTCCTCCTGTTTCGCCACTATTCCAATATGCACCTTCATCCTGGCTGCAGGTGAAGCTGGCAGAGATTAATCTTCTTTATTTATTTATTTTTGTGTGTGTGTCTGTCTGGACTCAGGCCAAAGCGATGGAGTTCATTTTTTTCCCATTTGATAAAAAGACTTGCATTTGAGGAAAACCTCCCACAACGTATCACTGTGGAATTGATTGCAGCAGGTTGCCAACACAATGTGTTGTTAGATCTAGTCTGAGATCGGGCTGTGAGGAGAAAGAAAATCTGCCAGTAAAGTATAGCCATCATATTTAGCAGTAGGAGAGTACTGTTTGCATCTGCAAACAGTATAAAATGGAACACATTACTTCTGCATGACCCCTCAACATTGCCAAGTCCCTGACCAGCTGTGGAAAGTCACAAATTATATGGAAGGGCTCTCAGATGTAGAATATGAATGTCAGCTGCATGTCAGCCCAATTTTATGTGCTCCCATGTGTTTAGCCAGGGAGACTAGAGGGAGCAGGTCTTCCTTTTGACTGCCGAAGTGATAAATATAATTGCAGCATTATGGATCCCCTGGAGGTTTGGGTTTGGAGGGTGTTGAGTTGGCAGGCGGGGGGTTGAATCAATCAAGAACTTCTAATTCAAAAAGATTTGTATTTCACTAAGCAAAATGGCAAAGCTGGATTCCTCGCCCTGGAGTGTATTTTCAGAACCAAGGGCATTGAGGATGAATAATTGAAGCAGTTAATGCAGTGCATGACCTATGGCACTTAGACAGATAAGCGCAGAACTTCCAACAGCCTGATGAATTTAGCTATCATGATCATTGAGCCGTTTTCTATATATTAATCAAATATGGAGCAGGGGGTAGGGGTCCACAGTTGCAAGACCATAGGTAAATGAATAAGGCACAGCTAAAGAATTCTCTGTCACAAACCTCTGCATCTCACCTTGACTGTAAGCAGAAATTAAATATTTTGAGTCATTTTGAATCTTATAGACAAATGTGTCATTCTTACTCTTCTCACTAACTATGACAGCTAGAAAATACAGTATTACTATACAATCCTTTTTCTTGGGTAAGAAGAACACTGACACCACAAGCTGACATTTATCTGTCTCACATCACACATCTCCAGCTAAGACATGCGGCTCGTCTTTAAACCCACAGTTTGATTTGAGGACTCCTTCAAGTCCACACAACGCCTTCCAGTGACAGGCGAAGGCCGTCCGATGCACAACACAAGTGCTCTGGAAGTACAGATACAAACGCTTGCATTTCCATCATGTCTGCCTCCCTGACTAACTGACTGACTGACCACCTGACTGACAGAAATGGCAGACAGAGGTATTCGGCAGGCACTCAATAATGTTGCCACTGCTGCACGACCACCGGCTTGTGTGCAGTCCACTAAACGTTCGGCTGTAGTGCACTGTCTCTCTCTCTCCCTCTCTCTCTCTCTGAAGATGGAATCTGCTCCAAACACTTCTTATCTTCATCAGTGGCTCCTGTGGTCTCTGTCTGTATTATTGACTTTTGTGACCTATAATACATCTCTGCTCAAGACTGTTATACCATTATAGCTCTTCACACAAGCCTGCAGGTTTTTGTAATAATGGAGTTAATACATTTTCATGAGACCTCAGCATATGATATTTTCCCTCCTCTCTGGAATTAATGAGTGTGACACCTACCTGAAGACAAATAGACCCCCAGAATAAAGAGGCACACAACAGAATCAGATATTACACAGGGCTTTTGTTACCCAAAACAGAAACCTTTAAGTGCAGTTTCATACTCTTTGTGGAAATTACAATTGCAGTTACAAATAGTCATTTAGCAGAAAATGAACTGAAATCTGTTTTTGAAAATTAGCTTTAATTCTTTCCCATGGAGACCTACAACACTAGCTTCCCTGCACAAATGACACCAAACACCTTTGACTTTAACAGGATACCATAAACCTTTAAGCAATAGCAAGGCCATTGGCAGTTTTTGTGTTTTGTACCTTAGGGAAGATAACAGCAGCTATCCCAGAGGTCTTGTGGCACATACAAAAATGTTTTCTCGCATCAGGGAAGATCTGTAATTCTGCTTGCTGATCCTAGAAAAAATGGACGGTTAAGAGGAGGTTCAGCAGTTGTCATTTTGCTATCTTCTGCCTTTAGAAATCCCAGAGTAAACCGTGACTGGTGATGTGTGATCTGCCAGCTAAAAGCTGTTTATATCAAAGTAATGAGCCTGAGGAGACTGGCAATTAGGAGATTCCTTCCATTTCTCTGTCTACTCAGGAAAACTCAAACTGAAAGGTTATTGGGTAGTCTATTAAAACGCTTGAGTGGGAGAATTTTTAATTGGTTTGGGTATAGCTTTGCCACTGCCTCAGTCTAGGCCTTAAGCAGTTAGGATGTTCTCCTGCACAGGTGATCATATTATCTGTTTATCTTAAGTACTGCAAGGGTTACCGTGTCCTTCACACCTATAATTACCACACCAGAGTGGGGCAAACCTCAGTCGTTTTTTTACTTAAAGATATGATTTTTGCTTCTCTACCTGATAATGAGCTGTTGATTTAATCCTTAAGACAACAATATCTAGCAAACTGCTTAAAGCCCATTGTGCCAAAAACAGTAACAAGCATCTATTTAGCAACACACCAAAGCAATCAGTTTCCTTTATCCTGTACAAGCTCATTAGTGCTGATCTGTCTGAGAATGATTTATTGTCACTATTAATATCCTCTGTGTTTGTCATTGGCGGCTGTGCTATCTGATTGTTTCAGCCTCCAACAAGAGATCTTTGATAATGACTTTAAATTAAAAGTCAATGGCAGGTTGTTAAATTTTCACAAATCTATGATATGAAATCTTTTATGGCCCTGTTGATGTAGATTATTGGATTTGCTGTAGCAGATACAGTATGTTTATCACTCTCTAACTCTGTGAAAGGATGCTGGTGCTCAGTCAGAAGGTGCAGTTTGAGTGTTATATTGCACGCTGCTGTGGTTTTCAGATTATTGCCAAAATGTAGATGTATACACTCTAAGACTATAAATTAGACTCTATACCAAGCATGACGGCGGCATAGATTCACTGTTGTGCTCAAATGTGTTTTTCCTTTCATGATGGGTGAGATTTCTATAGGAAGAAAAAGCAGCCCTTGTGACCTCAGGCTTACAAGTGTGTGTTTCTGTGTGTATGTCCGTGTCTGTGTGTCTGTGTGTGGATGTGTGTTTACATAAGTGTGTGAGACAGAATGAAGGGATGAGATCATCCCAGAGGCCTTACCATGTCTTACTTCTTTCCCATTAAAAGGTGGAATCTGCATTGCCCAGTCTTTGAAAATTCCCCACAACCCCAAGCAGGAGGATTATGACAAAGTCATCCAACAGCTGTTGGAAACGCAGCACTCACGGGCAGTCATCATCTTTGCCAACGAAGAAGATATAAGGTGAGGAGCGCAGCACATTTTGGCTTCGTCTATGTCGTTCAAGCGTTTTGACGATTTGCCATGTTGAGGTCTTTAATCTCTGAGGAGCAGCTCCTGAAGGCAGGCTACAGGCAGCGATTTAACATGCGTACAGGATGTCTGCTACACAAACACACCTCCAACAACACAAACACAAGCTTTGCCTCAAAGGAGAAGTGGGAATACACATCGCAGCAAAGTAACAGAGATATTGTTTCATTTACAATGCCTCATGGGGAGCATTTAGGTAAAGAGGCCCAAAATCAAAAATTTACGATCTTTAAATTCAGGATCAGGAATCAAGCGGTGGAAGCGCTATTGAAATGTAAATACAAAGAGGTGAGAGAAATGAGTAAGAGACATGAAGAAAAAAAAAAAAACACGAAACAAAACATGCAGCGGTTAACTCAAAATCACAACAGTTTCCCTCAATTCTTTTTCACCTTTAATGAGATAAACAAGAGAACTGTAGATGACAGGGCTAAAATGTTACCAAACAGCTGTGCCTTTGTGTATTAGATAATTAGATTGCCCACACCTCTTGTACTCTCTCCTGATTCACACATGGATGTGTTTGCAGGGGAGTTCTCAGTGCCACCAAGCGGGCCAATCAGGTGGGCCATTTCCTGTGGATTGGATCTGACAGCTGGGGGACCAAGAGCAGCCCCATCCAACAGCTTGAGGATGTAGCAGAGGGAGCAGTCACTGTTCTACCCAAACGCTCCTCCATTACAGGTATAGATGCACTGGTGCACACACAGCCCACACTGTGCTACTGTGTTATATTGTTTTCTACTTTGCTTTTTTTAATGCCACAGTTTTTTATTAGATTGTTTTTTTCTGTAGCTATTTATTGACTAAATTGGTTTCCATACAAAAAAAAAGGGAAAATATCTATGAACGGTTTTATAATGAGTTATTCTTAGTCCCTTGCTGGCATCAAAACAAGCTTTAAGCACAAAATGGACTCATTATCACCTTAAAAAGCTAATTTGGTGAATATGTTTGCAGCTGCTCTTTATACAACCAGCCGACACAGAGTAACTTTATTACTGATGTAGGATCATCGTTCTTGTCTCCTGTTGTATGACTGTTGTACATGTACACTCTTTTATGTCAGCTTCTGGTATCCACCAACTCCAGAAACACCGGGCTCTTCAGCTGATAAATGCTGATCACTAGCTAGTCAATAACTATGCAATGAAGAAAGTGGGTGATCAGAGCTTTTTCATTAGAAACTATCTGTCTGGATGTCTGGAAATGAATCAGTCACAGTCAATCAACACAGTAAACATGCAGTATGGTCTTTTTGCAATATTTTTCACACCAGGCATGTTAACTATTGTTAATATGTCAATATTGATCAGAGCAATAGTACAGACAGAATTTCACATTTGGAATTAAATAACATTTCCATGTGTCGCTGACTCACTCCAGCAAGCTCATGTAAACATAAGCAAAGAACTACAAAGGAATAAAGGAAATTCAGATCTTTGAAAACATTTTGAGTCAATTCTCTGCATTTCTCGATATTTCCACCTTACTTTTTAATTTTCAGAAACACAACCCTCGGAGGCTTATGACCTTACATTTGGCTCTACATTTTACACTGCACCAGACTAAAGCCAGTTTGGATAAATTGGGTATTTATTAAACGTTGGAACTAGTGAATGTAAATGAATTCAGCTGATGCAGTCATCATATCCACTTATTCACTATGTGGTTTTACATGCTTTAAATCTCTTAGAGAGACAGTCTCACCCAATGCACTTTACACTACTTCTCATTCACCCATTTGCACTCTCAGTTACACACCAGTGAGGGAGCTGCTATGCAGCTGGTCTACACTCACCTAGAGTAACTATGTTAGAGTTCAATATCTTGCACAAGGACACTCCCACATGTGACAATCTAAACTGTAGGTCTGATAAAAAGCTTTAATTTAGTCCTAATAAGCATCTTTGTTGTCTTAAAAACACCAAGAATGCCAGTGATTAACTTTGGATTTCTCTCTAAAACATCTTTCAAAGTCAAAGTCAAGTTCAAAGTACGTTTTCCTTTTTTAGGGGAGGTCTAGCCTAGACAGATGTACACTCTGGGGGAAGTGAGGATATTATTAATGCACTATGCATCATTGTTGGTCTTTTGCCATTTAGGTCGTATCAGCCATTATTACCTCTACCCATGACTCAGCTGATATGAATGGATAACAGAGCAGAAACACAGGCAGAAAAGTCTTCAAATGTTAGATTCACATTTTTTTAAAGAGATATATCAACAGCAACAGTTTTGTCCCTGACCCACATTGGGTGGTAAAGTTGCACAAACAAAATTCAGTATGCAGGCTTCCTTATTGCTTAGTTATCTCTCCTTCTGCTACTGCTCCATACAGGCACCTAAGCGCTGTTGGATTGAGTGTTAAACATCATTACATCATTGTTCATGCCAATCCACCTCACTTGTAGTGGATTTTATATAGAAAAGAAAACCCGTCTGTCACCTTCAGGACCTCCCAGCCTGAGGCAACAGGCTGTGACACCACTTACAATCTCTGTGCTATTTATTATGCATCCTGATTTTTAATTAATGTAATTTCCTAGATGAAAGAAATTATTCAATTTCCATGGGGCTTTAGAGGAAGAGGAACCACTGGGGTCAAATTTTGATGAAGTAGTAGTTGCTGGTGGGATTCCAACACATAGCAGCCAGCACCATACCACTGCACAAGTTTCACCTCATTTCCTCCAGGTGGGTTCATAATTGGTCCGGAACTTAGCCGTTTCCCTCTTTCCTCTATTCCCAGGGTTTGATGAATACTTTACTGCTCTCACCCTCGAGAACAATCGCAGGAATGTGTGGTTTGCTGAATTTTGGGAGGAAAACTTTGACTGTAGGCTCCTCAGTGCTTCGAAGAAAGAAGACACCAGCCGTAAATGCACAGGTAAAAGAGATTTGACATGAACAAATTAGGAAGATTTGTGTAAAACACTAAAAGATGATGCATAATTTCGCCTTTACATGTCGGGCTGATATGAACTTGACCTTTTGTTCGCATCAGAAGCTACTGTAAAGAAAGACTGTCCGTGTTTTAACTCAACAGCTCTGCAGAACAGCCAGAAAATCTAACACCAGGTGTTTCCACCCAGCAGGTGCAGGACAGGCAGAGTTTATTATTAGAATAATAATACACCACGTGTCTTAGTCATGCTACAGTTACAGTACAGACAGTCTGCTCCTGTGGCCAATGTCCTGTAACTGTTCAGTCCTGTATTCCCTCTACTCCCCCTTAACCACAGTCACCTTGACAGCTCAGCACAGCAGTGGCATGTGTACTAATGCAGAGAGCCACAGCACATGTTATTTAGGATAGAAATTACAGAGGAAAATGACAGAAAGCTAAGTAAACAGTGTTTGTGTCCCCATTCTGCTTTATTACCATCTCTGTGGTAGCATTAATGATAGTGTTGCTGTTACTGTTGCTAACAGTGATGCATGCTCGTATTACCTAAACTCCGCCTGTCAGTGGTGTGACAGGCATCGCTGCATTTATTATCTACATGGATGATGCCTGTGATGTGGGATGCTGTATTAATCTTGCTTGCATACGTGATGACGGTGATGGCAGTTTAACACAAATTACTGTTTGCTGAAGAGTTTTGTTTCCTTTATAATCTTCTTTGGTGTCTCTTATCATGTGTCAAAGATAGAAGATCCTCATTCACTTAGTGAGTCCCACAAACCCCCTGGAAAATGACTGTCAGTGTCTTTTATCTTTTCCTCAATTCCAATGAAAATGGCTCTACAATTTTTTATACCTCAAGTTGAGCTGATATTTATGAATGTTAAATAGGAACAGCAGGCTTTTGCATTCAGAGAAAGTCCACTGAACACTCTATGAAGAGCTCAGAAAAGCAAAAAGGTTATGCGTGGGCTGAAATGTATGTTAGGTTCTGAGAAATGGGCTGAACTGTCAGCACAGATTGCTTTTGACCTCCTTCAGTTTATGCAAGTCTCCCACATTCTTATATGTGTCCTATTAACATCATCTGCCTCAACACTGAGCTCTCCATGTGAACTATGAGCAGCTATCACTGAGGAGAAAATTGTCTTTCAGAATTCAGTGTTATTTCTTGATGATGCAGTTTTGTTAACTGGGAGCCTGAATGTTATAATTACGATGATAATGATGATGATCATGATGATAATAATGATTATTATTAAAACTGATAGTAGCATTTGTGTTTTAATTTCTTTCACTCTTTGAAATGCTGAGTTCCTCTACCAAGAGTGTAAAATAGCTAATTCATTTTTTAACAAAAACAAAAGTCCAGCAGAGGTTTTTGTACATTATGTATTTAAGCAGCATGTAGCAAAGCCTTTACAGCAGCCCATAGTGAAAGGGCAGTGCACCAGGAGGAGAATATGAAAGGGAAGGAAGCCACTGTGGAAGAGTATATTACTAAAGTTCATGGTGATCTTCATCACCTTGCAGAGGAAGCAAATGAGGTCGATTCTTAGCTCTTTATTACTTTGTAATACACCGCAGTAATTCAATGTGACTGATGTATTTGTCATGAACACTTAATCTCACAGCTCAGCTTGATATTTTCCACTTGGGAATTAAGTGTGTCTTTTTATTTCCTGTGTCACATTGTTTCTTTAGGTATAATTCCGTCAAAATCAGAACTGCACTAGTATCTGGCAGCAAATGGTAAATGGAGGAATAAAAAAGAAGCCGGAGATGAGAGGGACTGCTGAGAGAATGTTATGTCTAATGGCTCACGGTGCATTTGGCTGTTAGTCGTCCTCTTCATTTTCTTCCCTCAGGCCAGGAGCGCATCGGGACTGACTCCAAGTATGAGCAGGAAGGGAAGGTGCAGTTTGTGATTGACGCTGTGTACGCTATGGCCCACGCTTTACACAACATGCAGAAGGACTTGTGTCCTGATCATCCTGGCGTTTGTCCACAAATGGAGTCTGCAGAAGGAAAAACTCTGCTGAAGTACATACGTAACACCAGCTTTAACGGTGAGTGACATATTGCGAAAGTTTAAACAGCAGATGCTTACAGGAAGTGGGGATAAGAAAAGAAAAGTCAGTGATTTTATCTACTTTAGTATTTTACACCTTATACTGACTTTAGCAAGCAAGTGAAAATGAGATTGCTATTCAACACTGCAGCTACAGTGTACTCTGTTCTGTTGTTTCATTAGACAACACGTGTTTTGACCACTATTCTTCAGGCTCTGTTGTGAAGAAACAGGATAAGAGAGCATACTGTAGATCAGAGGAATGCTACAATAAGAGAATGTTTAAACCTGTGGATAAACAATCTGTAAATACAAGTGTTATTAAACAGTGATGTCTTGGCATTGATATTATGTTTTCTCTCTCTGTGAGTCAGTTACAAAGAGACCACTAAGCCTGCTATATTACTTTGGACAATAGTTTTGCTTTCTTTCCATTAATCATATTAGATGATGGATGTCACATTCACATCTGTAGTGTAAATATGCAGCTGGAGGCAGCAGCTCTTTAGCCTAGCTTAGCACAAATACTGAAGACTGGAGGAAGCTACATGTACCAGAGTTCACCAACCAGCACCTTTGAATTTGAGCTTGAAAACATGGTTTTATGGGCTATTACTTTTGCCAAAAACAGCAATTTCCCGTTGTTTCATCTGGTTGCCTGGCAACTGTTCCCAACAAGAAATAGTCTTATACATAGCCCCCTCTAAGAAGACAAATTGGTGATGGATTATTTCAGAATGTTTGTGACATAATGTGTTAATTACCTTTAGAGATGATGACAGGTGGACTTTTAACCTTTTGGACAGAGTCTAGCCAGATATTTCCTCATGATCCTTGTCTTTGAGCTAAAATGCTGTAAGTGCATTATCTTTTTGCTTCAAATAATTATTTCCCTACAGATACATGCTGTCCACCTCCACATTTAAGTCAGGGCAACAAAGAAAAAACATCATTTTCTAAAACAGTGAACAATTGTTTTAAACATGAGGGCATGAGTTAAATTGTGAACTTAACCTTGCGAAAATACTATTGCAATTAATCTCAACAATTAGCTCAGACTGTGTTTGTGCTAAAGTAGAAGAACTGGTGATATAGGCTGTTCCTTTCCTTGGCATAAATCTTTGCATCTAATCACTTTACAAGAGAACAAATCTTTTAGCTACTACTTTGTCAACTGCAGTGTCAAAATTAAATATATACTAGTTTACAGCAAATCAAAATGTAATAAATGAAAGGGAAATAACATATCAGTCTGAGACCATGAAAAGTAGGTAAATTGGGAAAAAAATGCATAATATACCACCACCTCTGTTTTATGTGTCATGTGCAGATGACTGTGGGCTGGCTACAGTTTAAATTCACATTAAATTTCATTCATAGTTCAAAGCCCATCAACATTATCTGCCAGTGTAGAATGTTTTGAACCCATGTGATATATTATGGGTCTGCCAGTACTTGAACCACTTTATAATTCATCCCTGTACAGAAAGCAATGATAGCAAAAGCAAATAGCTTTTAATGACAACTGCTCTGAACATTCATGGGTGAGTGGAGGAAGAGAGCAAAATGTGATATGAGTTTAAAACAAGGAAAACTTTTGTCATTGCAAATGGATTGCATGTATGCCAGCCAGTGTCATTAGAGGCTCTTCTGAGGTACGCTGTGTCCTCACAAAGTGTTCTAGATAAGATTGGGCTGTTTGAAATAAGGATTCAGCGTAATCTTCTCACAAAACTGGCCTACTTATTTTCTTGAGTAATAAAAGAAGTCTCCATTATGATGTGTTATATCTGGGATATGATGGGGTATGTGGGAAATGCTGGAGATACTTTACTAGGATAAATTGTATTTATGCTTACTCAATATCCTGGTGTTGTATTTTATGGCATTTTCACTATTTTAAAACCCATTGTCGTACACATAATGTCTAATAAACCTACATACATCCCATGACAAAACAGATCGGACAAACAGAAGCTAGGATATTGATAGCTTTAAAAAAGTTAATAATTGCATAATTATGTAGATTTAAAAGCTGTTATTTGAGTTAAAATACCATAAGCTGTACAGCTGCACTAATCCTATTCCCACTTTGTGTGTGTGTGTGTGTGTGTGTGCGTGTGTGGGTGTGTGTGTTTTTAAACACCAGACTTACTTTAAAAAAATCAAATATGCGGGCAGCAATTCAAAGGTCTGTGAGCCGCCTACAATAAAATGTACCAACCTTATATATAGAATAAAGCCATGAAATACCATGAAAAGACAAAATGCATTAGTGCATGTCTCAAAACACCTTCCATTCCCCGTCTGTAGCTTCCATTTATTTTTATACACACATCTTTGGAACTGGAACACAAATATCTAAAGTGCTTCTAGTGTAGTATTTACAGCAGCACAACATCATATATGGGATTAAAACTAAAATTCCCGTCTTCTCCACAATGAAGGATCATTGTCCAGTGTAGTGGAAAAAAGCCCAGTGACACAGAGTAATAAGACATTATATCAGTGCTGGTCACACAGGCAGTGCTTATATCTAATATGCATATTTCGTATTGTGTTGATTCTAGGTCAGTATAAACAATATATTACTAAAGGAAATATCTCTTTACAATTGTTTATATAAAAATGTGTGAAGGCAAACTTCTGTTAGCGAGCTCAAGGCTAAAGAGCAGGCATGCCTGCCTTTCTGTAACACTGTCGCTATGGCAGCAGTGCAGAGATCCAGCAGTCCAAAAGCCCTCGGATTTTAAGGTGGAACTACATAAACAGAATAAATGCAGTTGCCTGAGTTGAGATAAAATTCCGAGGAGACCTTAACTTAGTGTAGATTCATGCATGGGACTGAGAATCAGCTGTCCAATCTCAAGAACCATCTGGGCTTGCGCTGACTTTTCTAAATTTTCTGTTTCTGAAAACCATTCACTTCAGTGTGGCCGTGAAAAAGGTTCATTTCACCTGAGTCGAAAATAAGATGTCTACATTCTCTATCTTCAGTACCGCTTACTGTCTCGCTATTATATTGTCAACCCTTTTCACTGGCCAGTGAAGGTTGTTTGCTGTGGCTCCGGTATATCTCACTGGCCCTTATTACATTTAGTCTGGAACCACGCCACTGCTAATGTATGTTTGAGAGCAAAGGAGTGTATGCCTTCTTTGTTGATCTCCCCACTGCGCCGGAGTCACAGAGCTGAAGAGTGAGAGGCAGAAAAAAGAGAGAATAATGATGCGAGAGAAACACAGCAGTGGATCCCCAGTCCACCCACACTGCTCAGCACAGCACAGCAGCAGTGCACTTTTGTCATGTCTTAGTTCAGAGCCACATGCAAATGCATAAATCTTTCATCTTAGACAGCAATGTAAGTAAGCAGTCAACACAGACTATTTTGTTCCATTGAAAATAACAACAAATAGAAAATTGATAGGAATTTCCAATGCTGTTTTATCCACATACACAGACACACCACTTAATTATTTGCTCTAAAGCTGAAGAGCACCAAGTGCCTCATCACTTTGTCGCTTTACTGAATTTTTGTGTGCTTGTGTGTGTGTGTTTTTTTTTTTTCTTGCTCGTGAATGATAACTCTTATCACAGCATTTTCTACAGGAGTCAATACATTTTCATACAGGGTGTCAACAAGGCTGTCTGTTTGGTGGAAACAGAAGTGACAGGCCAGTGACGGCCACCCACTGAGCTTCAGTTTGGTCTTCATGTTGAAAGACTTTTCACTGTGGGCCTCAAAAGTACACTTGAATTAATTCTAAACATCTCTCCTGCTTTATTTTCTGCCCCGCTATGTGGATACTTATGAGTTAATGTTCAATGTGGTGCATTATCTGTATTGTTAATGTGGAATATACTGTATAGTTTTTTTACTGCACGTAGATTTGTGGCTCTGCATCATTATGGTAATGGCTACTTAAAATCTTATAAAATTACATTTTGTTATGCACCATAGTGTCACAAAACCAAAAAGAAAAAGGTAGGTGCTTGTCCACATTCTTTTATTAAAATGACCCCTACTTCTGCCTTGAATGAGCTTTTTCTCATGCTGCTGCTGCTGCCTCTCTTGCTTTAAAAGAGTCTTTTAGCCTAAAACTTTTGTAGACCATTCAATGACAAATGTCCTTGGAATAAAAACTGGAGGGAGATGAAATTCCCTTCTGGATGAACACTAAGGAAAAGGTGCAGGGCCTTCCATCCAAAAGCCATGAGCTCCGTTCTAGATAAAAGACAACATGTTCCCAAAAGTGTTTTGGACACATGCTTCTGGTCCTAGTCCACTTTTTATAGCCAGAGCTATTAAAGTACATAATTCCCATGCCAAGTCTCATCAGACTCCCCCCTGTCCCATTTCAAAAATGGTATCTCCGCTTGTGCTCATGAAACGCTGTACGCAGTGCCAAGGTGAATAGATGTGTAAAATGCAGTTTTCAGCAGTTCATCCTCTCCCAGCATTGTGCGAGAGTAAGAATGAGATTGTCCACAAAAGGAGACCTCATGTATAAAGTGAATTGCTACCATTTTCTAATGTTGACTGACACACTCTTCAGTCATGAGACTCAAACTATTAAGTGATGTGTGTAAATACACACATATTCGACAGTAGAAACATTAAGCAAGCTTATCAGGTTGGACTAGCACACATTAAAATTTGCTTTTTCTCTTATGTCTAGTGTTTCAGGTGTCCACACTCCTGTTAGCTAATTACTGAAATCTTCAGAGCTCTGCTTGAGATAGGCTGCTCCACACTGAGAGCAGATGGGGGCCGTATGATTCTTTGGCTGCCCTGTTCATCCACCCTGCATCTCCTGTTGTTCTCTACTGTGTGATTGTAATGCATTACTTTTAACCTGAGGAGCTGTACACTCATTTTAAACAACACTCATTTTTATATATTAGTGCTCAGTAGAGAGCTTGCATATCTAACCATGTTTTCCGTGTCCTTCAGTGGCATTTGTGCAGCTGTGGTGATGCATAGGAAGCAGGTGAGGAAGTGCTATATTGGTCAGTTGGGAGCTACCTTGTGTCTGTGATTTATCAAGTTTCAGCATATAGGTCATGGTGTTTGCAGGTTTCAGCTGTGAGGAGCTGAGAGAGACCCACTCTGTGCTCCTTTGTGTGGTCCGCATAGTGCAACTGTACAGTACAAGGCAAGGGGTTAAAAGTTTTCGCATTAGTAGAGGTGTTGAACCCACTCATGCTGGTGTCTTACATTTTTCTACTCTGCTGTCCGTTTCCCATATTTTCTCTCTTGCTCCGCACAGGCAGCGCTAGCACCTCTGTTGTGTTTAACAAGAACGGTGATGCTCCAGGACGCTATGACCTGTTCCAGTTCCAGATGACCAACTCCTCCACAGCAGAGTACAAGGCGGTAGGACAGTGGGTGGAGACCCTCCAACTCAGGGTATGATAGTTTACCTATGCTGGGAACACAGATGACAGCTTCACTTCTTCAAATGTTCGTATGCTTGCATTTAAACACGATGTCTAGACTCGAGTATGCAAAAGACTTACAAGCGTGACGACTTTTTGTGTTTTCCAAAATTGAAATCTCTTATGTGACAAGGAGGTGCAGGTTCTGTTGATGAGTTGCCAACTAATGTAAGCTAATAGTTAAACATATTCTACATTCTACATAAGAACATAAAAGATACCCTTGAACAACTTAATAAGACAAATGTTTATATTTGTTTTTAAAATGTCAAATGGCCTCACTACTGCTTTTAAAAAGAAAGAAAAAGCATGCAATTAAATGAACAGAACATTTTAAAGTCCGTGTAAGGAAGGGATAAAAGGCAGTAATTTTTGTCTTTCAAATTTGGTGTTTTATTAAAAAGATTTGATATGCTTATACCTAGGATGTAAGGGCAAGATTAAAACATCAGTACGAACTTGATTTGAGAGTTCAACATAAAAAAGAACAAGAAATTAAAAAGGAAACACACAGGGAGGTTAGTTCTCTCTCTGTTGTTTGTGATCACTCTTCTGCTCCATACTGTACGTTGGAGAACTGACGGCGATGGCGAGTGGGTGGAAGTGGAAGAACGTGTTTTTAACCCAAGTGTCAGTCCGTGCATGTTCACTCTTCAATAGCAAAGCTGCTGAAGACATTGATGTTGTTAGAAACTGACACCTAAATACAGCTCCCATGTTATTCCTGGCACTCGTCAGCTTTTCAGTGGGTTTTACGGCACACGATAAAACTCTAAAAACTGTGATCACATTTTATCAGATGTATTCAAGGGTACACCCAAGAAAGCAAGATAAAACATGTGAAACGTCTGGGTAAATTTAATTTATTTTACTTTTTTACCATGTCCAAAACATATTTCATTTCATAGGAGCTTTAAATAACCTTATTTCAACTGCAAGAAATATACTGTCTAATGATAACGGCAGTCGCAGAGCTGGAGATTTTTATTTAAATTTTTTTGCAAAGTGTCTCAAAACAAAGGGATAGGCTTGGGTGAGCCATGTGGACAGTAAAGAAACTGCTGAGTTCTATTTGAATTTGAGACACAATTGCAATTTGAATGACAGGATGAAACCTGACTTGAAATTTCCATGTAACTCGGATTACAAAAAACATGACATTTACATACAGATGAGTTAACATTTGCATAATAGCTGAATGGATCACAAGAATTCGGCTGAGCTGAATGGATTTGATTTCACAGGTGGAACAACACTTGTTACTGCATATTTTTATTGATTCATTGTGTCTAAGCCTGATACGAAACTAAATGCTCTTACAAAGCTATTACATTCCAGTGCAGTAGGTATTTCTTCGTGCACTAACACATAGAGATACATTAAAAGGTTTAAAGGTTCCCCTACTGTGAGCATCCTGATGCACTCAGTGATCATCGATAAAAAAGATGTATAAAAAAGTTCAAAAAGCTCAATAAAAGCTCAAATTAACTGGAAAATTAACAACTATAGCAAAACCCAAAAGAAAACTATAGCAGCTGCACAAGTCCAACGTGTCAAAAATCTTGCTTTTGGTCTCCATAGCAACAGAGCTGTTGGTCTCATTATTGTTTTCACACTGTGTATAATCGGGAGGTTTTCCAGAGAGCACCATTTATTGTCCAGATAACAAATGGAACCTTCATGCCCCCAGATAAATGGCAGATGATAATCTACCCAGACACCACGGAAACAGCATCTGTCATACAGATACACACAACCCAAACACACTGTGGAAGTGAGTGTGGGTTAGTGTGTGTGTGTGTGTGTGTGCGTGCGTGCGTGCACATGATGTAAAGGTGCAACCTGGTATCTGCAATTATTGGATGTTGCCACATTTGGGGGAGGTGATGCTATTTGTGTCATGGACTCATGTTTTGTATGATGATATTTGTAAGTGGTCGAGTTTTTTAATCTCCTGATGTTTTTGTAAAAGTGTGACTGTTGTGAACATAAGTAGGTAAAAGGTACTAAGATGATGAATAGTTTTTTGCAATTTGGTTTGAATTTCTTTCCACAGCACAGAAATGTAAAGATAGGAATGAAGAAAAATGTGGATTTTTTAAAGGAATTTTCAGCTGTGTGGAAATACATTTTTATGTTGTGTTGCTGAGTAGAAAAATACAACCTTTAATCGGTTAGATGCAAAGCTACAACCAGTGGATAATCTTAGCTTAGCAAAGTATTTCCTACTTGCACGATTAAAACTTCCTAATTATCTTTCTACAGTGTAAAAAAAGTGTAAAAAATGACAAGTTGTGTCTTTACTGGAGGTTATGGACCATTGTCCTTCCTATAGTTTTTAAGTCTCTGTGACAATGTCAGGACAGGTGGTCAGTTTTTGTGTGGATTAAACAAACGTGATATACACTATCCTATCTGATGCTCAGAGAAGAGAATGAGTTTCTCGAAATGTTAAACTGAAAACTCATAAATTCTATTTCCATCAAAGCACAACCTGCACTACAAAATTATCACTCAGATGAATTCCTTCTAATTTTTTGTATTGTTCTAAGCCATTATCTGAATTCAATGCCGGTTTGGAGTCTCTAAAAAGCTCCTCTGAAATCTCTCAATATCAGAAGACAAATAATTAGTTTAACGATTGTTTAAAGGTTTTTCCATGCTTTCATGCTTGTAGTTTGTTGAACTTCAAATTGTGTATTTTGAAAGAACAGATGATACCATATATTGTTGTAAAACTGCCTTAACCACACTATTGTATCTGTAATCTAATGGTGCTTTTAAAGCCCTGGTTCAGTACAATTTCATAATAAATCAAAAGATAAGCCCACAGTTTTATGAAAGCTGTTTTAATGCCCTTAAAAAACTATGTTGAAAAATCCATTTCTTTATTGGTTATTCTTTTTAGGCTGACTTGTATGTTGAAACTGTAGTTTGAGCTTAAATCATCAAACGCCTCAGGGCCTTTTTGGATTGGAGTTTCACACAGTTCTTCAGAGTGCCTGTATACTGCACTTTTCATTTTGATGACAAGATCATAAATAGAAATTGCTCCACAAAGTTTTAAAGAGGCAGTTTGCAATCCCAAATCCCATTCTCCTTCCTTCTCATCAAATATTTCATACCTCACTGGCTCCTGTATTAAAACATAATGTCTTTTGCATTTCACATTTCTTTATTTTTATTTCACTCAACAAAGGTAAGCTCTGTTGCCATGGTGATTGCAATTACTTTCAAATATTAGAAAAGGCAATCCTTCAAAGAAATTGGCCAAAAAGAGTTACTGTGTCATATTATTATATATATTTGTTTTTTCAGCCAAGTTTATTTGTTAAGCTGTTTTTTCAAAGATAAAAGATTCCTGAGATTCCTAATATAGTAATTAATGGCCATATATTAAGTTACAGTATGTTGATGATTGAATGTTGTGCTGTGCAGAAAATGTCATGCATTTATTTCTTCCTACATGGTTTGTCATGCTTAGTGGTGCTGTACCCCTGGCTTATCTGTCTGTTGCTAACCTTCTTCTTGTGCTTTGTGTCATTTCTCTTCCAGCTGGAGGACCTCCAGTGGCCAGATGATGAGCAGGAGGTGCCTATCTCTGTGTGCAGTCTGCCCTGCAAAACTGGAGAGAGGAAGAAGAAGGTTAAAGGGATGCCATGCTGCTGGCATTGCGAGCTTTGTGATGGCTATCAGTACCAGTACGATGAGACTTCCTGCAGACTGTGTGCCTACAACATGAGACCCAACTCAAATAGAACCGCCTGCCAGCCAATTCCCATAGTAAAGTTGGAGTGGCACTCCCCTTGGGCCATTATCCCTGTCTTCCTGGCTATGCTTGGTATTATTGCCACCATCTTTGTCATGGCGACTTTCATACGCTACAATGACACGCCTATCGTGCGGGCCTCCGGCCGAGAGCTGAGCTACGTGCTGCTGACTGGGATCTTTCTGTGTTACATTATCACATTCCTCATGATTGCCAAACCTGATGTAGCTGTATGTGCCTTCAGGAGGATCTTCCTGGGCCTGGGCATGTGCATCAGCTATGCCGCACTGCTAACCAAGACCAACCGTATATATCGGATCTTTGAGCAGGGCAAGCAAACAGTCACAGCTCCACGTTTCATCAGTCCCACCTCCCAGATCGCCATTACTTCCAGTCTGATTTGTGTGCAGTTGCTGGGTGTGCTGGTGTGGTTCGCAGTGGACCCGCCAAACACCATCGTCGACTACGATGAGCAGAAAACCATAAACCCCGTGCTGGCCCGTGGTGTGCTGAAGTGTGACATTACAGACCTACAGATAATCTGCTCATTGGGCTACAGCATCCTGTTGATGGTGACCTGCACCATCTATGCCATCAAGACAAGGGATGTACCAGAAGACTTCAATGAAGCCAAGCCCATTGGCTTCACTATGTACACCACCTGCATAGTCTGGCTGGCCTTCATCCCGATTTTCTTTGGCACGGCCCAGTCGGCAGAGAAGGTGAGTCATTTCTTTCTCTCCCTTGCTCTCGCCCTCTTTGTCACCATTCTTCTCTTTGTCTGTCTCTCTCTGTCCTCAAACAAATTTCCCTTTTATATCTTCGGCCCTGTTTTTATCTTGTCCAAACAGATGCGCACATGCATATTTGTGCAAACACAAAATGAAAACACAAACATAAAGGCAGGACACGCTCACGCTGTTTTGTGACCATACAAGTTACGGGTTCATTTGAGTTTTGATTTCATATTCACAATGTGCATGGAAACTCACACGTGGACCACCGCAGACAGAAATAGGCACGTTAAGCACCCGAATCCTGAAATGCCTCAGGAGAGATATGGATAGGGGTTGCCGGCAGCTCCAGATGTCGTTATTTTAGCTCTCATGCCTAAGGCTCGACATGTACTATAATGCCTTATTCTGGAGAGGGAGACAAGCAGGTGGAGGTGGAGGATGAGGAGCTTGAGGGGGAGGAAGGCAAGGAAAAATGGGGAGGTAAATAGAAGTTTGATTCAACACATTCCATCTCTTGACGGCGGTGCTCTACTCAACAAAGCATTTGACATTGGCTGCTACTGGTGTTGATTGAGAATATGACATTTTGACCTTCTGTGCTAGTCATTGCTTATCTGGGCAGCACTGGGCAGAATACAAATGCATTCATCTGCTGGACTACACGTGCTGCTTGGCAGGCCATGTGTAGAAGGCGGAGCACAGGGGAAGTTTTCCACTGACAGACTATCGACGCTGAAAGGAAAGTATTACTTCTAACCTTTTGAGAGGCACACCGTTCAATATCCTTCCTGCTAAGCTACAGCATGAGATGGATCAGAAACTGATTTTCCCCATCTCAATTTGCTGCTGATTTCATAGATGAATTACACCCTCAGCAGCGATTAGGAGTTCATTATGTTACTCCAGCGACTAGCGAGGCAGTAATGTGTTTATCTTTCCCCTTTATGCAGTTAACTCTTTCTTTACACCAGCCGCTGCCTTACATAATGGCCTTTGCTGGTCAATTTCATCTTAGTCCCCAGCCACTGCTAGTGAGAATGGCCTTTGCATGTCTCGATAACATCCTTTGCAAGAGCTAGAGTGTAAGTGAAGTGAAGCCATCTTACCGATCCTTTTGGCTCAGAAAAAACAACCATGTTTGAGTTTTCACTGCACATTCTCCAGAACATCTGTTACTGCTGAGACTGTATTTACTGTCTTATAAATTATTTTATGAACACTTTACTAAACTGGAGCTGAATTTAAAAATAGTAATTAGTCTTATGTGTGTACCAGATCTACTGGTGGTGTTCATCCCAGGCTGTCAAATATCAAAAGTTTTATAAAAACACTGAACTATATGATGCCAGCTGCCAATGATGATCTAACAAAATTAATTCTGTGGCCTATTTGACTTTATGATGTATTGTTGTGTTGTGTGGGATTGTAGCATTGGTTGTGACTGCATTGACTGAAATTTCTTTAACTCAATGCAATTTAAACTGCATCATTTTCATCTTTTTTTCCCCACCTGTGACTCCCCCCTTCTCCCACTCAACCTCACATTGGGGAAAACCATGCAAAAATGGTAACAAAAGATCACAGAGCATACTACAGCCTCCTGTGCACCTGCATGTGCTCAGTCAACTATTTAGTGCTCTCAAGTTAATGACTGGGACTGGCACCAGCATCCAAATTAAGCTGTCCTCAGGCCTGGAGATCATCTGACTTTTGAAGCGAACCCCATGCCTGTGAGTCACTTCAAACAGACTTTGAACAATCAGACAACACAGAAATGTGAAAACAATTGTTAAAAAAAAAAATCACAAAACTGTGTTTTTGTACATGACCCCAAAAGTAGTTTTTCGAGTAAAGGAACTAGTAATCACATAAAGCGACGCTGTCACTGAATACAGAAACTCTTCAGAAATATCTTTGTCTCACAGTTCAAAAGTGTAAGATGATGATATAATAAAACCTTTTCCCGGAGGCATAGAAACTTTCTAGTAAAACACCCACAAGACTCAGTTGCACTTAAAAGAGAACTTCATGTCATGAAAACTTACGTGTTGGACCTTAATATATGCCTGAAAACCACTTAGGTACTTGTAAGATGTCTGCTGTACCCACATGAACTTCATGAAGACAGACTGTGCTGCCAAGTATCATTAGCAGTGACTAAAGTGGCAGTGGCAAAAATGCTCTTGTTCCAGCTTTCAACAGGTAAAATGAAAATTGCAACTTATAATCCTATAGTCTTTTTCCAAACAACAGAACCTAACAAGAGTCGGGCCCGCCACATATGAAGAAGGTGTGGAGTTATTTGAAAATAATATATGATATTACCCTGCCTACCAGTTGTTTTATGCCTGAAACCTTGAGCAGATTGCACCAGAGGCATACTGCAGGCAAAATGTTAAAACTGGTCAAGTGCAATGGCATGATGTGAAGGTTATAGTTTTTTATTTTTTTAAATGTATATTAAATGTTCAGATGAAAAAAATACCATTTTACAACGGTCAGAGAAGTAATTAAAATATTAAAACAAGCTGCAAATATGCTTGAGTTTAATACATCAAAGTTTAATGCCAATGTTCAAATGGTTGGTTCCGACAGAATCATCAATGCTGCCCTCTGAACCAACACGACAGTAAGTCAGCCACAAAAATGACTAGTTTATCAAAACAGTATCTTTTAATCTCTGGAGCTCATCTAAATATTGACCAAGGTCTGGCCAATCAGATCTTATATCCTACTTTGGGACGCTTGATAAATACGGGCTGGCATTAAAGGAACAATCAAACCACAGCAAAAAAAAACGTGTGTCCTTCCACACAAAAAGCATTGTCTCAGCATACAGTAAGGCTTGGTAGCACAAAGCAACATAGAATTACTGTATATATGACATGAGCCAGGCTAGAAAGTAGGGCATTTGAAACAACATTCAGGTAGTTGAGAGGGGACCGCAAATCCCTAGGATCCATTATTGAAGGCTTTTTCTAACAGGACAGAGAGCATTGTAATTGTGACTTGCTGAATCAAGTCCTTATCACTGTGTGCATTTGTCGTGCTCAACCATACCCAACTTAATTGTGTTTGCACTCAGTAGATCCCTGGTGGGTGCGATTATGAGAATTACCCTCAACAGCTTTTTGTCTAAATGGAAGGGTTGTCAATGACATGTAAAATTTAAAAGCAACTGTTTGATTCCTGATGAGGACGTTAATAAATCATTACTGTCGCTATAAATAGAGAGTTGCTAAGCAGTTGTGAAAATTACTTCATGTATTTATTTATGCTAAAGTAACAGGAATTAATTATGAATGTTCTGTGACAAGCTAAACATTCAAGTGGTGGGTGAGAGGGGCTTCGAATTTAGGTCAAGCTCATAGAGAGGCACAATGAAAAAACCTTGTCTCTGTGATTAAAGACAGTAAGAAAAGGATTTGGTTTGGTGCATCTGTGTGTGTGTGTATGTGTGTGTTTGGCTACATCAGAGGGAGTGAGGGCCCTACATACCTACACATGTTTTTCTTTGTGTGTGGTTGTTGTTGTTTGCGTGAGATGAGTATGAGACCTAATAGTTATTGTGTGCCCGCTCCGGAATCAACTATCCAACATGGTCAATAAATCAGTTCTGATGGGGTCAGCACTGCATCGTCTAAGGTATCAGAATCTCATTAAAAGCTTATTTCAATGGTGTTTAGTTGCTCGCACCAAACTCTGTAGTGTTTGTTGCTATGGATACCAGACAGGTTACCAATTACCAAACATGAAAACAGGGTGGAGATTCTCTAGTGATTATATTTGATACCAAGTGTATCTCTTGCAGTGCTTTGATCAGCTGCCCCACTAACTAATCATGAAGGCTGCAAAATCACAGCTCAGACTTTTGGGGGAAGAACAACATTCCCATTCTCCCCCAGCTTAGAGTCACACAGAGCAGGGCGCAGTGAGACCATTGTGATATTCATACAGTTATTAATGCATGGTGCACCAGCCAGATCACTGACTCTGATACTGCTCCACAGAGAAGCAGGAGGGGATGGAGAGAGAAAGAAGCAGTTGAGCGTATTGGCATGTTGATCATATCAAGCATCTGAATGATCGGTTAAGACAAAGGCATGACTGGAATGTAAATGAGTCTTTCTCGAATCAAAGGAATTACCATTAGTTGTGCTATTTACCAAGAAAAACTGTATGCAAATGTTGACATTTCTTCCTCTTACTGAATCTCTGCGCATTTTGCTGCTCTGCAGATACACTGTACTGGCTAATGCGTTTACAACAGTATCCTCTCCCCAACCACATTACCAGTGGCTGACTGGAAGGCAGCAAAAGAGCGACATCCGATGCTTTCAAGTGCAGTAGATTAGGAGGCTTTGGTGATCTGCACTTAAAACAATAAAGCCCCCACTTGAAGTGATTCTTTCTCCTCCAAGAGCCTTCAATGAAACAAGAGGCTCTTGTGTGCTACTGGTCTGAATTCAGTTTCTTAGTGAAATCACTACCTTTTAATGAAGTTACCATTTAAATTTCGTCTTAAACTTACTCATAGCATGATCTGAATTATATAAGCTTGCAATTACATTTGGACAATGTGAAAGGTGTTGCATAACCTCTGATAAGAAATGTCATGGAGGAAGCATTTACTGTAAGAGAGTGTGTAAGGCTCACATGAATGGCAATCTTATGAATGATCTTAGCACTTAACACAGTGAAGGCCTTTCACAGGCAGCACTCCACTGCATGCAGTGCAGCAGAAAAACAAATGTAGACCTGCTGTATACTGCAGATGCTGTGTTCTTGCTCCATGCTTAGACTTTTAGTACTCTAGGAGGAATTTACATTAAAATAGACTTGGCAATTGTCAGTGGAGGTGTATGTAGCTCAGGGGCTGTAGCTTTGTTTAATGAAGGCTTCAGTGGTGGGATAAAACATCTGAAATGAAAGGGAAAGGAAAGGTGACTTCAACATGTCATGGACAGATCCTCATCCAGCGTCATCTATTAATCTAGTGACGGGTCAGACTAGTAGAAAGGAGGCCATGTGAGGATGTTTTGACAAAATCATGGTGATGCTTCTGCTATTGTCATTAATACGCTTGAACCGTCTTTGACATGAGTGAGTAGCTGCAGGTCAGGCTTTAATAAATGCTACTGGATTATATTACCGTGCGCATGACTGCTCCTTTCCCCAGAGCTACACATAGCAAATATCCAGGCCACCTACGTATCTGAAACAATGTTAGATCATAAGAACAGGATTTGTATCACTGAAACGAATCATCTGTTTCCTGTGAGGGGATTTTGTATTATTCCAGTATATCTGACAAACATGCCCTAATGGTCCTTTTGTCAGCAGAATTTTCTTCAGTCCAGCATTAAAAAAAGGACAAGCAATGAACTTTTCACTGGGCATTTAGATTTTATTATCCAGTGATGGTTATAATTAGGACTGGGCCTCATTACTTTGCTCAACACTGTTCTATATTGGCCCCAGATGTTTAGCCGTCATGGCTGTCTTTTCTCTAATTTTTCTTAATAAGGGTTTAAATATTAGCTAATCCCACATTTTCTATCAGCTACCAAATCAAAGTTTAAGCCACAGACAACATAACTGCATATTTATGTATGCTGCTTTCCAGTGTTTATTAACATCCTCTTTTTGCCTGTCTGTGCTTCTTCCTTCCAGCTGTACATTCAAACAACAACCCTGACCATCTCTATGAACCTCAGTGCCTCAGTAGCACTCGGCATGCTCTACATGCCCAAGGTGTACATCATTATCTTCCACCCTGAGCTAAACGTACAGAAGAGGAAGCGTAGCTTCAAGGCTGTGGTCACAGCTGCCACAATGTCATCACGTCTATCCCAGAAACCCAACGAGAGGCCAAATGGAGAGGCTAAGACTGAGCTTTGTGAGAACCCTGCTGCTGACCCTATGAGTAAGTAACCTGGTGAGAGAATCACAAAGCCTCATAGCCTCAGAGCCACGTATTGTAGGTATGTACTCTCAGATATGACTACATAGTATGTTGTATGTATGTTATCTGGTAATTTTACTATCTAACACTAAATGAAATAGCTATTAAGTGGTAATTAAAAACGCCATGTGGTTGTGATAAAATCTATGAGAGGTAGGATTACACATGAATTCGATAAAGAGTATTAGTGAAATACAGCGGACACAGTGGCTGTCTGTTTTGTCTTCAGTTAATGAGTTATTAAATTAAGAGATTAGGAGGTGATGCAGACAACAAAAAAGACCCAGGAGTCTACATTCTGTACTCTCAGGAAGGGTAGATTCAACTGGTGTTTAAATTCTTATTACTTAAGTGAAAGGTGTATATTATTTCTCATATTTCCGATGTTGTATTACAAATTCCCATTTCAGCAATGTAATTGTGTGGCTAGTGGGAAAAATGTATGTGTAATGTGCTATGGAGTGAGTTTCGAGTGATCTTGTTTGCTGATAAATGGTTGAATGTTTCGCCCAAGTGCAAAACACAGGGAGTGGCTGTGTGAAGAGTTCTGAAGAAGCGATGCTTTGTCACCAATAATGGAAGGAGAAAATGTGTCTCTGTAGCCACATGTTGCTCATACCCCCCTTCATCTGAAATCGTAGGCATGATCCTGTTAGCAAAGACAATACTTAGTATTAGTATTTGAGTGGTGAAACCTACATGACTAGGTGATATAGCCCTTGGATTAGAAACACCAACACTAAAAAAAGCTGCTAAAGCTGAATATTAGACTGATGTTGCCATGGAAGCTCTTTGCTTTTCTCTGGTTGTCAGGATGAAGACAGAGATGATTGACAGCTCATGCAAATCACACATCACTAGCTCCAAAGGCCTCCTCTCCCACAACGCTTCTAATCACACAGAGTGATCATGGCACCCACAAGTGCACCAGCCCCTCAACCCCTCTTTGAATTATGCCTATGAGATGACAGATTTTCCTGGGAGTTTCTCCAAACACCCAACAGTTGTCACACTCATCTGTCATGAGCCGAATGAGCTTGTGTATGTGTAACAGTGTATGTGGATCTGCGTATGTGGTTTTCATTGTGTGTGTCAGCATGTGACAGAATGTATGAGTTGCACACATGTGAGTCAGAGTGCTGATGCGAGTGTATTAGGGAATGGTTAGCATCTATTTGCCTTTCACATGTGGCTCATGAAGCAAATACATGCATAGTGACTGAAACCTTAACATCTGTCACAGCAGCACACGAACAGTCACCAAGCAGGGCAGGCAGCCCCTGAGAGGTCCTCCCAAAAGTTCACCGTGTCATCTGCTCTGTGTGTCTCTCACCTTCTGTCTCTCCTACATGAACATCTTCTCTCCTCGTCTCCCCTCCCTGTGCACTCTCTTCTCCTCTTGCCCTTCTTTTTTAGCAGCAGTGGAAGTGACATTTATTAATGGCGAATTTATGTGCATGACCGCCCGGAAACCTGAACTGTGCCTCGACCAGTCCCTGGAGACTGTCCGTCAATTCCTGTAACCATCAGAGTGCCAAATACCTCCCTTTCACTGCCCATCAGCCTTTTATGAGATGACTTGGAGTGATTTATGGGATTAAGAGCATTAACGGCAGATTTCCCTTGGTATTGATACGGTGTAATATCTTCATGATTACGGCACTTGTAGACAGGAGGATTTACCCTGTAATTCAGAAATGATGCTGAAATGATTAACTGTCCTGGACAATTTTTTGCTGATATAAATTAACCAAACAGGCATGTGTGGATGCCTTTATTTTTTACACATTAAATTTATTTCATTACCAATAAATACTGTGCTAAGAAAACATGACAGCAGGGAAAAATATAAAATTAATAATAAGCTGTTGTTAAAAACCAAGATGATGTAAACTGATGTCTCAATAAAGGTTCAGCCAACAAATGCGCGCACACACACACACACACACAAACACACACACACACAAACACACAGACACACAGACACACATACACAGGATCTTGCTCCAAAATGACTTGAGCGTCCTCAAATTGTTTAAAGTTACCAGCAAGAATCTGTTGTAGATTTACTAATGTTTTATTCATCATTCTTTCTGGCCAAGACTACAAAATGCAGCTGTAAAGAAATGGTGCAACTTTAATTGCTTAGCCTATGGGAGTTGGTCGCCATAGCAACATTAAAGCAGTAGATGAGAATTTAAAGTAATGTCTGCAATTAAGAAAATGCACATCGACCAGAAAGGATGATGCGCATGCAGATATCTTGGACTTGCTGACAACCTTCACATTTCCTTATCCCTTAACCACCACTAACATCAAACATCTGCTCAAATATCATCCTAATCTAAAGACTAAGTTCAACTCTAGATTTACTTCCTACCCTAAAACAACCTATTGAAGTCTTTTCAAGCTGGAATGACCTCAGTTTACTAAAAAGAAAAAACAAAACCTTCACTCTGAAGGTTTGAAACTCAAATCAGTTCTCGCAGCGACAGATATACAGTATGAGGGGACACGCTCACACACTGCACCTAGGCACTCAGCCACATTCAGATATGTTTCCATGGTAATCCAGACTGGGATCACATTGCATGCCCTAGCATTTGTTTGGTGCCCACTTGTGTGGTGTTTGTGTTTTTTATCACTAGTTAACATCTGAAAATAGAAACTAATGCTTTACATGGGGGCACTGCGAGTTGAAATGATACACTAGGCCAGAAAATGTTGCTACTGATTGCGCACAGCTGGTGATAAGAATGCGTGGCGCAGTAGGAAGAGTTTACCAAAGCTCTGATGATGTTTACTTGCCTTTTTCTTTTTGTGTTTGTGTGTTTTAGCACTGCTCAAAGTAAATGTTAAACTATTTTTACTCTGTTCTCAGGTCAAGCAACCAAGAAAACATATGTGAGTTACAACAACCTCAGGATCTGATCTGCTTGAAAATGAATGCTGTGTGTCCTTTATCTGTGATTGAAAAAAGGCGAGGGGACCTCTAGAGGAACAGAGAAAGACAGAGACAGGAAGGAGAGAGTGTGCGGGCAGCCCAGCACCACCTGCAGTACCTATGCACTCCAGGGCTGTGGATAACATCCACCCTTCATCCAGACATGATACATGAGTCCTGGCAGAGACTAGCACAGCTGTAGGCCAGTGTGGCTGGGTCGGCCTCCAGAACCAAACTGTATGTTTTAAGCTTGTGTTGTGGCCCCCTTCTCTCTGACAGAAAACAACTTGCCTGCTTAAAGGGGCCACTGTGAATGAGGACAACTACAGAACAAGAACAGTGGGTCTGCTTATAAGATATTTTCCTTTGAAATGTCATTAAAGCCATATTCTCTTGGGGGTTCCATTATCTGATTTCTGTTTTGTATTGTTTATAAGTGATTTTCTTCTGTGCCTCTTTTTCTCGAAGTTGATTTAATTACCTAACAGCAAGTTCTGCCACATACAGAATATTGTTTTACGGAAATCAACTCTAATCAGTCCCAGATGATTATTGTACTTAGAATGATGGGCATTGTAAGTATATATTTTTTTGTAAATATTTGAGAGTATTTTCATGTTTGGGGTACAAAAATAGATATCCAGTCTTTGTTCAAATTGGATTTGAATGGTTATGAAAAGCACCACAAAGTGTTCACTTTGCATGTGCCAATGTGTGTCTGTTCTATTTGATGTAAACAAAAAAAAAAGAGAGAAATAAATTCTGAAAATGATAATGAGCTTCAGCATCTTTCTGCAGTTTGTTTTCTTTACTAGAACTAAACTTCAATAAATGACAGAATATGGCTTTAATCTGTTGTTAACTTGACCCCACCCCACCCCGTATCTGCAAGCATGTTTGTTTTATAGAGTTTCGTACTGGGTATATTATGCCTAATTATGGTGTGGGAAATGTTGATATCAAAGCAATCATGCAAGTATGTTGTGATGTCTGTCAAATTATGAACATGTAATAAAATCATTTTGTTATCTTTTATACAATTAAACCAGACAGCATATCATTGTTATTTCTGTGTGTGTGTGTGTGTGTGAGTGTGTGTGTGTGTGTGTGTGTGTGTGTGTGTGTGTGTGTGTGTGTGTGTGTGTGTGTGTGTGTGTGTGTGTGTGTGTGTGTGTGTGTGTGTGTGTGTGTGTGTCTCTGTCTGTTCGTGTTTCATAGCAGGAAAGTATTTGACGTATTTAAACTGATGTATAATAAGTCCAAATAATTACTGGGTCATTTTTGGTGCTTTCTATAAACTGATGGAAATGCCATGCCCCCGTTTACTGTCTCACCCCTTGACGGAGCACATTAGCGAGCTCACTGAGCAGTGCTGCCATGCAGAGGAGATGCGGCCCTGCGAGACAAGAGGATGTCCACTAGCTGAGTCCTTTACTCACCCTTTGCTCTTTCTGTCTCATCCGTTGTTTCTCTCGCTTGCTATTGCTCCTTGCAAGTCCCACCACCAGTCCCCTGGATGAATTATATAACAGCTCAGATCAATTTGTTCTGCTGATGGCTAAGTCTTTACGAGCTAACCATTCTTTATACCTGTGCCTGCCTCCAAGCATAATGTTACTATTTTCAATATTGATTATTATATAAAAACATGAATAGGACACACATGAGAGACTTCTGTTTCTTCACCCAGTAAGCGTCTCCCTCTAGGCTGTTATATGGACAAATGATACATGACCAAGTGATGGTGATTCCTACTCTATGTTTGTGCACGTATTAGAAGAGGAAAAGGATGAAAAGAGTTCTTTATCCACACAGGTTTTCTGTTGTTTCTCTTTCCATTTGTCTGGCATCTCTCTCCTCCTCTCACTCCTGTGGGACCAGATGGTCGTTACTCCTCATACGCACAGTCTGTCATTTTCTGTTGCACACGGCCAAGTAAGATCCCACTTATGCCCAATTAAGACTAGTCTATCCCCCACCAAATTAATTGCTTGTGTCAGTGTCTGTGTGTAAGTAATCAGTAGGGGTTGAACAGAGTTTAGATTTGCAGCTCAGCAAAAAGAAAGTACACACTGAACAGCTCAAGAGATGGCATTTTGGATCTTTGAAATGCAGGAATTACTTAATCCAAGCATGGCAACTTCAGGAATGTTTTCTACCTACATTGAATAGTGTGGGGTAGGATTTACTCCAAGCTCTCAAAGCTTCTATGTAAGAGCCCACCTGCTCAGTTCGCACCTGTTCTGAAGGCAGCAGGTTCCTGTGAGAATCAAGTAGGGGAAACATCAAAGGGAGAAAACTAATAATCGTGCATTGAAAGCAAGGCACACTCCACCAGGACATAAATGTTTTAAACTCAAAGGACTGCCAGTCACACGTTATTATGTGTGGAACATCTGAAGTGGAACAATAGATTTTATAGACGCAGAGAAATGTAGACGGAGTATTCCGCCAACATTTCTGACTCTTTACGAGCGGTCTCATTACAAAGTTGTCAAAACTGTCCTCACCATGTCAGAATTACAAGTCTGCATGACCCGGTTTGGATGACAAGGTGACACCACTGCTTTCTGAAATGCACATTTCTGGGTGCGCCTTATGTGGCTCAGGCTTGCTTTGCTCTCAGTTTCCATGTCACTTTGGTCCAGCCCTGTTTTTGAGGAAAGCCTTCTTTATCTTGTCAGAACTCCTGATGCACTCTTTCACAGACAATTTACTGATGCTGAGTCTAGATTAGCCCTGTTTCATGGCTGCTGGGCCCTGGGCTCTCCTACCCTTTCCATAAATGTCCAATTATCCAACTCCAGTCAGAGTGGAACTTTATATGCTTCCCGTCACTGATCGGAGTGAACAGAGGCCTGATATAGTGTAGGGTGGTTAAACACGCTCTTTTTATTTTTTTTGCATCTTCCACTCATAACCTCCTATGATTATTTTTGTTTACCAGCATCTTTTGCTTCCTCTGCATCTCTTCTGTTCCCAGGAAATCAGGCCAGTTACTGTTACCAGCACATAGTGACTATAAGAGTTTATAATTAGTGGTACAGTAAGATACCCATCGGTTAGACATGAATCATAGCATCTGCATCTTCTCATAGGCACTAATTATCATCTTAAGAAGGATCATAAGTAGATTTTGTGAACAGGCTTCACCATTGAAATACTCTGTTTGTTTTTCTATGAGCTATTTCAGGAGAAAGATACATTGACTCTTTTCCTAGTAAATAAATTAGCTGAGGGTCACTAGGTGCTATTTCATATCTGTGGCTCCATGGAGCTACTCCTTGCCCTGCTTTGGCTGCAGTGTGTGTGTGTGTGTGTGTGTGTGTGTGTGTGTGTGTGTGTTTCTTCGTGGTCGTCACAACTTTATTGCATTTTTAATCAGCGGAAGAGAAGGCATCATCATCATCACATTAGTGTCTCTTGATATTTATTCCTCTCTGTCTCACTACTTTTACTCTCGGGGGGAGTTGGGTGGGTGGAGAGAATACATTTGAAATTTGCTCATTTGACAGTCGTTAGAGATATGGATTCTGACAGTACACAATTAGCTCAGTCACCTCCTTTATCTTCACTCACCTTAACTGGGGATTTCGTACGTGTTGCCTATACAGTAATGACTGCTATACCTCTCTCACTTGTCTGTCTCACCCTCCTCATCTCTTAATATTCACACATCTCATTCAATTTTCCTCCCCATTAATGATTATTAAAATTACATATCTAACTTCACAAATTTAATTGACTGCTGTGTTGTTAAGATGGTTGAGTGAGACGAGTGCTTTTCAGAATTCACAGCTGAGTAGGTGCTCTAATTTGATGCTTTCCCCCAATTTCCCCTGTCAGGAAAACACATTCGAGTGTTAGCATACATATTCACATCTCTTGAATATGTTGCATATTTGTCATGCTTTAGCTGCACGAAAGATACAACTCAATTTTAAAAGCTTGTATAAAATATTCAAAAAGCTGTACATTTTTAATATTGAGTCACAGCTCAGGTTGAAGGAACAAACAAAAGCCAACAGCATTTAAACCATGGAAAATCATCTGTGGCTTAAACAGGAGTTGACAGAGATAAGTGTTGGCTGGCTGTGAAATTTAACTAGAGAGCTAAGCCCTTGATTTCAAGGAGCAAGCCATAAACAATGCATTTTCACATCCCACACGGATCACTGTTATTTCAAAGAAAAGTAAATGCCTAAAGTGAAACAAAATACTGAAATGGAAATGAATAGTTGGAGAAAAGTGATAGAAATCCGCATCAAACAAACATGAAATGAAATCAAGAGGTACAGAGGGAAAGAAATCACACCTTTTGATGCTTGTTTGGGAACAGTTTAGCAGAAACTTCTGGCTGGTGTTTAACTTAGTCTTTCTTTTTAAAACTGATCCTAATTCTGCCTCATGAATACTTCATATGAATCCACCTTTAAAAGCTCAAAAGCTATGACATTTTGCTCTGGGCCCTGTGGAGGAAATGTACAGTCAAATGATTATAAATCAATTCAAAGTGTGAATTATAGTCTTCACAAACTACAACGCTGAATATTGTGTGTCTCATTTTTTAGTTGGCGGTGGAGTGTGGAGCACTCTCTATTTGATTAAACTCTACCCAAAGGCTGCATCAATTATGTATCTTCACAATGGAGTTAATGGACTGCAATAACAGTTGAAGATGACTTGACTAAATTTCCACATGACATGGCAAGAAAAATCTCACTTCAGTAATGTAACCCTCCTGAACAGCTTGTCTGAAATGATAAAAGATCAGGTCTGCTTCTAGCTTATTAAATAAAATCACATTTTCTTTTGTTAATTTCCCTGTTAATCAGTAAAACATTCTGCCCTCTGACAGATCTGTCTCCTCTAGGAGTTTAATATTTAATACACATCACCCTGTGTGCACACATACTCTCTGGCTTCCACAGAGCTGTGTATATTTCTCAACATACCTGTGTGGGGATTTTGTGCATGTGTGTGTCTCAGCTCAGCTTGCAATCCATCTACCTTGTGATCCAGCTTCTATAATTCTGGTCTCTGGGGTTTCAGTCCCATGAGTGGACCCTTGCAGAGAACAGAAGGGGCCCGCCAAGCCCCAGCTACACAATCACTGACCCATCTGGTCATCAGGCCAGCAGGGAGCATGCAGGATGCAGAGACCAAAGCTCTGAACAAACATCCTGTGCTAACATGAGATGCGGCAGCTCACATAATGCCAGTTAAAGGTAGCAGTGGTGCACAGCAACCTCATACTGAGCAACCCTCATGTTTTATTTTGAGATGTTGTATTTTGTCTGGGCTGTATTTTTTAGCATCATCAAGCTAGGCACAAACCACAGAGAGGAAAATGCTGCATGGTGCATAAAGTGATGATGTTCCTGCTGCTTTGCTGTGTGCTATTTAGAGGAAAAAGTAACATGTTGTTTCAGCTGTGATCTTTGCAAGTCAGGTGGACGTTTGTTCAACATGATGTTACACAGCCCGGCGTGTGCATGTTTGCGCGCTTGACCTCAGTGATGTTGTTTATTTTCTACGCTCAAATGCACAGCCATGTAAATGGTCCTAATAACGTTTCACATGACAAGCGTCTACCGCTGCCCTCAGCCCCTGCAGCAAGTGTCAGCTTAAAATGCTGCTCACACCATTAACGCCAGTGCGAGCAGCCAGTACAAGGCAGCATCTGTCATGTTTTCTCCCTTAGTTGGTTATGAACCCCCTTCCCCCTTGCCTAACTTCCTAGCTTTGTCATGCCTCTGAAAAGCCACAGCATGCACATAAACAAGGTTACTTCCATGACTCAAGATGAGGATTTCCATCCCAGCTCTGGAATGGATCCTATTTATGAGATAAGAAGCAAAATGCAATTAGTCCACACTTTCTAAATCTGTGACTGAATTATGGAGTCCCACAGTTGTTCTAACTTATCTCACTTTCTAATTATGAGTGTGACTTAAGAGAGAGCTAACACATTTCATTATCAAGGGGAATTAACTTAGGATCACTTCTCTGCTGACACACTGTTTAATAAATAGCAAACATCAGTGACACCTTCTCTGATTCCCATGTAGCACAGTAACCCTCATGGAAAGGTAATGAATTTAAACACATTCAGCTATCTTATGATAGAATGTTCTATACACACACTATCTGATAAATCATAATTGCAGTTTTGTGTTTTGTTTACCACAGCGTAAGTCTACTTATGATTTGTCTACAAAAGATGATCTCATGCAAAGGTTATTAATCAGTATCCTGGGTATAGTGTGATGCTACTGCCATCTAGTGACACTCTGTCTCTACCTTTCTCCCTCCTTTTGCCTCACTGTGCCTAAGAGACACGCAATCTCTGTGTCTGTAAGACGCAGAATGTAAGATCTGCAACCATAGCAGCCAGATATAAAAATGTACTTATAAACAGACTTCCTGTTCAGCTCTCAGAGCAATCAACCATTGAGTCATCATGGGGAATCAGTCAAATGAACTTACTATATTCTTTCACCAGATGGTGCTGCTGTCATTGATAGTAGTAGTAGGTAGGAGGGCGAGCTGCAACCCCCAGATAAAGTGGGCTAGCTTCATTTCAAATGCTGCAACACAAGCATACAGAGAGACATATTATATACTTGTTGTGTCACTAGGGATGACAAAGTATTCAACATTAGTTTTACCGTAAACACTATAAATCCACCCCAGGCTCTACCTAAATCTTACTGTTTTATCTCCATTGTTGATGCTTTGGAAACGAAATCTGCTTTTGAGAATTCTGTACGTGACACAAGCTCTTAAACTGTGTTTCTATTCCCACAATAGCAAATGCATGCTTACAATTCAGCGTGCAATAACCAAAATCACACACCGGTGACAATAAAACTTATACTCTACAAACTACATGTAGGCGCTAGTGGTCTCTGAGCTGATAAAAGTGCATCACATCACTTGTGAAATTGTAAAACCTGGTTATCAATACATGCATCACACACAGATCATTACGTTACTATCACACAGCTGGTTTTACAAAACAAAGACAAACAAAGCAAAGCCTTGACTTCATACTTAACACTGTGTAATGTAATAACGTGTAATTGTTTCTCACCATTGAAGCTCACCACACTGGCTTGATCTCAAATGGTTCAAATAATAATTTTAGCATAAAATAAAAAATAAAAAAATGCTTTCTGGCTAGCTATTTAACTCTTAGCCAACAAGCTATAAACCTGAGTCTCTTTTTTAAATTGCTGCCTACCAGTTTTGTATGACAATGGTTAATTGGTTGAGATGCTGCACAAAACCGAGCCAGTGTTGTGCTGATACAACACTTGGATGTTTCCATTATATTCTTGATAAATGTTATTGTCAGAGCAATGGTAGCAACAGATTTATTAGAATTAAATTTTACGGTTTCATTCTGGAAACATTTAATATGTTTACATTTCAGTAGAACATTATTATTAGTATTAGTAATTCACTGTCTCTCTATAACATGCAGTAGCCTGCCTGTCTCACCATAAAGCACATTTCATATGCTATATTTTGGTACATTTAATGATATGTTAAACATTGTTATGGATTGTCTGTATAAAATATGAAATGTGTTCTGCTTGCTTCCCTGACAATTATCCTTCTTCATTACGATGTTTTTCTTATCATTGTGCTTTCAGACTAATGGGAAACAGAGTGCCACATTTCTTGGGCTTTGGGCCTCTAATGAGGCCTATTACTGTGTTGTCTACATCATGTGGCGCTGCCCACCATCATACCCTCTCTGCTGTTTCCCCTGTTAAGTAGCAGATCATGTTACCACCTACTCAAACAATAGGGTGCATATAAAGTCTGATTAGTTGTTTTTTTTTGTTTTTTGATCAAGAAAAAAGTTGGTGTCAATAATACTGTGTAATGGAAATAATTACCCTCCTGGTTACAGTGAGAGCTTGGCATGGCATGGCATGGCTATGGGCCTAATTAGAATTTGTCTGGACCAGAGGAATTAAAATCACACTAACAAAACACCAGTTTTCTTTCATGTTGAAGGCATAGGAAATAAAGATACAGCAGGTGTCAGAAATGTCACATGTGGCTATGTAGAAATATGGGGAGCAGATTCAAACAATTGGGAATGATAAGTTCACATCTGTATTTCATCTTCTGTGCTTTTCTTCGAGAAATTAAGTCATGATAGAGATGAGATTATTGGTTTTGTGTGAAGAGCTGCAAAGGAATTATAACAGCATTTTTTCATGTGCATTGTATCACATCGACAACTGAGAGGTCAGTTATTTCTATCGCTTTCCATGAGGTTATATATTTTTCATCACATGCATTAACTCTAAATCATTGTACATTATTAATGACTGCAGAGAGGGACGGTGATGAGGTGAGAGATTGGCAGGCATAAAATAGCCTCAACTCCACATTTTGATATACTTGCATTACCTGCTTCTGCTGCTGTTATTGATGATCTCGAATCCATTTGTAGATTCAAACTATTTAAATGCTCTTGTAGCGGTTAGATCATCCATGAAGGAGTATATTAATAGACAGTACATTCTTACATGGAGTAGATGTGCTTTGTAAAACAAGAAAAGATTTTGTTCAGTTGTCACTTTAGAGTCCTGCATTATGCAACTTGTGCAGTCTGATAATAAAACAAGCTTTTAAAGTGCCTAACAGGGTCTAATTTAACCATTGCTGCAAGAACAGGGTTGCAATGAGTAGTACATGAGTAATTAACATTAACATTTTTACCCATGTTGAATTCTAGAACTGCAACTGTTATTTCCATCATTTGACATAGGTGACATTATCAAAAGTCATCCAAGCATGAGCCCAAAACACAAACATATTAAATGTACTGTCGTTCAACTTCAGACAAAACATCTAATTCTTACATTTGAAAACCTACAACCATCAAATGTTAGCCAGACTAAAGAAATAATGAGTTAAATTGATGCGGTTCTATTATAATTAATTTTAATAATATAACTGAAAAAAAAAATTCATCAAGAAATAAGTTTTCAAAATCAGTGTATGTTGCACTTGTGGGGGTTTCTACTGTCTCATTGCTGCGATGTGTTGTTACGCAACACATTATTATGACAGTCGAAATCTGAAGTCATTCCAGTTACTTTTGCCATCTAGGGGCAAAATGTCAGTATTTGAGCATAAATATATATATATTTTTTTTTAAAAGTACAATATGCAAATAATCAGGCTGTTTGTGTGCCCCAGTCCAGTGTCACCGATATTTCTTGAACAGTAGCCAGTCGCCCACACTTGGATGGCCGTTGGCTAATTTATATATGCTTTCTAATATTCAATTTGCAACATAGCCCACCACAGAATTACAAATTATGCCATTATAACTAAGACCAGTAAGACTGAGGACAGGGCAGACAATTTCAGTACTGACAGTAACACATAAATAATGAAGTTCATAATTAGTTATTAGACTGCACATAAACATACAGCCAGAGACACACTGACTAATCAAATTATAGGTACACCTCCCTGCTACAAGTAAGACATTTATGCTCTTCAATAACTTAACTCAACTCTTCTTTTTGCAAGAAATCATAGATTAGAAAATCAGTCAGGAGATTATCTGTGCTCCTCTGTGAACTTAAAAAAATAATTTAAATTCTTATGTGTCAGGTTTACAATGCTCGATGCTTGTGGAAAAGAAAACAATCAGTACCTTAACACCTTACTGTGTATCTTTTCAAAAGTGAACATGTACATATTGCCAAAATTACATTAAGAACCTTTCACAAGAATTTCTTTCAAGGTCTATGCGAGAACAATGCCTAGTGCTGCAATTTGTACTGCCAATGTACATTTGTTAGAGCAGCATGAGTTTTCAACATGTCACACACCACTAAAATGGTTTTTGACCTCTCCCGAATAAGCCATCATAACAGAAGCTCCATACTAAAAAAACATTTTTGAGAGCAGCCATTAGTCATTGTTATTGATATTTCTCCAAGAGGTGTAGGAGAACAAGTAAAAAAAGAAAAACTGCCCACGTAAATGCCACAGAAAAGGAGCACTGCTCTTAAAATATCACATCGTCTCACAGGGGCCAGCCTGCTGTGGAATTGGTTAATTACAACAAAGAGCATAAAGCTTGTGTGATAGCCAAACCCAACTAACCATTAGAGCTAATTAGAGCCCCTTTCTATCCTCTGTCAAGAACGTGACAATAAATTGAAAAACAAAACTATAAAAGATCAAAGCTTTTTTGCTATCATATATACTGAATGTTTGATGGCAGAATATTTCTGAAAGACAAGTGACGTGTAGGATAAAACTTACTTAATTTAAGCTTGGATTTAAATAGTCATCTTAACCTGTTTGCACTAAAAGCTACCATACATCTAGCATGAGACTCAACGCACTGTGCTCTGCATTCTAATTTAACTGACAAATTGGGTTTAATACAGCTACACACATCTGTAATTTACAGTTCCATTTGCCAAATAAAAAGGGACCATACAACAACTTTGAGGCTTTACAAATAGTATACATTTTATTAATATATTTTCATAAAACAAGTTTAAGACTGTATCAAAAACTCAGTAAAAACATTAGATTTTTAACCATTTTTTCTTGTGGCGATATCAGATATGAAATGTACATAATTCACATATTGTGGTTTCTTTGTTTCCCATCATATTGAGATAATCCAATATTTTTTGTGATGGGCAGGTAAACCCTCTTTTGTACCTTTACAAACTAAAGTCATTTTCTAATGATGGTGACCATAAATCTAGACATACAATTAAAAAATAAAATTATTTCCCACTCTGGCCCTGCCTTTCCCAACTAAGTTTACTGATAAAACACTAACATTATGGAGTTGTTTAATTTCACAGGCACACAATTATGTACATCCCCTTGCCCTCATGCCTCATCTGACCTGGCAACAGGCAGTGCACTAAAGAAAATAGTGCAACACCTAGAGGCAGAGGAGTGATAATACAGTACTCCAAGCCCACCCAGCCCACATACCGGTAAAACCAACTGAATACAAGACACTCAATCCACCTCATTGACTGTCATAAAATCTCACCTGCTGGGAATCACAGCATAGCGTTGGCCCCTTTGTTACTGTTGCAGCTACCCCACAAGGTTTGCCACAGACATCACCTTGGCAACAGCACAGCCATTCATCTCACAGGCAGGTTCAGTGGCACACACATCAAGACCAAAAAAAATAAAAATAAAAAGTCTTTTGTTTTGTAAATTAATTAAGCTACGTGTACAACAGGCGTAGTCAGTGTAAATGTCCAATGTGATCAAGTACCAGAGGAATCTCATGGGGATTTTTTGGCTTTTTGAATTTCATTCCACTCTAGAAATAACAGGTGCAAAATCTTAGTAAACCTAGCCCAAGGACAGATAAGTGATATAGAACTCAAAGATTAACATTGTGAGGGAGAGCCTCACGTCTGTTGTCATGGTGACATCTGCTCAAAGGCCCTGTGGACTTCAGTCTTTCCTGCTTCTTTATTATTTTCTATACAATAGAAATAGCACATCATTGAAGATAAAACAAACTCTTCTTGGCAAAAAACAGACAAAAGAATATGCAAGAAGTCAAAAGCGGATCTGAAGGACAACAAAACAAAAAGATAGCTGAATTACAAACCGTCTGTTCCCCATCCATTTGCCCTGTGCCAGTAGTAGAATTGTACAATACAGTGTCTTATCCATGATGTTCAAATATATGAGTATGTTGCCTCCTCTTCAAAGTCAAAGTAATTTCATTTTCAACAAGCATCCGTACACCGCACCTGCTTTCCAAACTGAAAGCTCCAGTGTTTGTTAGGGAGGCACATAGGGAGGTGGTGACCTATATGAGGTCATGTTCTTGGGGCGAGAGCCTTTGCCCTCTATAGGGACAGTAAATGGTGGTGGGGGCTGGTAAGGAGGGGCATTAGGATCATCATCTTGATAAAGTGAATACTCCTCCAACAGATCCTGGTTAAGCAGAGTACTGTGGGGGCCAGCCATATTAGGGTACTCTGGAGGGGGAAGTGGGGGCTTCTCCTCTTGAAGTATAAGGGGGATGCTGGAGGATGGGGGTGACTTGGAATCATCAAGTTCATCTGCAAATATTATTGGAACTCCTTTCTTGATGAAAGTGGCCTGCTCCTCTGTGGTCATCTTCCCCCTGCGCTTCTTGCGATAGCAGACCATAGCAATGATCCCGGCAATAAGCAACAGGGCTGCAACCACAACCGCAGGAATGACCGTATGTAAGTAAACATCATCAGTGCTCCTTCGACCTGTCCCAGGTGAAGGTGTAGCTGTAGGAAGAACAGGCAAAGGCACCTCTCCCGGTGGGATGAATATGTAGCTCTGACATTTATTGGTGCCACGAATAGAGATGTTAATGGGTTTGAATTCAGGCTCCATGGCTTTGATGAAGGCTGGTTTAGGTATCCCTTTGAGATCAGAGATCCTATTACTGAGAACGGTGATCTGATCCTTTGGACAAGAGCTCTGTTGGAGACTGTTATTGGTCCATTCCACCACAACAGAGCCCCTAGTGATGCTTCTCAGGGTCACTGTGCTGCTGTTGCGATCCCCAAGGGCATAAGCCAATTTTCTGGTCAAAAGAATCTTCTTATGGACATCATTGCTTAAGGTATTGGGGTCACCATGGAATCGAGCAGCAAAAACAACTGATGGTTTGTCATTAGTAGACCAACGATTGACCTGTACCTCAAATGCATCCATAATGCTCCTCCCACCTTTATCAGTGGCCAGCATGAAGTACTCATGCTTCCCTTCATGCTGCTCCTCTGGAAGGCCATATAAGAGCTGTATAGTGCTGTTGAACTGAATCCAAGACGTTTCACTGACTGCCTCTTTTGGGGTCTTCTTCAAAGTCAAACGCAGTTTATCAGTAGTACCATCCTCCCTGTCAAAGAAGGTATCAGGAGGAATCTTAACCTCAAAGTATGTGCCAACCCATGCATTCACCTGATCAATGGGGTTGCGGATCTCTGGGTTTTGATTCGATTCTGGAGCCAATAAGAGAGGAGTGGTGCGTTTGGGCGGTTTAGCTGTGGTGGACTTGGGTTCCCGGGGAGCAGGAGTAGAGGTTTTGGGTTTCCTAGGTTTCTTTGTGGCAGTAGGTTTGGGTCTTTTAGTGGTGGATGGTGGTGTTGGCACAGCTGTAGCCTCCACAAATGTAGGCCGGGTCATAGTTGGTTGGATAGGGATGGTGCTTGTAGTTCCAAGTACTCTTGTTGGTTGGGGAGGTCCAAAGACTGGTGTGTGGGCTATCTGATCTCTGACCCTCATTGTGGGCTTCACTGGAAGAGGTAAAGGGCCTCGGACAGGAGGAGCGGAGTTGTCGGTCGCTGGAGGAATAGAAGGCGAAGTTGGAGTAGGCACAACACGTACAGGGGGCTCTGGGTGTGTAGTTGGAGGAAGCAGAGAGGGCACAGGAGTAGGAGTGTTGTTCAACTGCCGTCTGACCCTTTTTACTCCATGGGGCTTTTTGTTGACAATGTGCCAACCAACCACTGGGTACCCCAACATGGCAGACATGGACCCATCTTTTGCAGAGGATTGGACACTGCTAATATCAGGGATACTGCCTTGGTCAAGGGCACATCCAAGTTTCCATGACAATAGGGCACCATTCTCAACTACTTTCTTAGCATTCCCTGGTCCAGCCATGAAAGCAGACATGTCAAATAAGCGGTTGTTGACAACAGGGACCACCCTCATGTGCTCCAGAGGGACATGCGAGAATTTTCCCATTATTCCCAGTAAGTTGACCCTCTGTTGTGCCAGCATTTTTGTCAAGTCAGCATCCAAGATGACAGTAAGGACAGTGACAGGCTCCTCAGAGCCACAGGTAAAAGGCTGGAGGCCAGTCATATCAGACTGAAGCGTGAGCAAGGTAGGCTCAGTGTCTGCACGTTCTTCTGGGTATACTTCAATAGAGAAGACTGTACTAGGGAACACTTGGCTCCCATTCTTCTCAATTATCTCCTCTCCTGACACCAAGATATGATAAACACCTTTATCCTGCTCCAGGGCCAAGCCTGTCAGACTGCAGCGTTCTTTGTCCCAATATAGCCAGGAGGGTAGAGTCTCCTTTCCCATCTCGGTGAGCTACCACAGGAAAAAGCACAGTGCCACTGTTAACATTTTATAGTATATGATCTCTAACACTTTAAATATAATAAAGATACAAAAACAAAAAAAGGGTGCGTTTCATTTTAAGGAAAAAGTTGTGTGATAACAATGACTTCACTATAAAAAAGGTCATTCCACTTTTTAAATCAAGTGATAAACAATTTGGCTAATTAGAGAATAGTTTCATTGCTTTCTCAGTTCTGAATCTACAATAAATGTATAATTTTATTGAAAAGAATAAGTTACTTAGTGAGACACTATAGGTTGTGAAGAAACAGATTTAGTACCAATTGAAATATTGGAAGAAACTCACAACAGTACTAGACAAAAAATTGTATTTAGGAGCATATGGTTTTAAATTGGTCAAGCAGTTATTTAAATAAGAAAATGTGTAGAGTTGGGTCTAAACTCATTTTCTATATTAATCTATTATACGAGAAGTTATCACAGAAAATGCATTTTGTTTTGTTTGCTGGGCACATTGTAGAGCATTGTAAATGAAATTACTAAATTAAAAAGATGGTCTTACTATAACAAGCAAAATTAAGTTTTTGGCATTAGTTAATAAAAAAAGATCAAAATGTGTTGTTGATAGCTGTAGTTGTCACTGTGTAGGTGTAAGTGGCCACGAACATTTCTGTTTTGAACAAAGTCAAGTGTGTTTTCAATTATATGGCACTCCAAATACAGGTAATGTATCGTTGTTGTTTTTTTGCCATATTTCCATTACTCTGTGAAAGTAGGAGGTAATTCTAACTTGAGCAGTATAAAAATCTCTGTACTTGCTCCAGAAAAGAGTTTAATATAAAGAACATACCAATACATTCTTCATAAAATCTGAATTAATAAAACTTAGAGACCTGGTTAGTTATGCATAAAGCAAGAAATAGATTATTTCCAGATACTTTAAAGAAGCGATTTATTTTTAGTTCTGTGGGCGAGAATCATGGAAGGAAATGTAATTTTAAGCACTTCTTGGCATTAACAACTTTAAAAACAAATATGCATTTCTGTGTGTGTTTTTAAACTGTGGAATTCACTAGAAAATGACGTAAAAGGGCCCTTCAAATATTTTTCTGCTTAAAAAAAAAAAAGTAAAAAAATTAATAGAAAATATGAAGTTCTTGTTAGTTATTTAGAGTAGAGTGACTCATTTCAAATGTCATTGTAAGTAATTGTTGTAGTAAAGAGATGTGGAACTGACAGACAAGCTGTCTTTTTGCTTATTTCTTAGGGGTTTTGCGCAAGGGAAAGCAAGATTGTTAATTTTCTTACTGCTCCTTTTCGGTCATAGAAGTAAGCAACTATAATCTGTTTTGTTGCGTGCGTGTGTGTGTGAATATATATATATATATATATATATATATATATATATATATATTCTGTTTTTAATATTGACCCTTGCCAATGAAAGGGGAACTAGAAAAACAAAACAAAATAGAGCAACACTTTGAAACTAAAAGCAGAGATGCTCTCACTGTATTCTATTCAATTTATCAAATCTACTCATTTTATTAAAGCTTGGCGAATATGAACAGGAAGTTGAGTGAGCTCCCATTCATACTAACTGCGTGAGTCATCAGTACTCATTAAGAATTATTACTGTATGACAGGATATCATTGTCAACACTTGGACCAATGATAATCATATTTCTTTTACAATTGGACTGGAACAAATTGCACCACATTCAGCATCAATCAGCAGTGATACAAAATTGAAGGAATACCATGGATTATCTACTTCTACAGTGACACCAAAAAAAAGGCGTCCATGTGGCCACTACAGTCCCCATAAGGAACATAATTTAACAATATAAATAGATAGTAAATATTCTAAAGTTTCAACACCAGCACATATTCATCTTGACACCTACTATTGATTCTTTAGTCTAAAGTACATTTATACCTTTTCATGTACTTGTAGACTACAGCTAAGGCCACAAATCTGTATTTTTCAAAGTAATTTAAATTCAGTTCTATACAAAAATCTTGTTACCTTGTGCTCCAACATCAATTTCCAAATTAAGTTATTTATTCAGGCTTAACATCCAAAATGAAGGAAGTAGACTTATATTAGTAAAAAGGTCAAATGTAACATCTCCTGTAAATCCTCAAACTTGCTCAAAATAAAACCAGTGTTGGACTAACAAATAATGCACCACATCTTTTTAAGAGACGTTCAACTAAATATATTCTTAACCCCCATTTAGTTATTCTTTTTTTAAACCCAAGACCTGCTCTAATTGTCTGGCTAATTGTGACAATAAATGAATTAAACTTCATAAACAACATTTGAATGTGAATGAAGAATTTAACACTACAAGCCAAATATTCCCCACAAAAGATAAACACTAGATCTTAGTACTGCATTGTCTTGTGTCAAATCTTAAGTGCACTTACATCCACATCACAGCTTGCACTGGCAGGTCCCGGTGAAACCTTTAACTGGAACACCTGGCCCACAATTGCAGAGGAGTCAGGGATGCCAGTGTGCACTCCCCCACTCTTTATAGAGGAATCTGGAAGAGCTGTAGGTGGCCCTTCACCAACTAAAGATGCCGCAGCCTGGAACTCGGAGAGCACAGAGGATTGCATGGAAGCCTCTAGTTCCACAGATATCAACTCTACCATTGTCTCTTGTTGTTCTGACAAAGTTCCCTCGGCCATGGTCACTAGAAGCCATATTATCGGAAGGATAGTCCTGCATGACAGAAGGTTGTTCCTCCCAGCATCCCCACAGCTCATGTCTCTCTTTTTATAGTGCATAGCAATAGGCCTTTGGGCTGCCCAACAGATGTCTCTTTACAACTGAAGAGGACACATGCAATAATGTCAGCCTGATAATACGCTTGTGTGTCAGATTTCCTAGTTATTGGCTATGCTCACAGATGCAGTGGTTTTTCTTTGGTGTCGGTCCATGAAGAGATCTTTGGCAGCCTTTTAGACAGCCATGTCAGCCAGCTACGAGAGAAAGGGGATAGGGAAAAAACAAAGCAAGCATTAGTGTGATTAATGATAAACTAAAAGAAATAACAGTTTAACCATACAGCAGCATAAACTGGATTTCAATTTTCCATTGATGCATCTTAAAAGTTTAAAGAGATTTTGAAAAGAATAAGATTTTCTACTAGTCTTAACTTCCCTGACAAGGCATATTAGGGAATATTAATTCTTATTAGTGTTAAAGTTTTTTTGTCGTGGATATAGTTTTAAATTAGGTGCCCCCAGGGCTGGAATTAAAGTCTCAATTGTGCCGACTCGGCCAACCCCAATTGTGTAGCACTCAAACAGGCAAAAGAGGGCTAATCCTAATGTTTGACTGGCACAAGGCTGTGACGTCAACTTGTGCACTCAAGACTTCTTGCAGAGGGGGTTAAAGTATAATACAGGTCATTCACATAAACCCTTTTTTTGGGGGATTATAGAACAGCTTTATTGTTATATGACCAGCGTTTTTCAGCCTATAGCCTTCATCTGGGTCTATTAAAAGCACAGATTAACAATTAGTGGTTGAGTATATGGTTGTGAGATTTTGGACGAATCACCTACCAATACCAATTGTAGAAACTGATTACCAATCAGTTTCTACTGATTCATGCAGCCAGTAAAAGAGGGCTACAGTATACCACAAATAGATGGGCTCCCAAAGGAGACAAATCACAAATATACATTTATTTGTATTTATAACATAGGCCAGAACACACCCAGCATCATCGTTTCCGAATAAGCTATAATGTAACATAGTAAGCATAATGAGAGCTAGTCATTACTAAAAAACAACCTGGCATGAAAAAGCATAGTCATCCACTAAACTTTGTGCTTCCAAATGCAGTAGCAAAGAAAGCTTTTGTTTGCAATTCATTTAATAAAAACAGCAGGGATGTTGCTTTCTCGAACAGATAAAAATTAAATAAAAACCTGGTGGCCTAATATACTTGGAAAGGCCAGCCAAGTACATTGCATGTGTGGAAAACACTTGACATATATTACTATGAGTTTTTTTTAATTTAAATTAAGTCTGATTGTTATGAAAAAAATCTTATTACAAAAAGCTGCTTTTTCAACTTTGGCTTCTATTGCTATAAAGTATAGTTCTTCTCTTACACTCCCTTTTACGGTAACTGCCCACATTATTCAGATCTGATTATATAATTGTAAGAAGCCATCATCTGTATAGTGTTGTAAAGCTCAGCCAGTGCTATTGTGACTGAACAACCAATTGCCTTTTCATTAAAAAAAAAAAACTTTATCAACAACAGGCACAAACTTACATACTAAAAAGCAGCTACAGTAACACACTTGTCTTCTGGGAAAAGCTTTTGTCAGCAGATCATCTACTATTAGTGGCTGATAAAACACCTCAAGCTATATAGTTTATTCTCATTTTCTACAGTTAGTGGAAACTAGCAGTACTGATATTTATCATAGATAGATACGAGGTGTTTCTGGCACAGAAGTGGACAGTTACAACGAGATCTCCAGCTGTAAAAACTATAATATGCAATCAATTCATATTGGGAGCAGGGGGGGTCAGCTGAGCATAAAGACATAATAGCATAAACATTATCATGAACATAGGTTTTGCTGAAAAGACTCAAAATAAGATTTTTACAACATGGCCTAGATTCTATCATGTTCTCATTTCAGCGTGAGAGTAATTCACAACAATGTCAATATAAAACGTTTAGACATTGTTTTGCTGAGTTCCAACATGTTACTAAGTTAAGCCAGTAAACAGTATTAAAATAAAAACACATGCACAAGAGGATGTGAATTAGATGAGTAAACTTCAAGAGTAACAAGGAAGTATCATTAAAGGAAAAAGCAGACCGTCTTAACAAAAGCATAAAGATCCAGAGACAACTCATTTGTATAACTTCTTTACATTCTTGAGTACACACACTAAGCACTTATTAAAACCTCACTGTTCCTGGAATAGATTTTATGTATGGTTAATAGTGCAATGGCAAAGACTCGAGTGTGGGTGATTTCTGCCCATTTTACACTGAGGCTTGCACTACTAGGGGGGGTGAAACTGTTTACAACCCTGGTATCCATACTGTCTGCAGTTCAACAGTAGTTAAAACTTGAAAACCATCAAAAATAATTAGGACTCTGATGCACAGTGGCACTCGGGGCCAATTGAATTGATGTACCACATTCAGCAGCCTCTAGATAGTGCATGAGCTGAATAACAAACATATCCACAAGACAAGCTTGCTTTGCAATTGGATGTTTCCCTTGTGTTGCCCTCCACACTGTTCAACAAAGTAATGAAATATGGACAGAGGAAACACAAAAAGGGCCTTGGCTGAGTGAAGGTCTAAACTGGCACAATGACCTGAGAGCAAACTAGTTTAACAGCTTACAAAACTTCTGGAAGCTGTGAATACCCAGTGTTGGGCGTCAACAAATCCTTTTGATCCGTTTTGCTTATTGCAAATATATCAAAAGCATAATAATAGAACTTAGCGTAAAATAGAAGCAACACTATGGCTACGTTCTGTAAATCTTACTCAAAATGATACTTTAATCTGAAAATTACCGGTGCTGCCAGTTGACTTTCGGAGCTGGTCTAAACCAACTTTACATTCCCAACGGCCGGTGATTAGATGTTACACGTTATTATCCATATGTTAAATCAAAGCTCGTGGGACGAAATGTGGCAGCTAAAACTGAACATAGTAAGATGTTCCTGCTAACAAATCCAAGTTACGGTCAGGTTAAACCAATCGAAACCGTGGTTGATAATAAACAACGAAACTGCCATCTTAAACCAATGTTTGAAGATTGACTCGAATATGTCGCTATGTCCCAGTATCCAGTTTGGTATTAGGTTTCGGACTTTCAGATGGCGTAAGCGAACTAACTAACTAACGAACTCTCTTTTAGCTACTGGGCCCTTTTCAGTTGCCCTCGTTTCTATTGGACTTGGTATTTAAGGCCTTTGTAAATGAGAACGCCACCAACGACGTTCAACCTTGATAAATAATTTAACTACACACACACTGGAAATATGCCGTCTTCATTGGGATATTCTTCCGCTAAGCTATGACACAATAACAAACGGTAAATCTGTCTTTAGCAGAAACTGTGTTAAGTGCTCTCCAGCATCTGTCCATCGCTAACAAGCGCGGATGCACCTGTTTTATTCTGGGTGGAAACAAGCTGCGAGCTGCCGCTGGAGCATTCAACGCAAATGTTTAACGTTAGCTTTTCTCAACATATTTCAGCTAATGTTAGCGCAGCGAGGCTACACTACGGACAGGGTTACCAACAAAAGTTCCCTTTTCGACAGTAACCCTCGGTAAGAAAGCGTGAGCCAGCTCCACCGCTTTCACACGTCGAATACAGAAGCCAAATACAAACGCAAGGACTGAGTAGCGATAACCACCAAGTAGGGCTAACTACCAAGCTAACGCCAGGGGAGTGTGCTGATGATAAATATAACTGGCTAGCTGGTTAGTCATCTGCCCTGCCAGCCGACCAGATTCCGTGATAATTCTGTGAGTGATACGAGAGGCAATAGCATTTTAAGGATGCTAACTGTTACAGCTAAAACAGCGACAGACCCCAAAATTCAAACTGACCTTGTTAGCGAGCTAACGTTAGCTAACTCGCGCCGTAATGTCTCCTCTTCTGCCCGCGAAGCACCACGGAGACTTCCACAATGCCATTAAACATGCGCTTCCCCTAGCATTTCGAAAACAGGGTATCTGGACACACTTGGGGGGTGGGGAGACAGATACCACTCTGGTTCGGCTAGTCTACCGATAGTTCGGAGCTCTGTGTTGTAATTATGTCGGCAGCTACCCCTCCCTTGCTGCCTCTGTCCTCTTCGCAGACAGGTCTATAGCGTTACAGGTTGAGGCCAATCTTGTGTAGCAACATGACTCCTCCTCCCTTTTATTTGGAGACTGGCAGGTGAAAAGATAACCCGGTGTGTACACTGTACATTTGCACTGTGCTGAGAGTTGCTTTTGAATCACCTACCATTTCACACAGCAGCACTGCTTGATGGTGATGATCATGCATCACCACGCGTTTATTACCTTGACTGAGCCAATTCGTCCCGAACACAGTCCCAACATCGAGGCAAGTGAGGGACAAGGTAAAGGTTGGGATTCCTTTGTCTGGAAAGCTACTCACTGCAAAATTGAACACAAGTCAGCCTCTGTCTTTCTGTAGCTTCCAGTTTTCTGACAGCTTTATCATATTGTTAATAACAGACGATGCCAAAAGGAAGCCTAACAATCTGTGAGGTCTAAAGTTTTAAATCTTGAAATCACTAGTATAATTCAATAAGATTCAAGTTGTAAAATCATAATATAAAACTCCAGAAAACTACTTCTCTTAACATTTGTGTTGTGAAAAAGTTGCCATAGGTGTAGCATTATCTAGGACAAAGTGTTTAACATTTATCCGTCTTTCTCATCCTTAGAGCATATCAAGAGCACAACCAAACAGATGTAAAAATACACAACATTTAATACCGTTGCTTCATACTTCTGTGACTTTGCATAGCAACTATCAGCCAACAGACATGGCAATGACCTTCGTGGCTTTATCTCCTGCCATGCATACTGATTACTTATGAAGGCTATGTATGTGTTTTTACAAAACAAGACATTAAAATGGAAATATGAGTTAATTCCTTCATTAATTTATCATCTGTAGCATGTAGTAGCTTCAAAGATTTAATTGAGCTAACGATGAATTATTAGGTTTGACAGTTTAAAGCTAGCAGTTGTTTCTTAGGTGCCACTATTTGTGAAAGGACATTTTAATAAAGTCCTTTCTGTCTGATATAAAATTCATTTTTGTTCATCACAGGTAATTCTAAGAGAACTTAGAAGAGAATGTGTCAACTTTGATCCAACCAAATCTCAGCACAGAATAAAACAATGCAAGATGGTTTCCAACAAAGAGAATGGTACAAAGCACAGGATGAAAAATAGGACCATAAGTTATTCTTATAAACTACAGATGGGTGACATATTAAAGAAAACCTTCACTGAAATTAAACCTGTGTCTTTTGGTTCTACTTTGGGTAATACATGCACATAAATCCAATTAAACTTCCTTTGACTGCCCTAAATTAAAATATCTCTCTACTTCTAGCTGACAAATGCCTCCAGGTGACATCATTTGGAACAACCTTCAGTTCCGATTGTGTTATCTTTTGGCTCATCGTGTGCAGTTTGTAATCATGGCCAACCTGCTTTTCAGAACCCCCCCCCCCAGATTACATTATTTAAACTCCTAAAAAACATTTTAAACAAAACCTTTTAATCAATGTCAAGCAATCTCACTTCCAGCAGTGAGATTCCTTGACACTGCTTTTTTTCACCGTTTTAAGGAACAGATACAAAGCAGGTGGTTTTGTTCTTTGTTGAGCTCTCTTTAAGCAAATATGAGTGACTTGTTATATTTGCCTGCATTAATGTAGTTTTAAATCACAGCCTACTGGGAAACAATGCTTACAAGAGGAACAACTCACAGACTGACAGACAGTGTTAAAGAAGAGGAAGCAGCACAGTCAAAACTTAAAATTAAGCAACAATCAAAGATGTAATTATAGAGCCAAATAAAACTGTGGAAACGGGGATAACCCATTATTATCGTTCTCTTTGCTAATAAATGATTAGATGTCTTTTACTGCACTAAAAATATTTGCATGAAATATGAGGTGCCATTTATATAATGCCATTATCATAAACCATAAACTGTGTGATTATCTTAGAGCAAATATGGAGGGGATGTTCATGGTAACAAAGAACGGTCCTTCATACTTTATACTAATAAAAGCCTTGGCAAGTATAATTAGGATTTTTAAGGCTAAAAAACAGAGCTTGTCTGTAATAGTTCATAGGCCTGTCAATCATCTGAATCTTTGTTGACTCCTGCAAATTTACACGCACACACTTAGAATTTGTTTACAATTACATTTTAAGAATTATTGAAAAGTAAATAACAACAATAATAAAACATTAGTAAATATAATGTTCACAATAATATAAAGCTTAATTTTTCTCGTCTTAGATTGCATGTGCACACCATATTTACATGTTTACACCATAAGCCGTCTCTAAGTATAAATCTAAAAAACAATTACCATAGGAACAGACAAAAAGTATATGAGTGTCAGCTGAATATGTGCATTTCATCGATTGCTGTTCCCTTAACCTACTGTTTGTCGTTGAGACATACAGTACATATTATGGATGATGGATTTCCACCAAGCTCTCATTTTGACTAAACACATACACAACACACACAGGTCTACTAGACCATGATACTTCTAGCGCAGCAGGGCTCTCATGTGATTGTACATATCAGTGTGACTCTTAATGTGTGAGCACAGAGCAAGAAAGAGAGTGGATTAGGAATCAGCTGACTCCCCACATTTCCTTCCAAGTGACTTATTAGAGGGGTTATTCTGTGTGGACTGTTGGACCGAGGTGGGGGTTGGCAGCGAGACCCACAATGGAGCCAATCTTCTCCCTCTCTAACAATGGTAGATTACAGACAACATTTATCGGATTTTCTCAATAGCAAATGAAAAGTCCCTTTCTACTTTTAAAATGTTCTCAAAGATTTAATTTGAAGCACAATTTTCGTGACAGTCATAATTCAAAATAAATTTGAGTGTGTTTTTTTTCTGCCTCAGACATGATAAGATACCCGACTACAGTAATTTGCAGACCCATTTTATATAGATAAGCATCAAAATGCTTTAAAGAAAGTTTCAGGAGCGCAGTATTTAGCTGTTAGAAGTTTTGTTTTTGGTCTTCAGTGGGTCTTTGCTTACGCCGTCATTTGTTATGTTGAGCTGAAAATAGAACAGGAAGAAGGAGTATTTCCTTTCAGCCCAGCACCTAGGCCGCTATACTGTTCTCTTTTGAGTCAACCCTCTGGTTATCTGTTCTTGCTGCTCAGCAGAAATAGGGTTTTCTATAAGTTAACCAATCATCTCTTCTCCAGAAAATCAGCACTTTTCATTAGTTTTGTTCTTGTCATATTTACATATATCTCAGTGTAAATGATTCCCATCTAAGTCTTGGTGAGGCAAGGTAGCTGATAATTTGCAATTACACTGCATAATTAATCCACCGACAGAGACCCCGCAGGCAATTAACAGGGTCATTAGCAGTTGTGTATGTTCGACCAGTGGCAGATCAGACTACTCCATTAGAGGGTAAACACGCAGTTCTTCATAAAACCTCATGCTAAATAAAAGTCTGAACAAAAGCCCCTAATGGCCTTTGTGACTGGGGTAATTGTTTTGTTATCAGGGAAAACAGTTCTAATGACTCTGAAACACATCAAGAGGACATCAGCAAATACAGAAATCAGAAAATGGCATAACCAGAGGATGACCCCAATGAAGAGCAGAAATCAAATAAAAACACAATTACTGAATAGTCCCTCAATGCCTCGAAATGTGTACTACAACTCTTTAGTAGTCACCTGAAATACCTATAACTCAATTCAACAATGTTGGAACATGATTACACAGTCCCAGACATGATTCCAAATGAACCTTTTGCACATTATAATTATGATGCTATGTCCACCTTATGTTCCCGATTTATTCCTTACTTGGACAATTTTGCTAAAACAATACAGATAACAGCTATGACCTTATAAACTGTTTAGTTTACTTATGATTGTAATTTCTGCATAGAAGTGAGGAATAATAGGAATGAAATAATTGAGAGGATGACAATAAATAAAGACTGTGTTGTGGCATACATACTAAATATCCTAATTTGTATCTTTGCAGCTTTAAGTTAGCCGATTCATCCCCTTGGTCCAGACAGAAATATATCAACTAGCATGCTCACACAAAAAACTAAAATGTTGAAGAGAAAAAATATTTTATCTGCTTAACATAAAGAAGTCAGCAGGTGTGGCCCACAATCGGATTTCCCACCCCAGGTGCCATCTTGACAGTATTCTAGTCATTCTATACAATCTCTAGGTAATTTTAGATGTCAGACTTGTGTACAGTGTGTGGCCTATATATCTGGGAGAGTTCAATCCTCACTGAAGGTGACAAGCCTGTTCAGTGTAACCTGATTCTCTGCCCTCTCCTGTTACCTCGCTGGTCTAGATAATCATCAACTTCCTTAGTTTTCTGTCCTCAGCAGACTAAGAGATTTATTAACTAGCAAGAACGTGTAAGGTCTCAGGAATGTGCTCCAGTTTTATCCATTGGACCTGACGGTGACTGGCACTCACGCTTAATGTGGCAGGCAGCTCAGTCTCAGTAAGTCTGTGTTGGCTGGAAAGGGCAGTCACAAGAAAAAGTAAGGGCACTGTTTGCAGTTTCCTGGTTTTCTATGTAAACAACACTTTGTGTGTTTAATGGGTGTGTTCACTAAAGACATGAAAAATCATGTCTGTGCTTTATCAGGTTAGAAATATTGTTTTGTTGATATATGTGACTTTGGTCAACATCAGATTTCACATTTCATGACCAATTTAAGCAGAAAACCAGGGAGTTGAAAATCATGCCACTGCTTTTTTTGTGACTGTATGTGAAACAGCACTCTGGGTTAATATATGGCTGGGCCCCTAGGCTTAGGGAGGCTGCAAATGGGGAGAAAGTAAGAAGCCCTTACACTACGTTGGGTCCCAGGTGTTCACTTAACGCTACCTATCAATTCTGGCCCAAGGTGGAGACTACAAGCCAGATCAAATCATGAGTCAGAGATGGAGGATGCATTTTAGTCTGCCTTATTGCTTGGCTAGTCACATGTTAGCAGCGCAGACTGAGATGGAATGAGTCAATGGCTGCAGGAATCACAGCCACACATCCACCCAGGTGATATGTGGGAAAGTGTGAATTGAATTTAGACCCCAAGCATATCACTAAAAATGCCACATCACAGTCATATCTATGACAAGAGATGAACAAGAAAAAAACATCAGTAGCATTCAAGAAGATGGAATGGCAGAGTTTAAAGCTGACTATTATGTGGCTCCTACTGCTCCACCCACTGCTTGGTCCAAGGCTGTCTGTGCTGCTATGCTAGGTTCACACAGGGACTCTCTGTGATACAGCAGAGCTTTCAGTGCAGGGAGCGTGGCGCTGATGCCAAAGTCCTGTTATCCAAATCCGTCGGCACTGTCTCATTTAACAGATAAGAGGCTAATCTACAGGGTAGGCAGCAGATAGACCTGCAAATACAAGGCCTCTCTTGTCGCTTGCTTGCCATTCTCCACATTCCTGGAATGTGTATAGACATGTGGAGACGAAGGAAACCTTGAGGATCCTTTTTCCTTTATCCTCTCGAACTTAGACATGTTGTCATAAAGTGGAAATCAGAATCTATTTGTTCTGCTTGAATTGTTTAGATTTTTTCAGTTGTAAATCCAAGCCATCATTGAACCATGTATTTTTATTCAAGCAGCATTGTATTTCTTCAGTTAGAAATGTAATCAGGCTTTTTTGTATTTTTTTTGAGAAACATTACCTAAAAAATAGGCTTAAACTCAGGCTTATTTGATATTAAGCCTGATAATAAGTAAACAAATTAGTTTACTAGTTGCCAGGTTTTGATACTCAAGTACTGCAAAAAATTAGTTGTGGAAAAAAAAATTTTAGTTTTTATACTAAGCCTCAGATCAGCTGTAAACCTGCCAACAGGAGATTTCTGTTACTTTGGTAACTAGCTTTCAATTCAATACATACTGTATAACTGAATGTGCAAATATGCAACATGTGACCAAAAAAGGGTTAAACACTAATAAACAATTATTTTAACAATTAAAGTTCCAGGCATAAAGTGGTATGATAACCAGCTCTCTACTGAATTGTTCTTTTTAATATTTGTTCTTTTGTAAACTGCACAAATAGGCCTTCATGAATAACTGCAAATCATCTGCACCAATGAAGGACTGACTGATAAATTTGTCCATTGTTGTCATCAGACACTGACTGCCCTGTTTGTATCTTCTGTTATTTGAAATTTCACATTCCGTACCGTACAAGAGTCACCAAACACTGGGTATTTTCATGGTTTAAATGTTATTAGTATTTGCCAAAGCAACAAGCTTCCAAACAGTTGGCATTTCTTCATTATCCTCATTCTCTTCACAAGTACAGTATTGTGCTGGAGCATAGATCTCATTACCTGTTTTCCCAGTACCTCAGTGTGCTTTCAGGATCAAAAGTTGTTTGAAGACACTCTTCATACCTGATACATGAGACAGGGCAGATAGCCCCAAAAAAGGGAACGAAAAGTTAAAACTGCATAAGCTAGGAAACGAAACAAAAACGAATCTAGCAAAGTAGCAAATGTTGTTAATTTTGCATTATTGAAGTTTCTCAAACTTTCTGATTGTTGTAGTTAAAGTAAAGCAAATTGTATTTTGTAAATCATGATTATGTTGGTTTTTGAACTGAAACATATAAAACAAACCTTTAAAATTACTTAATGATAAATTCCTGTCCTAGGACCCCATCAAAGCTCTTAACTGTAACATCAGAGACAGGGCTATCTGCCTATGTCTATATGTTTCAGTTCAAAAAGCAACGTAATCATGATTTACAAAATACAATTTGCTTTACTTTAACTACAACAATCAGAAAGTTTGAGGAACTTCAATAATGCAAAATTAACAACATTTGCTACTTTGCTAGATTCGTTTTTGTTTCGTTTCCTAGCTTATGCAGTTTTAACTTTTTGTTCCCTTTTTTGCAGCTCTTTGAAATGAATCCCCCAACTTCCCACTATCACACTATACTTCACCATCATACTTATCAGATCATGTTCCTGCCTACAGGCTGTTTCCAACCACAGTAGAAGAGTCTATACCTTTACAATGTTGCCTACATTGCATATTTGTGCACCTGCAAATGACACATTATCCTTTGGCCTGTTCAAGAAAGAGCCTAAAGGAGAATGCCTTTTCACATGCCATGATCTCATCCTCAGTTTATTATACAGATGGGTTTAAGAGATCTACAGTTCCATCCAGGCCCTTGGGTGTAGTCTTCTTATTGATAAAATTAAAAGTTTTAAAAAAGGTTAAACTAAACTTGAACACAGCTTTGAACAAAGCTTCATTATTCTGTGTGCAGGAAGTCACACAATATTAATAAATAAAATATAATAAATAAAATAATAAAATACAATAATGATCTATCTCTTCTATAAAACTAAGGAGGATTTTACAGAAAGCTTTGCATCTGTGTGGTTCAGTGGATACATTTAAATTTATACCATTAAGTGGTGTTGTAGTATACCATTCACTTTGAATCTAAGCACAAAGGTCTTTTCCATAACACACAAAATAATGTCATCTCAAATCTATAGAGACTTTAACAAATTAGGCTTTTAGTAATTAAACCATAGTAAAATTTAACGCTGGAAATTTTCATTTTATTTTGTCAGGTCACACCTATTTGATCATGCATTCTTGAGAAGGCAGGCTTTGTATAGGGACACCGATAGTGAAGACTGCATTTATAATTTACTTTCCAGCTCACATTTTATTGATCATCACTGACATTTGGCCTTTGACCTCACTGCCTCTGTACTGTAACAACTAGGCCACCATTGCTTCTTAGAAGTGAGATGATGTAAGGACTTAAGTAGATTATATTCCCATTTTGACACATTTATCTTTTCAGATTTCTGTCCATGTCAAGTACCATGATTTTACCTGACCTGGCCATCAATGCTCTGTGGACTCCTTGATCTTTTATAGAAGTGAAAGCAGCAATACCACAGCATAAAAATATAAAAATATATAAAATATAAATAATTAGCTACACACATACAAATGCATGTATTCAAGATTTCACGAAGTTGAAAGTGCAATTGTGAAATCATTGGTACTACAGTTTGTTTGTTTTTTTAGGTAGAATTCTGAGCATAAAAATATCTTAGTGGAATTATCAATGCAATAACATGTACCCTACTTTAATTTGGCAGCTGGTAAATGATCCTTGTAAATTCCTTCTATCTTTTTTTAATCTGAATTGATAAATCATAATTTAATTGTTACTTATATGCTCTACATGTAATCTCACAGTGGATGAAATGGGGAAATTTTGATTATATTACACTTTGTGGCATTCGCACAAAATCAGCAGAAATATTGAATCACCTGTTAGCTTGTCATCTTTTTAATTTCTGAAAACAACAACAACAACATTTACCGAGCATAGCAAACATAATCCTCGTTCTGTAAGCTATTTAATACTAAATCTCTTATTAGTAAGCTTTTCCAACTCCAGTCTGTTCTGCTTTCATTGCACAAATAATGTATTCTCTCCAAAGTCAAACGTCAAAGGAACATACAGTGTATGGAAATGAGCTTTCTAATATACATCACATTACATAGATTCTGCATCTAAATGCAAATTATTGTCAAAATGCTTTAAACACACACACACACACACACACACACATATATATATATATATATATATATAAAAGTTATTTTTAGGTTAGCACTAGAAATCACTTTTATGTTGGATAAATAAATACCAAAAAAAAGTCAAACTTTGCAGCTTGCTTGGGAGGGATCAAAGGCAAATTCACCTTTCAAGAAGATCAAACTACAGCACAAGTTTCTTTAATAAAAGGCAGACCTGGTGTGAGCTTTGGTATGTTTAAGCAGACAAAAGCACCTCCCCCCAAACAAATATATATTCAGTAATCATTTGTCAGGACAAAGTCAAAAATGTTGTGAAATTCAATGCAGAGAATGTTAAACCATGTTTGTTTCCGAAAGAGTGGATAAGATAGATGAGGAATGACATGGCTGAGTAATTGTAGTTGTTTCTACGTTGTCATTTTTTGTTGTTTCAGTGCCATTTAGCATGAAAGGTATTTGTTAGGTTTGAACGCTCCCAGACAAGCAAGGATGATATACAATGTGCTTGTTAAAGCAAATGGGGGTCTGTATACCAGGGTTGATTTGCAAACAGTTCTTTTGTGAATGGCACCACTGTCTCATTTCTTTATTTGATATTAGTGTGAAAACACATGCAAGCAGGTTCAGCTCAGCCAATGTAAATTAGAAAATATCCACAAACTGAGAATCAAAAAAATTAAACAAAAATGAGCATGTAATTCACACCTTAAACTCTTGCAGAAATACAACATCTACACACATAAGCATAAACATAGCAAGAAGAAAGTCACATCAGTTTCTAAGAAATGCTTTGCCAGCTTGTCCAGCTGTGATTCAGTTCAGCTCTGACTCTGTTTATTACAGTCCTCCATTGTATGTGGCAACTGTATTGATGGCGTCACAATCCACCCACCATTGAGGTCCTTGCTGTCCAGACCTTAGAATTTTTTCCTTAAGTAACTCCCATATGTCAAACATCACCAGAATAACTCTTTTTTGGTGCTACAAAGATATTGTAAAACACAAGGATAACCAACTTATATTTCACAATATTGTCATCTTTGCTTCTTTACCAAGGGGGAGTGAAAGATCTTGTCTGTACTACAAAATCTCTGCTCATCGCAATGTGACTGTCAACAAAGTTTACAGCTAAATCCACTGAAACTGATCCAGGTAACTAGAGAGTTTTAGTAATAGACTGCTTGTAGTTCAGGGCCTTTCATACCCGTGTGTTATCTTCATCCCCAGGCATCATTTGACAGATAGCTTCTGTGCAGTCACACTGCATTAAACAGTGAGTGATCATCATGATGTCAGTGTCTAAGACAATCACTTTTTGATATTACATCGGCTGGTTAGATTCATTTGATTTAATTAAAAATCTTATCCATCCAGAGTCAGAATGTTAAACTTACAACATAAGTTGAAATGCTTTTGCAAGCTTTCAGTCAGTGCAAAGGGCTGAAAATGACAGATGACAGATGAAAATTGAGAAGACTGCATTGTCAAAACTGAGCTTTGGGAAGGAAAAAGATATGGGTCAAGATAAGGAGACTGAGAAATGAGAAAGGAAAAGCAAGTACTGTCCACTGTGCACAGGAGAGGATTAAGATGTTCCTGTGCTGTTGAACATACGGCTTGATAAAAGTATCTGCCAAATGACTAAATGTAAATGTAAATACCGTCACATCCAAACTATGTACTGTAGCCCTAAGTACCACAGTCAATTAGTTAATTATAGTGGATCCTATTGGCTCATTTTAACAATCCAAACCTATCATAATTTTTGATACACTTTAGCAGGTGAGATATGTGAGGTGTCACATAGAATGGGACTGACAGGGAAAAGAGTGGGACAGAGAGAACAAAGAGTAGGGGGTGGCGAAAGTAATGAGCAGAAAGAAGGTTATGTTGAAGACAGAGACAAGAGGAGTTGAGAGAGAGGAGGCAGGTAATGTCGGGATGATTAATTTAAACATTTAACCTGATTATCATGAAATACTGCTTGACAGATAATTGATGCTACCGACCCCAGAAACACCTTAAATGTACATAAATAGATCAGGAAAAGCACTTTATTTATCTGCAAGCGTCATTTTTGAACCTCTGTATCCTGCATGTAAAATCCTGCATATGGCCATGATCACAATTCCCTCTCCCAGATGATGACTGTCACAGTGTACCTCTGCAGTTTTAAATCTACCTCATCGTGATGGATGGCTGGCAGTATTCAGTCACACACACACACACACACACACCTCTAGTGGTGGCTCCAATTTTTTCCCCCCCACAATGGACCCAGTCTCAAGGAGATGGATTTGAATTCACACAGCACCTCCTACTGTTTGTAAAACAAAATTTCATTCTGTCAGTGGAGCAGATGGACCACAGCTAGTTATTAACTAAAGCTTTTATACGCTTAAGTGCTTGATTCATAGGATACCTTTCATAGAATTGCCTCTGTATGGTTGAAAGATTAAACAATAATAGGGTATATTATTCTGCTACGGCTTGCTTCAAAGTTATGTTCCACTCTCAAAAGATTTAAGGCATACTGTTACGTGTCTTCCTTCAAGGTTGGGGACTAATGTGGCCTCAAACAAACAGTGGCACTGTGTTGAAGTTCCCATACTTACACTGTATAACTCTTTCATTTAAATAATGGTCCTCTAAGTAAATGTGCTTAAATTCAGCAGGTTCCTAATTCTCTTCATACATTTGGGAAATGAACAGTTAATAAACATAAACTATGTGACTGTATCTGCAAATGCCCCTGATCACTCTCCTTTATTTTGACTCCCAGCCAAGAGGAAATGTCACCATCAGACAGATAAAGCAACAAAATGGAACCTCTCAACAGCAGAGTAGTAAAATGTCAAGTAGTGACAAATAAAGGTCTTAGAAATATAAATGTGAGTTAACAACCACCCCCTTCTTATTATTTTGTTTGAATGAGAGGCACCTGGGAAACAACTGAGGTAATTTATGAAATAGATGGAGATGTCATGTTTAAATTACCAAGACGCCCCCTCCTTTACACAGAAGCAATGGGAGCCCTCTTGATTCATTGTCTTTAAATAAATGGGCCATTTTGTCAAGTGAAAATTCTTCCTAAGCGCATTTGTCCTGGAATTAAAATGATTAATTTACGTCATTCTCTCCTTTTAGTATCATTAGTTTCACGTTCCGCAAAAAGTCACTTTTTGAGGGCAGCTGGACTCTAATGATAATGATCTATTATCCTGACCCCTACAGCAATGCAGACTGCATTAGGTCGTAGAGTAGTAAACGGAAGGATGAATAGATATTTTAAGAAGGCATAAACCAATTTGTGGTGATAAATTGCATTATCAAGATAAATACACAAGATGGCGCTGTATGAAAAAAAGTTAATGATCCAATACTCACCAAAAACTTCAAAGAAAACTATACTTGGTTCAACATTTCTCTAGTGTCTAGTCTAGTGCATTGCATATTATATGTCTTGCCTCTAAACCCTTGACAGTTTGTCAGATCTATGTGCAATCTGGCTTATGGCTCAATGAAGTGTAAATAAAAAGCGACTGCAACATAATAAATGTAATTAGAAATATTTAAAATCTGGCAAAGCTTTCTTTATGATAACACGCTGTGTAATTGGAAAAATATAATACAGCACTTTTTGATTCAGCAAATGTTCCTCTATCATGCAGCGACTGCACACCGCACAGAGGATCAGTGGTTCAGGATGTGTCAATCTGCGGAGCGACGCAGCGAGAGGTGCTCTGCGCTCCCCGTAGAGGTTCTTTAGGGACGGGAAGGATCCCACCACAGCGGCCGAGACAGGGATTCAAACACACTGGCCGCTAGAAACAAACAACCTTGACTAAGGGTTGTTAGTTTGTTTTGTTTTTTACCCAGAGAGCGCTCGGCTCTCTCTCCCGGGCTGCCGCGGTTGATGGTTATCAGGGTGAGCGGGGTGGTCGCCGCCTGCATCTCTCTCTCTGTGTCTCTCCCCTCTTCAGCGCACAAGCGCTCTGCACTCCAGTCTGCTGACGCACCGGGAGGACAGCAAGCATCACACGTTTGTGCCGTTACACTCTATGTGGATACAAATCCCGCTCAACACAGATCCATGGGGCTACTTTAGTGGGAACTGCAGCCTCCGACCTTTTACATGAAATCAGGTATGTGAATTAGATGATCAGTTTTTTGGACTGTAGGCTATGCAACTTCAAGCAGCCCTTAACCAACGGGGGACAGCCTTGATCGCTACCGACTGTCAAATTCAGTGTTTATTACTCACATTATATCAAATTCTCAATGTGGCCTACAAACTCTTCTGTAGAGTCGTCATTGAAGTAAAGCCCTAATCAGGTATTTTAACTATTAAACATTCTGTTTTTTCTAAATAATAACTACAATGTGTGTAATTGGGCGCATTCACGAGTAGCCTAGAGTGCCCTATAGGATGAAATAATTTGCTAGAATCGTGCTTTGGAGTTGAATTCACAGATAACGGTGTTAAATCCAACATATGGCACAAAGTCGCCAGATGAGCAGGGGCCACTGGGAGTCCTTGGAGACAATAGGTCTCTTGTGCGTCGACGGTTTTATGATAATGCAAGTGGACCCCGTTGGCCAGGCCAGTCCTAAACACAAAGATTGTTCTCAACAAGTCCAGTACTGTGGGCGCCTTCTTGGTGCTGAGACAGCGAGTGTGTGTGACAGCACCATTATTCACCAAGATGCGTAATTGCATTAATCTTACACTGGATAGAAAAACTGTCGTGTAGACACACGCAAATCACAACCCAACATTCTCGGCAGATGTTTTTGGCTCAACTTGTTGTTTTAATGAATTTAAGGATCTAGTCACATTTGGTCAACTGTAGTTTAGATGTAGTAGTGTGTATTTGGGGTGATACAGTTTCCACGATATTTTAATTTTTTTCTGCTCAATACAGTTTATAATCATTGAGTACTAGCATTTTTTTTTCATTTAGCACAAAAGGTACTAACAGGCTTGATATCATCGTAGTTAACCATATTGTGGGTTGAAATGGAATGACGCCTTTGACCTCTCCAGTTTTTTACTACTCACATGTTGTGTTTGCTTAGGCCTAAATGTAGTAAATTTAGCACAATGTGATCACATGAAATTTAGGAGACTTGTCATCTGTAATCTGAAACAGTCTGAAGTACAATAGGACAATTAAACCCACCTGAGAACGGACCAGATGATTGATTAAGGAAATCATAGTCTTTGCCTTCTGGTGATGCTCATGAATCTTGTATCTGTACCTCCTGTGAGCATCTGCTGAAATAAATATTAGGGGGAAATGGGACACAGTTAGATAATTGCACTCAGGGTGTGACTGTTAGTGGGATGTACTGTAATATATGGAGTAGAAGAACATAAATCAGATTTACAAATATTTATGTTCCTAAGCCCGTACTATAGATCAATATAAAATTCTGTGTATGTGTGTGGTGAAAGGGTTGTCTGCTTGAGTGCAAATAATACATTTATACTGAAAAAAAGTGGAAAGGGAATAGACCACATGCTGTAGTACAATTTGGCTGATGTGAGAGGCAGGCACACACTCCAGGGGGCACAAAGACAGACCATCATGTATTGCTGACTCTCTGTCCAAATGCAATTCCTTAATGCACTCTGAGAGTCAGAGATCTAATAAGAAGTGGAAGAGCATCTCCAATAATGAAACCCCACCTGCATCTGTGCTGCAGAGTGAGGGCTGGGGCTGAGAGGATTCATAAATAACAGAAGCCAGACCTGACACATGCTGCTCCAACGTCTGGGAACTGCCAATAATCCCTCTCATCTACTAAGACGCTGTTCAGAATGAAGGGGGAGAAAAACAGGCACAATGCTTAGTTTTAGTTTGCAGTCGTCATGCAAATGCAGCCCAGTGCAGCAGCTTCACCCCATTAAATTGTTCTGCAGAGGGACATCATGGATATTCAATCACCTATTACTGACCTGGAGAATACAAGAAGGGCTTTCCTAGATAATGTAGCCATTAACAGCACTCTGGGAGCACTCTTTTCCTCCTGCCCGAACATACAAAATTACATGCAGATGTTTCTTTAATTCTCATAATTCCTAAAGTCATATCAAAATCCAATTAGTCATATACGGTTTCTGTTTTTCATGTAAACCATGTACTGTTCTGTAATAACTTTTAGTGCTTCAGAGTTTCACAGGGCAGTCTCATCATCTGCAACCAAGCATTTATTGTGTTGTTGTCACCGGAGCATTGTTATGATACAAATTAATTTCCTTTCCAATATTTGTGATAAGTCTCCTGTAGCAATTACCCTGCATTTGAGCAATTAACCTGTGCTTGTCACTATCTAATAACTACAGACACTTGAGACTCAACTCTGTACTTTCTTGAGCTGTGTCAGTCAAAATAAGTTTTTGCAAAACGTTCATTATTGTTATGTTGTATCATAAGGTAGGCTATGCTGTACAAGAAAGGTCTGAAAAAGTTTCACATAAATACTTATTGATTTATCATCTGGCAGCTTCTGTGCAAATAAACGAAGTAAAGTTCTTTTTGTTCTGCAATGAAAAGAGTCTTTCTCCTGAAACAAAATGTGACCCTCGCTGCTGTTCTTAAGACTGACCCAGTGGTTGTTTCAGCCGCCGGCTGTTTCTTCTATGAAAAGATAGCACTGTGTTGAGCTCTGAAGACTGACCCATCAGGCCTTGTGACTCTCCTGTTGTGTCTCGCAAAAAGTCCCTTGAGCTTGATTTATTTAGTTTAGAAGTTACCCTGAAAGTGACTCAAGAAATAATAGGCAGATGCTGCGCCACCCCAGTGAGAAAGTGCTGTACTGTACATATATAGCGAATAAGCTAAAAGACTACCTTTGTGACAGTAATCCTCTTTGCTCTTCAGTACACTAAATGGAGGTTTTTCTTTCAATTGGCCATCTGCATCATCAGTGTGTGTGTGTAAGTGTTTTTGTATTGCGACCAAGGGGAGAAGCATTTTACTTCCCCCCCCCCCCCCCCTTCAGCTGCTGAGTGCCTGAAATATTTAACAGGGACTGCACTATTTTTGGGTTTGTGTTCAGTTCGTGGTGAAGCTTACATAATATGTAGCTTCAGCTCAACGTGCCTGAATCTGTTGTATCCCAAACAACACACCTTCAGCTTAGCTAACTTAAGAATACTGCTGCTGTAAACAGTGATTTTGCAGACACATTGTACACCACTTTAAAGTATAGTGTACAGTAAATCTATGGAAGGACTCCTGCCCTATCTGTGCTCTGATTAATTTAATTGCAATTTTTAAAAGTGTTATTTTTTTTGTGCGCGAAGGAAGCCAGCTCAGTCCACTACTTCTCAGGTTACTTGTTTCTCTGAGATATCGATCGACTCTTCTCTCTTCTCTCAAACTGTCCCCATCTCTTCATCTTTCTCTCTCAGTTTGTCTCTCTCTACGGTTCTCCTCTCTCATTTGAGGTGTCAGATTCTCTGACTCATGCCCTGGTGTGGAGGATGGGAGGAAAACAGGGATGAAAGAGAAGAGAGGAAAGTCATTTTGCAGATAGAGAGTGACCTTCATCCAGTAAGAGGGATAGGATAAAAGCTAGAGTTAATACCCTGCCAAAGTGTATTCTCCACTATGCCAAAAAAAAACATTCAGGATGATATATGGTCCTAATAGAAGCTCTCTAAAAATAAGAAGCATGCCATTGTAAGGCAAATGACCAAAACATTCCCATGTTGCGTCCAGAGGAATAAACGCTCTAGAGAAGTCAAACCGTATCATCCAATGAAAACTGCACTGCAGCTAGAGGTTTTCCTAAAGTTACTTTTAAAGATTTATAAGATGCAGAGGATTAAGTCACTGATTTTAGCTTCTTAATTAAATTTGGTGAATTGCTGATTTCATCATACAGCATATATTGTAGTATATAAATACATTTGTTTTCTCTCTATTATAAGTTATAACTGCAATAAGGGCATTTTTCAGTAAAAAAAAAAAGTAATTGAATGATAAAAATTGTCCTTAGTTTAAGGTCTTGCCTGAGAAAAGTTAAGTTAAATGACAAGCGTACAGTATAAGGGACCCCGCCCACTGTCCCCATGCTCACTAAAGTCACATAAATACAGGCTCAGACAGTGTCACTGTGTGTCTGGAACCAGCAGCTGCTTGGGAGACAACAATTGACAGCCCAGAAACACGGTCTTGTGAGGTTCATTATTTGTATGTTTGTGTTGTTTTATCCCTGCCGGTAGGAAGGAACTCAGGTTTACTTAATGAGCAGACAGGATCCTTTGTGAAAACAATGACAGCACTTGATCATTGTATGGTTCTCCCGGGACGGCCATGTTCTTCAATAGTATACGCTCATTAATAACCCCTGAGCCCAAACTAACTTAACACACCTCCTTGACAGTCATAGTATCAAGTTTTAATATCTGATTTATCGGACCCAGAAAGGTGCAGGACAAGCAAAGGACTGGGAAGGCAAGGTATAGTTTATTGAATTTAAGTGTAGTGATGGGACAGGTGGACTGACAGGGTGACAAAAGGTGTGCAGCAGAGGGGACCGAAGGAGCTGGTAGTGTCTTGGACGATCTAAGGAAGAGAGAAAACGCAGGTGACAACTTAAAATTCCAGGATCAACTAGCCCGGCACCCACGAGCACTCCTTGGGGCCATAACCCTCCCAGTCCACTAGGCACTGGATGCCCGGCCCTGCTGGCCCGATTTCAACAATTGCATCGACAGAGAAGGCAGGGGCTGATTTGGTTGATGATGGTGGATCATTTAACACGGGAAGCATGGAATGTGGGGTGAATTCTGAGAGATCTGGGAAGTAGCAGTCTTATTGCCACAGAATTGACCAACTTCGCAATGGGCAATGGGCCGGTGAACCTGGTGGGGCCAGATTTATGTTCTCGACATGGCGGGGGATGTCTGCCTTGGAGAGCCATACTCACTGTCCTATCTGATACTGGCGGGCACAGCTACGGTGTCTGTTAGCAGATCTCTTATATGATTCCAAGGTCCCGATCAGAGCAGCTTGCGTAATCCTCAGGCCCAACTGACAGCACCACACGGATCCCAGTGCCGAAGGAAAAGATGATTCTCTTTCACAGGAGTCACATAGTGGAGGTTGATAACGATACATTACCTGAAAGGGGGTCAACCCCGTAGAGGCTGATGGGTCCCAGGACCCAGAGCCCAGTCTCCAGATCCTGATTTATCCTCTCAGTCTGACCATTGGATTGAGGGGGAAATCCTGAGGAGAAACTGACATCAAGCAGCCTAAAAAACTTTCTCCAAAATTTAGATATAAAATGGGGGCCCCAGTCGGAGACGACATCACGAGATTAACTAGAGTTTCAGCAGTTTCTTTAGCAGATGGAAGTGTAGGGGAATAAATTGGACCATTTTAGAGAATCTGTCAACTACTACTAATTACCGTGTTGCCCTGGGATGGGGAAAGACCGGTAACAAAATCAACGGAAAAGAGGCCTTGGAGTAGAGAGAGGTTGTAGGAGGAAACCGTGGGCCACCAGAAACGCTGGCGCACTACGATGAGTGTAGGGGAAACACCAGTGTGGCAAAAAAGGCCGGAGATATGAAACCAATCAAGCAATTTAAACCAGAGCTGATCAGGTACTAACAGAGGTCCCTCAGGACAAGTTGGGGAATCGGAACATTAGCTTAACTGATAAACGGATGGAAGATGGTAAAATGAAGTCTGGTTCCTCTTGAGCAGAGGTAGAATCAAATACACGGGACAGAGCATCAGCTATGGTGTTCTTGTGACCAGGGCGGTAGGCTAGGTTGAACTGAAGAAAAGGTCCCATCCTTAGAATACTGCCGGGCCCTCTGAGACAGGACAGCCCCCACCTCCACATCTGATACATCAACTTCCACAATAAATTGTTTACTGGGATCAGGGAGAGAGGATAGGACCTGAGGAGAATGCAACATTCAGGTGAGAGAAGGCCCGATCAGCTTCAGGAGACCAAGAAAAGGGTCTCTTACTGGATGTAAGTAGATTGAGAGGTGCGGTGATAGTGCTATAGCTCCTAATAAATCACCTATAGAAATTGACAAACCCATAGAAATGCTGCAGCTGCTTCCAGGACTCGGGAATGGGCCACTCCCTCACAGAGCTCACGTTCCCGGGCTCCATCTCCATGCTCTCTGAGCAGATAATGAACTCCTGAAGGAGACAGAGGACGAGAGAAAGACAAACTTCTCAGCTTTCGCAAAGAGATTGTTTTGATATAACCAGCTTAGAACCTTTTTAACATGTGCAACGTGCTTGGTCTGAGAGGAGAAGATGAGGATATCGTCTAGGTAGACGAAAACAAACTTATTCAGCATGTCTCCCATCACATCATTGACAAAGTTGGTGAATACAGCCTTTGTTAGAACAAAGGACATGACCAGCTATTCCAAGTGATCGGCCGGTGTGTTAAAAGTGGTTGTCCACACTTTCCCCTCCCCCATGCGGACCTGTCTATCTCCATATCCAGAGGTCTAATGTCTGCTAAAGGCTAGTTTATATAAATTTCTCCATGGCTTTGCGCTGGGGGCTGGAGAGAGAATAAAGTCGGCCGCTTGGTGGCATGGTGCCAGATAGGAGGTCAATGGCACAGTCATAAGGGCAGTGAGGAGGAAGAGATGTGGCTTTTACTTTGCAAAAGACTGATTTTAGGTTGTGATAAATCTTGGGAATGGGGAGGAAGGCCCATAGTTGATGATTTTACCTTTCAGCCACAGGGATTGAGATGCACAAGCCAACTGGAGTCGAGAACAAGTGGTTGCTGGGGGGACCAAATGATTTGGAAAGAACATTTTTCGCAGTGGTTTTCCCTTGGGTTCAACACATGGCCGTCAAGAGCACGGATGGTGATGAGTTGGTAATCGTGAGGGGAGGGAGCCGATACAGGTGAGAGGACAGGGAAAAAGAGAAGAACTAAGGCCGGCTGAAACTATGAGGGGAAAAAAAACAAAGGCAACAACAAAGTAACAACTAAAATTTAAACCAACCAAGATACAAAGTAGCAACTAAAAGTGTCGGAAAAGAAAAGATATCAAAGGAATACTTCAGTCTTGCATACTTCAGTCGTCTAATCAATTGTCCAAAATACACTAAATCCACAAGAGCAAAGTTGCGTAAAAACCTCTCACTATGATGACGTGCAGGCAGAGCTCTTCGGGGAGATTTGGGTCCAGCGGCCAGGTGAGAAAAAAAAAACAAATGCTCAAAAAACCAGAGAATAACTTGGAAAGGACAAAATCAGAGCTTAGGGGAAAAAAAGGTAACTTGGATCACAGGGAACCGGAAGAAGATCTGGCAGAGAGGAGCAGGTAACCAGGGCATATAAAGTGGAGGAGAAAGGCGTAGAGAGTTGGTGCTGATTAAACGGAAGGAAGGAGGGACAGAAGGAGATCAGAGCGAAGAGGAAAGATAGCGATGATCACCAGGGCGACACAAGCAGGTTGAGTTTAAGCATCATCATGTTGCAAGAAGTGGAATGACAGTTGGTATAATAGTGAGAAATAATTTACTTTTGTGTGTGAGGAAGAGATTTTGGAATTTTTTACTGAGGTAATTTTGTGACTACACTTTTAGAAACATTTATTGCAGCTTTTCAGCTAATTTGTTTATACAATCTGCAGGAATATCTTTTTAGTTTTAATCTATTTGTAAAATGCTCCAGAATATGTATTAAAAACACAATGTTTCAGGGTAATCTCATCTGTGTCAGGCCAAGTTTAGATGCAGTGTTTGTGGTTAATGCAGTTGCTGCTTGTCTGCTGGGGAGAAGCTGAGCTGGCACCAGGAGCAGCAGGCAGCCCAGGGGTCTGATAACCCTCTCTGGGGCCTTGTGGTTGACAGGCTGGCACGGCTATGCTTTAACACTAGATGAATCTAGGGGCTGATAGGAGAGGACAGTCCCCTCTGTGCTGAGGGCTGACCCCTCCTATTATATGTGACAGAGCTGAGACAGACATGCTGAGAAATGAAACACTGCTCTTTAATTTCAAGCCTCTCCTATTTCACAGCTAAAGCCCTGTCCTCCTGTGGTCTTTCTTTTTTCTCTCTCTTGTCTTGGTGAAGAGAGTGTGGAAGTGCAGCTATGGTGAGGTAATCAATTCATACTCAAATTAAGTGCCTTTAGGTCTCAGTAAGCTTTGTCTTTAGTGTCATACTATAGACCTCCAGGATATATTGCATGTGTAGCCGAGCTAAGGCCCTGAAGACATATTTTCTCTGTGAGATTCTTACTATAGTGATTGGATCATTTTTGCCAAAAACAGGTTAGTTTAGATTATTTAGCTTTAAGAAATTTCTATATTTGTGATATTTTTCCTGCTTTTCTTGGTAGATCCAACTAGATGGGAGTGTGTTATGCCCTGAGCTGAATTTGTTGTCCCACACAGAGGAAGCAGATTGGCTGACTGTTGGATTTTTACCACATATTATATTTCATTTATAAACATTTCTTAAATATTCAATGTAATTGAGAAAATAATAAAGATTATTTTGAACAGTGTTGTTTAGTGTAGCTAAAGCCAGTGGAGGATAAGATATGATTTCTGAAACGTTAGGAGGAGGTTCAAAGTGCGCTTCTATTCTGCACGACTCATAAATCTGTATTACTGACAAATCCCAGCATGCCTTGTGGCAGTGTTGTGGTTAAAGGTAATGCAACTATCTAGCCCTTCTTTGAATATTACAGTCACACAGAATCGAGTTCATTTATTTAATAAGCCTTTGCATAAAGTCATAATCATACTGAAATGTAAATATTCAGAATCATGTGACTATGCAGTCGTAGCTATTACTTCACAACTACTTAGGGCTTCTACACGCAAGTTTGAGTACAGTTTTTTGTTTCAGCTTCATAGACACAAACTCCAAATGTCAGCAAAGATTGTTTACATTTGTGACTGTGTACCTACTGTAACTGCGTGTGGAAGTGGGCAAACATTCTCTGATGGTTTAAGTTTGGAGGAGTAACCAATAGTGAAAAGAAGGCTAGAGGACACTGTTTCTTTCCATCTTTGTGTTTGATGTGATTTTTTTTCTTGTTCTCATTATCTCAGGAGATGATGCTCTCATTATGTCAGCCCATGTACTCAAACATGGCAGAGGTTTCAGTTTGTTCAGCAGCAGATAGTTCTCTCATGATACTTCTCAGCAGATCAAAGCCTCACTCGTGCTTGTGTTTCCACTGGACACATTTCTGTGTGTGAACTGTTGTGTCCTTTCATCCCATCAGCTGTGCATGGCTTTCTTTTGGTGCACACAGACCTGTGATTGTGGTTGTCTGTATATGTGTGAGGAGGGTTGTAGCAGCACGTGTGTGAGTGCTCTGGCACCTCTTGCCCTGAGCCTACGCGTGTACACACGTTGACACCCTTGCACCTCCAGCACTATATGTGCGTACGCTGAGGACACCTTATCCTCCCTGCCTCTGTATGTTTATTGAGCAGACATTCAATATGCGTGGCCCCCTGTATGTACTGTATGGTGAGGGGAACCCTGTTGCCATCTTTCACCATGGAGACCTGGTATGTCCACATTCCTTCTTCATTTCCTCTAAGCCAGCCTGGAGCCATCTGTTTGTTGTATGAGGGACATGGTTGCCTCTCAGAACAGGTGTGCAGTCCTGTAGACTAGCGGATTGACAATATCCTTTTCATCTTGACATTGTCTCTGGAGTCGATGCTTTTAAAAACATTGAAAAACATATAGTTGGCAGCTGTCAAGGGATGTGTTCTACTTGGTTTTGTCCATTATATCTTTATGTATGCTTCACGAAAAAAGAACAAAAAAGAAAAATCTGTAGTCATTATATATATATTAAAGAATATTATTATTGGTATTATTACATCTTTTGGTAATTTAAAATACAGTATGCGATTAAAGTTAGTGCTAGCATGAGCTTTGAAATCAATCCACTCCACTCTACTCCACTCCGCCCAGCCCTCGCTCTCCCTGCTCTGCAGTGCTCTCCTACAATCTGCTATAATTTGCAGTGCTCTGCCAGTGCAGACAGAGATAGTGTGAGAAAGCTGAAAACCTTAATAATAAAAAAAAAATACATTTCATTCTCTAATTAGTTAAAATGCCAACCTTGCTCAAATAGCTTAGATGCTAATATCTGTTCACTTCTACTAGCGCTGCTCAGTCATGTTTTTATATGACATATAAAAAGTTACATTATATAACTTTAAGTGGGTCTTATATTGCATTTATAGGTTTTACCTAATTTTTATCTATAAATATAACAATATTCTTGTAAGAAACCTTAATACCCCATGTTTACTATAGTCCACTAGTAATACAAATTCAAAATATGCAATAATATTAAATCCACCAACACCATATGCTAAATAATATATGATAACATACAGATCATCAAAATGTATGAAATGTTGAAGCAATCAATCCAGTACTGTTTTAGATATTTCAGTAAAAGCCTTAGATGTTAATTTATTGTAAATGTATTTAGCAAATTCAACAAATGGATGTTGTTAGGAAGTCTAAACATGCTTTCTTTGTGAGCTGCTTGAATCGAGCATGCTAAGGGATCAGTTAGTAATCTTCAAACAAATATGGATTTGATTATATAATTTATAATATATATAATAATCTATATATTATATAATCTATATAATATAGATTTGTGTAGTTGGGGGGTTTTGATTCACCAGGGTGATTACATACTTGGCCAAAGAGTTGTGGCACATTGGACTTCATGGTAGCAATGTTACAATGTTGTGTGATCCTCTATCCTTCCTTTGATGAAAGCAGTGTCACCATAACCAATAGAAATGATGTGCCAAAAGTCCAAGAGTTAACCCCAGTTGAAATAATAAAACAAAATAATCATTTGTTGCTGTTTTAAGCTGATAATAGCCTCAAGACATATGGCGCTTGGCATGACCCTTTGGCATGACCATTTTGTAAGTCATTTTGTCACAAAGTCATGCTTTATTTTGTTTAAAGCTGAATAAAGACAATCATGCAGATTCATTCCAGTATCCATGCTGAGCTTGATCAGACAAAAGCAGGACCAAGGTTACACAGTGACTGAGGAGCAGGACAGTAGATGGGCTCTCTGCCTGTCTTCTGCTCTAACTGTATTTTGGCAGCCTGGTGCTGCAGTCTGCACTTTGCTAATTCACTGTTCTGAGTCTAATTTAGAACAGAGGAGCTCTGTTTGTCCTGGAATGCTGCTGCTTGGGATTCTGGAAACAAGGAGTTCAGAGGCTCTCCGCCCTCTCACAGACACAGAGCACATGCCTTGTTATCAACCCACAGAGTAGCACATAATGATCCCTCCAACCATTAACTCTTAATGCAATCAAATGCTAAGACTTTAGCCATGCCCTTCAGTGCTACACATAATGAAGTTAGCCCACGGGTTGCACAAATGTGCTCCAGCCTAACACATGTGCTCAGGATGCATCGATCAAGCTTAAAGTCATGATTACATGGCCTTATATCTGTAGCTGACAGGAAGTAAAATGTTTTTTCTTATGTTCAGTCAATCCCCTGGGCTTTGTTTGATCTTTATGGAAATTGTATGGAGATGAGCTTCTAACTGATAGTTTTGTAAGTCAATCTAATGAGCATCTCCTTCTACAAAAGTAGAAGAAGGTTGATTTGATACAATCTAATCCAGCGAAAATGACACTCTGCTCCAATTAATACCACTTTTAGGTGGGCTTACATGCCAGACAGTGCCACAGCCATGAAGAGAATACAAAACATGTCCTGGCAGTTGAGCTCTGTGATATCTTAAGAAAGATGTATGTGAACACATGAGTGGGTCATTGCAAACAACCAATGCATAAATAAATCAGGAAAGCAGTGATGCTATGCCTAAGCAAAAGCAATAAACCTGCCTAGAACAAGTCTCTCATGAATTGGACCTCATCTAAAATAAATCCCATTAATTAAATATCATCTCCACCAATACTTATCTCACTCAATCTTTAACAAGAAGATTAATATAGATATAAATAAACAACAAGAAAAAAGAAAATGTCATGCAGAGTCTGTAGCACTGCAGCTTAAAGTGGCACTGTAGGTTGGTTGGAATGCACTTGGCAGACAAAGAAAAGCGTCCTTGATGAGTCAAAGAGAGAAGAATAATTTGTTAAAAACAGTACGCAACAATAAAGGAATCCACTGTTAGGAGGGTTTTTCTTACAAAATTGAAATTTTTAAGTACTGACTGTATACATACAGTTCTGATATTGTACTTTGGTCTGAACAACAATACAATAACAATATAACTCATATTACAGCCGGTATAAGGTGGGGGTAATTTAATTAATGTATCTATTACTGGATACATTAGTCCTTAATAGTCTATTCTAATTTATTTCTTGATTATATTTTTGTAAAATACCTAAGTGTGGAAAGTACGTAAACCTGTAAATGTATGGACAAAAAGAATAACAAAATAGGGGCACTTAGGTTCTTTTTGAGTTGGAAAAATAAATAAATGCATTGGATTAAAAAGTAGAGTATTTTACCTTTAAATGCACTAAAGTAGATGAATAACATGGCTTAAAATAAAAATAATGAAGTACAGTCCAGATACAACAAAGCTGAACTTAACTACAGTAATAGAGCCATTTACTTAAATTGCTTTTACAATTGCATTTGAAAACATTCTGCTCAACATGTACATGTATTATTTTTTTTTTTATTACCTCCCCTGTTCCCATTGAAAAAAGGAAGAAAATTCAAGTTAAGAGAAGATATTAATGAGTCCATGAACGAAATGTACTTGTCTTGTTGAGACAGTGAACAGGTGACCCCGTACATTAATCATTATACCATACACCATATACCGGATATGCACATATGGTACTGTAGCTGCTGGCACATCATCATTCTGGGATAAGTACATACTTTGTATGTCTAGCTTGTGTGTAAATTCTGCTAAACTTCCTGAAACAGAATGTTTTTATCTCCGGATGACTGTGATGGAGCAGATAAAACCAGGTCCTTTCAGAAAGTCCCAAAATGTTCAATTTTATGAAAGCTGTTTCGATTGAATTTGATTAAATTTGGATGAATCTCATGCCATGCTCATCTGTAAGGATTTTTTTTCATAAATCACTAATCTTACTATGTGAGAAGCTGCTTTCCAGTGAATAAAGACATAGACAGCACGCTAGTCATCGATGGCCAGCCACAATCTCTTGGAACCCCAAAGCTCTGATGAGATGCCACACTGCTGACACTGCTGGTGCTTATGGTCAATATCATGCACACACAGTGGTCTTCATTATGGCTTTGTTATGAATAACTATCAATATTACATGGACTCAAACTAATAAAGTTCCTCACAGAGATGTGTGATTAGAATGTGCTGCCTGAAGACCGTCAGTGTTCTAAATCTGTTTGATTACAGCTATGATTTGTCCTTTGCTCATCTAAATCTCCTTTGATCTCTGCAAATGATCATTCAGTCAACAATGCAGTGACTTACAGTACAAGCACACAGCTTCAGTGAAATGAACAAGAGCCATAGTTTTCAGTAATGGCACATTATAGTAAGCAAATAATGATACCGAATTTCTTGTCAAGGATGTTTAATATGTGTGTTAACCATTAGCAACATCTTTTGTGCAGTCAAGAGATGTTTGAGCAAATATATACAAATATATACCGTTATATACTGATTCACACAGTTATTTGGTAGAATTGTTGCATTGTTCAAAGCATTTTCTGTTGAAACACGTAACACTTAACCTTACGTCATTATTTTGTTCTCTCTCAGAGCAGCACTGAAAGACTGCGGAGAGCCAGAGAACAAGCGCTGGCCTTCGTTTGAGTGTGTGACCAGCGAATGAGCCTTGTTCATGCGTCTCCCTGCATACCACTCCCATATAACTATGAACTGTGAGCAGGACTTTGGGGACGGGGGCTTGGGAGTGACCCTCACACTACGACTGCTCATGCACGGAAAGGTACAAACCTTCTGATTACATTGTTTACATGTAAATGCAGACCTTTTTTGAGCATATATCTGACTGCCTTTTGAAGTTTACACCAAATACATAGAATTTAACACAAATCTAATGTTAGGATTGTTAAATGTTGAGGATTATATGTTTTAAATTTTTTAAATGATTGCATTTCTCTTTGTCTAATATAGGAGGTTGGCAGCATCATAGGAAAGGTGAGAATACTCAACATTACTATTTTTTTTATCCTGAACAAATTACTTCACATATAAACTATTCATCTTAAATTATATTACCTTATCAGATAAGGTATATGCTTGGAAATGCTGTGCCTGCATTTTATAGTATGTACTCTTATTGACTTTACGTCAGAAGCTGTTATTTCATTGTTTTAAGCCAAATACCATACTGTGCAAAAGACATGGGCCAAATAGAGAAGTGATAATCCAACTGTCCAAAATATGAAAAGAAGTTCCTCAGAGTTTCTCTTTTGAGAGACCAGAAGAAGTCCACCATGACCATCAGCATCTGGCTTTTTTATCTAGATGCCAAGTTGATCTTTCCACATTCTGAAGAAGCTTATTCACAAATGACCTTTGTAGAAGTACTATATAGCAGCTAAGAAGCCGCAGGGCAAAAAGGCTGAGATATGCAAAAGCTCACAAAGATTCGAGTGAAAATCAGTGGAAAAAATATTATGGAGTGATGAATCATAGTTTAATATGTTTGGGTCCAGAAAAGTTGACAATATGCAAGAAATTGGAAGTAGAAGAATAAGTGCAGCCTTCGGAAAAACATGGTGGAGAGTCTGTCAGTGTTTGGGGCTGCATTTCTGCCAGTAGTGTTATTGTCCGAATTGATGGGATCACGAATGCTGCCATTCCTCATGGAAAGAATCTGATCGGAAACAGTTCCCAAGCACTGCAGTGAAATTACATATTTAAAAAATGCTGATAAAATAACTGAGAGTGATGGACTCTGACCTTGTATAAGTTTAAATATCATTGGCATAGGCAGTATGGAATACCCTGGACAGGGAAATAGTTAAAGACAGTCTAAGTTTAAAAAAGAACTCTGGGAAGGGCTGCAAGAAATCTGATACTTATATGAGAAGATCACTTAGGAAAACATCAAGACAGTCACCCCCCAAAAACATTTTAAGACATGCGATCTAAGTGCAAAGGAGGACCTCAATAAATACTGACTTTTGTGTAAAGTATTTGTTTTGTACTGAAAGATTTGTTTCCTATATTGTGTAAATACCTCCTGTATTCATTGGTTATATCTTAATATTGACCTAAAATACATATAGATTGTCATTGCAACCTTGCCTAAACAGCCAACCTTATTTATGCCTTTTATGTGGTTTCATAATGAGCCTTTACAGAATAATTTTCCTCTCTGTCTTGATTATGTTTTCTAAACGTAACAGAACACAAAGCCCTCTAACAAACAATTGTTCTGAAAATCCCAGCCCTAAATGCAACAGCCATATACCAACCCTCTTAAGACCTCACCGCTGTATTCACCAAGTACAATGCAACACAATAATCCATCAAACAAAAGCATCAGAGCATCGCCTGCAACCCTCTTGTTGAAACTGAGCTCCGAAGACATATTACTGTTGGCCCCTTTGTGGGTACTTTTAGTGTCTGTTAGGAAGGGCTTGGCTGTAGCTCCTGCTATCAAACCCCCTAATACAACTTCTACAAAAGACATCAATAGAAGGATTGAAACAGAATATATATATATATATATATATATATATATATATATATATATATATATATATATATATATATATATATATATATATATATATATATATATATAATAAAATGAATGCAGACAATAAAAAGTCCTGAAAAAAAGACATCAGTACATTCTGCAGTGTGTTACAGAAATCAAAATAAGTAGGAAATAGAGAAGGACAAGAAAGAGAGACATGAGTTTGGCTCACAATGTGGGGCTTGATCTACAATAGCTGCACTAATAACTTGCCACTCCACCTTCCAAGCCTTTTCCCCCTCCTTTCACAAACCTCTCATTTCTTTGTCATCAGTAGAAGACAGACACCAGAGTCACATGAACCACAAACAATAACTTTTCCTCCAATCTAATAAATAACAGTGTAGCCCAGGCTGTGAGATGATACTGTTTTTGTAAGGTAGGTAGTCGTCAGTGGGCCCATGGAGGTGTGAACAGAGGTGTGACAGCTTTGCTCTTCTGTACCAGAAGAGAATCTGGTAGAGAAGAAGAGGAAATCAAAAAACCAGCAGAGGATGTGCTGCAGTGTGACACAAGTCTGACAAATTGTTCATGTCCCTGGCAGGAGGTCTTCACACACACTGAATATACAGCTATTACTGCAGGTGCATGTCCTTTTCAGATGTATTTGATATCTTTTTTATGAAACCAATGCAGAGGACGCTACCATGATACATTGGAGACTGAAACTCTATCTGAATTTATTTCTGCTAAATTCCACTCAGAGTTGTGTGGTTTAAAATAGCATGTTTCACTTAGAGGTCGTGTGATGCGCACATAATTTCTTTTAGAAACAAAGTGCATTTGAATCCATTTAAAACTTTCCTTCATCTTCTTTTTTTCAGAAAGGAGAGACTGTGAAACGAATACGAGAAGAGGTACAATACAGGCTTTTAAATTCACAGATTCCCAGTTTTTTCATCAGCAGGGCATTCACTTTCATGTTTGTACTGTTTACTTAGCAAGTCATTAGATTTACTGTTGATTATATGCGTGTATGATGGTTTCTGAGTCACTAACTGTGAGTGTGTAAATGTTTGTGTGTCAGCATGCCATACAGCTATAGTAATCACCCTTTGTTTCTGGTTTCTAATACCTGGTCCCTTTTATTTTCTAAAATTCTCCATCCGTCGCCATAAATCCAGTGGGTTCATCTCAGGAGAAAAAAATAATTCAATCTCAGAAAGTCCTTTAACACTGGTCAAGCTTTCTGGCAGTTGTGTGTATTAATAATAAAGTTCTCTGCCTGTTTGGGAACACAGAACAGGTCCATTGTCCGAATTGCCTTTTGGGCAATAATGGCTTCTTTTCAATTTAAATCCACTCTCTCCATCATTCACTACCCTTCTTCTAGCTCTTCTCTCACCAAATCCTCTTTCTCTTTCTTTTCCTGCTTACAACCGCTTCCATTTTCTCTGTCTCTCCTGCATTCTCTCTTTAGAAATCTCAAGGGTGCAGCTAAACTAATGCCGCTTGGTTACCTCTTTGTATTAAAAGTAATTAGGCCAACACTGTTGCTGCAACGTTGAGTGTTTCACTGGCTGCTAAGGTTTTATGTTGTACTTTATGAGGCAGAAGAACAAACAGGTGAATATTGAGGTCATGAGACATTACAGCCCAGTAGAGCTTCTGGATCAACTGTTCACCTATGGTAGTCGTCCATCCATTCAGCTAGCCAGACAGTTTGGGTCTTTGTTACTTACAAACTCTATGAGCCTTTTCCTGTCTGTATCTCCCCAGGCCTTACAGCCACTGTGCAAGCATGACTCACTGGAGTGACTGGAGAAAATGGCCCAGAGGTCAAAGTACTGTCAAGTTTCTGCTCATGTGACTTTAACTCAGATAAATACAAAGACACACAATGGAAGGAACATATATAGGGCGGGGGATTTATTGTAGGAGGACAGTTCCCTGAGGAAAAACTATTAGATTGTCAGTAACGATTCTCAGTCATCCATTAGGGGTTTTCAGGAAGTTGACTCATTGCAACTAGACTTCTTTCTGGTTATTACTACTTAACAAGAAGTCCATATGCAATAACTCAACTTCCAGACTTATAAGGCATCAGTTGAGATCCTGAAATATGCTGCATAGTTTTCAGTTTCATCAGTTCCACCTCATACTGTAGGTGTGCTATGCTCTGTACCGTACGTCTGTGGCCACTGTATGTCTCTGGGAAACTCACCACAAGAGGAATTGTTTGAAATTTTGATTCGTATGTGTGCTGTCTTGTTGGCTGTTAAGTACCAACTTCATGTCTGAATGCTGACTTTGAAGCTACAGTTAGCAGGTTGGTTTACTATAAAGAGTAGAAGCAGAGAGAAAGAAGAAGCCACTAACCACAGCCACTATAATAGCCCACAGCAAACTGCCTGGAAAACTACATTTTGTCAGATTAACTTTTTCCAGTGGGTAAAGTTAGCATGTTAGAATATACATTTATATTTGTACCTTGCATAAAAGCTGAAAATAAGTGGTAACAGCTAATCTGACTCTGTCTGAAGGCCTCAGCTTAGCTACAGTAGCTGTTTCCACCTGTCTTTATTATAACCTGCTTCATAGATCACAGATGCTGTAGAAGGTAGCAGATAGGAGATAACTTTTAGCAAGAAAGCAAATAAACATGTTCCCAAAATGTCTGACTACCCCTTTAACGTTGACTGCCAGGTGACCTTGTGACCTGTGTTCCCACAGAGCAGTGCTCGGGTCAACATCTCAGAGGGCTCCTGTCCAGAGAGAATCATTACTATCACCGGCTCCACAGACTGTGTCTTCAGAGCTTTCACCATGATCACATACAAACTGGAGGAGGTAACTAATTGAAATGCAAGATAATCACTGCCCATCACATTCTGAAATCAACTCATGTTGTTATGTCCCAAAAGGAAGCAATCATAATGATTAAGCTCTAACCCAGAATAAGGGGAGTGTTTAAGAATTATGTTGTGTCTTTAAAAGTTTCATACAAGGGGAAAACACTGAGGATAGGGGAAAACAAAATTGTTTTTGTTTTTGATTTTGTTGAAACCTTTTGGAATTATGCATGGAGCCTAATATTTAGTTTTTTAAGGATGGAAAAAGTGCAAACAAGTTCATGTGGTGAGATGTAGAGGAATTTTTTGGATGAATGGACACAAAGACATTTAGATTCCTGTAAGTTGAATTCATGGAATTCATGAATTCATGGAATTCAACTTACTGTTGTGCAGTAAGTTGATTATATTTATAATTTTTGTTGCCCTGTTTCCAATAAATGCCTTCATACTTTTACGAAACCAATCAATAGAAGTGTAAATGATTTTATACCTGGTGATGAGTACAGTGGTTAGTTTATGAGTTACAAATGATAGCTTCTATGTGCTGGTAATGCCCATACTGACTGTCCGTCATGGTCCTAAGTCGGATTTTGACTCACCGCAGATGATAGCTGGAAAACAGGTGCTCCTTCAGTAGCCTTCAGTAAACATACGCTGGCTGGGAGCACAGTGCAGTATTCATTAAAGATCTTTCACATTCACCTCTTTTCAACCCTGAAACTCCTGAGTTTCCATGGCAACATGTTGGCTGACCCACCATGACATGCTTTCACCATAGTTGAGTTATTGTATGACTAACACCCTTAATTAAAAAAAAAAAGCAATAATCGTGTTCTTGTCATTGAGTATTAGACTCTGCATTTCCTCTTGTCTCAATAGTTTGTGAATACACAGCAGCCCAGACTACCTTAGTTCTTTCATTTGTCAGTAGATCACTTGTGTGTGTTTTGTGGTTGACTTTTTCCCAAACCGTGTTAATGCAAATACAATGCTCTGAGAATCTAAAAAGTGCTCTGATAACACAAGACAAGCACTACAGTATCATGCATGTTGCTTGTTTCCAGGTGTCGAGGCTCAGTATGCATAAAAGCCACATAATCTTTCCAAAATAATGTTGGGGTCCTTTTTTTTACAGCAACACAATATGCTTTCCGGATTTAAGCTTAGCAACTCTTTGTGAGACCAGAGCTTGTGTAACCGCTGTCTTATTTCTACCAATTTGCTTTGAGAGTCTCTTTTTGCTGGGATTGAACAGGAAAGCATGGGAACATTCACAGTTGTTAAGATATGGCTTATATTTTTAGATCAAATCAAGAAATTGATGCCCAGAGACTTGTGATTGTGCAGACAAGCTGCGTGTTCTTCTCCTAATGAGACAAGACGTCAGAGAGCCTCACTAAATATAGACACGGAACAGAAAGGCACGAGAGCCACATCAGAATGAGCTTTTCAAATTTAAAGTTCACAGTTATTGAGATATTATGCAGTTCCCTTCATAAGTTTAATCCATCCATGTTGTCCCCTCCTGAGTCAATCGTTGCTATTTTTATTGCCTAACTGGCCTCAACACAAACTATTCAAAAACAAGCAGCGTGCCTTTGAATTCTGTCACATATTTGTTGGGTTGAACTTTGTGGAAAGAGAGAGACAGCGCAGCATATTTACATTTCAAAGGTTCACAGAGATGCACTGTTCATTAATTAAATGCTCAATCTTCACCTACAGCAGAGCAGATGGGTGTTTACTACCTGCACTGTAACAACACTCTTCAAATCAGTGAGGTTCCGGAATTAACTCCTTTAGAAACTCACAAATACCTCCAACAGTTACACTAGTTTTAATGTTAAATAAGTGTGTCTCATAATCTAAGTAAAAAATCGTATTTCCTTGCATGGCAAAAGAAAAAGGGTCAAACAAATAAAATGTAAATCCTTCAGACAACGCAACTTAAAACAAGAGAAGATTTTCGCATATAAATTCACTGATTCAGTTCTTTTCAAAAGATCTGTGGAAGAAGAAATCCCAAGGTGACCGGTGTCAGCATGCTGGCAGCAGGAAGGACATGCGGACAGTGTGTGTGGGCTTAGTTTTATGCTGCAGAGCTCAAAGCTCAAAGAACAATTTGCTCACCTGCTGTATTGCAATTAGTGTTTCCCCTTTTATACAGAATTCATACAATCACATAATGATTAAACAGACTCGTTGCTGGCCAGGCTTCTGTGGACTTCTCTTCCTGCTTCAAGTTACAGATGCAGATGTTAATTAGGTGGAAATGCTGGGTTGCTCTTTGTTCTCTCTTTGCTCGACCTGTCACTTGGATCCTACTAGGTGTTTGTTGAATTTCCGTTGATGCAGTAGCTGAGCTTGGCTGTTATTGGTTCAGATAAAATTATGAATATATATGCTAATAAGCTGTGAAATGTTGACAGGGCATCATTAGGGAGATTTAAATTCCTCTCCTTTTTTGCTATTTGATTTCCAATGTTCAGAAAATTCAGCTAACTTACTTAATGAGCAAGGACTTGATTAAACGGAAACTGAAAGGGTGTTATAATTTATGTTAATCTCATAGCAATGAGCGTGATTCTATCCTAACTGTTGGAGTTAACATCCTCCAGTGATTTATCTCTCCCTCCATTTCCAACCTGACCCCTGCTACCTGATTGTTTTTCTCTGGGGCACACTCTCACCACATTTTTTTTCTTTCTGTGTCTTCCTCCAGGACCTGACTGCACTGGTGGCCAATGGCACCATTAGCTCCAAGCCACCAGTCACCCTGCGGCTGGTCATCCCTGCAAGCCAGTGTGGCTCTCTCATCGGGAAGGGAGGGGCCAAGATAAAGGAGATCAGAGAAGTGAGCAGCCAGAGCACATATCTACTCCACCCTCTACACAGGCTGATTTAACACTGAAATATAAATTATTTCATATTTCAATTATTTCATAAAATATTTCATATTCGCAGTTCAGGTGTTTTGTCCTGCTACATAACTGCTACCATAAGTATGTGGTCTTATGCAGATGCACTGCAATCACAGTTATATTGTGTTACAGGAAAAGGCTGGAGATATTGTAATCTAGTTTATCTATCGGTTCATCTATACATTTGTCACTTATACCAAAATTTAAAGACTAAAGATACAGTTTGTGAAGAAGCAGAATTTACAGAAAAAAGATGCATACATCTACTGTATTTCCATGCCTGAGTCTAAAATCATCACTGTCATATAATGAAAAATTACAAGTCTTGTCATGATTAATAACCTGCTGCCTAATGTATAAAACAAGCAAGATCCTAATTATGAGGCGACTGTTGAGTACAACACCAGAATTTGCTCCCTCAGCCTTTTCTATACCAAATAACACGAGATGAAACTGTAACTGACGAGGTGGTTAAAGTCAAGTCAAAATCAGTGAATATGTTGTCATTATGTGCCGCTTATTTTTAGTATTTATTCTTTCTTTTGTTATTTTTTTCATTAGCTTTTATGTTCTAGTTTAAAAAAGTTAATATGAAATTTATTAATTTAGTTATAAATTTCATATTAACTTTTATTATGAATTGATCGATGTTCAAATGATTATGAATATTTATGCAATATTAAGTCATGCTTTTAATGGCGATGATGTTATGCTTTTTGTGGTCCTTTTTATGATACTGTAGGCTCCTGCCCAGAGACAGCAGATAAACTATAGCTCAGCAGCTAATTCTGGAGCAGTCTAAGACCGCATTGTCCATGACAAATAAATGGAAAAATAAAAATAAAAATGCTAGCAGCTTTCTGAGGCTGTACTTCACCACAGTGGTATCTGAGCGAAATGCTAATGTGTTTAGCAGGTGTAATGTTTACCATATTCACCATCTTGGTCTTTATCCTCAATTCCACTTCCAGACCCCTCAGATGTGCCAATAAATCAATGCTTCATTATACGCAGCCAGACTTTTAAAATCTGGAGGCTATTAAGGATGTTCCACTGTTGGCCCTAAACTGTAGAATATTTCACTGAAATCTTTTGGATCCATCTATTTGCTTTAGTTGTTAAATAGCGATTACAGTAGCCAATCTGTTTCCAATCTGTTTTTACTGTTCATTTATTCTCTGTACAATGTTGTTGTGTTTTTAAATTTTTTACATTTTGAAATTATTTGTATTGCTTCCCCTCACAAAAGTCAGTTTATATTTTCCATCCATCTCTAAATGACTTTGATGAACATTTACATATTTCTTATTGTGAAAACTTTGACTTGACTTCCTTTAGAGTGTTAGCATGCTAACATATGCTAATTAGTCCTAATCACAATGTTGACCTACAGCTGGGGCTTATGGGAATGTTATTAATTTTGGTACTCTGCAGTTGAAGTAATAAATGTGACTTGCTGGTGGTAGTAGGTTAAAAAAATACCAAGATCAGCAGTGAGATTTAAATTGATCTTATGGAGAACATGAATGTTTCTATCAAATGTTGTGGCAATGTGTGCAGCAGATGCAGAGACATTTCAGGCAACATTTGAATGGTTCACCTGCTTAGTGCAGCTAAAGGAAAAACCTGTGAAATCATTAAGTCATTACTATTCATCCTTTAGCAAATATATCTGTAACAAATGTTCAGAATTTTTTCAGAACTTGGACCTGCGGAGACAAAGTCAGAGGATTACCTAAGTTAGTAGGATAGGAATCATCCTTTAAATCCTTGAATACTTGCTTTATTAGCATGACTAAGCTTTCCAAGATCACAAGACATTTGAAATTGTATGTAGAAATGTGCAAACTTGTTAGTTGCAGCAGATGTCATGTATCTGCACTTAGGCTTAATTGAATTTAGACCATTAAGTCGGGAAATTATTGAGACAATGCAGATCGATCATTTAAAACAACATTCAGTATGACTCAGCAGCGGCAGCTTTAAAAAGGAAAAACGCCTGACTCCATTTAGGCCCAGCTGAAACATTGGGATTAAACTTATCAGATCTATTGCCAGAGACACCTGACTCTGTAACTTTAGCCCTGTACCACTCTAGAAATAGTGTCTCTCGTTTTAGTCTTTACCTTTACCAGCAATGACATCCAGTTTATTTTCTGTGGTTATATGGATTTAGGTATGTTGTTTTTATTCCAAATTTGTCTGAGTTTCAGAATGTGTTTGTTTCAAATAGCCACAGGATACATGCTCAATTGCAGAAGCATTTTGAGAATTTTGTGGTTCAACAGTGGCCTCCAGAAATCCTACAGTCTGAAAGAGACATCAGCAGATAAATCATGAGAAGTTTCACTCCTTGCCTGCAGACATGCTAATTTGGTGTCAGCTATAATTAAGACAATGTTAGTATTGTGGGTGACTTTTCATTAATCTCTCACCTGACAGGGCTTGATGTTAAAAATACTACGCACCTGGTCTTCTTTGAAATAAGTAGAAAAAATATAAGGTCAGCAAAGCCCGCAGTGAGGCATGGAAAGAAGCCGTGGCACTGTAATCATGACTTGTCTTATCTCCAGAATCAAACTAATCTTTTTTTTTTAAACCCCTATCATTTGTAGAGCACCGGAGCTCAGATACAGGTGGCAGGGGATTTGCTGCCCAACTCCACTGAGCGAGGGGTGACGATATCTGGGAATCAGGACTCAGTAATCCAGTGTGTCAAGCTCATCTGCACAGTAATCCTAGAGGTAGGAAGCATACTGTTCCTCTATTTATTCCACATGTAGCTGACAATTTCTCAGAGCTCAGCTGCTGCAGCTATGTGCATGAAATAATTGCTGTTGACATGCATGTTTTCCTTTTTCTAGCACGCAATAATTGTCTATTCAACTGTAGCAATTAATGCATTTTTAGTACAGTAGGTGAGTAATGCAGTTCTATCTATAGTAGTGTTGCTTAATAGTTGACTAAATCTAGGGATCATTCAGAAGGATTACACACAAAATACAAAAAAGTGGTGCAATTTCTTTATTATTTGGACGTGCTGTAATCCACAGGGTAAGTTATCTGATGCAGTCAAAAGGTGTAGCTCTCATGTCGGAGCTCAGTATTGTTGGAGAGGACACTAAGATGCTAACAAAAACCAAATTTGCCTGCAGCAAAATCTGTCCACCTTTAGACAACTGCTCTCTTGAGAAAATCGAGGAAGAGATGTGGAAAAAAACAACCCCAAGCACAGTTTCTCCCTGTGTGTTCATGGAAGAGCACAAGTCCTTTTTGTTTTAGCAATGCAGCTGGACCTGACTGACTAATTGCTAGTTTGATCCAGTTTTCCAGGGCTTTCTTCAAAGGCTTGCAAGTTTCATTAGGATTCTGTACTAGCGACTTCTTGCTTTTGGCTCCAAGATGTAAATTATGCAAAGTCATACAAAGAATTTGCTGTGACTGCTCCCACAAAAAGATGCTCCACATTTTAAACGCTAAAAAAGTATCACCAATACTGCAGTTACTTGATAAGATATACAGTGTCATGTACCCTGCATAATCTCATTTTCTTATTGGTGTTTGAAGAAATGTCTTCTTGTCTCTGGACGCTTGATTTATCCAGAGGGCAAATCCACGCAGAGCCTTGAAGTCTAATAGGAATGAAACTCCATTATACACAAAGCGTTCTCACTACTCTCCTTTAATTTATCAGTAAATAAATTATTAATGCTTAATAGTATCAAAAGAAAAAACAAGGAAATAATGCCTGCGTCATTAGCAGTTTTGTTCAGGAATATTTGTTATTTTGTTTCAAAGTTCGACACCATTTGCGTTATTTACGATGTGTGTGTGGAGTTCATTCATGTCTTTGAGGTTAATACAACCTCTGACCTCTGGTCTTGTTTATGACTCCATAGTCTCCCCCAAAGGGTGCCACTATCCCCTATCGGCCAAGCCCCTCACCAGCTGCCCTCGTCATCGCAGGGAACCAGGTGAGAAAGACTTTTTACTACACAGATTAGTACATAGCCTATCTATGAAAGAGCAGTCATCAAACTGTGGCGTGATCCTGCCTTTAAGATGAATGGGGTCACGGTTGGACTGGACATGAAACTGTCCTGAGTGTTACAGTAAATGTTGCTAATTTTACCAGTGAGATTTAAGCTTTGCAAAATGATTTACATAGAGATGGTGCTTGACATAATGAGGATGACACGTCTACTGTTAATGACAGCATGTCCACAATCATGGCAACCTTATGATGGCACTAGACACAGAACAAAATTAAAAAAAAAAGCTGTTGCTAAGATTTATCCTATTAACATTTCACGACAATTTATTTGACTGTTATGGTGGACAGTCGGTAAAACGGTCAAGAGCTACTGGATTAGTATTTGGCTGACACTTGCCTTTACAACTGACACTATATAGTCTCCCTGAAGAAGGTTAGCAGAAGGTGTTGCCTATAATGAAATCTTTCAGCAGAGTCTTGGCTAACCCTTGTGTTGAAACTAGATTCATGCAGGTGTTCCTCTGTGGGGTATCGGGTGTTTTTTCTGTGTTTGTGAGGGTGGGGGTGTGTGCTATAGATGCTACAGTTTGAGAAGGGACTGACATCCACCCTACCATAGAGCAAGTGACAAGATTAGCAAGTGAGACTGGAGACCTGCCTTCTCCTCTGGCCACAGCAGCAGCCAGACATTCTGCATAGTAGCTGTCAGCAGTTCTGACACTGTTTGTGCTCCCTCAGATTCTGGTCATTTTCTAGAATGGCATTGTGTTTTTGCTATTCCTCATAATAAGCTATCAAATTAAACTTTCCTGGTGACTAGGAGATGGCTTTAATGAAGGCTGCACAGCGATGTGAGATGTTTGTGTAATTTGTCAGAGGAGAAAATGAAGTGGAATGGGAAAGGGTCTGCGGATGAGTCATAGCCCATAAGCCTGTTAGCTGTGTTAAAGTGTCAGAAATGCAGCCTTGAGAGCCAACCTCAAACCAAATTAAATATGTTGTGAAAGACAAAAATACAATTGACTTGTATTAACTTTTACATCAAATTTAAGTTTGAACGTTTCATATGGTAAGCACACGTTTAATCATCGCTGTGCAGTCAAAATAAATGAGTATCCAGACTTTTTAAACACAAAGATAATATGTTATAAGCTACGTATTTTCACTTTGCGTGTCTTTTTTAAGGTATTCGAGGCATCTGAATTTGCACCCCACCCTCTGTACTCCATCACCCAAGGTGGCCTGGATCTCCAGCAGGTAACCGGACAGTTTGTGAATATCCTTTTCTCTGTATGAAAAACATTTCAAACATTGGTTTAAGCTTCATGTTAGAGCACGAGATAAGTTTCAGGGCTGTGAGGGTCTGAGTGGTGATTGAGAGCAGTGGGGTTGCGTGGTATGTCCAAATATACACAGCCCATCATCTGGCTTGAGGCATTAAAAACAACAGCTGAGCGTAAGCTGCAGCTATTGTTCTAGCCTGTCATTAGAGCTATAACCCCTCCTGAAACATGATGCCACCACACGCCACCACCACCACCACTATTCTGTTGCCTCATTTTTAGTCCTGCCTAGCTCTGCACTAGAAACCTTTCAGCTTTGAGAACATTCCTCTTATAGAAGCAAAAGCAGATACTGTCATGTTATCAAAATAAATACAGGAACAAATCAGTCCTAGATGGCTGAAAAAAACTGAATTGTGCTTGATAAGGAGCTCGTGGTTAAGATTGCTCAGGCTGCAAATGGCTGAAATATTGTGTATTTTTCTGAATAAATACAGCTTTAAGGTAGCTCACTCCCCTGTCCTGTTTATGACCATACAGCACGGACTGGTAATAGTATCCAGACTGTTGGCGTCAGGAAGAATTGAGTTAAGCTAAGTGCTGTCTGCTCGGACCATAACTGTAACAAGGGAGACACCACCCTTACTAATTACAGTAGCTATCAATGGGTGGAGTTTTAGAAAAGGGTCTTCGCTGGTGTGATTCTGCATTATTTAAGATACTTGGGGGATGGGTAATACTGCACATACAGTACAGATAAAGATAAGGATGATGCAAGAAATGATAATGAGTGAGAGAGAAAAAGAAAGCAAGAGGAAGGTTTTCATGGGTGAAATATTAAAGCTAAAGTTTTTGCTTTTAGCATAAATATATCTTTCTATTTATAGAGATCAACAAAACCATTTTCAGCACCTTCCGCAATGGTTGTTACATCACATGCAGGCTGCAGAGAGGGATGCACAAGCAGTCTGGTGTAGCACTGAACAAGTTATACATGCTTTTAGCAAATCATGTAAGGGGTCAGTTCACACAGTACACAAAAAAACAAAAAAAAAACCTAAATGCATTTTACTCTTACCTCTGCTGGTATCAGCTTTATTTGCCCTGGTGTTAACATATTTGAGCTTTTAGGTGTCTCTTTCCACTCCATTAAAATGGTGGTGAAGGGAATTGTGTCCCTGCTGCTCACGTCATTGAAATCTTTCCTTTAATCCCCTTTATTTAAAGTCCTGGGGACACAGGGTTCTCTTTAACAGCTCTAAAGGCGCATTTAACAATGTTTTATTGGTTTGATACGTAAACACTTCTAGTTTTGCAAAAATAAATTATATATGGTATGAACTGAAGATATTTCTATAGTGCTGCTACAGAAAATGAAGCAGTTCTTCTGATTTAGGGTCTCACAGAGCCCTGCTGTAAAATATGGTTGCATACAATGTTTTTAATTATTCTGTGTTTAATATAACAGCACTTACAGTGGCCCCCGAAAGGTCCATTGAGGCTGTTATTAGAGTTTTAACTTTATTTTATTTTTCCTCTTTTTATGTCCAATAACCTTTACATTCCTCTGTCTGTGAATGACCTTTAGGCATATGAAAGGAATATTTACTTGTTATTCTGTCAGCTATAGTAGATATAAACTTGACATACTGCAATAAATAGAAAGGAGGTTAAGGAAAAGTATTATGGTTGCTTCAGCAGTCACTTGTATTAGTATCACCTACGCAGCAGTGAAATTCAGCCAATTAAAGCCAAATGTCAAGCCAAAATACAAAATTTAAAATTACAAATGGTGTGTCTTAAAGAGTTGTGAATATTTGTCTGGATGCAGTAGCCCAACAGCTTTTCTTTTTAGTGAAGAAACAATTTCTAAAAAACTGTTCACATTGAGATCCTTGTATTATTGGGGATAATAACAATTGGGGGCACTTTGTCCTGAAAGAGATGTTATTGTAAAATCTTATAAGTCATCAATTATGTAAGCAGCACAAATGAAAAATCCACTGACCTCCATTGTACTGGAGTGGAGGCAGAAATCTCTGCTGCTGTGTATTTTAAAACCCAGACAACTAGAACCAAAAGTATGACAACTGCACTGGAGGAGACTACAAGGTAAGTGAAGAGATGTGTTTTTTGGGTGAAAATGCAAGTTTCAGTCCTTTTTCTATGTCTAGGTTTTATGGCTGAACTAGTAACATGCATTTCACTTATTCTGAAAAATGGGCATGTATTGACAACGAAGCACTTCCTTTAAAAGGGCTGTAGATTTATCGCCTGCGTGTGATGCTTTATTGCTGCAATTTACCTAATGCAGGATGCTCTCTTTCAGGCATACACTTTGCAAAACCAATATGGCATTCCACACTCAGAGGTATGACCATTTGTTAATTATTTAATATGGCATGTTTAGTGTAGTATGTGCCGCATCAAGTTATTTTTCTTTGTTCTTCTTTGCAGCTGGCCAAGCTACATCAGCTGTCAATGCAGCAAAGCCTGAGTCCCATTGCTCAGTCTGCTTCCGCTATCATGCCTGGTATGTATAGAATTAATAATAGTCAGTATTTGTTTCTTCATTGTATTATTGCTACTCAAACAATGAATGGCTACATTAAAACGTCTCTAATAGATAGCTGGCAGCTGTAACTTGTAGCTTTTCTACCTGTCTTTGGGTGCGAGAAGTAACGGCTTGCTGTCATTAGCTGCAGTGATTATGTGCTTGTGTCAGTGATGAAGAAGGAGAAGAGGCTTTATAGTGCTCTCATATCCCCTAGTCTTGGAGTGAAGCTATTATGTGAAATGATATGTTCCGCAGAGTAAGAGAACTGAGAGGAAGAATGAATGCCGTGTTAAACATCAGTCCATTAAAATGGAAATTAAATACTTTACTATATCTAGCAGTTCTCTGCTGAATGGCTTTTTCCAACATGTCAGTGGCGGTTTGTGTGACGTCACTAACTAAAGGGGCTGAATGACTTACTTAAATGTCTGATGTTTCCATTTTATTCACTTGTGGCTTGTTTTTTCTCTCATCAGGGATGGACTCAAACTCTCAGACATCTCAGGAGCTTCTTATTCCCAATGATGTAAGGAGAAGTCATAACATAAAGTTTCAATGTTTTTTATGAAGTTAGTATTTTCCCATCTAAACTAAAAGAACAAAAGGAAGTCAGCGCTCATCTCACATCTACCCAGCTTTGGATCAGGTGACTTCAGATGCGGTGGCTGCAAATGCACTGACATCTGTCATGACTTCAAAGGAGACAAGAGACATTTTGGCAACTTCTTAATTACCCTCATTATTCTAACCACAGACTAACCCAAGGTTAAAGCGATTTTGAGCTGATATGAGTCCTTTCGCATTATTGTCTGGGCTGCAGTTGCAGTGTCTTAGAGTGACTCCCATGAGTGCTCAGTAAATCCTCTCATGTTTCCTGACCTACTTAGAAGCTGTCTGCTGTCAAAACAGCCAATAAGAAAATAGACGAAGATCCTTTCCCTATTCACTTATTCTCCACCAGGGTTTGATGAAACGTCTCTCCAATCTGAGAGAGGAAATCAGAATGCATAGATTGACTTTGAATTGAAGTCAAGACGACATTTTACTTCAGATGAGCAGTCTACTTTTGCATTTGACTGGTTTGAACGGAGAACCTATGTTTATTAATTGTAGCAATTCCCTTTTTAAATTTCATTTATAAAACTCCGGAAGAAATCTCACTTATAAAATTTGTATTGACGCATTTATAATTTATGGCTTAATTTGCAGCTTTGCTATCCAGTATAATAACAGAACCAGAATCATTCAAAAGAATTAAATCGTGGTCAGAAGATTTGAGGTTTAAAGATTAAAGTCAGCATTTTTTTCAAAAAAGATCAAATTAAACCTCTATAGTTCGTCCTGAATGTTTTACTCTTAAAACTCAGGTCACAAATGTATAGTTTTATTTAGTTAAAAGATGTAATTCCCATTTGTATTGATGTAATAACATTTTTAGCAAAAGTTTTTTATACGAGTACATTTGTTGTGGACAACTGCATAATAATACACACTGATTGCAACAGTTGGACTGTGTTTATAGAAGTGACAAAAGATGCCATATTTAGTTTGATTTTTATGAGTATGTCTATGTACATGATGAATGATGATGACTATGTTTCATCCAGTGCAGCATTTTATGATATTTTTGATAGTATTTGAAGAACAATGTAGGTCTGCGTCATAAGGAAACAAAATACAGTCAGGTTTTCTCTACACAGATCTACACAGGGTCTTGTGCATCAGTGGGTTGAGCATCAGGTTGGGATGCAGAAGGCCGCAGGTTTAAATCCCACCCCACCTTGGCCCCGCCCAGCCACCAAGGGCCACCCTGGTGCCAGTCCCAAGCTTTGATAAAATTGAAGGGTTGCAGCAGGAAGGGCATCCAGTGTAATTTAAAAAAAACGTGTGCCAAATTAACATGCAGATCACGTTCTGCTCTGCCGTCCCCTGAAGGGACGACCCGAAAGCTGCTGATCTTTTTTTCTCTAAACAGATGATCCTTAGTAGGGTCAGTCCATTTTTGGTTTCATGGGCTTTGTACAGTACAAAAAAACCCATTGCCCTTAAAAGTAAAATTTACACTACTATCAACATCATTATAGTATTTTATATTCCAAAATGCTTCTTTAATTACTTGTTAGAAAAAGGACAAAACAACTTTCAGCCAGCAAATAATTGCTTTTCCTGTCTTTGTTTTACATTAGTGAGAAGAGAAACCCACTAATTATTTTGATTACAGTGTTTCACTGTACTGTATAGATATAGCCACAACCCTTCAACAACATTTCTAAAATGCCTAAAGTTTTTTTTTTTCCTTGAGTAAACCACCACATGGCACAATGCATCTGAGGAATGAAGAAGTCCAGTGCTATACTCGGCAGGGACAGCTGTAAGCTCCAGCCATTGTTCCAGAAGAGAGGACTTACAACCATGACTGAGCCTCCTCAACCCTCTGTCCCACGTCAGGGGAGCCACACTTGGACCATACAATCCCTCTCTGTGCTCACGCACTGAGTGCACAACACACAGATGCATCGAAAAACTGCTCATACCCAGTCAGCAGAATGCATTGTGTTTCTGCCCAAGGAAGACTTGGACTAAAGAGAGATGGCTGCACCCTCAACATCTCTTCCATCTTCCTGTGTCCTTTCAAATGACTGCCTCAGCAGGAACTCAACAACATATAGGGCACTTATACTGTAGTTGGAAATCAGGAGCAGTGTGCAGTTATATTTGAATGCTTAGAGAAAAAACACTACAGCACATTCACCTAAGGTGTCCATTTATTTAGCTCTAGTTGCTTTTTAAAGTGTTTTTTTTTTTTCAGTTTGTCCATACAGGAATGCTTATGTCTGAGGTCAAACACACCAAAATGGGCAAGCTGCTGACAGCTGGTGTCTATTAACAGCTGGTGTAAAAGGCCAGAGTCCAGTGTAGATTCTTGGTCTCAGTGGGGGAGAGACGTTATCTTTGATTTGAGGTCTGTAGTGGCCATTGTCTCTACAGTTGCTCTTTGGCTGCTCTCTCGGTGTCTCTTCCACACCCCAGAATAAACTGCCCGGCCAATAATAGCTGAGCAGACCAAGCAGGTCACTGTGTGACAAATCAGGCATTGTGAACCAGGCTGCTTACTTCTCAGGAAAGGAATGTGAAATGCAGGAACAAGTGCGACACAAACACCATGTCCGTGTGCATTGGATATTTCTACTTCTGCGTCGGCCGTTGTTGAGCTGACAACACACACGCACATACTACAGTACTTCATCAGAGTCTGTCCCACTTATTGTATATCTGCCACTGTGAGCCCTGACATCCTGCACTTGAGCTGACACTCAGCCCAAGGCTCTGGGTCTATTAAATATCTATTGTCATTAACGGGAGAGGTCCAGGTTGGGTAATGAAAGCAGATCAAAAGTTATAATGTTTTGGAGAATGCGATAAAGCTCGTGTTGTCTCTCATTGTCTAATCTAGTCTTAGTCTAGAAAACACTCAAGGCAATGGGACTGTATATTATATATTTGAGTTATTTTCCCATTATGTTTTCCATTAGTGCGGAGATGTATCTGGCTGGCATGTGTTTGGGAAGTGATTTGTTTGGAAAGTCATCACCACTCTGAAGAATCAATAACCTTTTACCCACTCAGATTAATGAGAGGCAAATGCGCCTTCTCTCGTCTCTTTTACCGGTGCACATGCAGTAGCAATTAAGGGGAGACTCCGGGGAGGGGGAAAGTGGTTTTGACATGCATGATGGATGACCGTTCCACTGAAGACAAACAATGTAATTGCAATATTTGAAGTGGTCTGCATTAAGTCAGCGCAACGGCACCGCACACTCTTTCTTCACTGGTGTTTTGCTTTTGGTCTTTTAGACAGAATCACTTTCATCAGCATAACATAGTAAACAATGAGAAAAAGCTGTGTTCAGTCAGATGGTTATTGAGCCATTTCCACATAAAGCATGACTTCTGTCATAGTCTGTGTATCAACATACCTATTCATCTTTCCATCAGTCTGAAAAAATCTGTTTCTCCTTTGTCCTTTTGCAGCTGATCGGCTCGATCATCGGCCGTCAGGGCACTAAGATCAACGAGATCAGGCAGGTATCAGGAGCTCAGATCAAGATCGGCAGCCAGCTGGACGGGACAAGTGATCGTCATGTCACTATCACGGGAACACCAGTCAGCATCAACTTGGCCCAGTACCTCATTACCTCCTGGTAAGGCCCAGTGGCATGTGGAGCCATCTAATGAACCACTGTGGGGCCTGAGAGAAATGCATTGCTTTCAAAGCTTACAGGTTATGTCATAAAGTGATAATGAGATGTTTCACTGCTTTTAATTGGTGTTGATAAAATAAGTAGCAGCAAGGTTGTATTGTTTGAAGTAGCAACAATGTGAAATAAATACAAACCAATAAACCAAGAAAATGAAAAAAGAAGCAAATTTCTAATAAGACAAATTTGCATGGATATTTAGTTCATATTGTGATTATTTTTATATTTAACATTTTGAAATTGTTCATTTATAATATCAACTAATTCAGTAAAACAAAGTTATAATTATAATTAAATTTATTAATTTCTAAAGAAGAAACCAAAGAACATTTCTAATTAACTGTTGTGTTTTTGTTTGTTTTTTTATTGACTTTACTTCCTTGGGGACTAACAGGCCTCACTGCTGGAAATGTAAAAATAATGAAATAATGACTAATGAAAAAACATTGTTTATTATTATTATTATTACTTTTAGCTTTCAAAATTACTCAAATTAATTGTGCTTCAAAGTAACAAGTTGGTTACTTTCCCTTGCCTGAACTAGAGCAAAATGAAGAAAAGACTATGAAGCATAGTTAGTAATAATAATTAATATGGAAATGACCCATTTTTCATGATACTTTATAATAAGTGCTATATCAGATATCAAATTAGAACATGACAATTAGAACAAGTATCAATATGTAAACATTTTTTTTAACATAAAATATGTTTTCCAATCTTTTTAAAAGGGTGCAGGGTTTTCAGGATCCCAAACAAACAGACAAAAAATGTCTTCTTTATTTTTATTGCTATGGCACCTTAAAAAAGTGCAAATACAGAGGAACAAATACAAAATATGAAAAATAATTTGATTGATGCATAAGAGCCTGAGACATCTTCTTCCTAGTTAAAACTGGGTGCCTACATTACCCAAAATGCAACTTTAGTACAGTTTTATTGTGAGATTCGGGTGTGTTATGTTAGCAGTAGGTAAGGTAGCCTTGAGCTGCCAGATTTACCCTGCAAGGATGCAGAGCATGCTTCTGAGATCTTCACACCAATAACTTCACACCTGCAGAGTTTAGACTACACTGAATCGTTGAATGTCACATGAGGCACAAAAGACTTTCTAAAAGTTTTTCATTTGTTAGCACTTGTAATAACACTAGATAACAGACTTTATGTAAATTCAGTGGAGTGTCCCTTTAATCATTTCCCAGAGACTTCACCCAGTGTTGCAGCAACAGTATAATCCTCTAATCTTCATTTTCCGTTCTGACACTGTGTCTCTCTGTCCTCCTTTCTCTTCATAGTTTAGAGACAGCCAAATCAACAGCCCAGGCAGCCACCATGGCAACTCCGGTCGACCTCAACATGGCCTTCACCCAGCAGACTTCCCCAGCTGCCTCCCCCACACCCACCCTGGCTGCCGTGGGCGCCTTGACCCCGGCACATTTGTTGGGCACCCCTTATGGTGCCATGCCCCTCTCAGGCCTGCTGGGGGTGAAGTCTGTCCCATTTCTGACTCTGTCCAGCCCCCCTTCTGCCGTGGCCGTCACTGCAGCGCCTTCCCACACCACGCTGGCCGCCTACACCGCCAAAATCTCTTCAGCCAACTGCGTCAAAAAGCCAGAGAGACAGAAATTTGCTCCTTACTGATGTAGCCACTGTGTCTCCATGTCTGGAGGGTGAGATGAAGGACAGCTGTGCAGTGTTATTCCACAAATGCCTGATGTAGCCATATCCGCTGGCAGAGATGCTCTTGACTTTTATTCTTTGATGCACCAACAGAGAAGAGACCAATGGAGATGTGGGTAAAGCTATTAAAAGTTATTTACGGTAATAGATAATTTGTGAGTTTCCCGTGAATTGATGGACTTCGTTCATTGCCTCATCACTGTTACTGATCATTATAAAAAAGGGCTGGAACCTCACCTGAGAGATACATGTTTAAATAACCATTTGTACATGTATTTCTCAGGTTCGAGGTCAGCTATGCGTATTTATCCTTCAATAAATTTGTAAACTATACTCAGATGACAAATGCTCTACTGTATGATGCTTTTATACAATGTCTATGTTTGGCTCCTGAAGTTTTTAAGAAAATTTGTAAATGTTTGGGGGAAATTTGTTTTTTAATAATCTGTGCTACTGTACTTCGTTGTTCAGTGTTGTGTTAATTTTTGTTGGATTTTATTTTGAATGTGCCACTTGTTTAATCTTTATTTATTAGCATTGTTTCATTTATTAAAAGTATTTGTTTCTTGAAATGGTGAATGTGTCTGTCTCCTACTTTGAGTCTGCCCTTTAAAGCAGCTTCATATGTAGCAGCACAGGAATATGCATTACCAAGGAAACCATGTGCACAATGAGGTGCAATGGCAGATCCAGGTTATTTTTGTTTTCCTCTAAACGCACAGTCTGGATGACGGCTTTTCATTCCAGTTGCCAGAGTTTGAGGGATGCTTTTCACATCATATTGCTCTTGGGCCCCAAACAATAAGTGCAGAATGAAACAGGGCAGCCCCAGAAGTGAAAAGAGCTCCTGACGCGTGCCAAGCAATCCACTGACATGCATGTAAGTGTGCACAAACAAAAGCAGACACAGACTCACGTGTTGTTCGGTGCGGAGAGAAAGACAAAACACAGTGAGTCTTTAAAACTGAGTTTGTGAGGATGGAAGAAAAGGGGCACTAACAAAGAGAGAAGTGTAAAAATGAGAGGCGCCACAGTGAGGCTGTAAAAATAATTCTCCTTATCTGCGTTTGCATGCACTACGGCATCATCAGCCTCCGGAGAAGGAGCTAGGATCCTTTTATCCTAAGTATGTGCTTTTTTTTCTTTTCTGGGACTGCATCGTGGATATGTGAGACAGTGGGAGTGTGCACTCGTCATTGTTGCCAAAGACATTCAGAGGCAAACAGACGCACAGCCTACGCCTGCAACTTCAGTGTTATTCAGCTGAAATCCGATGAGCGTCAAGGCTAAAATATAACACAGAGAAGCCTTAAGATTCTTGAAATATTCTCATATTTTGTCATGAAATGCATTTTCTTCTGTATTTCTGTTAATCTATAATATTGTTTTTATTTTAGTATTTATAGTTTTTTTTATTTTAATCCTTCTTTCAAAGCCCCTTTGAACATTAGAATCCAGCAATACAACAACTGATTACACATGAAATAAAGGAAAATAAACAGCTCTACATTATTAAACTAAACCCCGATCAGTCTAATAACAGGACTTATTTTAGTGGGTTGCTTTTGCCACACTTGACAATTTTTTTACCCAGAAAGTGTGAACTAAGCTTGCCGTGACATTTCTCATGATCAAAGCAGACCCATATTCATGACATTTTCAGAAAGGTTTGGTAATGCCACCAGCCAATATTTAAAACAATTAGTTCTTTTCTCAGCTGCTTCACCATATTATCAACAAAAACATATGTAACATTTGAAATATCAAAGTATGATAAAGAAAGAACGAAGCTCGGGCAGGGACCTTAGCTGTCACTGTCACAGTTTATCTTCTTGTTATAGTTTTGTTTTGTTGGCTTGTTTCTTGTGGAGCCAGGAATTGTGCGACATGTTCTTACCAGCATACACATAAACTTAAAACACACACTCACACATAAAATAGAGCACACTTTGTGTCACAGTCTTGTATTTCAGTAACAAACAGCGCCCTCTACTGTTGCCTCCACGTAGTGCTCCAACCAGCAGCACAGGGTAAGAAGGAAGCATTATAGCTGATAAAAGATTGTCTTTAATGTTTGGCATCATTAATGAATTCCATACCACAGCAGTTATGGGAGTAGGAAAACCACTTTTACAACCAAACACTGTTTGATCATGCTAACACCATATGTACAGGAAAGCACATTGAAAAGTGTATAAAGTATTTATATGAGAAGACTCAAAGTCAAGAACGGTGGAGACGGCCACAGTCTAATGGATTTGTCCTGTTTCCAAACACTGATTATAGATATTTATCAATTACATTGATCTCTGGAGTACATGTATATACACAAAACAACAATAAACTTTTGGGGGCATCTTCAATAATTCTCAAAAATATTTCACAATACTGCTGTATGTACAGTAACAGAATTTACATTGAAAAATTCTATTGTACCTATATTTTGAGTATCACTTTAGTCACCAGTTATCCTCAGTGCCATCAAGCTCACAGAGATACTCACATACTGTATATATCTAACCTCAGGTTTGTCCCCATACAAAGTACAGCAGCCTATGCAGGACCTGGGCCTTCTTTCTTTGAACGGTTTCTGAAATATGTTCACACAACTGATGATCTCACATACAAAAATAGATGTTGCCTAGTCAGCTGACAACCTGATGTACAGTAAGTAACACAAAGCATCCACCTGCAAAAAAAACACCAGGAAAACAAGTAATTGTTAAAATATTAGCTATATCCTTCCAATCTCTCTACATCACAATGAATAATGCTATTGTTCTGCTCCGCAAAAAGTAAACCTCCCTCTCAGTTTTTCTGAAACACACCATCAGTTTTCACACAAAAGAAGGTGATTGAGAAAGAGCCGCAGGCAGAATAATTATTATTGGTGCAACAAACCAAACAACAATCTGAAACCAAAGCGGGACGAAACCATACAAAAACATCACTAGGTAGATATCTTTTTTCTTTCAGGAAGCATATAGTGAACAGAATGAAAAGAAGGGCGGCTGTCACTAAATGAGCTTCTTACAGTCCGGACACGAGGTCAAACTGCATTTGAGTGCACTTAAGGCAGGTAGGCGATTCTGACGCTGTCTGAGTGGGCTCCTCGCCTGGCCACTCAGCAGGTGGGGGTCGAGACAGTGTCATCAGACGCAATGCCACTGCAGCTGTGCAGGTTCAGCCCTCACTGCTTAACATAGTCTGACAACCATAAAGAGAAGGAAAAAGATGGAAGAAAAAACGTGAGGGAATGGTTCATTTTCAATGTCCAGCAGGCAGTTGAGGTGTGAAGTGGAGAGTCCTTGTTCCATCTTCCATCCTCATTTACCATGAATGTGAAGTGTGACAGGTGTAAGACCTGTCTGTCAATGTCCTCAGTTCCCCCACAACCTGCCAAACATGCTCACTCCTCTCAAGATACCTTTGTCACACAAAAGAGACAAATAAAGACATCTTCAACGTAGACTGAACTTAAAGCACTTGAACAAAAATCAGGATCGCAGCTTGTGCATTACATATAGAACATTTCATCTGAATACATTCACGTAGGCTTCCATACTCTTTGTACGGATAGGAAATGGCCAGGTTCACGTCCCTTGAGATGCCGGTCAAAGAGGAGAACTGCAAGTCCAACCTTAGACATCAGCGATTTGTGACAGCCCGGCAGCAACACGTATCAGAGTGTGCAATTTGATATGATTCACTATTAAGGAGCACTTAACAGTGTTTCAAAAAACATAACTGACATAAGCCTTTGAAATATAATGTAGCAACTTTATCAAAATAAGAATTCGTATATATGAAGCATTTTAAGCAGAGAAGTCACTTCACTGGGAACAATAACCTTCTGTAGGTGTCTCATGTTGTGAAAATGACAAGAAAAGCAAAATTAAGGGAGTTCAGAGCTTATACTGCACCCGGGATCATGTTAATTATGATCACAGTTGTCATATTTCACAAAACTGTTGTCCTATTATTATCAAATGGAAAAAAACATGCTCACAGACGAGTTGTACAATTGCGTACAATCAATATCAATTTTTGAATACAGTTAATCTCCTTTTGTTCGACAGATAATTTTCTTTTATTAATTTCTAAGAGGCCACACGGAGCAGTGACGGCAGTTGAGCCTCAGACATAGATTCATCGCGGTTTACCCCGTCTTTTCTTTCCTTCATGTGCACTGTAATTAAAACGCAGAGCAAGAAGGTTCAAGTGAACAGACTCCACTGCTTTTCATTAGACGCTTTCTATTTCTGCTGCTTTAATTCAGTGCACATGAGAAGAAGACGATAAGGAAATGAAAGCTCTAACTGAAATATAGCTGGAGCCTCCTCATCACTGAGTCTCCTCATGTTCCTCGCTGATACACTGCTCCCAGGTGTGTTTTCCCTGGTCCTCTCTTAGGCCATGAGAGGAGTGGAAAATCCTGCGGGGCAGTGGGATCGGCTGAGGTGCCAGCTCCTCCTCAGGGATGCAGCCCTCTCTCAGGTAAGGTTTAGGCGGCACGGCTGGAGGCTGAGGCCTGCGGTAAGCGATGTGATGAGAGCCGTGTGCAGGAGCATGGTGGTGGGGTTGTGGCACATGGGAATGGCTGTCCAACCCTGGGTGGGTGTGAGCGTGAGGGTGTTGGTGGGTGTGAGGGTGTGAGGCAGGGCTACGGTAATGGAAGGGGCGGACTGGGTCCATGGAGTCGATTTCTGGTCCTCCATAGTGGATGTGCAGATAGGGAGAGGCCAGGTACTCATCAGGAGGGGACCACAGGTGACTGGGAAGAGGCTCCAGAGCATCGTTTCTGATCGGGCCTGGGTCTGGATACTGGCCTCCGAAGTTACTCTCACTCAGAGAGGACACCCCGCTGCTGGCGCTGCCTGACAGAGTGGAATTACTGCCCCCCAAAGCCGACTGAGGACTTGTGGGAGAGCCAGGGATTGGGTGGAGAGGAGACTGGATAGAGAAAGAGACAGACAGTTGGTGTCATGAGTTTATGTCCCTTGACCGACAGTCAAGTGTTACAACAATACTCTTGCTGCCTTCACTTGCTGTCAGAAATATTGAAAATATGAAGTGCAAATGAATTAACCATCAGCCTTGTGATGGTAGATAGTTGATACATTTCCTGTCAGTGGAATCAGTGTGTGGGAGTTTACACTTTGGAAAATAGGTGTTTTTGTGACGGCACAGTTGGCATGATAAAAGACCAACATTTTTATTTCAAATATTCGAAATGTGTTTTTCAGAAGACTAGATATCAGCGTCATAATTTTAAATCGTGAACCCAGAACATAATTGTTACAGATGCAAAGACGGGTAACAAAACCGATTCCGGAATTGAAATGTCTAACTAGTTTCCGCACAAATGTGACAGATAATAGAAACAGATATTTATAATAGATTCAAATTTAAATCTTGCTAAAAAGTTAGTCTTTACTCTGTCTGTCATGAAGCTTTTCTGTACCTTTCGAAGAGAACGGACAGGCAGGGCGGGAGGAGGGTCGCTGTTCTGGTAGTGAAATGCATCACAGTGCATCAGGAATTGTCCTGCACATGGAAGTCAAAATCCAGATTATAAAACCATAAAACACTTGGTTTTAGTATGTAAAACCTTCTGGAGTATCAGTTTGGTGGGTGCTGTAGCAGCCTGATTACTTGATGAGTTGACGGTTTCTAGTTTAAATCAAAAGTTAAACACATTTGAAGTGTAAATAATGTCAATGCTCTTGACATCAAGTGAAACCATAACTGTGAAATGCAAAGATAAAGTACCTGGTGGGAAGGACCTGGGTGGGACAGGGGGCATGATAACCCCTCCAGTGGAGGTGGGCATGTAGGACATCTGCTCCCTGTTCTCTCCATCCAGACTCCAGCTGCTGGGAGCATTGGAAAAGACTGTGGGAGGGTGGGGTGTTGTAGGGTGGGGTGGCAAACATAAACACAACAGCATAGTTTATTCACATAGCTTTGTACATTTCAGTGTGTGGGTGTGTGTGAGGGTCTGTGTGTTACCTTTCTCTGGTAGGTTCATGTGAGGATCAGCACATGGCTTACAAGGGCTGACTTGCTGAAGTAAGGCACGCTGCATGTGGTTATTCTGAAAAATAAGTTAGAAATCATTAGCAATTTAGATTTTTCAAAACAACAAACTCTACAGAAAGCACAGTGCCCAGTTCTGCTCACCTGTCCATTCTCTGCCATGTTGTAGTACATGGAGTTGTTAGCTCTCTCACGATGAGATGGCAACAGTATCATCACTTCCCGGTTGTGTTTGGCCTTATCAGGCAAGGATGGAGAGCCTGGACAGAGAAAAACGATGGAAATGTATTATTTGTACTTCTGAGCACCTCACAGTTTGTAACAGAGATGTGTTACTGTTCTACATTTCAATACAACCTTGATAATATAACAAGATATTGAAATAATGGGGTCTGTAGAGGTAGAGAATTGGGTTGGGATGCAGAAGGCTCAAATCCCACTCCACCATGATACCAGGATATAAGAAAAATGGGAGGGTTGTGGCACATAAGGCATCCGGAAAAAAACCCATGCCAAATCAAGGAACAATCTGAAAGCCGTTGAATGCTTGAGGTTTGTGTATCTGCAAGTACCTCTAGGCTCTATGCAGATGTGTTACTTACCTCTGGCACTCGAGGGAGCAGAGTTGATAATCTGGGAAGAGTTGGAGCGGATTGAACTCAGGCTGGAGGAGGAGGGGCTCGGCTGCAAACCAAATACATATTTGAGATATAATAAAAACTAATTAAGCACTGATCTAGAATAGAAAATACTTTACTTTACTGTACTTTGATTTTTATGTGCCAGATGGAAATACAATGATAAAAGGTACTGTATGAGTATTACAACAGCACTAATAAAAATAGTCTTATTTACAATTTTAGGAGTACTTTGCTAAATTAACTACAGCAGACCTGCAAAGAATTCTGCCATTATGATGGACTTTGAAGGCTTTATATTTGAGTGCTGTGTGAGACTACAACCGAGCCTTTTAATCATAATCAATGTAGGATTTATTTTAGGCATGACATATTAGTATAAATCCTGAAAAGACCAGTTCCTCCAAATTCATGTGAGCTGAACTTCACATTGTGCAATTCAAGTTTACATAAATTCAGATCCATTCCTGTGTGTGTTTTATTGCAAGCCTTACCTGCATGTGTAGTGCCTCCTCAGGGTGCTCCCCAATCAGGCCATCAGTCATTATGACAAGGTTTCCTGCTTCACTGGAGGTGTGAGAAGACAGAGAGGAGGACGAGTGGCGGATCGAACCCTGCAGGTTGAGAGGGCTGCAGGACAGATTTTCAAGAGTCATTTCTCCCTTGTTCATCATTCCAGCTTACAGGTGTTTACAGTTGTTGTCAAGAAATGGTCAAATTGCACATTAAAACTATACATTGCAATGAAAAAAAGTGTTTTCTGTTCAAGCAAATTAATGTCCAGTGTGGTTCGACGTGACCGTCCACCTGTCCTGCGGTTTGCCCAATGCATGCTGTAAAAAATAACTTTAACATTTTTTTTAAATCTTTAAAAAAGTGCCAGTCATGAGTTACAATATGCATGTTTAATGCTAAAATAAATTGTAGACTTTTCAAAACCTTTTTCATCAACAAATTGAATGTAATTTCATACATGTTTCACCATCACACCAAGTATTGTGGAAAACCGGCAATGACAAGCTACAAATATTTCTTAATATCTGCTATTTTTAATGTTTCTTGCAGTGTAGTACACCAGTATAATGATATACAGATTCTGCAAATGATTTTGTAATTAACTCAATTAGTGCATCCTGCACATGGAGAAGTGTGTAAATGGAGCTAAAACATCTGACAATTAGTTGGTTAGTTAATCAAAAAAAATTAAGTTGTCAGTCGACTTAAAAATGAAATAATGATAATAACGAATAATCATTTATCATTTCTAACCAAAAATCTTTGGTGGTTTGAACTAGGAATTTCTCCCATATGGTTAAATACAATATTAAATGAAAAAACTGACTGAAGGATGGTAAAAACAAGAAAATTACATTAGTTGAGATAAACTTTTTAAGACTGGTAGATGAAATTTAAGACTTGTGTTTTAAGACCTACTAAAGCCTTTGAGTAAATTGAATTCAGTGTGTTTTTATGATTTCAAATTGCCTGATTGTAGGTGGTTAGGATTTGAACTGAGATCACTGTGTGTCTGTGTGTATGACTGACCTGTGTCTGTGTAGGAGGCGCACACTCTCAGGACTCATGTGACTATGGGAGGAGAGGATGCCTCTGGTAGAATTGACTCCTGTGCATCCTGCTGGACCGAATCGAGCCACACTAGGAACAAGCTCCTGGGACCCAACAATATACTGCTCTGAATAATTACACTGCTCACACATGAATAAAAGCATTTGCACATATTACATACTGCATTGTCTGCACACAGGTGAATGCTTTCAAACACACATTAACGTGTGTAACTACTCACATGGTGTAAACCGGTCCTCATCATGTGAAACTGATCTACAAGCTTTTTGTGAAGGGGGCGCATTTCTGGATGAACCAGCTTCTCGTGAACAGCCAGCCCCACTCCAAGAATGTGTACCTGTTATGAAAAGCGAAGAAAACAAATTGCTTTATTACCATGAGGTGGTCTGTTTAATCAGCAGTCTCTCATATGATGAACTTCAAAGCTGAGTCTGACCTGCTCCTGCATCATATCCTTTAGATGTGTGATCCGCTCTGTATCTTCTGGGTGACTGCTGATGTACTCCTTATCGAAAAAGGCCTGCAATGGAAAAGGATGAGTAAAAAAATTAGTATCTCTTACAACATGGATTGAATATTTCCATTTGCCCTACAGCAGTACCTCTTGATATCTGGCTATGCCTCCATTAACAGCAGCATCTATGACCCCATTGAGGCACATGCTGAGTGGGTTAATGTTGCCATGATGCTGCCTGTGTTGGTACTGGCTGATCAGAGTTCGCAGCTCCTGGGTCTTGTTCTCCACCACATAAATGGCATTCTCCAGAGGGCTCACCTCCACCTGCAAACATATACAAACATTCTCCTTAAGGTGCAAATAAAGAGTCTGTGTACATAGAATTTACATTAGTCCAACACTGTTGTACGATCAAATATACTCAACATCTGCTGTAAGCTTGTAAGAAACCTGCCTGGCATCCTAGCATCAAGAGGCACTATGTGAAATATAAGCTGATAGAATGAAGTTTCTCACCACTTCTCTCCTTTCCACCTCAGCCCAACGGGAGATCCCAGGCAGAGGACGGGAAAGTATCAGGGTTGTTCTCTCAATCCACAGACTCTGTTAAAACACGTAGACAAAGAGGAGAAAGTGTGAAGTTCACTGTCAACCGTATTTGTGAAGAGTGAAGAACAGAGAAATACCTTGAAAAAGTGTTTGAGAATTACATGTAGGTCAGTGCAGTAAAGAGTAAGTGTCCTGGTGTAATTTCACTCCAGATTTAGGTTACTGTGTCAGAAGAAACTACAGTATCATGTCTGGTGCATGTCTCTGAAGCCCTGCAGGATGTACTGTAGGTTTATAGCACTGTTGGATCAACTCATATTAGATACAGGCAGTGAGTAATAGTCACCTAATCTATAAGTCTACAACAGACAATTTCCTATTGTTATAATCTATTTTTTGATAAATTTCCTTTTCTATTCTATATTTTTGAAAATGGGCTATTAGTGGATTTTGGACCATTAAGCAAGTTTTCTAATTTTGTATTTAATCTATTTTTGTCTACTTGTCCTATTTCCCAATAAAATGCTATGACATAACATTATTTTGAAGTGTTAAAGACTAATGTTCAGTCAGGGTCTACAGTAAGTCACAATTACAAAAGCCAATATACAAGTGAGTCATAGTTGGATTAAGACCCAATGTTGCAATCACATTCCTTTGTTTTCAAAACAACAAACAGCAAACCACTACTTACAGACATCTAAAATACAAAGGAAGATATCTTTAAAATCCCATGTGATTGTGTTAAAAACTGTTATTTTGATTGCTCCTGCCATGACAATAATTTTTGGGCCGAGCGCATCTCGTCCATATCTGATGGGAGTTGGTGGGGTGTTCGTGTTGCCAGGCAACTGCCAATCACCTGACTGAACTGCTTCCACAAAGTGCTGGTTATTGTGTGCTTTAATGTCTCAATAAACACCTAAAGGCTACAGTAAAGATATTGTTCCCTGAATCAATCTGTGGTTGTTGCTTATTTAGTCATTAGAATTTAAGGTCAAAGAGAAATACTGAAGGGACATGAAATAGGTGGCCAAATAAATACTATAACAGGATTTGATTTTCTGAAATCACAGGCCAGTACACTGGCCCTGAATATTATATCTGATCCATATTAAATACATGAGAATGTAGATTTTGTCCCTCATCATTTACTGAAACTGATTGTTGAACACATATTTCCTGGACAGAAATAACAACAAGCAAAACCTTTTCAGTGTTCACATGGACATTTGCCTGTAAAATGAACTTGAACACTGTGAACCTCTTCTGTAGTATGTGTTGAATCTGAGCTTTTAGGGGCTTTCATGGGATTACAACCCACAAAGTTCTACTGCTTCGCTGTGGCCACCAGGGGGTGTAACGCCCACTTTCATCACCTGAAAGCCTGATTTGTTGGAAAAAATAACTGCATGAATAGTGGGCAGTTTTCAATTATTTTGATACATTTCTTAAACAAGTGTTTAATCTGAACTGAGTATTTCTGTGAAAAACTGTGGGGCAGAAATAACTGAAACTGGTACTGCTGCCCCACCGTACCCTGAACTCATTCTCGCGGTCCTTGGGCCCCTTGTGAAAAGGCCTGTCATAGTGGAAACGGCTGACATTGTTTATGCGGTAGAAGCTCTTGATCCTCTCAGGCACGCGCTCCAGCTGAGGCACATCAGAGATGTCTGACACCGGAGTCACTGCATAGATCTGCAAATCTAGAATCCCAGTGTCAAGGAAGTGACAGGAAGACAGACAGAGGGGGAGCAGGACTCATTCAAAGAAAATGCTCACAAATAATATTTCTTCTCACTGTCTGACTTCGGAAAGTCTGACTTTGTTTCTGTAATAACCTACACAAACATGGCTTTGTATAAATTGCAATGCAAAAATAAGTGGTTGATAATCAATGGAAGCAGTCACTATTGTCTTGTCTTAACACTTAAAACTGGTCTGATGTGGGATACACTGAGCATCACTCTGCAGAATGGTGTCGTCAGGTTGGTTAGGATGCTGCATTGCGATGGCTTGTGGAAATTCCCCCAACATCCTTTGCTGGAAGTCCTCGAGCCGTTCATAGTCATAACCACGACAGACAAACTCCTTGTTCTGCAGAGAAATGAAGATTATATCTGAATGCATGCTGCTGCTAGAAATGGCTGCAGAGTTACGGTTTATTATTCAGTCTCATTTTCACATTCCCATCCAAGGTTTCTGTCCTGCACAAGCTAATGTAGCTAACACTGTCTCCTGCGGAGGCTTGAAGGAACTGTGTAGCTCTCCACAACAGAAGAATCATATCTATGTCAGGACAGACAAGATAAGACTAGATTTAGAAAGTCTTACCCTGAGGAAGAAAGGAAACTTCCTGCCGTAGAAGCCCATTCGAAAGAACTCAGGTTCAATTCTCTGCTGCTCAATGATGTTGTCATAATATGCTGCTTCCATTTTCTGTCACAGAATAATAAACAATGCATAGGAGTCATGATAAATAATTATTTAATCGCACACATTAGTACATCCAATGCATTTCCTGATGAGTGTGGGCGTGCACAGGTAATTATGGCACAGTGTTATAGGTGCTTTGCACCAGATAAAAGAGGATGGTAAGAAGAGGAGGCTGAAGATCACCTTCCAGCACCACAGAGGATGCTTGTTAGATAATAACAGCAGAAACTTTACCTACCCGTATCCAGCTGAGGCTCTGATAATCATATAAAGTTTCATATTGGAAAGCCAGCTCCCGGCAGAGAGAGATTCCATATTCCCAGCACTGCAAAGACATATATAAATGAGACTCACTATGAATGGAAGACCTTAATGTATTCTTTAAAGCCAAGCAAAATCCATCATTATTGTGATAAAGTTTGGAAACTGGAGTTAATGACAATGAGATGGAGAAGTATATACAAAAAGCTAAAAGGTTTCTTTTCTTTTTCATATTTGAATCTAGGATAGAACATGCTGGGTGCTTCAATTATCGTAAAGTTGTAGATACAATCTCATGTAATTGTTTAGGCAGTAGACAGAGTTATACACAGCATACAAAAAAACATGAACAAAATTCAGTCCCATTTCTTCTGAAATGTAATGAAGTCACAACAAGTGGAAATAGTTAAGTCAAGTAAAAATTCTTAACTAAATTTAGATAAATACATAATTAGATAGATAGATTAGATACCTAATAAATGTACTTGTACCTTTGTTTGTAAAAGTCAGAGTATAAGACTCTTGTCCTACTGAGCTATATTTACTGAGGTCAGAACTAAAACTAGCAACATAATTAAAATGTATGGGATTATCGCAAAAAGCCAATCACAGGCTTTTTCTCAATTGTTTTGATTTTGTCTGTATAGTATATAAGTAAATAAACATGCATCTTTATACGTGTAAACAAATATTTGCTTTACATTGTATCAAATGCAAAATCATAAAGGCTTCTACCTTACAGCATATTGCACATTGAAAGTTACTGAATGACTGAAACATATATTTTACAATACATAAGGGCAGAACTTCGGGAAGCGAAGTCCATTGATAGTTTTATTTGTGTTAAAACTGGCCTGACCGTTGTTCTTAATGTGAAAAAGCTTCAATTCCTCCAGTTGAAGATGAACATAAAAAAATGTCTGTGCAGTGTATATACAAGTATAAATATTTTCAAAGTTTTGTTTCAACATCACTAAGTCAATGGGGTCACCATCCTGCAAGCTGCCCTTTAGATGCATTTATTTTAGTTTGTCCTGGATGAACATTAACACCGATAGCAGCAGGGGATTTTACAGGATCTGATCGGCTTCTTCTACATTGTGTTTTTTTTTTTTTCCTTAACAGAAGCGCAGCAATAAAAACAAGAGGTGACTAAAAGTTAATGAAGGAGGCCACTTTTATTTCTTTCTCAGCTGCTCCCAGAGTCCGGGGGGCATTGTCCTCTCTAAAGCACAGACATCACTCAACTAATTTAATTTTGTGGATGAATACCAGCCAGGGTGGAGTGATTCTGGGAAGCAAATCACATTAAAGCAGACATCCAAGCCTTACAAAGTTGTATTGTGATGTAAGCCATGGTACATGTCAGTATTCATATTGTGATATTCAGCATTCTCTTTAGTATATTAAACTGTCATGACACAGATTATCTACCAAAGTAATGTCAACTCTTCCGATTTGCACAGTTCTGCTGTGCTTTCAAGGCTGCAGATAGGATGCTGCTTCAGCTAACACCCCTGTGGTGGAAGGTAACTAAGTACATTTACTCTAGTGCTCAGTCAGAACTACTCAACCTGTGCTCCGTCTACAGAATGTACATTAAAGTTATACAAACATTAACAGGCAATGCAGGCAATATTAATCATAATACAATAATAACATTCTCTGCAATCATTTTCAAAACAGTTTTTACTATTTGAGTGAGTATTTTCCCACTGTCGTTGTGCTATTTGAGTAAATGATTTGGGTGCAGTGCACTAGTGACCAGACTAACTGAATAATGTAGAGTACATCAAATCAGACTTCTTAGAAATACTGTACATTTTTTACAGTATCTGGTAATGAAGATAAATTATGCTTTGGAACAGTTGCACTGCCGATTGTTATCCATCTCAAAGCTACTAAAACTGTTCCATCACTATAAAGTTAACATAGTTTTGCCTTCATTTTAATATTTTCCTGAGTTCGGTTCAGCTTAAGTGCAGACAAGTGCTGAAATGTGTCAGAAATGAATGAGCGACCTTTAACATCCACCTGAAATACTGAGTCAAAGACAGTGAAAGCAGGAGTAAAGAAGAGATAAAGCCATAAAACATTCACTTGCCTTGCCCTTGTTGAAGTAGTGGAGGATTTTACGACTAAGGTTCTCTTTGCGTTGCCACTCACTCTGACAGGGGTAGTGGAGGAAATCTCTCAGGGGCCGGTCCTCCCACTGCAGCAGCTCCCAGTACAGCAGCAGGGTAAACGCTGCCTCTGGGATGAGGGGGTACAGGTCAAAAGTCATCAGAATGAAATTGTATCCCTGGCATTTACTGCAGTGTTGTAAAGCTACAGATGTTGCACAGTTTGCATGATCTGGCCATTTTGGAGCAGATGGCATGTAACACAAAGCACAGTCAGTGACACCAAGTTGCCCAGAGCATGGTGGGTTTGTTTTAGTATACTGCTGGCCAGAGGTGCACAGAGCGTAATTGAGAGTTGAAATGAAGCCATCTACTCTCACTTTCTGTAGTTTAGAAAGACAATTCAAAAGACAATGGGTAAAATTATCCATAATTTATATCATTTGTATAATTTTTCTTGTTCTTTTTTTTGACCAGTTATACTAAATGACTGCCCTGGTCTGTCCAGTCATTAGACAGAAACAAGAGGGCACTCACAGAGAAAAATGGGATATGTAAAAGGGGCTATTGTCCCCATTTTGGTATGTAGGTGTACAGCTATGTGCAAGCTAAATGTAGTATTTTCAAATATAATGGTTAAAGTCAGAAGATTTAGAAGCTTTTCCTGGATATGAATTTGAATCTGAAAACACACTGGGTAATGAATCAATCTCCTATGAAATAATAAGTGGGCTTTGGGTAGCTGGTTGGACTAAAACAATTTGATGACATCATCTGGTGACATTTCTTCGAATACAAATGTTTTTTAGACGGACAATGATTCACAGAATACCCACATGTGCATTCACAGCCAACTCAGCAGAAGACTAAATTGTGTGTTCATTATCTTGCCAGCTGCCTCTTTTTTGTTTCAGAGAAGTGACGGTTAAGGTTAAATTCAATTAGTCATATTTGGCTACATTTACATTGACACAATAAAGCTACTGTAGCACTGCCAATAGTTTGAGTAAAGCAGGAACACTATATATATGCAGGCAAAACTGATAACCTCCACTGATTTCCTGTTTAGATGACTGAGAGTTGGGCTGTTAAGCTTAACTAAGAGGTGCCATAATCACCCTTCAAACTAAATTATTTGTATATTCTAATATTTCTTTAAATTCAAGAATTATGAGACATAAAAAGCTTGCATTTCTTCCTATGTTGACATTTAGCCTGTCTATTATGACTTCTTGTCTTATCTATTACGTTTGTCATCCATGCTTGGACATGGTACAGTCAAGGAACACTCTGCTGAGGTGGAGTTTCATCTGTTTTCATAAAATGCTGTCCTAAGACTCTGCTGAGGGCTTATTTCTATCGTCTATAGAGCATAATTGGCTGAAAAAGCCTGAGTCTCAAGCAATCACCTCTAACGTCCTTGTAAACACACATACATTTGCAGTTTCCTTGAGTAATTAACTAACCCAGATGATGCCTTGTCTGGATCTATGTGAGGTCACTGGGCAGCATGCGATAATAATAGTCATAACAGTTAAAGATAAAAATTTGTCTTTGAGGGAAGCAACAAAATTATAACTGAATTACCAAGGAGATGTCATTCAAACTCTCTGAATACACTCAAACAGTCCTTAGGGTGCCGTCAGAGCAGATTTCACCTGGCAAAGTGATTATTTCATGGTGTTGCAAACAGCAGCCAGCATGGAGCAATTGCGTAAACACAAACTGCGGGAGCTAGCGTGTCGACTCAGCAAACACCTGCTTTCCACAAAGTTATCAGTTGTGCTGATTCTGACTAACGACATTAACCTTTGTCACTGGCCTGACACTCACTACACATAAGCAGCATCCATCCTTTGTTGCTGCTTGTAGGCATAACACAAGAAAATAAACTAACAGTATTTTCTGAATGAAATTTTACCCTTCAAACTGAACTGAATCCGAGTCAAATTCACAAAACACATCAAAAGCTGGAAATCAATGTGAAACAGGGTCTTACCACACCATGTGAAAACATCCTTCCAGATAAAATAAGTTATATAACTGTGGGCCAAGGTTGTGCAGGGACTAACCGAAAGAACTGCATGACTACAACCAATTATGATTCTGCTCTGTGTGTCATGTTTTGCACTGCAGGGATAAACCTTTCTTTACAGCATCTATTCTACATCTGCTCCAAGTGCTTCTAAGGGTGAAACCAAATCAAAGGACGGAGACATCAAATGCAGAAAAATAAGGCAAAGGCTAGCCAGCTTTAATGCCAGTCCAAAATTTGCTATACTGTAGCTTGCCCTTGCCCACGTACCTAGCACAAATTCTCAGCCATAAAGCATAACAAAAAACCTATCTCTGTTACCTGTAAAGTCCTCTGCTTGGAGATGGAGGTCACACAGTTTGTGGATGTATCGGATGTACATGTCTTCCTTGTTGATCTCTGATTTATAGAAGTTCTGGGATTCAATTTAAAATAAAACAATTGCTTAAAGTTTGTTCGTTGCATAGAAATGTCCATTTATGTGTTTCAAATCCAGACTAAAAAGGCTCCAAAATGTCTCACCATAAGGTTGACGGAACCACCAATCTTCTTGTTCTCCATCTCATCTCCTTTCATGCAGTCCCTAAATATAAAAAAAAATATTCTTTCTAAGTGCGTAAAACAAACCCATAATGTTAAAATGTGGAAATTAAGATGAGTGTACCTATAGTCTAATATTCGCTCAACAAGTCTTGTGACTGATGTGACAAATGAAATTCCCGTCTCTCTCCACGTCTCCTGCTCAATCTTCTCCAGCAGACTGTATAGACAATACAGAAAATGTTATTACTAAAGATCAGGACCATAGAAAGAAAATAGATGCTAATCAAAATGCTGCTTGGCTTTCTCTGTGAAAGCATTAAACCTCACCTTGGATATGGACCAAACAGCTGGGTCCTGGGGTGCGACAGCCAAGCAACACATAAAAATATGTTAGAAGGATATCCCATGAGAGCAGGATCATTTGAATATCACTTCACACTGAACATAGGTTCATGCTTACAAAAGGCTGAAGAGCTCTCTGTGATTATCATCGCCTTTGCCATCTGACACCATGCTGTCCAGCTTGTCCATCAGCTCTGCTTCCACCTACACACACACACACACAAACACACACACACAAGATGTGGGTATGCTGTGTGACAAAAAGCTGCCCATTTGTATCACAACAACTGTCACGGCACACAATGTGTATCACAATAATATTATAATGACCTGTTTGAAGTTGCCATTTTTCCTCTGCTCCCAATCCATCATGTCATGGAAAATTGGGATCATAATATTCCGAACCTCTGTCTGAGGGACCAAGGTGACACCCAGGAAGGGTCCCATCATTCCCGGAATGAAGTGGGGCTTGTTGTCACCTGGATTGCAGAGGGATATGCACTTGAGCCATTGTTCTCTCCTCTCATAAAGATCTGACTGCAGCTTCTTTATTGTAATACAGTGTGCGTGTGTGTGTGTGTGTTTGTGCGTTTGTGTTTGCGTTTGAGTGCGTGCGTGCGTGTATGTGCGTGTGTGTTCGTTTGTGTGTGTGCGCGCGCGTGTGTGTGTGTGTGTGTGTGTGTGTGTGTGTGTGTGTGTGTGTGTGTGTGTGTGTGCTTGTGTGTGTGTACGTGTGTGTGTATTTGGAGTGACAGGGTACAAAAACAGATGATGACTCACCTAATTTTTGCCACATGCTGAAGAGCTCATATGCCATCATCACTCTCATATCTCCATGCCTACAAAAAAGGTGGACAGTTGATGGTAGAAAGTTACAAATAAATAATAGATAATCAATCGGTAGCACAGTGAGATGATATTACGTACTTGTCAAGGACTTTCTTTCTCTTAGCAGGACCAAGTGCCTCTAACTGCAGACTAGGCTGGTTGATGTAAAGCACAGTGAGACTAAAAAAGGAGTTCCACACCTGATATGCAAACAGACAAAAAAAATTAATAAATGGTTTGAAAAAATGCAACGCCAAGCAAATAACACCAGTTTCACAAATTTAGTAATGAAAAAACATGGTGTAGTGGTTTATGTTATAGTGGGTTTCCTAAATATTACCCCTGTGTTCAGACACGTACCTTGAAATCAAAATCCGCCTCTGAGAAGTTCTTGTGCAGAGCCGGAGATAGAAACTGTGTTGTCACTACAATGATACTGCAGAAAGCAAACATTACACTGTCAGCTTACAAAGGAGGTAGCTGCCAAAAATAGATGAAAGAAAAGTGCAACACAAGTGTCACCTTCAGAGAGAGATTATCTGAAGAGAGCCTGATCTAATGGTTGGCTGTATTCCCTTCCCATCTCTGGAACAAAGACTGAATGACAGAAATGGAAAAGCAGACTCACTGACTAGTTAGAAGCCTCATGACACTCCAGTCTCGGGGGAAGATAGTCAATTTCATCAGATTGCGAAACACGCAGAAGATCTTTAACAGGAACTCCTGCAGAGAAGTAAAAAGTTTATGTGATTTAAGTAGTGAGCAGGACACAGCAAAATGCCACTGTATAACCTTGCTCAGCTCTGTGGCTCAGAGAGTTTCCTACCTTCAGCTCCTCCTTGCTATGAAAATTGTTTAGAAGATGATGAAAGTGGATTTCAGTCATCTGTTGGAGCAGAGAGAGTAGGCAGGAAACATACTCCCCCTGCATAAAAGACAATAATAGACAATGTAAAACACATATATTTAGAAAGGTTAATCATCTAAAAATGATTGTCTTTTCCACTGCACATCCAAAAGGCCCACTGAGCCAAAGGTTACCGTTATCTCAGCAGTGCACTGGGGACAGCGTTGTCCTCTGGATGTCTCCACAGAGTGAGACTTGCTCATGATGGACAGCAGAGTCTGCAGCAGCACATCCAAAAGGCTTTCCACCATCATCTCAACCTCCTCCTGAACAGAAGACTCCTGACATACAAGCAGAAGGACACAGGAATTCGTAGTTAACAACAAAGCTACAGCTGCATTAGCATGATCAAATGTATAAATAGGGAAATAAGAATTTATATTGAATTTTCCCATTTAGTAAATGAACTGTACCATGGAGCTAGTCTTAATGATGGAAAATATACTGCCAAGGATTCCAGAGCAGATTAGCAGCTCCCTCTGCTGGCGCAGATGCAAGTGGATATGATGCAGAACCACTGGCAGCAAAATACTTCGAGACTCTGAGAGAAGAGTAAAAGAAAACCAAAGACAGAGTGAAATTGAACCTGTATGCACATTAGACTTACATATGAGGTTATTTTGTTATTTTCTGTAGAGAAAGACAACACTTTGTAAAACTTTTGCATTGGTCTCACCAGGGAAGAAGAAGAGCCGGCTCTCAACGGTTCGAGCAATGGACTGAAGTTTGACTACATCCATAGATTGGCCAATGTCCACTGTGCTGGGCATACTCCCCAGGGTGCCCCTAACATATTCAGCTACCTCCTGAACAGTGAACATCTGCAGCAGCTCATCAAAGATATCTGGGAAACTGTTCAAGAGTGCTGCCTGACAGGGGAAACAAACAGCACGGAGAGAGATTTTGGACATATGGTATAAAAACCTTGTTATATAAAAAAAAATCACTAAGAATACCACCAATACCAATACCTTAAAATGTTATAAAATTGCCATGACATGACACAGACTGGCCACAAATTAAAAGGCAAAACAAACAATGCCTTGATGTAGAACATAGGTCTTATTGTACAGTCATAGTATCAGTTTGTAGATATAGTCTTGAATAACCAGTTAAAATAGCCAAATCTAAACCACTCACTGCATATCAGTTACTTAAGAATACATCATCCAGTTTGAGCAGGCTGTTTGGCACAAAGCCTCTGCTGCACTGTGGCACCAACACAGGGGGGCGCTGAGACTGAGATGGACGACGGCCATGGAGCATGACCACAGAGAAGCATGCACTTGATCGCATCCCTAAACTGACCAAGAGCAAGCCAAGGATGGGGCCACAGTGGGGGCAAGCGTTTGATGCGTCAATCAAAGAATGTACAGAGTGAAACAAGTGACAAGAATGAAATGAGAAACAAGTTAACAAATAAAAATCAATCCATGAAACGTGAATGCAAACTAATAGGATGAAAAAATGAAAAAATAAAATTATAACCTTTATAAATTTATAATTTATAAAGATCAAGTAAGACTGCCAAGCAGATGACATCTTCAGAGCAGCAGACAAGAAACATTATGAGTGTCAACTATCTGACCTGCGTGAACACCAAGTTCTCTGAGCTGCGGCTGTCCAGGCTCAGGACGAAGCGAATCGACTGGAAGAGCTCTTGGATGCTCGCTCTGAACTGCTCCTCCTCCATCCCGCAGGTGGCTCTCGAGTACAGGATACGAGACTGGACAATGAACTTGAACAGGTACTCCAGAGCCTGACAGGGTTTCAGGAAAATACATGCAGTCAGCTAAGGTACACGTCATATCTTAATATCAGTTCCCTAAGAAAGAACGAGCACTGAGCACTCATTGGGTTCGGGGATAAAAACCGATACACAAAAGCAATGTTTCTAATAAGTCGACATCTCTTCACATGATCTCATTACACTGTGCACACATCAATATCTACAGATTTCTCAAAACCTTCTTTCATTAGCCCTCAAGTCTTTCTAAGTAAACCAAGTAGAAGGAGCCAGGACAGACTTGTTTTATTATGCCACTCTAAAATTGAGTCAGAAGGATGTGTGTGTGCTACTTTACCCTCATGGCCTCCTGGATGTGGTCTTGTCGAACAACCTCAGCTGAGCGGTCCATGTACCACTTCAAACATCGAATCAGCTCCCTGCAGAAGTTATGAGCCTTAATATCACACATAACTTTGCAGCTATTTAAACTGTGATTGCTGCATTGCTGCAAAAAACTAAAATGTTTTACTTGTATGCCAAAGCTCCAGCAAAGTGGTTTTGGATATAGGAGTCCATGACTGGTCTGAAGTGGTAGAAACGGCTGTCCCTGAGCAGGTTAATGATGAACACCTGAGCACACATGTTTATAATAATGTTATGCCTCATTCCTCATAATGCGTGCATAATTAAATTTATTAGTACAGTTACAGTGCATCTTTAAAATTCCTACCAGCGACTGGAAAACCAGCGGCCCATATTTATCAGTGTTGTCATCTAAAAGACAGAAGAGCGTATCCAGGACATCTCGCAAGAACTGCGAGGAAATAAGAAACAACTTTCAGCACAACCATCACATTAAAGGCTTTGATGGTAACTGAAATAGAAACAAAGGGTAGCCCCTTCATCCAAAAACACTAATTCTGAAATGATAATGTGACAGTGCTGGTTTTTACACAGAAAGAGATGTGAATACTTAAAAATGTCAACTTGCGTAGTGAATACAAAAGAAAACATAAAATCATGTGACCAATTGAAAACTATATCATCACATATAACCAATAAAATAAACACTATAACCAATTAAGTAAACAATTTTAAAAAAAATGTAAAGATGGCAACCTTGACAATCTCCTCTCCACTGATCTGACGCAGGCGACCAAGGATGTCCAACACTCTGTCTGGATGGGCCTTCCAATTCAGCAGAGCCAGAAGATCCACTGGAAACAGAACATCACACTTTTAATTATATAGATCAGGAACAGGAACGTACAATGAAGAGCACGGTAGGTGTAAGATTACCATTTTGTGTGAATTTGGTGGAGCAGAGTATCGTGGAGACCCAGAAAGTCTCTTTGGGGCTTCTCTGGAAAGGCAGGTTGGCTGGCATGTTGGGGCAGCTGTTGAAGTCTTCTTTACAGCAGGGTAGGCTCAGGTAGAGTCCCTGGTTACTGAAGGTGGCATTCTCGTCACACTGGAGACACAGGAAATCAGATAAGACCCTTTAAAATCTGGAGACGATTTGAGGTAAAATAATCCATCATCGTCAGACAGAGCTGGGACTCCAGGTAATACCTGGTCTGATTACAGTGTGCGTTGCTCTGATGGCGGACTGAGCAGTACAGTCTCTGAGAAGGTGTTCATTCCACCGGCAAACAAAAGCTACGTAACTTTAGGTAAAGTTCTGGTTACACAGTATTGTAGTGTTGCTTGCTAAGTCTCAGCAAACTATAACCTATTAAGTGTCACTAATTTAGAGGTAAATAGGGAAAGTTAAAGTGAACTAGAGCTAAAGTTGTTTCAGATTTTATACCACTTGACAGAGCACTAGAGGCCTTTGGCAGATACAAGTTGCATTATTTGGCTGGATAGGGACCATCGGTGGACAGCCATTTTCAGGTCTCTCCAGAGATGTTCAATAGGGTTTAAGTCAGGGTGTCTGTCTGGGCCAATCTAGGACATTCACAGAGTGGTTCCTAAGCTACTCCGGGTTGTCTTGGCTGTGTGCTTAGGAACGTTGTCATGTTGGAAGGTGAGTCTGAGGTCCTGGGCACTATGGAACAAGATTTCATTGAAGATATCTCTGTACTTTACTCCAATCAGCTTCTCCTCAAACCTGACCTATCTCCCTGTTGCTGAAAAGCACCCCGACAGGATGATCCTACCACCACCATGCTTCAATGTTGGGGTGGCATTAGCCAGGTAATGAGCGGTGCCTGGTTTCCTCCAGATTTAAGTTTCGAATTCAGGCCAAACAGTTCAGTCTTGGTTTCATCAGACCAGAGAATCTTGTTCCTCACAGTGCAAGAGTCCTTCAGGTCCTTTATCACAAACTCCATGTGGGCTTTCATGTGTTTTGACTGAGGAGACTTCTGTCTGAGGGGGCACCTGAGCTGAATTTCAAGTGTTGTTACAAATGGTCTGAATACTTAGGCCAATGTCATTATGGTGTACTGAATGTAGATTAATAAAAGAATGCTTGTGGCATCATTACAATATTGAAAAAAGTGAAGAAAGTCTGAAAACTTAACTACATACCTATAAAGTTTCTTTGTAAAACATGTTCTACTTAAGTATTTTGTTAACTAACTGCTATGGAGATTTCAGGCTTCAATCTGGGACAGCATAAAAACATAAAAGTTAGAGATCAAATAGGGTCCACTGCTGAGGTAGTAAAATAAAAATGTGCAGAGAGCAGCAAGCTGACTTGACACCATATCAAAAACGATCAGCTAATCACAGCTTAGCCACTTTAATTACACCATCTTTTAATTTAGATTATTGAAATATACACAGGTCAAAACTAAATGTGCACCAAAATGTGTCTTCACTAGACATCCCACCCCTCCTGTAAGGTCCTCATATCAGCTCCCTGATGCCCACAAACCATACAATACAAGAATCTGAACTGTGGATGAATATTATCACTGCTCATACCTTGTACACATACAGCTCATGACTCTCATCTGACAGTGTGGTCCCATCTTCTCTCATCAGAGGGGTGAAGGCAAATCCAAACAGTTTTTTCTCCCCTTTGTCCTTAGCTAAAAGAAAGTGCATCACAATATCGTGCATCATAATGTATAATTACACTGCACAAATCACACAGCTCTGAGCGTGATTCAGTCTGCTTTAATAAACTCATGTACTGAGGGATGACTGCCACTGAGCTGCATAACTGACTCACTGGAGCAATGTCTGAACTCGAAGCGTAGGTGGGATCCTCTGAAGCGATCTATGGGGATGGGCAGCTTGACCATCTCACTCCAGCGAGGGCTGTTGTTGTGGTACAAGACGAAAGAGCGATATTCACTTGTGTTTGACTCCCCACTGCCCAAACTGATGCAGTCCTGAGAAGAAAAGGAACATGGGAGATTGTTATCGTGACGTTTACAATTGCTCATCCATAATAACTCATGTATGTATTTGTCATACTTTGAGTGTGTCCCCATCGGCATAGAGTACGTAGAGCGTGACTTCAATGTTCTTCTGGACGCTCTTGCCACCCCTCTCAAACTCCCCCCGCTCCAGGATCAGGTACAGATCATTGCGTATGTCACCTAGGACAATTAGGACAAACTTTATTTAAATGACAATTCCACATATTTTACATGTAAACAACATTATAGAATCAAAATTCTCAACACTCCCTAGAATCAAACATTCTGGGGAGTGTTGCCCAAAACTAGAAGATAAACATTTCCCTGAAATTTCAAGACTATGAAAACAAACATGTCTCCTGCCTTTACATTGCTAATGGGTTATGATGTCCCTGCTCCTTTTGGTGTACAGCAAGATGTTCGCCACACATCACTGTTTTTGTCAATGAAAACCAACCCACTGAGATGTAATTCGCTGCAGCTAATGACTGCCTGAGCACCGTTTGTGAGGTCACAGTTTAATGGAATAAATATCAGTGACAACAGTGGAGGAAGACATTGCAGTTATTTATAAAATCAGATAATAGTTATTTATAACCGAGTCATTTCCTTGGGGACAGTTGAGTCACAGGCAGTGATATTAGGAGGTATTTCAGGCTACCTGCAAGGAGCTGGAGAGGATCATACATTTATAGTTGACAAAAAGCAGAGCTAGCTGATGAAATAAACACATACAGTATGTCTCCCTTTTTCTGTCTCTGAGTTACTTTTAAGACCTCTGCTCTTTTTAATTCGCTCAGCACCTGACCTGAATGTCAATCTCAAGAACTGAGTCTCCAAAATACCAATAGCTGAAACAGTACTCTAAGTAATAGTGCTATACTCCAATACAGTAAATGAAGTAAGAGAGGCAGAGAAGAAGAAAAACAAAAACAAAATGCTATTCTTGGTTTTCTGTGTTGTTTTTCTTTAATAAATTAAGGGTAATGTTGGCTTCTTTGGGCAAACAGTCATAAATGACGCCATGTGGGAAGTTCAGAAGGAAACTGTCTCTTTGGTGGAAGTGACAGTGACTTCTGAACATCTGAAATGACAAGAGGCCATAAAGCAAGTCAAGTTTATTTATATAACACTTTTCAACTAAATGTGTTGCATAAAACCAAAGGCATTAAGAAAAGCAAACAAACAAAAAGGGTTAAGAGCCCCTGTTTTAATCTTTAACAAATATTATCCAGTGTCTTTAACATAAAATTCAAATCTGAAAAGTAATTTTTAGCTACAGTACAGCAGTAAAAACTAAAATATTTTTCTCTGAGAGGTTGAGTAGAAAAAGAATTTTAAAATTGTACCTCAGCTCTCTGCTACATCTTTCTATTGCTGTTTCCCACATGTTTTCCAGTATGTAATGTCATCTTTCTTGCCTTATCCCTCTCTTTCTTCATGTGCATCATCTGTACCTTTATCTTTGACCCTGCCTGCTTTTAATTTTTTTAGATTCGGTAAAGAGAAAACCATCTCCACCTCTTTATCCTGCTACGTACTCCACCTCTTTTTCCTTCTCACCTGGCAGGATGACATCTGGGAAACCCAATTTGCGTGTCAGTGCCAGTGCCCTGTTGAACACAGGCTGGTTCTCTCGTCTGATCTGCTCCAGGTCACCCCGCAACAGCTGGAGTGAAATTATGAGGCCTGGGGAGGGAGGAGGGGGGGCAGTGGGCGGTGGGTATATGTGTATGTAAATGGAAGGAAAGGGCACATGAGGGGGTCCATATTTGTTGCAGAGAAATAGAATTTAAGAATAGAAAGCAAAGGGACAAAAAAACAAGGACAGAAGAAGGGAGGGATAAAGGGGTTTTAAAGGGACATTAGTCACAATGTGGAGGAGGAGAAGACAGAAGACATAAGAGTGGATGGAGAGATGTGATCACAGCCAGGGAGAACAGAGGGAGGGAGGAGAAATGGTGTTGTGGAATTACATAAAGTAGCAACTGAAAATATGGGTACCCACAAATCTCGTGACAGATTTTGCTGAGGCATGAGTCATAGTTTAAACTTTGAGTTGCTCATGAAAAAAGAAGTTAACGGTGAATTGTTCAGCCTCAGTAAGTCCAAGTGTTACATTTCTGCACAGCAAGAGTGTTTTATACAAAATACACATAATGACCTGCAGTATCTTTTCAGAGGAGGTAGCCCATGGGCTGAGCTGGTTTAAAATAGTGAGAATTAGCAGTGGGAAATGTGTAATACAATGTAATAAAAAGACATTTTAATTGACTTTGATAAATATCACAATATAATGTACTACCAAATCTAAAATTATGAGGAACAAAATGACTTTACCAGTGCTGCCAACTCATTTCCCACAATATCAGCAATAACTTTATATAACAATCTAAAATTATCAGTTCCCACATATTACAATAAAATCTATATTCTCAGTTACCTTTAAGCAGGTTCTTAAAATAATCCACACACACTGTGCACTGCTTTCTGTGGAGCTACTTCCTGCCAAGGAAGCAGCTACTATAAAAACTGATGACAGTGTGTTATGTGGGTTATCTAGAGGAACCGGGACACTGATTCTAGAAAGAGATCCTGAAATTTTAAATAGAATCTTTCAGTGCTTTGAGAACCACAAACGTTATTCTTTGAGTTGTTTTGTCTCCACATTCTCACAAAAGAAAAGCAGATTTCAAATCTAGTAGGTAACAGATCTGCAGAGACACCGTATTTACCATAGTTGGTGCTGGGAGCTGAGTACTTGGTGTTGGACTTGCGGATGATGTTCTCGTGTATCTGGTACCACTCATTCTCATTGTTACATCTGGAGAGAGAAGACGGTTGGGAAAAGACTGTTAACAACACACCCATTAGTGGGTCCAGATGGAGGGATCAGGATTGTGTGCATGGGGACTACATGAACAGCATGTGTCCCAGAGCCGATTTCCTCCTGGAGAAAAGGTAGCAGCAGGGGGAGGTGCTATCAAGCAGCACATTAGCCCAAATGCAGAGCACACTAAGCAAAGCTGACAGCCAGCTCGCTACCAGCCTTTTTCATTACTGTGGGCCCGTGGGCCCCTGGGAAAGGCATGGGGAAATGCACAGACTGGAGCGTTATAGGAGCCGACAGTTTGGAGGCAGCTCAGCACTGAATCACTGCTTGATTTTTGCAGCAAAGAACTCTTTGTCTCAGCAGAGAAATCCAATAAAAACGACAGCTTTCTATTTTAAAAATCCTTATTTCGCACTGAGCCGTATAGCTACACTGAAAAATACTACGCAAGAAAAATGTCAAACTGCACACGGCAAAGCATATGAACGAACTCTGACCCAGAGTGGACGTTGACAAGGACACGCCAGACACAAGGAGACATTCAAGCAGTTGAGTGACAAAAGAAAATGCTGAGCTTTGTCCTCTCCATCCTCAAACTTTGCTCAATTATCTGTGTGTCATCACTCTCTGTCTCTTTCCCTCTCCTCCTCAGTGTCTCCTTCCCTCACTGGCTTGGCGGGTGTACAGGAGTGGCTCTCTGTGGCAAAGCCTAACAGAAGCAACCAGATTCACAACACGCCAAGCGCCCTATCTCAAGCCTGGGGTGAGCGGCTACTGATTTTCCCGAGGACACTTCATTATTATTCTGGTCAGAACACAGCGCACATCAATGCTAAAGCACGAGGTTGTCATGCACAAATTCCAAAGGTGCAGAGAAGAACAACTTTAAGATAATTCTCTGTGTCACACTCGAACATCTCAGAGGAGTTTTTTTAATCAAGAACAAGGAAGGAAAGAAGGGTTTATGAAGGGTATACTCACGTATAAACTTTAAGCACAAAGTCCTTCTCCTCTTTAAGGTCTGTGATGGTGTGAAAAACATCACTCATGGCAAGAACAGCGCAGCCATAAGGTCGTCTGTACTGCACATGAGGGGGACCTTTCTTTGAGTCATTTAGCAGCATACGACCTGGAGACAACACGGAGAAGGATTCACTATGAGGAAAACTCTATATTTAATCAATAAATATGTGCATGCTGTTTCTTTACCAGTTCTTATGACATGTGCAACAATGTAAAGGTCTCTCTTCAAGTCTTTACTGCTCAGGTCCTGTAGAGAAATCCATGAGATGCAGCATGTTAGTGCATTTAAGATTTGAAAATGTAGAAAAGTTGTGGTCAGGCCAGAAGGGAGAAGATGTTACCGTGAAGAGAGCACACAGACGATCAACCTTCTCTGGGTTCTTTGGTCCTCCATTTTTGTTCAGTTTGACCATAAACTTTTCACTGCAAAAGAAGCCAGTCACAATATGTCTCCAACAACTTGCTGGACAAATGTGTGTTTGTGTCCGTCTGCCTTCGTGTTTATACACAGTATTTCATTGCATGCACTGGTGGACAATACACAGCTGTGTGGACCAAGATTCCTCCACATACCTGATCTGTTTGGCCTCGCGGGTATCATACAGAGAGAAGAAGACGTCTGCATCCTCGCTGATGCTGTTGTAGGTAAAGCTCTTTAGATTAATGAAAAGGTGGTGGGACACTGGGACACGGCAACTGTCACCATGGCGCTGTCTAATGTTGTCACCCTGGAAACAAAGAAGAAATTGATCGCTAACAAGAAGGATCCCTACTGCAACATGGCCCAATACACGTCATTCTGGATATACAGTACACACTGAGTATGCAATTTCCAAAGGATTTTAAAGAATTTAAAATTACATCATATTCCAATAAATTAATTTTTTTAACTTAAAGCTGAAAATTTGTAAACATGAGGTCATTTTAGCATTTATTGAGCATCTACTAGGGTTTTGACGAACAACTATGCCACAAATTACACATTAAATTATCACATTTCTTAAAAGTGTCAAAAAGCAACAAGTATTTAAACTTGTGTTCCCAGAAAAATGTACTTTAATGGACATAGCCATTCAAAGCAACCTGCATTTCAATACAATATCCATATCCATTTAGTGTCCAGAATAGTGTTGTATGGAAACAAATAAAAATTGAGTATAACAAGTTGTGATATTTACGTAATGAGCTTTAAAATGACTATACCTGGTTTGTGCTTTGTTGACCACAGTGTCTGCTGGATACATGCTAAAAGAGAGTTCAAAGGAAAAATGTCTGATCAGTCGATTCATTCTTTAATCTTCCTACACATCACTAAACTTATTTACCTTATAGCAGCTTCAGACACACACAACATGAGCAATCCCTCAGTCGATGCTTCCAACCTGACGATATTTCAACTACATACATTGCAGAGTGGCTATACTACTGTTCCTACAACACTAAAACAAGACCACACTAGGCAAAACGTGAGCATGTGGGTGAGGAGAAGACAAAGCCAAAGCTGCCCACACACACACACACACACACACACACACGCACACACACACACACACACCTCTCTGCTCGGCAGCCTAAAAGAACTCCTCTACTCTCCTACCTGAAGATGTGCCAAGGCCTCGTGCCCTGCCAAAAACAAGCTCACTGTCATCAACAGTCCGCTTTTTGGCGAGGAAAAGCTACACTGTTGTTTCTGGAGAGAGCATTTAGTGCAGAAACATTCTGCGTGCAAAGCTGAGGAAGATGGCAATGGGATAATGGGAGGCTGCAGGGCAGGTGGAGAGTGTTTGGATCAACATATGGAGTTTCAACTACTGACCAGAAAGGATCCCCCTCTAGATAACTGTCTCCAGCAGTATTACATCAGATTTGATAACATCTGTGCTGTAATCACATATTTCTAAAATTGGATCTTGTTCAGAAAGTGTCCTCTCTCTCCTCCATATGGTTTTTGAAATCCCACAGCACTACAGTCAAAATACATTTGAGACTTTATTCATTTATGTGTCTCCAGTCTGGTTGGTGGTTTACAGCAACCATAACTAAATAATGTAATTTATTTTAAAAAAATAACAATAAAAAATTCATATGTACAGTATGTGTTTTCCCATTGCCTCACCTGGGCCTGTCACTTTGTATTATGTCTGCACTGCTAGCTATCACGCTGATGGGAGTCACGTGCATGCAAGAGAAGGGCCACACTCAGGATGGCAGTAGGATAAGCATAAAGAACAGTCACATAATGCAACTCCAACAGCTGAATCGTGCTGTCTCTTGTGTGCCACCTTCTTATCGATAATTTGGTAAATGAAAAATCCAAACATCCCTACACATCCAACAACAAATACTTCCATGCAAAAACAGGATGAGCAATAGAACAAATCTCTCAGAACAGCATCATTTGAGCCATGGCAACAGATAATGAATGTATGCATGCTGCAGAAATATATTTATTGGCATTTCTTTCATCCAAGAAAAAAACATCCTCATTTTACAAATTTATTCAGTTTAATAATTCAAGGAATATATTTGTGCAGCATGTATTGATTCAAGAATAATTCAACTCAACTTACCAGTTTGTATAGTTCTGATACGCTGATTTGATCTGGATCCACCATCTCAAACTCTTTTCTGGGAACAAGGTCTAACCCAAGGTGCCTGGAGAAAGAGGGATTACATAACAAAGGTTATGAAATGACAAACATCACCACCTAACAACCTTTAGTAGAGCTCTATGCATAAAATGTTATGCTTTCTCACATGGAGATGGTTTTTCATAATTAAAAAATCTATACTATATATAACAAATATACTTACACAAGCACTGTACTTTCATATAACTCCGAGGTACTTTATTTTTGTTATATGCTACTTTAAACATATGCTACACATGAAAAATTTCCTAAATTTACAGTATCTGAGCTCTGTGGTTACTAGACAGCATATTAGGGAAATTCTTAGACATTTCAGGAAATATCCTTATTTGCTTACTGGCAGGGAGTTAAAGAAGATGCTTGACCGCAATGTAATGTCTTTATATTGTATTCAATTATAAAAATACAGCCAGGAGCAAGTCTGTTTCTCCTAGACCCAAAACACAAGGCAATAAGAAAAAGCTCAAAGACTTGCTTTACAATTCCACACACAAAGCACAGACTAATATGTATTCTCTGCCAGTGTGACACAAGCTATAGCTTGACGTATCACTGATATTCAAACATAATTTTATTTTTTTTTCAAATAGAGTTGTATTGTGCATTTTTTCTCTTTAAGTCCACTCAACATGAATTTATACTGACAAACCCACAACAGAGTCTTTGATATTACATAGTTCAGGCTAAGTGCAGAACTGCAGTAAACGTACTTTGGTCACTTGTACCACTGGCTCATGCTACACTGTTGCACGCTTCACCTAAAATTGTATATCCTCAAATGGTGGAGTATTATCAGTGCGACTGTGATCTTTTGACCGTGAAATCAGATCTCTACATCTCTCAGGTCAATGTGCACAACAGAGCACTGGAATCTGCACACAGTAAAATACATTGTATTCCAGGCTGCTCTTTTAAATGTGCTTTACATTAATACTTATCAGTCAAGCACAATACAAACTAATAAGGATTAATCCAGTAGGATACAGTTCAAAGTGAATATGCGTTTACTTTCATGTGCAATCTTGCCATGAATTGTATATTAAACTAACAGATAGCCCTTTCACCTAATTCTCTACCTCCGCTGAGCTGGAGCACTCACATCTTTATCTTTGTTGCGGACCCGTTTGCATCTCAGTGGGATGGAGTTTAAAACTGCCAACAGTAAGGATATGGCTTTAAAGTTCCTCCGGGGGGAAGTGCATTGACTTTAAGCTGTTTGAGATTCACTCATCTGCTAAATGACCATAAAATTACATTATAGAGGATGATATTATGCACCCACTCAGCCGGTATTGCAGATCTCTTCAGTGCCAAGCAAATACTGTGTTCTTTGGTGGCCAACATTTTAAGACAAATATCGAGCAGTTTGCTCAAAACAGGAGTTACTCACTCGTTTCCCCAGTCAAGCCGCACGGTGATGTGACGCTTGATCTCGCGAGTCTGATCCTGGGCGAGGTGACCCTGGATCAGCTGCCGACGCAGGTCAAAGAGTTCATTCATAACATGACGGAGCTTATGGAACAGATCCACCTTGTGTTTCTGTTGTTAGGCAAAAAAGACTTGTTTTAGAACATATGATCTCCTTCTACTGTAGCATTCATACTACCACTATTAATAAAACTCCCTACTCCTGCCATTCTGTGCAGGTGGCAGAACAATGATGATGCCACTGAGACTGAAGCCCACTCCTTTTGTTAATTAAAGATTTTTTTTAAATCAATAAAAGAAAATTATTAATAAGTCTGCTTTTACCCCCTGCAATGAATTTCCTCACCACTTCCCATAAACCAAGGACAACTCTTTTAATGCAGACATTCTCTGTTCTCCCTAATAATCAGACGAACCCACATTAGCACCCAGGTTTGTTTACATAAATGCAAGGATTAGGCACCGCCACAATGCCCTTGTAAATTAAATGAGGATAAACACTGCATGTTCTCAAAGGCTTCTAGCTGCAGAAAAACTAATATTTTTGTCAAGGTTGATGGGCCTTTTTTGACATATCTTCTTTTTCTTTTCCTTTGGGCTGTTCCCTTTCAGGGGTCACCACAGCGAACCTGTGCCTCCATCTATCCCTGTCCTCTGCATCCTCTTCTGTCACACCAACTAACTTCATGTCCTCTCTCAATACATCTAGAAATCTTCTCTTTGCTCTTCCTCTAGACCTCCTGCCTGGCAGGTCCAACCTCAGCATCATTCTACTGATATATTCACGGTCTCTCCTCTGAACATGTCCAAACCACCTGACTTTATTTCCAAAACATCTAACAGGAGCTGTCCTTCTGATGTCCTCATGCCTGATCCTGTCCATCCTCGTCACTCCCACAGAGAACCTCAACATCTCAAGCTCTGCTACCTCCAGCTCTGCCTCCTGTCTTTTCTTCAGTGCCATTGCTCCAGACCAGTCACAGCTTCTACTGTCTGTTCTCATTTTCCTCATTCATCAATTCTTTAAAGTTGTTGTACCTCTTCTTTACTCATTCCATCTTTCTATCACTCTCCTGGCACCCGTCAATACATTTTTATCTTTAGTCACCCTGACCCGCTGCACAGCCTTCTCGTCTGGCCAACCTGTGCGAATCCACCTCTCCCTCCTTAGTGTTCAACCTAGCATACAAGTCATCATATGCTCTTTGTTTGGCCTTTGCCACCTCTACCTTCACTGCATCTCCCTGTACTCCTGTCTACTGTCTTCTGTCCTCTCTGTGTCCCACTGCTTCTTAGCTAACCTCTTTCTATGTATACACCCCTGAAATTCCTCGTTCCACCACCAAGTCTCCTTGTCCAGTTCCTTCTTTTACTTTGCAGTGACTGGTCTCTTTCAGATTACACTGTCAACACAACACATTACCATTGTATGTTCTTTATCATGTAGTTGTCTTTCTCCTTCTCTGTCTCCCTCTCTGTCCCTTTCTGCAGGTGTCTGGTGTGTGTTTTCCTCAGCTACTGGTCCTACCAACCTGCCTGATGCTTTGTTGTGGGTTTTGTTGCTCTTTTCTTTTCTCTCTCCACTTTCCACTAACCCCAACCGGTCAAGGCAAATAGCCGCCCACCCTTAGTCTGGTTCTGCTGGAGGTTTCTTCCATTAAAGGGACTTGTTCCTCTCCAGTGTTGCCTAGGGCTTGCTCAAGGGGGAATTGTTATGGTTTTCTCTATACATCTTTATAGTCTTTATTCTGTAAAGTACCTTGAGATTACTTTGTTGTGAATTGGTGCTATAAGATGTCGTCCACCTGAGTGCTTCCATATCTGCTCTTATATGTCACCCTATGTTCCTGCCTCTGCTGGAAGAAAGTGTTCACTACAGCCTTTTCTATCCTTTTTGCAAAGTCTACCACCATCTGTCCTTCTGCCTTCCTGTCCTGAAGACCAAACCTGCCCATAAGTTTCTTATCAACTCTGTTCCCTTCATCAGCACATCCACTGAAATCTGCTCCAATCAGGTCTGTGGATGCTCTGCATCCCTTCATCCAACTCACTCCAGAATTTCTCTAGAATATTCCTCACAAACTCCTCTTTCAGGATAGCTCCTACTCCATTTCTCTTCCCATCCACACAATGGTAAAACAACATGAACCCTGCTCCTCCTCTCCTCCTTCAACCACCGGCACCCTGTAGGTCAACAGCACCGGTGGTGGCCGTTGTTAACCCGGGCCCCGACCAAGCTGGTATAGAAGTCAAATTTTGGTGTGGAAGTCATGATTCACATTTTTAATTTGGCATGTGTTTTACGTCAGTTTCCCTTCCTGACACAACCCTCTGCATTTACCCAGACTTGGGACTGGCACAAGAAGACACTGGCTTGTGCCCCCTTGTAGCTGTATTTTTTGGACATGTCTTCTGCAGAAGTAGATACTAACATCATAACAGATACATATAAACTTAGGCCATTGCTCCTTGAAGTCATTTCATGAATTCTAATTGCCAACAATATGGTGAAATATATCAACATCCAGCCAACACTACATACTATTAATATGGATGCAATTGTGGCAACATGGCCCATATCACACAGGGGGTGAGCACAAAAACAAGCACTGTTAAATCAGTGCCTCACATTAGTTGAGCTTCAGAGGAAGTTACATCACCACACCAATGCTTCAGGGTCCTTAGTTGCTCAGAGCATGAGCATTCCTCAGTGAGAAGTTATGTAAAAATGTGCTGCCAGCTCTGCAATGAATCCACTCAGCTCCAAACTTAAAACCCTACCAACACTTCTGCCTGCCCCCTCGACACTTAGCAGGATTAAGGATGCTTTAGGTTTCCAGTAATCATTTTTGCCACGCAAGTAAAAGCTAACTGAAGGTGGTGGATCTTATAAAGATTCAAAAACAATGAGACGCCGGCCCACAGAGCTGACATGTCAATGACTGAATGACACAGCATGAAATTACATACGACAGGTCTGTGGACCATTATCTATGTCCAACCACTATTCCCATTTCTACTTAGATAGTATGTGAAAATCCAGGGTGACTGCATGACAAGCTGAGGAAATATCTAAAAGATCTGTCACTGTATGTTTGGGCTCTATCTCAGGGTATTCGCCACTTTTGCAGGCAGATCTGGTTGGACCAGGTGTGGTACATGAAGAAAACCAGACTGGAAAAAGCCTATGCTATCAAACTCCCTTAGGAGGATGAAAATAAAACAATGGATGCAAGTGTTTTTTTCCACATGTATTGCTTCATGTTGTGTTTTGATATGAGTGAGATGTACTAGAGTACAGTGCTACCGACCACATAAAGTTGCTTCCACAAGACTCCCCATTCCTGCAGTGTGGAGGTGGTCTCTGTGATAATAGGGTCCTCGAGGGGCACCACAGTCTCACACAGCCTGCAGCAAAAAAATAAAATAAAACATGTACATGAGTGTGGGCACAGACACAAAGCGGTGTGTTTTGGGCAGCAACACTTTATTCCATGAATTTAAAATTAAGTAGATTTATTACAGTTACTAATCACAGCTACACTGAGCTGATCTGTGTCCCATCTTCCTCATAGTTTGATAACAGATTGGTACCTAGTGCACTGTGCATATCAAACTATATCCAGGGACCATAAGAGCACCTGGTAATTTTTAAAAGTGATGAATACAATTTACAGTCACTATTGTAAAAATTGAGACCATTCTAATGGGATTCTGTTGACCTTTGTTTTTTCATGTCATTTAATCTCTAAAGAAGGTTAGAGAAATACCAAATAGCCGAAAATTCAAAAGAAACACACTGAAGGACAACTTTTCTGACATGGGTCATTACAAATGTTTGCACCTGAAAATTGAAGAAGGAAATGTTGCATCTAATTACTGTCAAATACTCGGACCAATTCAAGCTAATAGCTTTAATTTTAAGGTGGCTGTTAAAGATCAGTCAAACAAAAAAGCAGTAATGTAACTAATTACTTTTGCTGATAATTATTTAGCAATGTAGTAGTAATGTAATTATCTTTTCAACTTGTCTAATACATGTGCAAGGTACATGTAAAAACTGTGAAATAGCAAAGATTTTTGATTTTAAATTAATAATACTAGTAAAATAATAATAATTTTATAATAAGCAAAGAGGTTTTCTTTGGCTGCAGTTAGGAATAGGTGAGGAGCTCTCCGTGTCAAAAACACAACATACATTCTTTTTTGTGTAAATGCATACATTGCATAGGGAACTATTGATCTGAAGGCTAGATCTGTTATGACAGTTTGCACTTTGCTTGCTAAACTCTGGCCTATGCTGCGAAACCGTATCAGTGATTTGGCAACAAGGGAAACATCTCCATCCATTACACAATGAGTCAGGGTGATTGCCTGTTGTGGGATGCTTTGGGAGAACTACAGAAATGCAGTAGGTATGTCACCTCATTAACTCCATAAGACAGCAAAGCAGATTTCACAAAGTGCAACCCCTGGAGCGTGAAAGCATAATAATGTCAATTTCCAAGTCTGCACTTTTAATTGTGTAAACTCAACTGGAGGTTGGTGATGTAACAACAGATTCACAATCCATGCTGAGCCACAGATACCAGCCTGCAGATTTAACATCCCTGAGTTCAGGCTGATAAAGAGCTGCTGCCTGCCTTTATGTTCACTTTTATTCGGGTGACTGCTGTGCATATGTGAGACTGTGAGTGTATGCCATCAGCTGTCCAGTGGCAATTCTCTTGAAGACTGAAACATCACATATCAGAGGAAAGGTGAAATTAAATGGAATAAAAATACACCTTAACTGACATCTTATTAATAAGAGAAGGAGAACCACCTGACCACTTTAGACAACAGACAAACATGTTATCCTTCAGTAATATCCGGTAGGAATAGATCTTTAGAGAATGCTGCTAATATTGTATACAAAAGACAATTTGAATCGAACTATCTTCTTCCATAAAATTATATGTACTGATATAAATTTAATTGGCCATTTCATGTGTCTATTCAACAATAAGCACATTTAAAGTCAGAGACACATATAATGTAATGTTTCACATATCCACAACACACTCAATCTAATCTTACTGTGGTTGCTGAATTTAGCTATCATGACTCAGACCTGTGAGCAATGTGCATAAAATCCTCTTTTATGGTATAAGTGAAATGATGTAGTGATTTTTATGGAGATTTAGTGAGAATGTATTTTGAAATGAAAACAGAAAGAAGTTACTATCGGGAACAGACTTAAATGACAATAAAGCTACTTAAATACTGACACATAAATGTCAAATATCTGACCTACTTTGAAGATAAAGTGAAATAAACTGGTAAACTGAAATACAGTACTGCACAAAAGTCTCAGGCAACCTTTAGGTTGATTATTTTAGTAATGCTATGATGACTATACATATTTATTGTCTTTATTAGAATACATTTCGAAAATATAAGAAGTGTAAATAGTTAAAATACACAAAAATCGAAGAAAACAGCTTGTAGACTAGTATAATAAGTATTTAGTGTGTTCTACCTTTGCACTCTCGTAGCCCAAAAATAGAAGTGATAAACCAAGAAAACTGTCAACATCTGAAAAGAGGTTCCTAAGAGTTTCTATTTGAGAGACCAGAAGAAGTCCAGCAAGGGACTGGTAGCTTCTGGTCTGGTCTGTCAAAGTTTGCAGCAGCATTTTCGCCTGTGTTGTTACTGTTTTCTCCAAATTGATCACAAATGCTGAATAGTACAGGAAGGTTTTAATTAATCATACCATTCCTTCTGGAAAATGTCGGATTGGTAAAAATATTTATTTTTAGCATGACAATGATCCCAACCATTAATTTAAATAATATTTAGAAATTTTGTAAAAATACAGCTGTTGAAAGCTAAGGGTCATGGACTGACTTGAATATCACAGAGGGCAGTATGGGATCACATGGTCACAAAAATACTTAAAGAAAGCTTAAGTCTGAAGAAACACTTAGGCTTCATACTTCATATTTCTTGGGTTGATTGGTTATTTCTTAGTAAAGAGACCCAGAAAGAAATGTGTATTGTTATTGATGGCAACAACTTACTTTTCTTGTTATGTTTTTGTTATTTACTTTTTGACGTCTCTAATTACATAACTTTTCCCTTTATAAAAAGAACACTTTTTATAGATCATTGTCTTTAAATGAGAAAGGTTCATTATTGTCTGATAAATATACAACATGATGATCAAACATGGTATGTTAAGGTGTAATGACAATGACAATGTAAATGGGATGCAGAAATTTATGACACCACTCTTTATCAACTGAGCCCCACACACTGCAACCACTGAGAAAAAAGGGGCAACAAATAGCATATTTGTGTGTGTATTGGAGTGAAGCAAATGGTTAAAAAAATTCTAAATAAAATAAAAAACAAGCTTGGATCACCTCACTGTGATGCTGCACAAGCTCAGGCAAAAAAAACAAAAACTCATCTTACAACTTACCCTCTGTTGGTCACTGTGGATTTCTTCAAGTGGACATAGCTGACTGGGAAAATACCCTGTGGACAGAAGAAGGAGCCGAGATGTGACTGAGTGTGACATGATTACATTTTTAATCCCTGCATCACATAACCAACAAGTGCAGTATTGTGTCAGGTTTGTGTTATTAGTGTAACTTTAACTATGTTATGTGCTACAATTATTTTAAAAATGTTTTTACAATTTTGCTGGCAACAGATTTTATGCTGAAGAAAATGCAAAATAACGTTTATTTTGTGTGTATTTTGACAGTGTCTGTTTTGCTGTGTACTAACATTTTGTACCATGAAAAACAAAACATACACATAACACAGGCGAGAGGCAGAGCAATGTGCAGGAGCTTTATTATGGCCTGGCTTAGCAGGGGCAGGGCATGAGAGACTGAGTGGTGCCAACTGCCACCCTTGCAGTTCATCTTTCTTATTCAAATTTGCCAGATGTAAAGAATTGGCCACGGTGAGCTCAACTAATTCTTGCTGCACTGAGAAAGTATGGGGGCGCATGAACGTGGGCAGCAGAGTACATAACAAAATGGAGGGGTGTTAGTAAGAACTGTAAATAGCTGATGAGAGTAGAGAACTATAGCGTGCAGCCACTAACACCTACATTACCAGGACTGGACAGCTTTTGTGCTTTCTTAAAAACATTCCAGCAACATCACATAATACCTCAGCTTCTGACATAAAGCAGAGGAGATGCGCAAAACAGGAAATCTAGCCACTGTTCTCAGTGTCTTGGTAATATATCCAGTATGTAATTTTCTGTTGATACTTTGTTTGTTCGGTTGATACGCAGACTTTGCATCTATGTTTGCTTTGTACAGTGACTGTTACAGTATGCTACAGTTTATCAATGCTGGTATCTGTCATAAACATTACTTACTCGGTATTGATTCCTAAGAGCAGAGATGGTGTATAGTGCTGAGGATTTACTGTATCATAGTAACGTTGCATGAAAAAAGCAAAAATTGAGAGGTTTGGATTCAATCATTCCATCCTGCCATTCATCTAACCTTCTTTTTATGTTGATGTACAATATATTGCTGGACCAGTCACATTAAATAAAATTGTAGAGTTATGGATCAAAACTGAACTGCCAATACATTTTAAATATTTTGTTTTAGTATAATGACTGGCATTCAGGTAACTAACTGCACCATCTGCTGGCTGAATAGAAAACAAAAACAATGCTGTGTACTAATACTGCATTGTACCATGAGGTTAGGCTACCACTCTGAGAGTCTGTGCTATGAAGTCGGAGCAACAGAACAGAAGCAGTGACTGTTAAAATACAGGTCAGGAGACTTCTATTTTTGCCAAATCAAAGCTCTATTCAATAAGTTAATCAGTCATTAAGTACTTTGTTGTCTAGACAATGTTATTTCTGGGACACAAGTCTCTCACATCATATTATCATTCACAAAATGAACTGGTCTTTCAGAAAACTGGGTTGTGAAGATTATTTTGTTTCACAAGGCAGTCAGTTTTACAGCGATGTTGGTGTCACTTCATTGGTGTGATAAACAGTGAATCTTATATAAACACTAGTTGGCCAAGAAATCATTTTAAACAGTCTGCTGAAATATTAATTTACACGAGTAAATTAGGTTTTTATGAGTCTAAGCAAGACACTGAACCCCCAACAGTCCATTTCCATCCCCAGCTTTGCAGTGCCGGTCCCAAGCCCGGTAGAAATTGTAGAAATTGGGGATTGTTGCATCAGGAAGGGCATCCGGCGTAAAACTGCCAAATCAACATGCAGACAATGATCTGCTGTGGCGACCCTGAATTCACGGGATAAACCGAAGGGACAAAAAAAAACAACAAAAAATTTCGTTTTTTATGAACAAATCACTTCTACAAAGTGTTTGTATGACTTCTACCTCAAAAAGTCCTTTATTCACCCAGACACGTCTGGGTACAAATACTGAATGTAACATGTGGGAATCAAGTTAACACAAGTGTATGGTGTTATAAATACCTTAATTGAAGGCTTCTTGGTGGAAAAGCCTCTGTACCAACCTGCATGAAGATAAAACAAAAAATACTTATCTGGATAGTGTTCACATTTGGCTTCTTCTTAGCCTGATACAGCTTAACATTTTGGGATTGCACAGCGAACTGTGTTCACAGACAGTGATTTCTGGAAGTGTTCCTGTGCCCATGCAGTGATGTCCAGTAGACAATCAGGCCTGTTTTTAACACAGTGCTGCCTGAGGACCAGAAGATCATACATCCAGTTTTGGCCTTCAGCCTTGTCCCTTGCACACAGAGATCCCCCGTGAATCTTTTGATGATATTATGTTATGTAGATGGTGGGATCTTCGAAATCTTCACAATTTTACATTGAGGAACATTTTCCTGAAATTGCTCCTCAATTTCTAGAAGCAGTTTGTCTGCACATTGAACACACCATCACACAGTGTTGATGTGGTACTTATCAACATGATGTGAACAGTTTGAAGTTAGCTAATTTTCTTTTTAACACTTTTCACATTTTGCATGTAGCTACTACTTCTCAGAGTTATGACTACTTTATGACTTCCTATCTCTGTTGGGGAGCTGTTTTTGTGACTTAACTGGTTAAATGAAATAATTACAATGCTTATCTATTACCACTCTGTTCTGTTAGTTTACTGAAAATCAATTAGCTCAATGACGTAAACCAAAACATATAAAATCGGTTTTACTGAAAAATATATACAAAATGTTTCTAATAAACAGAAAAATTAATTGTTCTTCTCAGTTCTGTATTCACAGAAACAAGCGCATACAGAACAGTGACGTCCACTGTGTGTTATTATATCTTCTTCACATAAAAAAAGAATTACAATAAAACAAATTATCTCTACGATCTGTGTGAAACAAAAGTATGCTTTGCCACAAATGGTTGGACTGCTGTTACCTTCACTCTTCTCCAAAATCTGTACAGTTTCCCCAATCTCCAGGACCAGGGCTTGACATATTGATGACCGGAAGTTGCAGATCACTGTGCAGAGAATAAGATGAGATGGGAAACAATTATGTAACAATAGTGATGACAAAATAGTTTTATGTGTGTGCTGACTGTCAACTGAAATTGTATTTCAGATAAAGTTCTACATGACCTTAGATTAAATAGGCCACATCCCCTTCACTTGTGTGCACAGTATATGTACTGGGGTTTTATCAGGGCTGTTATTGCAGCTTTTTAATAAGCAAATACACACATTTACACACAATGTCACACAGGAACACACTGCTTAGCTAACTATAAACATGCTCCCACCATGAAGCGGGTTGTCGTTTTAATAAGCAATTAATTCCCGAGCGGCCTGATTTTTGTACAATGTTAATTTAATTGAACTGTCTCCCAAAATATAGCCCACATAAGCTACCAAATAGTATGGCTAAAAAGATTACAACAACAACAACAACAATAACAACAACAACAATAATAATAATAATATATTTGCATTAGCATAAACCTATGCCAGCTACTTTTGCAGCATCACGCCATCTTTGACCATGCATGCCACATCTTGTGACTCAGACCCTGATTAAGAAAATGATTATTCCTCGAGGGATAGGTGCCTCAGTAAGAACCTTCACAATGGTTTAACCTCTGGAGGCTGTTTTTAATCTCGCAGCACTGTGACTCATTAACATGAGCCATGTAACATACAAGCCTCTGTAAAGACAAACTTGTTTAATAATGACAGGGCTCTAGTGATGAGTTTAAATCTACAAATGGTGGCCCTTCAAGGAGAGTTTGGTGTGAATCATTATGCTAATGAACTAGCCAGGGGACCCAGTGAGGGGGAGGAAGCAAAGGAGGGGCTTGGGCTCGGCTCCGTTTGAGGGTAACAAGTGCTCAGTTCCTGTGCTCTGGTAACTATAGCAACAGATAATCTACAAACTGGAGGGCTTTCTTCACTGTAACTGCTGCAGGGATCTGGGCATTTTAAAATGGCAATCTTATGGATGCTGCATGGCTCTAGAGTTCAACTCAAGCATATTGAGCCTGTGTTAGATGAGAGAGATGGATGGACTTAAAGAGCCTCCTTGTCACCTTATTCAGTTTGCCTCAGGCCCTTTTACAGACAGGGCTAAGTATTTCCTATTTGAGAGTGCTATTCTTTAATGGTCTCTATGTCATTTGAATTGCAAAACCTGCACTTACACCATTTGAAAACTCTTCAGCAGAGGTCATGTCAGAACAAGATGAGATTGTCATGTTCGAGAGAGACGGGCACATCGCACAGGCTCATAGTCCTCCCTCACAAAATCTCTGGGCTGTGTAAACACTCTTTCATTGTGTTTAAAAGCTGAAGAGCATTAGCATATCCTCAGAACATAACCAATAAAATTTATCTTCAAACTCAACATGCTGAACGTAGGATGTTGGAAGGACTGACAGGCCAGGCAGTGGATAATGCTGGCAAAAGAAAACATTTCTACTCAGCAACAGTATATCAGTCCAGACTGTCCCTCCATTCAGTTGAATTCATAGTCAACATGGCATTTTATTATCACTGTTGTGTAACCAGTAACTCACTGGTAGAGAATCTTAGGACTTGAGCACAGGAGGAGTCTCCAGCTGTCCTCATATACATGTGTCATATTAATATATATGTACTACCATCCATACTGAACCTAGAACACCACCAGCACGCTTTTGCTCATGAAGTAGCAAACACATTATCTAGTCAAAGTTTTGGATTGACTTTCTAGTCGGGTTTTAAATGCAGTCATATACAAGAGCAGTTTTGGCATTAGATCACATTTTATGACAAATTAAAGTAGAAAACCATAGGTTCACATACTTTTTCCTGCTCCTGTCATTGCCAGTGGGAAGTAAAGACAAGTAGATTTTCAGCAGCACTGTTCTCGTAACTACCAAAACAAGCTCTTATACACCAAAAGAATATTGAGTATTTTAGGTTAAAATATTGAAGTCATCAAGCTGATATATTAATGGTGTTACGCTTGTAATACTGAATTTTCAAGCATTGAACCTTTAAATAAACATTAGACTCTCTAAACCAAAGATAAACTGGTGCTCAAATTTAAAAAATCATTTGTGGAGCCTGCATGAGAATAATGACACTCTTGCTCTGTTGTTCCTTTATTATCTAACTCACTGATCATCAGCAGTGCTGCTACCCATGGTGCATAGGGAAAAAAAGCATAATGTAACCAGAAAGCGCATGTCATGTGGGAACAGGCTCAGGGGATTTCTTGTGATAATTATGTGTAAATGTGGCAATGCAGCGCTTTCCACATTGTAAAAATATATCTGTAACATCATAAAAATTGTATTTGTGTTGAGGGGTTTGTCTCATATCACATAAACTTTAATAATGTCAAAATTGAAGGTGTAATTACTATGCATCTGCTCTCTGCAATTTTATCTACACTCAGTGGATGATCTTGTTTAGATCTGAACTTTGACCTGTTTCCCCTTTTGTCATTTATTTTCATGTTGACTGTTGCTCTCTGTTGTGCTAGTCAACTTTAAAGAGAAGTGTCAAGACACATATTAAAATCTGTAATAAAATCTAATTTACCTTAATACAGAATAAAAACAATAGGAGCTCATGCTAACATCAGTGTAATTACTGATTATAGCTTTTTCATGGCTTGAAAAATATCTTACTACTACTGTTGTATACAGTAAAGCTTTAGGAGAGCATGTATGGCCCAGTGACCTTTGTTTAGAATGAGTGAGAGACAAATACATTACCTACTGAAAGTGTACAATGGCCACAGGGGATAGATATTTTGCCTCATCAAAGACCATAACAACAGTGAGCACTGTTTTGACTTATAAATTGTCTGGTGTTTGAGCAGCCAATTGATTGCTAATGGCACCACTGTAGTGAGGAACATTTTATGAAAGAAGACACTGTGCCCATCAGAACCCCAACAGTAGAAAAACTTAGTATGAAGATCATGGTCCTGCTATTTGGGCTTGAGTAGTCCTGTCCCAGATCTAGTTAAATTAAAAATTACACAACAATCTATTGGCTTCGCCCACTAAGTAATGTTGCTCCGCACGACTTGAACACATTTACTTACTCAACACAAATACTGCACTGAAGACTTTCTAACCCATGGATTTCTGCCACACAGGCAGAGAAGCCTATCCAATCCCAAATCAGTGTCATAGAAATGTGTGTCATAGTGTGTAGCTGTGTGATTATGAAAAGCACTTTAAATGATCCTGTGTATCACTACCACCCATGTAATAAGACATATTGTCCTAGTGTGCATGCACTCAGAAAGCTAAAGAAGCTATAAGCTTTGTGATCCACTGGCTGTGATAAACAGATTACACAAAAGGCTCACGATAATGAGACTGAACAACTCTCACTTGGAAATTATATCAGGGTTTAAAATCACAGTTAAATCTATGGAGGAATGCTAGTTTAGGCTACATTAATCTGTCTAATCCTGCTGTCATTTGAAAATTAGCTCTCTCTTTTTTTCTGTCATCACAAGTCAGTTCAGATCCATTGATGACAATGCTGGCACTGTATTTTGTGTCTGAGCCTCATCCATGTGGCCACAGATGACGCCAACAGATTCAGTAGACTCTCTCTCAAGTGGGCAGGTACTGATTTACAGTCACAGCTTTTTCCAATAGAATTGAAAAAAAATCTTTCACTATTTCTGCTTTTATGATTTGAATCCACCAGTGACTCATTTGCAAATAAGGGGAAGAAGAATTTTGGAAATCACATAACCAAATGATTTCACAAACACTGGACTGCGTATTGATATGTAAAATAATGCTTCTAACCTTGATCATCTATTAATAAATTATGAATATTAATGATCTACAATGTCTAAATCACCATGTCTTTCATTATATTTGTACAATGAGCATATTATTAATTAAACCACATCCTAGCAATTATAGATTAATTGGTGATTTAATAGGTGATTTAGAATCAGTTGCAATTTCAGACTGTAAATAGCAGGGCAGCACTGCAGGCAGCCCAAGCCTTTGCCACCACTCTCCAAGTGATTTACAGACTAATGTTACTTCGTAAACACAACCAAGAACAAAATAATGAATAGGAAGCGATTCTAAGAAAGGCATTTGTGTTTCATGAAGTGGTCTCCAACTGTTTCTTGTTTAGACGGAGCTGTAAGGATAACACAGGAGAAAAGGGACAGGCCTAGTTGGCTGCTGGCAGACCACAGGTCTGTTCCATTTGGGTGAATGTCCCTCACCAGTATGAGAAAATTTAGGGGCAATGAAAAAGTAATCCAAGGAAACAGGAAATATGCAAAATAATGCAACTAATGAGAGGAGGAGGAGTTAAATGATAACAGGCTGTGTAGCAACACTGCAGGCCAGCAGCGTGGGCTATATAAATATAGTGGTGTAGGAGAAATATTGAACCCAGCATGTCAACACCTTAACTGAGCCAAAGGGGGAGCTGACCAGAGTAATATGAGCGGCCCTCAGAAGGTACAGTATGTACTGTGTAGGAACACCGCGACTTTGCTTCCCCGCATTTCAGCACCGTGGACAGCGTCATCTTCACATTTCAGCACCACGGACAGCGCCAGGTCACTCTGCAGCGATGGGGGGCGTGGAAACGATTGAACGTGATAACGTTATGATACAGCTTGTAGATGTGGCGGAGGATTGTGGTGGATTTGCCGTGAAGTCTCCCATCATGCTGTCTTTATCAAACGCTCATGACAAATGTAATGCCTCCAAACAAAGTGTACGTGTGGGCGCGTGTATGTGGAGGCGGGTATCATGTGCGAGCCAGCATGAGTAGCCCTGCAAGTAGCTTTAGAGCATCTGGACATGAATCATTCCCCTAATGAAAACCCTCTATAGTAGCCTATAATCATAGCTACGCTATAGACACGTTTCCAGTGACTGTGGGGCTCAGCAGCTACTTTATGTTAACCATATGGCATCTTGCGACACTATTTATCTGCCCTAGAATGGCCCCCTGCCCCCTGTTAGACTCCATATATGATTTTTTAATGGTAAAATGACTGGAGAAGTGATGAACTTGTAGTAGACACTTTCGTCTCTTTGTCCAAAGGTCAAAGTGCACACATGCTGGGGGTGCACAGGGTGACCTAGTGTATTCCCCGTCATTGCAGCAAAAGCAGCGGCAGCACCAGCAGCAGTGGGGTATACTGTAGTAGTCCGTCTACAGGTAGACTCCAGTTTCACTCCAGTCTACACCTGTTGGAGGGACGCAGTCACGATGCCCCCTCGTGGTTTCAACACGAATGGCGCTTTCCCCCCTCTCCCCCATCCAGATATGTTTATGTAAAGAAAAAGCCGAAATGCCACACTGACGCATTTTTACAAAATGACAAAACTAAAGAGCAGCGGTCTGATTGGGAGCACTGCCCGCGATTGTGTACAGACTGCGATAACATCTTTAAGGTGGTGGGTTGTGGGCTGTATCATCCCACGCAATTTCCCTGTCTATGCAGTCACTGGCCCTGCGCATCATCCATTGTAAGTGTATGTGTTTTTCATTGGGTGTAATGGGCATAATAACAAAAAAACCCACAATGTCAACACAATGCATTGGGCTCAAAGTCGATTAAAATACTAGAAACCAAACGTTGTAAATGAACAATAAGGGGTGCAATTAACTCACCAACTCCGATTTTCTCCTCTTCTGTAGGTATCCACATATTTGGTTATTTTCCCTCCAGTAGACCAAGCCACATTATGTCGATATCGTGAGACGGTGCTGCTGAAGGAATGAGAGCTGAAAGGCTGCAAATGATCCTGGCTGCTTCATCCACGGGGCTACATGTCTTCACCGGAATCAGTATCCTGACGTTTGTGTGTGCAAGGGGGCAGGAAGGACCACCAAAGCCTCAGTATCTCCGCTCTATTATGTCCCGGCGTGTGTCTCCAGTCTGATGCAGCCTCCGTGTCCACCTAATGTAAGGCTCACACAGGCACGCACGCTCTCACGCACGCGGCGAACGGTTTCCTGGTCCCCACACACAAAAAAAGGTGTTATTGCAGCTGCATTACAAGTAGAAAGCGCAGGCTTCTTTTCCTCGAAGCTTATTTATGTGTCTTTGTTTTCTCGCTTTTCCTCCCCTGCCCCCCTCCCTCCCCTCTTCCAGCTAGTCGCGCTCAAGTCCAGCTGATCCACAATAGGCTGGTCAGCCAGAGTCAACGGGCTGAATCGCTCGGTAATTTGTAATAGGTCGGGATTTTCTTCACTGGTCCGAACTATCGAGCCGGTGCCAGAAAATGTTGAGAAAACTGCAATATACCATAAGCTGCGCCATCTTCATGATCGTCACATGACTCGTTTTGTCAACACTGATGTGTCAAGCGTTTGCAAATATATGCGCCCACTTTCTCCGTCTCTCTTCTTATCTCATCTCATCTCGTCTCTCTCTCTCTGTCTCTACAAGGCAGTTGTATTTATCACTTACACAAACTGCATTTTTTCCATCCTCGGATGCTGGCTGGCAGGCTGTTGATGTTTTGATTGAATGTGTTGCTTTGGGGACTGCTGGCCATAAAGCAGCTCCCGGTGTTACAGATCAGGTCAGACCATGTGGGGAACCACCTTTTGGTTGAGTCATTTCAAAGAAGCAGACCGACTGCCGGTGATGCTTTGTCATAGTGCAGTCATGCTCCCACACAGACGGGATGCAACTCATTGCTAACGACCAACTTCCACTTTCAATGTAACTGAATCTGTGGATTTCCCATTAGACCTACACCACACAAACACTGGCTGATTTATAGATGCCATTCACACACAGATGCAGCCTGAGGTGTCAGGTATCACAATTCAGCAGTGATCCATGTTTAATCACAGCTTCATCCTGTGGATTAATGAGCTGTAAACCAGAGGTGTGGACATGATATTACTTAGAACATGAGTCAAGACTTGTTACTTGCTGTTACTAAAATATGATATATATATATATATATATATATATATATATATATATATATATATATATATATATATATATATATATATATATATATATATATATATATATATATATATATAGTAAAGAGGCATGTTAGTAGTATATAAGTAGAATCCCTCTAAATAATGCGACCATCCTTTTATTGAATGATAAAATGTATCTTTGAGAGACATAAAGGACATGACTTCACCTTTCTCCATAACAGCTTTTGGTAACAGATTTTGAGAACTGTGTGCTACGGATTGTATTGGATTGTAATAACATATAGGATACGATGAATTTAGTTGTGCCAAAGTCAAAAGGTGGATTTATGGCAACCTGGTTTACCATGAAGTGAGTCACTGCTGGTAAAACAGTCAGCAGAGTAATGATGAACACTATGCACATTGCTATGCTGTGAACAGTCTACAAAAATCCACCAATATGACCTTTTAACTATGTCAGTAAGGCTGAAGGACAAAAACAGCCACAAACAGAACATTGTTTGCAAAAATATTAATGTTTTACCTTAAAAATGTTCCTCTGCTTGCTACACTGTTTTACTCAAACCTTCACTTACATGTTTAGGCATCACTGTGCTGTTGGAAGATAACACACTTTTGAAAAACTGATGTTCTAAACCAGATGAATCCAAAGTATTTGTCCCAGAAATGTTTGTCAAACAGCATCTCACCCACTGCTCAGTGCATGAAGCTGCCTCGTCCTATAGACAAAACAATCATGACTAGAAAAATAGAGCGATTTGGTGAATATTGAGCGTCCAGCGAGTTTGTAGTGTGGGAGGGAGGGCAGTATTCAGCAGGGTAATTTCTCTCCATCATAGCGACGCTGTGACTGACTCCCATCTGTCTATTACTTCAAGTGGAACACTGTGGGCGGTGTTCCAATCACATACATAAAGCCGGAGGAGTGTGGGGCATTTTATAAGATAAATATGCATCCCAGATAAAACACATTTAGGAATAATAAAATATAAATAAACAAAAGCTCCCATCAAACTTGTAGAAAATGTGATTCAGTGACACTTTAGCATGTATCTGTTGACAACCTGACTCAAAAGACATTTTAAATGATAAAATAGTTAAAGCCCCACTATGCTTATATTTTTTCATGTTTAGGGGCTCCGGCTACATTTAGCTCATGTTCTCAGCATAGTGAGAACTGCTACCATATCAGTTTCAGCACTCCCAAATCCAACAGAAAATAAAAGACAGCTGCAGATGTAATAAGCATGTCGTCTATCATCCACCTTCACAAACACTTCACACACATTCTTATTGTTTTACTCCTTTTTACAAACATACATTTCAGGCACTTGTACAAATAATCAATCTGAAAACATGAAAATATGCTTATGCAGGCCCGTACACACACACACACACACACAAAATTTAGGAGACTTATTTGATTAATGCTAATGGGATTCAGGGAATTATTTTTGTGTGTTTTATTATAAACTGTAGGGGAGGTATCAGTAAAATGTGAGATAAATCTGTGAATGCAAAATTCAGCATGTGACTTGAGCAACTCATTTTTTAAAAGAAAAGAATATGACAGTTATAACAACAGGAATTTTCACATGCTTGATGATATGGTGGCAACTCTCTACAGATCACTCCAGAGGCACAACACATAGCCCTTAATCTACTACTCTCCTTTTGGGTTTATCCCGTGGGTTCGGGGTCGCCACAGCGGATCATTGTCCGCATGTTGATTTGGCACAGTTTTTACGCCGGATGCCCTTCCTGACGCAACCCTCCCCAATTTCTACCGGGCTTGGACCGGCACTGCATCGCTGGGGAAGGGGGAATGGGCTGTTAGGGGTTCAGGGTCTTGCCCAGGGACACTTCGACATATAGCCAGGGCCGGGGATCGAACCACTCACCCTAATAAGGGTGGAAAAACCCATGAGTAACAGCTGAAGACTTGACGTATTCATTGGACTTACATCTCTGACAAGCATTGCAGGACACCACGGAGGGAGGCTCTGCTCTCCAAAAAACAACAGAAGCAAAAACCATGTGAACCTGGACTTCTTGCTTCTTGTGTAGTGGAAAATAAATTCCCAGGTTTATCAAGGTATCTACAGAATGGTTGGAGTGACAACAAAACCAACACAACTCATATTTAAAGAAAAAGTAAAATTTTGTCTTTTCACTAAATCTTCTGCAAAATTGTATTCACTTGAAAGGACCATCTCACATCACTGCACATCCAATGAATTTGACAAAACTAACTTTACTGACAAGTAGATTATGATTTTTGTCTCTTGTTTAAAGCATTGTCTAATAAAATAAATATATTTTTATATCATATAATGATGAGGAAGTCACATTGAGATCAAGAGCTCCTTCTCGAAAACACAAATAAGCACATACAAATAAAAACATGCATGTGCAAGTCACTTTTTAACAGCCCTGTTCCATAGCTTTAAATGTGTTTTGGCAGTTAAACTAATAGTAAATGGCCACTTATATAGCACTTTTATCCAAAGCACTTTACACTGTTGATTCCCATTCACACACACACACACACACACACCGATGGGGGTGGCTGGCATGCAAGGTGCTCAGCTGCCCCACCGGGAGCAACTTGGGGTTCAGTGTCTTGCCCAAGGACACTTTGACATGTAGCCGGAAGCAGGGATCGAACCACTGACCCTGTGGCCCATGGACAACTGCCTTACCAACTGAGTTACAATAAATTTTAGTTAATATTAATATTTATAAAATTATTATTATTAATATATTGTTGACTACTTTTGTTGTGTGTAAGCATGAGGTTTGTTGTCTGCTGTGAAGGTAGAGCTGCTCATCAAGGAGAGTGGGGAAAGGTTTGCATCTTTAGGCCCTCTCAGCAGTAAGAGCCTGGATGCTGATATGAAGGATAACAGGTAAAATAAAGCGTCCTACCAAGTTGCCTTTTCAACATCCCATTTTTCCAATGCCAAGTAATTATTTTAAATTTATAAGGGGAGGTAGCACAGCTATGCACAACTGTACAATCTCAAGAAGGTTTAAATTCATCCAGTTCAATGCTTTTTTAATTGACTTTATTACATGGTAGTGGTATCTCTCCTGAGGCACACTAGTTATAAATTTTCTGTTTTAAACTAAATCAGCTTTGGGAAACACGTGCAAGTAGTTCTCTTCTTACTTTTAGTAAGGTGAAGTGAGCAGCATGACATAACAACTGACAGAGTCAAACACAGACATGAATTACACAATTGTCTAAATTGTGTACACAATTTATCCAAATCAAATTTGGGTTATGAAATATGTCTATAGGTGGATAAGATATCCAAATATGGCCATGCAAACAAGAAAAAAAAAAACAATCTGCACAAAAACTAATATTTTACTGCAAGTCTGTGTTGGATCAAAAAATGTATTGCAATACTAGATAAAACCATTAGTATAGATCATTTGTGATCTAAACAAAATTCCCTACAGCTGAAAATATTCAAATACAGATCTCCTTCAGTACTGCTCACTTACAGGTGACCTGATTAAATAATAAAAGTGTTAAACGGATCTTCGTATTGGGTCCTTTTTCTGTGAGTGCACTTATGCTTGCTCTCTTTTAAGAGTCACAATTGTTTAGATACCGCTGTTTATGACAAGTCTACTGGCTGTAAGCATCACTCACACTTCATTAAAAGGCAGTCAAACCTATTTTTGCAGCTTTATTTATAGTAAAAATACTTTAGATACATACAAGCTGTACATAGATTGTGTCAAAAACAACAAAGTCTTTGTCTGGAAAAGAAATCCGAATGAGTAGATACAAGGCAAAAACATGGAAAAAAAAAAGTGAAATGTTTGTACTGCTTTTAAGAAGCGTGCAAGTGTAGGCATCCGTTTTCACAATATTGAGATTTTGTTTTCTAGTCAGTCTGGTCGGTCTAAACAGATTTGAAATGAAAATACCTTGATGAACTTTGGGGTTTAGTTTCTAAACGCTTTCAAGATTAAGCAACATCCTTTTACTTCCAATGTCATTAACAAAAGTCACTGTGTTCAGTCCTCAACATAAAATTAGGTTGTATTGGACCTTTGATGTTGCAAAACAGCCCAAACTCCTGCAGTCTAAGAATTATCCACTGCACTCCAATCCTTGTATAACTAAAAAAAGATGTGAAATTACTCAAAAGGTAGAGAGCTGTTGAAGCTTATGAATTTCTTTTATGTGCTGACCTAGTGCGTCAACGTTTTTTTACAGCATCAAAACTGGTTGTGGTTTCTTTTGCAATTAAAGAGCACCAAGCTGGTTTAATTTTTCTATTTCTACAATGAAAACAGGAGGCAACGTTCAAGAATGGCACTACTGTGTGTGGCATTTTGGTCATCGATTTATGGTGAAAGCGAAACCTGAAGGTGGGTTGGATGCTTGATGAACAATCTTCAACATTTCTCTGCATTACATTAGCTGCCTGATTCAATACTTTAGTACTTTCTGAAGATTTTTCCAAGCTGTATGGAAAAACATTGTACCCTCTGTCAGACCTGTAGCCCTGCAATGAAAGCAGTTTCTTCTACAAAGACTGATCTATTTTCAAACAGAGGCTTACAAAGCGAGTGACTCAATAAGACTCAATTACAGAGCCCTTAATATAATAAAATAAATTTTTTCCCCCACTGCATCTACACACAGGCCACTTCGCTCATCATCAAGTCCACTTGGTTATAAAACTATATCATGTACAATTAATTTTGTCCACCAGTCAATTTGTGTAAATTGGTTTTACCCTTCTCTATCTCTATTAGATTGTTCTTTTTTGGTGCTGTCACTCAGAGTCCCAAAGTGTGCAGACACCTACTGTTTCAAACTGGCAGTGCTCTAAGTCATTCCCCATTTTATCTGCTGATTTTGCCTTTTTTTTCTCGTCTCCTTTCCTGCAGCTCAAATATCTATGAGGCAAAGCCTTGACATGTCCAGTTGCTCAGTCCCAGATGCTGATGGCTCTTCACTCATTCAGGGATAAAATGATGTCATCCTCAAGGTCAGAGATATCTGAGCTGTCTGTTGGTGCAATAAAAAAATGCAGATTTAGAAATGTGACAGTCTTGGTGTGTAAGGAGTAAAAACTGCTAAAATAGCAAAAACAAAACAGCTTTAGGAACATTTGAAAGATCTTTTTTTTTGCTCGAAAATTCATGCCTCCTCTGTCAGTCATTTTCACAATGTCTGAAATCCACCAAGACAGCAGTTTGTTAGCTCCACTGAGAAAGGCAACACTTCCCCACAGTGACCAGACAAGTATGACAACACAGAAAATGGACCAACCATTAGTCTTTTTTTCTTGAGAATGCAGCTCTAGGCCCAGTTCTTTGAATGCAGCTTGCATGGTCCAGATTTACATGCTATTTTCAGCCTTAAGTGATCCTGTTAATTGTCATTTAAGTTATTTACTCCTTTGAACACAGATAGATGACTAATTTAAATCACCAATCACAGTGTGCTTTTCTTATGAAAATAAAGAAGCTTAAAAACATGGTTCCTTTTTTTCCACATTTTGATCTGTGGGTTTGTTGTGAATGTTATTATTATTTACAGCTTTACAGTAAAATTATGAGAACCACAACAGATTCTAAAGGCTTCTCAAACCAACCACTTCTTCTAAGAAAAGGAGTCTTTAGTATGTGCAAATCGCTTCATGACTGGGATTCATCCAGTCAGCTTTGAATAGCTGAAAATTATTAGTTCATTACAAGTTCATTCAAAAATCTGTGATGTTGCCACTGAAACAATTATTTTAACCAATTAACCATGAATACTGACAAAACTGGCAATAAAAAAAAAAATTATAAAAAAATCCTTAAAAACATTGGATTGAACTGGAACAAGCATTGAACTGATATACACCCCCTCTTCTCACTGTAAGATTTAATAAGAACTCGCTATGTATCGTTACCTCGAAGCTCTACTCACCATTGTCACCCTCTAGATCTACATCGTCATTATCAGAGTCATCCTCTTCGTTATCATCCTCATCGTCATCATCCCCAACTTCAGCATCCTCTTCAAGAAGACGTGCCACTTCCTCATCAGAGGGAGAGAATTCATCGTTCCCGTCATCCTCCTCTTCATCATCCTCATCTTCTCCACCGTTTTCATTCTCTAGCTCGGCAATAAGGGGATCTGTATCAACATCATCATCTGAGTCCTCATCGTCATCATCATCTTCCTCTTGATCGTCATCCTCCTGGTGTTCATTGGACCAAAAAAGCCAAAAACAAATAAAATTAATTTTTGCCTTATGAAATTAAATAGTCACTGCTTTATCAATTATAAACAACAAACCTGATCCTCTTCATCCTCCTCCTCTTCCTCTGCAAGTCTCTGTCGACCAACTTCATACAGCCTGCAGACTGTGTCAGTGTTGACAGAGTCTTGGTTCTAAGGGATAGATACAGTAATTAAGACAAATGTTTGCATAAAAAAAGGGGGGTAGGGGTATGTAAGGATAAGAATTTACCTCAATTACAGCCAGATAGCAGTCTTTTGTGTCCGTGCAAAGGTCAAATATGTTCCTCTTGACGTCAATTGTGGCTGTGAAAAGAACAAAATATGACAATAAATAACTCATTGCAACCCTTACATAAAATTGCAAGGGTTCAAAAGCAAATGAGTGTCATTATAAGGCAATCAGGCAATCAGAAACAAATGACGAGTGGATCGAAAATCAACAGTTAGCTGGATCCTGGAGGGGGAAAAAAAATCTGTATAATATATACTTAAAAAAATCAAATGAGATTATAGACAGGGCAGAAAAGGTCTTGTGTGTAAACAGAAAAATCATTTACATGGTGAAGGCTACACAGCAATTCAAGACTCCTCTTCACGATGTAGGCAAACATGTTTTATTATCAAATAGAAAACTTCATGACAATTAACTCAAAAGATTCATCACAACATGCAACTTAAACCCTGGTAAAAAGATTCTAGAGTTGCAATTCACAAATGCAAAGAGAAAGTGGTGCATTTCTGGAACAAAGTTCTACGTCCTGATGAAGCCCAAATCGACTTTTACCAAGGTGATGAAAAGAGTGGAGAAATAAAAAGAAGCAACTCATGATAACGCCTCAACTCATCTGTCAAACACTGTAGCAGTTGGGTTATGGCTTGGACATGCGTGACTGCCAAACTGGCAATACTGGAATTTAGTGGTGATTTCACTGCTGATGGAAGCAACAGGATGAATGCAGAGGTATCCAGAAACACTGTGAGAGTTAAGCCTCTCCAAAAAAAAAATAAAAGCTTAAATATTGTGAAAGATTATGGAGGGACATCATTTAAAGCAAGGTGAGGACAGGAAGCCTTACCAATTGGTTTGTAGTCTGTGGCATTAAAGGTCCTGAACGATGATCCAAATGGACTCTTCATCTGCATCTCCATCATTTCATCTTCATCGTCAGCCTGCAACATTGCTGCAAAAACAAAAAATCCACAGCAAGTGGAAGAGGGAAAACTAACCATACACAGCGAGCTGCATAGCCATGATTTTGGCTCTTGCAAGGTTTGAAAGGTTGGTGTGTGTGTGCAGTGCCATTGTGCCATGCCCATAGCTCTTCCTGTGAAATGGTGTTAACCAGTTGGCTCTCTGAGTTACCAATCCAACTGATTCTTATGTCCATTTGGCTCTAAGTGACTGTGGCTTAAAACACATGCATATGTGCACACGCACACGCACACATACACACACACCTCTCAGGTTCTATTTACACCTCTCTTCAAATACACACATGCTTACTGAGCTTCATAATATCCAGTTTTCCACACTAACACACCTTTTTTTTGGACTGACTGTGGAGTGTGTTGCAGGCTTGATGCCAAATGCTCTACATTTCCCAATATGCTGTGGTTTTTTACCTCCATAGATGACGGTGCCACAATTGTTAAAGACTATTCTGCACTGGTCCAGAGCAGGAACTGTGTGGAGGAGGTGGAAGGTCCGCAGATCCCACTGAAACTCCAGTTAAGGACGACGCCACACTTTTTCACTTGTATCAACTTAGATGTGATGCAAATTTAATTACACTGCGTTTTAAACTATTTGAGTAGTAAAATACATTTTTAGAGCAATTAATATTTAATGTTTAGTAGAGAAATAAAAGCTCAGTAGCGATCCCATCTTTGAAGCAACTACAAATTCTTAAATCCAGTTTTAAAGTAGTATCTATAGAATGTAATCACTTTGAGCAATAAATAAAAAACGCAGCAAATTTTTTCCCCAATCTTGTCACAACCTTTTTTCTTTCAAATTCAAAGATGTCTTAAAACCAGCAACACAAAACAAACATGCATTTCCATAAAAGCTCCATTCACTTGCACTGTCAATTCAAGTCTGAAGGATACAATTTCCGTGTTTATGATGACCTCCAGGCCGTTGGGATGAAACACGCCGCTGATATTCATGTTGAACTTATCAAACTTGTGGATGGCCTGAGCCGTGCGCACATCCCACAGCACACCATCGTTCAGTACCAGGTCATCAGTGGGGTTGAAGGTGGCACAGTTTCTCTTGTAGTTGTTAGCCAGATCTGGGTTGTTGAGAGTCAGAGTTACCTGCCCCGTCTGGATGTCATAAATCTGGCAGAGAGAAGCACGTGAACATGAGCACTCACCACTTTTGTTATTTTATTTTTTTTCTGTATTTACTATTTTGCATCACAATGTTAAAAATGTGTAATACGTACTCGTGCTATATGTTCCTTAGTCCCAATGACTCGATCTTGCGAAAGCTTACTGAACTCCACATAATGATCACCCAGAAAAGAATGCCTGACAACGAGAGCAATATTTCACATTTAATCCACAAACATTTAATCGAGTGAGAATGAGTATAAAAGTTAAGTAGTTTAAAACTACTGCAGAACCACTCTGAATGAATCGGCAAAGTCCAAAAATTGCCTTGATTGAACTGTGTGGATGAATGAAGCCAAAGTGCCTGTGTTTTCCATGAACTGAAGACCTCTGCCTGTAGGCAGTTAGCGTGCATAATTAAACACCATGTCATCTCCATTCGGCAGCTCCCTCTGTTGACAGCGAAAAGATGGTGTTTTGACTACACCATATACATGGAGGCAGTGGGATCACAGACTGGCATAAGCCATTAATAAACTGCCGTTCTTAAAACTGTGGAGATCACATGGACATTCTGGCATTTACACTTCCAACGTTTCAATATCTGAAATTTTATTTTAAATAAACACATTTTGTGTCTGGTTGGTTAAAATATAGGTTGACTTTCTTTAACAAATATTACTTACTTCATAATGAACACTGATTTCATGCTCCACAGTGCAGACAGAGGATAACTCCATGAGGCCGATGTAAGGAGCAGAGAGCCATCCTGAAAGTACAAAATACCCGTTAAAGATCACTTCAAAACATATAAAGATTCTTTCTCTGCATGAATTACAACACCAATTCCAAAAAACTTGGAATCCAATGATTTGCAAATCTCACCAACCCATATTTTATTCACAATAGAATAGAATAGAATATTAACAACATATCAAATGTTGAAACTGAGACATTTTACCATTTCATGGAAAATATAAGCTCATTTTGAATTTGATGGCAGCAACACATCTCAAAAAACTTGAAAGAGGGTGATGTTTTCTGATGTGTAGCATCCCCTCTTCTTTTAACAACTGTCTGTAAACATCTGGAAAATGAGGAAACCAGTTGTTGGAGTTTTAGGAGAGAAATGTTGTCCCATTCTTGTCTGATGCAGCATTATAGCTGCTCGACAGTCCTTTGCCTTTGTTGCTATTTTTTTTTTTGTTTTGTTTTATGATGGGCCAAATGTTTTGTATTGGCGAAAGGTCAAGGACTCTTCTCCTGCAAAGCCATGATGTTGTGATGGATGCAGTATGTGTTTTAGCATTGTCTTGCTGAAATATGCAAGGTCTTCCCTGAAAGACACATGGTCTAAATCAGAGCATATGTTGCTCTAAAACCTCTAGGTACATTTCAGCATTGATGGTTCCTTTCCAGATAAGTAAGCTGCCCACACCATTGGCACTAAATGATCAAATTGTTCCACAATTTGTTGGCACACCTGGTTACAGATTGGTGAACCTCTAGCCTTCTTTATATTTGAGAGGCTCTGCCTCTCTGAAATGTTCCTTTTATACCCAGTCATGTTACTGACCATGCTCCTCCATTTGTTTCTGAATAGCAGCAATTACTTTTCCAGTCTTTTGTTGCCCTTCTTCTAACTTTTTTGAGATGTGTTGCTACTATAAAATTCAAAATGAGCTAATATTTTCTATGAAATGGTAAAATTTCTCAGTTTCAACTGATATCTTGTTTATGTTCTTTTGTGAATAAAATATGGGTTGATGAGATTTGCAAATAATTGCATTCTACTTTTATTTATGTTTTACACAAAATCTCAATGTTTTTTGAATTGGGGTTGCATGAAAATTGTCGATAGATTAGAAACTTTGTCTACTCACCCGTGAGGGCTCGAGGTGAGTGATGGCTGAATTGTGACAGTTGTAGTTAGCTTCCTCCTGGCCTGTAAATACATTGTAGAGTTTGAGCTGTCCTGTGCACGTCCCAAGCATCAGGAACCGCTCACGGGCTGAGAAGGCACAACACATGAATCCACTTTCATCTTCGTCTGCTTCCCTAAACACTGAAATGGGACGAAACCTGGGCAAAGAGAAAATAACGTAGAGATATTTTTTTCCCTTGTGTTCAAGGAAGTAAACAGGAATCTAACAAAGCCGACAGAGGTGAGAACTTACCTGCTGAAGATGAGATGTCTGTCAAAGCATCCTCCATCTACTCCTCCATATTTGGGATATATAACCCTACGTGTGTGTCGCGATGTAAAGTTAATGGGTGCTTGACGTCTCTGCTTGGGCTCAGGGCACTGATGCGGCGTGAAGAGAGAGAAAGGAGGGCATGTTGCGACAGGGTTTTTACAGCGTGCATGCTGTTCTCTCAGGTACTCTGTAATAATGCTGTCCAATGCAGGGGGGGAAGGCAGGTGCCTGTCAAACTGCTTCTTCATGGCTGGGCTCTGGCTAAATGCGCCATGGTCAGACTTCTGCCTCAGCACCCGAGGTTTTTTGCAGCTCACTGTGCCGCACCCAGTTTGCCGTTCACGAGAGAAAACAATTCGTCCAATCAGTGGTGAGCCGTTGTTGTTACAGTGGGGGACGGACGTTGATGGGAAAGCAGCAGAGCAAGACCCAGTGGGCTGGGATGTAGAGGGTCGTGTTTGTAAATTACTGGATCCTGGGTTGGATGAATGAGAAGGATGGTTTCCAAGTCTTGACCCAACACCATTGGCCAACCTAGGTGTCCGGGGGAGAATAGCAGCAGGAGAGGCAGGTGGAGGAGGAGCGACTGGAGGAAAAACAGAAGCCGAATGTGACGAATGAGACAGACACGTCATTGGGAGATCTGCTTCCTTGGTGAGTGTGGTGGCCGTGTCATGAAGGCCTTTAGCGACGAGGTGGTTCCTAATAAGCAACAACAGTTCTTTTTCAGGGAAGGTGATCCTGGACTGAGCGACCACACTGGCTCTCTGGAGCCACGCCAGAGACACGTCTGTACCAATCAGCAGTGGTTTTCCAGAGATCCTTTCTATCAATTCAGCTGCAAACTTGCAGAACTTGACATGTTCACTGCGTTTGTCCTGGAGCACAGGCTCCTTCATGAGCTGCTGGATGTGTCCGCTGCTGAACAAAGGCAGCTTGCCGATGATCTGTCGGACGGAGCTGGAGCGAGACAGACCCACAAGAGCCTTACAGGCCAGAGCTCGGATCTGATCTGCATCTGTAATGGGCATCTTTACCGTCAGCAGAGAGAGCAGCACCTATAGGACAGAAGGGGAATTAAGTTAATAACAATAACAATATCAATAACAATAACAGAGGCCGTGTAATTGACATACTCGTCTGTGTAGCAACCATTGTAAGGAATGCACAAATTGTCTAAATGATAAGGAAAGATGCTTCAGTGCTTCCTTTGACATTTTCTTTTTCCTAAAAAGAAGAAAAGGAAATACTTCCGCTGCTGCTGCTCAGAGAATAAAATACTCACTGTTCCATAGTTAATGAAAAAGTGAATTTTATTGGTGTTGCCTGCTTTTCTACAGATATATAGCTCAGGTAATACAACAAATGACTGTGCATAGATGATTGATTGTGTCGTATTTTATGTTTACATCAATTACTCCTGGGGCCTTGACCACAATCCACAAGATCGACTAATTAGGGCTTCACTGGGCCTAAGGAGCAAAAGTGTACTATGATGATGATGATTATGAATATTATGATTTTTATTATTAGGATGTAGTTGAATGAATGTTTCCCTTTTTCTGATGGATCAATAATGCACACAACAAATTATTAATGTTCACTGTTGCAACTGCTTGAGAAGAGAGGACTAAGAAGATGTTCCTAAAATTAATCACATGTTTACATAATCACTGAATATGTTTATTTCTGAATTGCAGTGATGGATTAAGTATGTAACAGCATCAACACTGTTAAGAATTTCCAAAAAAATAAACTTATTTTGTTAATCGTAGTGTATCTATTTAGAGATAAACTGTCCTTTAGCTGCAAAGTAAGAATGAACATATGTAAAGCCTGAAACAAAAAATGTTTTGACTATTCATTTGAGAACCATCCATCACTCTTTCTTGTCATAATCATTTATATGAAAGTCATTTGTCTGTATCGGGTTAGCCCTGCAGCATGGGTAACTATGATTATTTGACCCTGTGATGTGGTTGAAGTGGTTTTGACCCACTTCATGGCACAGGTCTGAGGTAAAGTTGGTGCCTCATAGCATGATTGGTGTCTTTGACTAAATCAAAATTTTACAGCCTGACATTTGGTTTAGATTAAACGCATTGGAGGGTTGCACATTTTTGTTTTTCCAGTACAGAAGATGCATCTTTGTATCACCTGTCACAATGCACAATTATAGCTCAAATTTCATGCACCCTATCTTACAGAATTAAGTTAAAGTAACTCTACCTTGATACCATTGTTAGACTGCACCACATTCCACATCTTAATAAGGACACTCTCATTGGCTTTGGTCTGTTGAGGCAGCCGGCGACGGGGTGTGCCTGCAATGAATTTGCCAATGCTGGACATGCGTTTGTCTGGAGCACAGACGCAGTTGATGACAACCTGAAGAGCGGACTTCTGAATCTCTGCATCATTGACAAATACTTCTCCTTCTGCTACTGCCAAAACTATACTCATTCCTGAGAGAAAAAGCATTGGAGCTGGGAACAGATTTTATGAACTACAAGCAAAGACAGTAATAATTTCAATTTTATTGCACAACATTCCCAAAAAAAGGACTCGGCAATCCACAAAACAACCACAGAATGTAATAAATGTTATAATGGCAAAGATGTGTTAAACAAGAAATTTGACACCTTTTCTGTGGAATGGAAATGGGAAACACTCAGTTGGAGCTTATTCTAAATGGTCTTTTAATGAGCTAATCCTCTTTTAAGTCTGCTTGATAACAACTAAAATATTATCCGATTTCTAAATAAAAGTTAAGTTCTGACAGATGGATGTTTGCTAATAGCACCTACCAACAGTGGATACAGTTGATCCTCCCTCATCAAGCACAGCAACAGCCTCAGACAACAACAGCTGAGTCTTTGGAACAACTGTGAGGATACTCAGTATGTCAAGGGCATAGCGCACTGTATCACTCCTGCAGTAGAAGACAAAAAAGAAATAAAATCACTATTAAAATAACCCAATATCTCTTAAAGCACAATAAAAAGGAAAACATTTTCTACAATTAAGAAAAAAATCTAATTTCTTTTCCATACCTGCCATAGTATGTTCTCCAGTCACAGGCAATAGAAATCAGTTGTAAGAGAAGCTGGACACAAGACAGCTTGTGAAAGACCTCTGCTGGTTCCCAGTACAGCCGGAGTGGACCATACTCTATCAAAAACTCCATCATTTCCACCACCTGCTCACGACTATAACTGACTGCCTGGGGAATGAGAAAGAAACACAAATGATCAGTACAGGAAAATAAACTATAAATAATACATTGAAAAATTTTATAGTTTACATGTTACATTTACATGCACATAAGAATTAAGGTGTCCAGTAATGTAAATTACAGTTTTCCTTTCTCCTTTCTGTACCTTGTAGTATGGCTGGGAGTGAATGGGGGCCCCACCCTCTGTGCGCTGCAGGGATTGCTTCACCTGCTCCACCTTGATTGCCAGATGGGCCTCAAAGTACCTGCGCAGGGCCATGCAGGTGTGCTTGGCCGTCTGCCTGCTGGAGAAAATCTCATCATCACTCAGCAGTGCTCCCTGGTCCTCAGGGTTCAGGATTTCCAATGTGCTAATCTGGAAACAACCATAGTAATACACAAGACGCGCAAGTTATATTTTGTTAAATTGACATTGCAAGGTCCATACGCAGTGGACTGCTGCTTTGTCATACCAGATTCACGAGACGTCGGAGGCCATCCTGCTTGTCGAAAAGCTCCAGGACGGCACGGAAAGAAAAGGAGATGGAGAAGAACATGGTGGCATGGCAGCAGCCAGATGCATGTGAGCATTCCAGCAGCCACAGAGTGTAACCAACCACATCTGACAGGATGGAGTGGGGCAACATGCACACCTTGAGGGGACACAACAATGAATAAAACTGAACTCCTTCTAGAGCTAAATGGTAACATTTTTCTTCAAATACCTGAATATTAATATAAAATGTTTTTGTACATAATCTGTCTGGATCTATGCAAATTTCTATAAATTATGTTCTGACCCAATCAACACTGTATCCCTATGAAAGGAAAATAATATGTGCGGATAATTTCAAGTTTTGATAATTTTATCAATAAATTGTTAAATAGTTATTTATCAAGATTTCACAAAATGTATCATCATAACACAATATAATGACTGTCTTTGATTTAATGTCACGTTATCTTTAGCACATGCACTTAAACGCACAAAAAATGGTCACATTTACGACAGAAACCGTATTACTGTGCATTGGTGCATCTGTGTGTTAGCGTTATACCCTCTCCATCGCATCCTGATTATAGGCAAGGTAGTAGAGGCACAGAGACACTCCAGTAGCAGCCATGGATGGCCTGGGAATTTCCAACAACTTCTGAACTCCTCCATGAGCTACAAACTCTGCAGCAAACTTCTTGTGCAGCAGCAAAGATGCCAGGTACTGTTCAGTGACAAAAAAGTAAATAAAACTGAATAAAGAGCTTGACTTTGTGTTTGGGCACCATGTAGTGTCATCTACAGGAAAGAGTGTTTACCTTGAGAGCTTCAAAGGTGAGCTGCACATCATTGGTCTGCTTCAAATCCATATAATGCATGAGTAGCTCACGAGCTCCCATCTGCATGAAAACTGCCAGCAGCTGTGGTAGTTGAAGGAGTAATGGGCACAGAGAATGCAATAATGGTGACAATTTGCTTTTCTTTGAAATACGCTGAATGTATGAATGAATATATGCTAAAACCTATGGTAAATCATCCAAAACATACTTTAAAAAATCTAAAATAAAGCTCGACAGTCTTGATACCCAACAGGTAACCTTTCTAAACTGTATTTTTGAAATGCATAAGTTTAAAATGCTGACATCTGCTGGTAAGTCTGTGACAAGGAAAACAGAAACAAATTGTTTTCAATGATGAGGTGGTCTAAATGCTGCAAAATCAATTTTTTGACATGGCTTTTAGGTAGTCATACTTATTTACCAATCTGTGGGTTATTATCGTGATACATTACTTTACTAAATAAATGTCAGAAAAATTGTGAAAATGGCTAGGTATACCATTCCACAGCCCAGTTTTATTAAAACAGCATGTTTAATTCTTAACATGAGTCCAAAAGATTATCTGTTTTACATAAAATATAACAAGGAAAAGAATGATATTCTTTTATTTTTATAAACTTTACAATGTTTGGCATATTTAGGTTTAGAAAAAGACTGATATCAAAATATTTGAGTAATTTTAAGTTAACTGGCTAATTGTTCTACTAATTGTTCTAAATTTTAACTGCTCTAAATTTTACTACAGTGTGCAGGCTGATGATAATGGACCAACCTCCTGATACTCCCCCAGGGGAGTGAGATACTGCAGAATGAGCCTCTGCTCAATCTCCGGGGTCAGAGGGTACAGATGATAGTTGTTGCCAATAACCCAGGGGCTCATCTCTGACCAACTGCTGTTGGAAAGTTCGCTGAAGTTTCTTTCTGGCTCTGGTAAAGAGAAATTTAGCTTCTGTTTTGAAGTCCTTCCAGTCTCCCTCTCTGCCTTCCTTTTCAGGTAACTGCTACCATCAGACATGCCTTGGTGTATCAGTGAACCTGGGGCAGACATCGGCTTCATCATAGTTTTAACTGCAGAGTTGGCACGGCTGCTGGTCTTATGAGGGGAGCTGAGACGAACAGAAAGCTCGTTTTCAGTCTCAATGGTTGACAAGGGAATTTCACCATCCTCTTCTGGCCCCATGCTCTCTTTTTCAGCTCCATTTCTGTCCGGTGTGAAGGATTTGTCTTCAAAGCCACCATCAACAGCCTCCTCATCCAATGGTAGCAAAGGCTCACTCAGAGTCTTCCTGGGGCTGGGCCTTTTGAGTTCCCTTTTGTTTTCAGCATCCTTATCTTGAAGCTCACGCAACCGATGCAGCATCAAAGGCACCTGTCAAAGTAAATGTTGATGGACAGTTGCTTATTCACACCACCTACTGATAATTATTCTGAAAGTGATTTTCTGATGCTATAAGTAGTCTATAACTATGTGCATTCACATAATTCATTCATTTAAAATTGATATTTGAGACTGCAGAATTCCCTACTGACCAAAACGGAGTTCTCCTCCCTGTAGTTTGCTGCAATGTCCTGGTTCTCCATGGCACCTGCCAACAAGCCTGTGCCATAGATTCTGAGAGGCTGCTCAGCCTCCTGAGCCCACTTAAAGAGCCTCTCAACTATTCCATCCTAAGAAAGACAAGCAAACACCTATTTGAACAAATTCATTAGATAAAACACACAAAAGCAGGCAGTTAAAACAAAAATTGTGTTTTTTAAAAAGTTGTAAAATGTAATGAACTTGCAGGCTAGACTATGAAACGACAAACAAAAAACTAATTAAATGGTATGTGCTGTGAGACACATGAATTCGAGGGTAACGTGGCTTTCAAATCCTAATTAATAACGGTTTATCAGCAAACACAACCAGAGCAGCTCTGACTGAACTATCTTCACCATACTCCACTTTTATCCATTTGAAGATAACTTTGGTCATATTCTAAATCAATCACATTTTAAACAATCTCTATATGCCCCCCATATGCATACCTGTAGAGCTCTTATTGTTAAATTGTCATTATTGAAGATTGTTGAAAAATGAGTCATTAACAAAATTGATGAAGTTATCCTTCAATACCAAAGACAGCAGAAGAATCTTGCAGCTTACCCTTTATTGCTGTAATGATAATTACCGTACCTTTTAAAACTGAACAAATCATCTTGAATATGCATCACAGATATTACTGGCATATAATGGAAAAAAATTGTTTGTACAAGAAAAGAGAAAAAACTAAATGCTCTTAGCCCATGATGAAGTCAAGAATAACATACTTTTTCTTGAAAGACCACAGCTGTCTCCAATCCAGGCATGATATTCTGAAGCAGGCGACAAGCTGCAGCATTGAGGGAAAATTCCCGGCTGGTCATCACATAGCTATTCACCAACTATGAAGGGAAGATGTTAAAAATGTGATTAATAATAACCTCCTGAGTATAACACAACAAAATTATGCATGTTGTTTTGTACAATAACAGTCTCAATGTAGTCCATCCATTCTTACTGTGTTCATGAAGTCATCATTCTTAAACAGGATCTTGAGCAGGTGCCCTAAAACACATTCTGGGTCAGCTCTCCCTAGTGGCGAAGAGGTAAATGTCAAAAGCATGCATTCAAAACATTCAAATCTACCATTAGCTTGCTATTAATTCTTCTGTATTCATACCAGGATGTCGATCATCAAAAGGGTCTGGATCTGCTTTGTGGTATTCCTCTGTCTCCTTCTCTACAAGCTCTGAGATTCTAAACAATAAAGCACATTAAGACATTTAACCACCTTTACGTTAACTCATCCTAATGACACCACGGAAACAATCATAACCACTTACTTAGTGAGGATGTTAACCAGTTCCTGTGTACTGCCTTGTTGATCCCTCTCCCACTGTTCTAGAAGAGCAGTCAGCTCTGCCTTGGAGTCCACACTGGCAGATGCTGATGCCATAACGCTGCCTGTCAGGATGTTTAAGTGTACATTTTATTCATTTATACCAGGGTATTGGAATTATTTAAGGTTTTACTTAATGCTCCAATATGCTATTTAAGAATGACACCTAATATCATTCTACTCTATTTTACCCACCATTCCCTCCCCTTGCTCCGCTAGTCTCTTCTATTATCTGCTACACTTTATTCATTATCTTTACTTTATTATCTCATTACAATAAATCAGAATATTGCAAAATCCTCGATTCAAGCAGAAATACTTGGTTAGATGGATAATCCTAGCTTGAAAAGCTTTAGAAGCCAATACGTCTGTATTGCTTCTAATGCTGTTCTTTCAGTCTCACTTCACAGACAGACATCTCTCCAAAATAAAAGTCTAAAAGTAGTATATAGTAGCTATATATTGTATATTTAGTATAAACTAGTCCATGCAAAAATAAAATTGCTCCTGTGAGTGTTGCTTTTACATATATGCTCATCACAATTTATGTCATTAAAGTATTATTAGTGTGTTATTTTAAAATATAAATTCAGTTAAATGGCTTTGAATTGGAGACAACAGCTGCTAAAAAAATTACAAACATCAAGGTAGCTGCCAATTCATTCTTCAACAAACTCATTTAGCTGTCTAAACAACCTCTTTATATGGTTGACTGATTAAATTTATGACCAAGAAGCATTCTTTTATTCGCTTATAATATGTGTTGTATGCAAAAATCTTAGACCTTTTTGCTTAAAAGCAAATAAAAAACTGTCAAATAAGTCAAATAAGTGGAATAAAGAGTAAGAAGCAGATTCGCTCTACCGATTCACAAACATCACAGAGCTCAGTGTGCAGGTGCAGCAGCCCTCCAGGGACTGCAACTGTCACACGTAGTATTCAATTATAACTTCTCCTTTTAGCATACATATTAAAAAACTTTAGCAGACTTTATAGTTTCATTATGAACTATTATCTCAACTTAAACACTTGGCATGTCATCCTACATTCACTTACAGCCGATCCTTAGTGTCACATGCAGCTGCAAACTCAAACACTGCCTGTTGCGATTTTTGACTAGCATACACTGTGGCTAATCAAGCAGCTAATCTACTTAGCTGGCCAGCGACACTATAAAAGCAGTCACTTTGTCTTCTAGTCAAAGAGTTAACATTAAGCCCGAGGTGTCTGGGCTTATTGCGTCGGATTGAAATCATAGTCGAACCACTAACATTGGCCCGAACAGGTAACCTTACACTATGGTATTAGCTAGAAACATCGCAGGTAAACCAGGCTATGTAGCTAACATGCTAACGTTACCTCCGGGATCCGGTTAGTTCTTCTTCTGTTTTGACAAATTTACAAAGACTTGTGCCCAGCGATGTCAGTCCAAATCTGATAGTGCCCAAATGAATATCCACGTATCGATCTCCCTGTCACAGACAATCTTTAATTTGCATCATTGCAGCTTTGTGTTCACGGTTTATTATCATTATTGCAAACACGTTCTTCTCGTCATTCCATGAGCGACCGTCTTCTTTTGATGACGAAACAATTTATTAGCAAAACATCACGGTTCCATTTAACCCAACGCAATTTTTGAATCTTTGTTTCCACCAGTGTTTCGACATAGTTTTGTTTTGTGTGTTTCTACCTAACATTGTTTTGGTAGATTGGACGTGTATTTAGATATCTGTCTATTTCCAGTGTGGTCAAAGTGTGCATTGTTGAATTGAGAATGAAAAAGAATACAATATATTCAAATTGCTGATTTATTGGAAAGTATAACAAATTTTTATATTTCAAGTTCATAATCATATAACAATATATTCAAACAAAAATAACGCATTGCCTTGATATCAAACTGATTACTTTGAACACCTAATTATCATATGCTAATGTGATTTTTTTTTTTAAATATGTGAAATAAAAATTAAGCATTATAGCCCTGTAAGAAAAATCTGGATTAGGGGCGAATATATATGATTATATTATATATTGTGTTAGTGGTACTTAAAATTACTTGCATCCTGCACCTAAATAGAAGTACAAATACAACAAGTGAAGTCCTTGTAACTTAGTTTAAGTAAGTAACACAATTATATATTATAACATTACATTTTTTTTTAAGTACTGCATATGTTTGTATATAAAAAATGTCATTTGGAAAATAATGTAACTGTAAAAAAAAAAAAAAGCACAATATTGACTTTTTTCTGGTGTAGAAAGTGAAATTGAAAAAAAAAATAAAAACAGTAAACACTAGTAAAGTTTCCATGTTGTACTTGATTACAAAATGAGCATTCTGAGCATCAAAATATAATAAGGTCATAACTGCCCACATGTCAGGGAGCCCTTCAAGATGAAACTGAATATCTATGGCTTGTAGTGGGGGCAAATTGTATGACTACAACCAATGTAATTACATGACTGTACAGCAACAGGTAGCAGGGTAGTCGTCTGCATTAACTTGGAACTCGTTTCCATAAACAAAGTAAATGTGTGATTTCCCTTTCCACGAGTAGAACACCTTCGTAATGGGAATCAGCTCTATGGTTTGACGCTGCAGACAAACAGAGCAGATACAAAATGACATAAAACCAATATTAGGCTTTAAGCAAAGTCCAGTCTAAGCAAAATATTTGTATATTTTAAATAAATATTATCAATACCTGTTGTAAAATGCGTGACGTCTGGGAGAACTTGCTCAGGTGTTCACTCACAAGGCGCTGTGCAGCATTCACCACTGCAGGATCTGGAAAGCCCATCACTGGGTATACCTGTATAGGGTGATCAGATAATTTGAATTAGTGGTAAATTACTATCATATATCATGTTGTTTGTTTATTGATTTATAAGGACACATTTATGTTCACAAAAAGTAATATAAGCCTTAATTAAATTGTAACAACCACTGCATTGATTAAGAACACAACTGAAATTTAATCTGTGTAGATATATTGTAAATTAAGGTAAATGTGAAAAATAATGTCTAACAATATATGGTATCACAAAGTTCAGCAAGTCAAGTAAAAAGTTCCTCAAGAAAAGCTAAGCATTTCTATGCATGTATTTCTTGTGAACACTGAGAAAGAAAACAGTCTTTTACCATGTACTGAGAGTCTCTCAAAAGTTCTTTGCCAGACACCTTGCTAAGGTTGTTAACCTGCAATCCACTCATCTGCTCCACAACATAATCATCAGAGTTGTTGGTCCTGAACGCATACAAATAAAGTAAGTAACAATCAACCATTGATGCTGATAATCTTCAGATCATATTCATTCATTTTGTCAAAGCTACAATATGCAACCTAAAGCTACAGTACAGTATGTATTTTTTGAGTAGAAATATGCTCCAAAACTATGCATGCACTAAAATATCATCTATACATTGGTATCAAACAATATTTGTCTTTTTGACTAGTATCAGCTTATCAGCAAATAAGGTGGCAGAATACGACAATTGGTGTGCACCCGTCCAAATTTGTATTGTGGAGAGGTGCCATCAATGCCTGAAAGGAAGTCAGACTCACAGAACTGCACTGGCAGCAATGCAGAGCACTCATCTGAATGTTTTTGTGTGAGGCTCACTCTTCTAACCAATTAGAGAATCTTAACAGTTTTTTCTTGATTAGTAAGTTTTGCAGCATTCTTTACCCAAATCAATACACTCTTGAAAACATACTGTTCAAATAACTTTTCAAGAAGAAATCATTGAAACTAATTAAGCTTCAACAGCACCTCACCACATTAAGATACATTTTGGAGCATGTTTTTAAACAAACAAAACAATAAAAAAAGAGTTACATAAATGAGACATAATTTATAGATAAACCATACTAAAGAAACAGCACCATTTTACTGTGAGGCTGATGTAAACCAGAAGCTGTCCTTTTCCACGACATGTGTCGCATTGCCTCGATCCTTGCCCTTGACAGTGGCTGCAACTGTTAAAGAATACATGTTATTTAACAATAATATGCTTTAGCAAAAAGCAAACATTTCGTTGTTTACAAATGTTTCTTACTTATGCTTTACATGTATTAGAAATCTATGATTGCTGCTTACTTGTCCCTCCCTCTTCCATTGCAGTGGTGGCATCGATCACTGCCACGGAAACCAGATCCATTGCAAACCCAACAAACTTTCTGAGAAGATCAAGAAAATAAAACGTATCACCATGTTATGTAAGTAAACATGTTAATGTAATCTTTACATGGATTCTGTGAAAATTACTTACACTACCAGCGCCAGCACATTCTCTGCAAGGTTTTCGTGCCATTCCCAAACAAACATGGCAGCTCTGTAGATGAAATGATTCTCATCAGGAACGAATACAGTGTAACTGTGATTACAAACCCATTGTATATTATGCAGTATTCATTATTTTACCTTCACTGATGATGTGTAGGGAACCTTGATAATCTGTTTGCCATCCACAAAGAAATTTGGTGTTTGAGCAGGAATATCCCAAGGCCCTGGAGGTGGTTGGGATAAGGCATCCACTGACTGACCTGGTTTACATTAGATAGCATATTAGACTGTCACAGAGGAGTCATCCAAAAAGATTACCGACAGCCAAACTAGGGTCAAAACAATTTATTGCCATTTTTTTTACCATTATCTGACATTTCATAATCTAAATTAATATTTAAAAAGAAAGTCAACAAATTATTCAAACATCAAAATGACTTTACAGATCATAACGAAACGATTGATAAAGTAACAGTAACGTACCATTGTATGGCTCATGACTCCACTCTGTAGATCTTGTTTCAGTAAAGGTTTCAAGGCGATACTAAAACAAAACCAAGGTGGAAGAATAAACCAAATAAGATCTTTCTTGCACTGTCTGATTATATTAAACAAACAAACTGGTAGCACTGTTTGAACATTCGTGTATTGAGCATGCAATATCTACCATTCAATCGGTTACTCCTTCTTCTGTGTGTTTTTTTTAGAAACACATGCCAATATAGACCTATTCTCACCCTGTATGTATTGAATGCCTCCATATTTGTGATCACACCATCCTTTGCTGGTGCTGAACTGTAGCAACACTTCCCAGCTGCAAACTGCACAAATGCATTCCGGGCAGTGTCTTCGGATATAGATGGGATACTGTCGGTGGTGAAGGGGATGAGATACTGCATGTCATAAAGTTTAATCTTTTAAGAGGAAGTCATAGTTGTCAGAGCACCTGGAAACACTGGGATTTCTTTAATTCCTGAATCACATGATGATTAATATTACGCAACTGCAATTGCATTGCTGTTGCAATACCATGTTGAAAGAAGGGGGAATCATTTGAACCTTACTTCCACTTAGTTTGTTCACTTCCAGGCACAGGCTGAGGAGCTGGAAAAGCAGGCATTGGGGGCGGAAGAAATCCACCTACAACGATTTTAAAAAGTTTAAACAATGTCATTGTTTTATGCTTAGACAAATCATTCCTCATGCTTTTTTTACGTATAGCAGTACAGACGGTCAACTAAACTACATTAGCTAACACGAAGTGTTCCGAATGTTTTCTTGCGAGCGGACATAAAACATCAGGAACACATTTCAGAACCCCTACTAACTTATGACCTCTGCAATAAATACTAAAGTCTCCAACAAACACCCGTTGTTTTTGTTGCTTTGAGGTTGCACCAGAGCTGCAGGACTGGACTGATTTGGTTTTATCACTGTGTAAACATGTCTATTGAAGAGTATATGCTGAATACTTTACCTCCTCCTCCTGCCGTGGTCCCTTCATATCCTGGCATGCTTTCAAACATGGTGGCTGGAGGAGCGCTGGGGCCATGGGATTCAGCTCCGGCTGGGGCAAACATTGCTAAAACAACCATGAAGAACAACTGAGCCATATATTTGTTATATATGTAAAGAGTCCAAGTTTTACACAAACTGCTAACATATACCACAATTAAATATGAAATAAAGCTTCAAATTTAAGACCAAGAAAATTAGTACAGATTAATTCTACCGTACCTGCGTCGTAATATCCGATAAATTATCAATTTTTGAGTTGCACACATTTCTATACGGCAGCGTTCACGACCGTGTAAGTGTACAAGACTTACCAGGACCCCCCGTGTTAGTTTCCATTCTGAGAAAACCCGCAGCTACAGATTTGAGACTCACAAACAGAGCGTCGCCCTGTAAACTGTCTACAACTTTTCACGGAGCATAAATACAGTTCCTGATACAGCACTGCCTCCCACCAAGCCTTCACGTCGAAGTCACGTCAATAGCTCTGGTTCAAACAAAAGTGTGAACCAGAGCTCTCCTGTTACATGCATGGTGTGTATTGCCCAAACGGAAGTGTGCGATTGTAACACAATAAACGGCTCTACATCAGTTTCATAATAAATACTATCATAGTGTAGAAAAGTTAAATTACACATCAATCAATCTTACCGGGGGCCCCTTGTGCTGCTGGGACATAACCGGGGTTGGCATATCCGTAGTTTCTGTTCTGGCTGCAACGGGTATCAAAAGTTAGGCCCACAAGATTTGCATTAAAGTATGATACGTTTGGTTAAGATTAAACTCAGAAACACAACTGTCACTCACCTCATAATAGGTTGCTTCTCCATATAAATCGGCGTTAAGCGACTAAACAAGAAAATACAAACCGTTCAACTGGTATCAGTAAATTATACGTGCTGTAAGTTAGACAGTATATTATCAATTATCATGTGACAAAAAGCCAAATGTTTTACCTTTCCCACACTCCACCCACGTCAGCTGACACTTTTCTTCCTATTTCGAGAGCTTAACAGGAACGAAGCTCAGCTTTTTGTGGTGTTTTTGGTTCGTGTTGTGTTGAAGCAGACTTTAATCTTCAGTTAACAAAAAATGAAAGCGACCCCAACCACATCTCAAGTATTCAGGAAGTGCGTAACAATCTTCCCATAAGCAGTAAACGCATTTTTACGGTGAACGTAAAGATGTTTAAAACATGCAGTCAATAACATATGCGTTACGAGAATTGTTGTGTGTGTATAAATAACCTATTATTAAAACATAAACATGTCAAGTCCCGTGGACTACATTTATCTCACAGTCCTGGTAGACGGTTATACTGATACAATACAAGACCCATAAGCCTTTGCAAGACTCGCGGAAGTCCTTTTCTTTCCTTCCGCCATCGCTGCAGTCCCTTTTGGATTGAGATCGGCGGGTGAGTTGATACAATCTATATTAATCCTAACAATCTGAGGCATTATTTGACAATCCCGGGACTTCTTATTGTTCATATAAGCTCACTGTGTAGGTGTTGGATAAAAGTGACAGTTTTATTTGTTCATATGAGCTTTTTATGTGTTCACTGGGACGGAGATCGCTTGTCAGTGCTCTCGCTGTAAAGTAGGGTAGTGATATTCATTAAAGGCCTAATCTGTATATCATGACTTTCATATAAACACTACAGAATATCGACTATACGTTGCAAACATATGACGTGTGAGAATCTTATTTTTTTAGGCCAAACTGATCAGCAAACTGGAGTACGGTACAGTAAAGTAGTGTAGCATGGCCGGCTAGCTAAACATTGTCCTGTTGAAGCTAGCTAGCTAGTTAACGTTGGTCAACACGTTTATCCTGAGCGTCACTTCGCAGAAACGTTAATGAACACTTAGTTCATTGCTGAAGGACATAGGCAAAGTGATTGTTATGTCAGTAAGCGATAGTGTTGTATAGAAAGTTGGCAGTAATGCCGTTGATTTCAAGAACCTCCACATTTTTTCAGTGTTACCCTGGCTAGTAAATATATGGCTTGAGAGTTAATGTTGGTCATTGATGTATTTATACTGATACATTTGCAGATGTGTAAAGGGTGTTCTGGATTAATTTCATAAGAGATTGACATGACCATGCTTTACTTGTTGTTACTTTTGGTTTTTGATTTTCTGTCCATAGTCACCATGGCAGCCCTCAGACCCCTCACAAAGCCCAAGATTGTCAAAAAGCGAACCAAGAAGTTTATTCGCCATCAGTCTGACAGATATGTCAAGATTGCGGTAAGTTTTCAACTACAACATGAAAAGAACATGCATTAGCATACCCTTGTGTTTTAGAGGTGTCCATCAGTTTCTCTGATTGAATTACTTGGTTTGGAAAAACCCAGAAGGTAGCAAAGACTTGTCTGACCTTGTGGGTGAAACAGGCTAATTTTGTATTTATTTATTTATTACAGAAACCCTGTGGGTTTTAGGTTTTGGTGATGTTTACACACCAATGTATGACGACAAAATGGGCAAAAACGGGGGCTAGAGACAAGTTTGTTTTGGTAATCCTTTTTCATATCTTCTACAGAAAAACTGGCGTAAGCCCAGGGGTATTGATAACAGGGTCCGCAGGCGGTTCAAGGGCCAGATGCTGATGCCCAACATCGGTTATGGTAGCAACAAGAAAACTAAGTACATGCTCCCAACTGGTTTCAAGAAGTTTCTGGTGCACAATGTCAAGGAGCTTGAGGTCCTGATGATGAGTAACAAGTAAGTTATGTATACACTAACAAACTTATGTAATTTACTGTGCTCCACACATCATATCTATTGGTATGAGGTTTGTCCATGGCTTGTGATGTTTTAAGATATTTTTGAATACCTGTTTTGAGACTTTCTTCCACTTTAGTATTATAGAAATAGTCTTTGTAATTTAGAAGTGTTTAAAGAATTATAAGGACAAGTGAAGAAAATGTAATTACTGTTCCAAAATGAACACTATACGTTTTTAATCTAGTAATGGTAAAGTTTAATGTCTTTGCATTAAATCTTCTCTTTGTAAGTTCAGTGAGCACATACTTGATAGAGGAATAGATTGGCATGTCCAGGATTATCCCCTTTTTTGTCAGAAGTTTTTGGATTTGAAAAAAAAGTTTTGTCCATTTATTGAACATGTAGAGCATAATTTTTAAACTTGGCATTTCATTCAAATTTAAAAATTTTAATGTGTAGTCCATATTTTGCTTTTAGTGGATTTATGGAAACACTAGTCGGTTTTATCATTAAGGATTAATACTGTGGTATAACTACAGGGCTGTGATCGGGAAGCACACAGAAGCATTTAACAGCACCGCTTTTGTAGCAGCCTGTCACGAAATGGCAATCTTAGACAATTGATGCTAAACCTCAACAACTCACTTAAATCAAGTTATAGTTAGTGCAAAGCAAAGGCATTTGTATTACTGCTGTCTAGTAACCCCGATGATTTTGCTGCTTGTTATAGGTTGATCAAAGGTTGAACAAAGCTCTTTCTATCTTAGAAAGAGCTTTGTTTACCTGAATTTAACTGTGAAACATAGTGGTACTTACCAGTGTTCAGCCAATTTTAGAGGGGAGACTAAATTGATTTGATCTGCATGCTGAAAGAATTCTACAGCAGATCAAGAGTGACAGCATGCTTATAGGTGAGTGCTAGGACAGTAATTGATAAATTTGCAGCTACAAAAAATAATATAAAATTATCTATTGCGGTGTGGGTTTAAATACCTACCACACTGATTTACACTAAAGTTGTTAATATATACAGAGGATAATAAACTACAAATTGTGAACCATGTCTAAAATCTCCATAACTTTGAAGTTGTGGGGTTTTTTTTGTTTTTTTTTTTCATGTTTTTTTTTTTTTTGTTTTTTTTTTTGGAACTCCCAAAGACAAGCAGTCTAACTAAACTGTTGGGATCTGTATTGTTGAAGGGCAAATTTTTGGGGGGTCTTTGTCCCCACATCTACTGGCAATGTCAGTATTTAGCATGGCAGGTTTGATCGGTTAAGAAACTAATTAGCAAATGTGGAAGAAGCCAGACTTGAGATTGAATTTTTGAAGCATTGTGAGACCAGGTCTCCGTGATTAAACCAACTCTAAGAATTGTTTTCTTAGACTTTGTGATATTGATTAAAAAAACATCAGTTTTAAAAAAAACTTTATTGCTGGTCTCGGACACACATGGCTACTCTGTATTTAATCATGTAATGTGTTTAACCACGTGTTACAGACAGTACTGTGGAGTTTGTAATTAACCTGTTGACCCTTGTTTTTTTAGAAACTGAGGATTTTACTATTCATTCTACACAGAACTGCAGTTACAGATCAGTAATTGTGTATTCACCTGTAAAAGCAGAACATGATGTTTGCACAACGGAAGTGAGGAGTATATTAAAGTCAACCCCTTAAAAGCTTATATGATTGGTCTGCAAACCAAGAGCTATATTTACGAGGTGATTGCTTGCTGCTAAATTGGTTGATTTGCAGATTTGGTTTTGAAATTCATGTCCAGAACATGCTTATTTATGTTTGTGGAGTCAATTCCCTAACAAATTGCTGCTTGAAATTTCACTTTGGCAGTTTTTCATTTCCCTTTTTTGTGTGTTTGTGTTGTCTTTTTAGTAACCAACCCTTTATTTTTGTAGGACTCACTGTGCTGAGATCGCCCACAATGTCTCCTCCAAGAACAGGAAGCTGATAGTGGAGAGGGCTGCTCAGCTGGCCATCAAGATCACCAACCCCAATGCCAGACTCAGGAGTGAAGAGAACGAATAAACTGGTTGTTCAAAATAAATGTTCTAAAATGGAAACTGACTCATGGATCATTTTGTCTGCTCTTCATTGCTTGTCAGGATTGTCGCACAAGGCTGAAAAGAGTCTGAATTTGTGAAATGTAGTGTCAATTATGGCTTGAAGAGGTAGAGTTTTGTATTTGAAAGAATTCTATGCAAGTAATAAAGCCCATCCAGATAGCTTTAGATTTAGCCTACCATTTGTTGGACAAAAGGCTGTCCTCCTTGGTTAAATAGGGTTATTACACACCTTTAGATAACCGGGTGGTGGAACAGTACAGAAAGATATGGGTATGTTTCTATAAATAAACCAATGTTATGGATACTTGTAGAAATAATGAACATGGGCAGGGACGCTCTCCATGTATCAGATATATAAACATATAGATATACTCAGAAGTGCTAAATTGGAAGAACAAGGACTAACTGCACTAACTGTTTTTTATATAATTGAGTTACAGGTACAAGATGTGGCATTGCACCTCTGTTATGTTGAGGACATGATAAACAGTAAAACTGGTACAGCAAGGCTGAGACAAGTAGCTCACTGACTTGTAGTCCACAGTATGGATGATTAAAGGTTGAATCAAACGCAAAATTCCTTCATAATGCATGATTACATCCTGCAGGTGGCTTTTTGAACACTGTTACAACATGCGAGCTGTGCTGTTTAGACTATTCAGTAGCTTTTATTTTGATAAATGTAATGAGAGGAGAGCAGATTGTGATAATCACAACTATACCTGCAGTGTGTGAGAGACGTTTACCGGAAAGTCACACAGTACTGTAATACTGCAGCCCTGCTGTATTAAATTAGCCAAATTTAAACTTGAGTATTTCCATTTGATGTTTTTTTATTCCTTTACATTAAAATATTTTGGAGCCATATTGTCCATCTTACAACCTTGGCCTAAACAGCTTACACTAAACTACAGAGGAGGGCTGTGGCATGGGATTGGCAGAAACATCCCTAGCTGTTTGGGTTATAAACTCACTAGCCACTTTATTAGGTACACCTGTACAATCTAATGCAATCCAATACAGCAGCTCTGCCATAAATTCTACTTTTACAACAATAATTTCTCAGTTTTTACTTGATTTTATTTATTATTGAGGTCGTAGTGTACTGGAGTGCATTATAAGAAAAGGAGTCTCTAGCCATCCAATTTAAAATGAATAAAGGGGATAAAACTTTAGAGAAGCAAAGGGCTTTGGACAAAATCTACAAAGACCATTTACAGTTTAAACATCCTGGTCCTACAGGAATTGTCAATGCAAAGTTTCAATACGATACAGCAGAGAAACAACATGCACATAATCTGAGTTTCATTTACAATCCACAAAGTGCTTCTATGACTGATGGTACAACAGAGGATGCAGAATGTCATGATCAACTTCTGGAATATGATCCATCTGTATGTTACATTTGTTAACAGTGTCTGCTGTGGTTATAATGAACTTCATTTTAACTACAATTAAAATGTGTCGGTATTAATTCTATTATTCAAATAAAATATCACTGTGTAATTATTATTAATTATATTATAGTTTTACATTTTAAGTGTTCTTATGACATTTTTATACTTTCATTGGAGTAAAAACAAAAAATAGGAGTTTTACATGTAACAGAAGTATTCATAATGTAGTATTGCTACGTATATACTACTTGTTCAGGCACCAAAGCCATAGGCAGTTTAGTTGCTGGTTTTCTGTAAAAATCTTTGATGTGTAAATTTGGTTTAGGTCCCTTTCAACCAGCATAATATAAAGTTAGAATAGAGCCAGGAATACATTCATGTGCTTAAATATCTTAGGCATCATGTATCCATGTGTTTAGATAAATCATCAGTTGAGACACTTATTCAATTGTTTTACTTGTAATATCAAGAAATTAAACAGAACACTATCAAAAGTCATGGCTTTGAAGTGGCCAGCTCACACTGAATATTGTTTTGTGATGTTCGGAGCTGGCTCCCTGCAGAGAAAGTTTCCATTGCATTCTGGCAGGCAAGCTGTGCCCCACAGCCCTGAGCCCTCTGCCATCTGTTCCTCTGAAACTGACATTGCCGAGATGCAAAAACAACGTTTATTTAGCCAGTCAGCTTGTGGCTGTTTGGATGTCGAAGTGAGTTACAAATTATGGTTGGTGGAAAAACAAAACAGGCACAGGGTTGTATTTGAATTTTGGTCCACCTGTTTCTGCAGCAGGCAAGGAATACTCACCTGTGAGCACTGGAAGTTCTCCAAAGAGGGAGCAGAGCATGCATACAAGCAGCTGGCCAAGCCGCAGAGACTGAGCTGTCTGAGAGTAGTGAGAGTGTCAGGAAGAGGACAGAATCCATATTTTCCTCATCACTGGTCAGAACATGGACATGTCAGCAAGGGTAATGTTTGGAAAGGGGCGCCTCACTCACAGGGAGCTCTCCTTCGCCTTCCCTCAGACAGATTCCCAGAGGAAAGGCGGTCGATCTGCGAGGGGAAAGAGGAGGATGTTCTCTTTTTCTGTCAGATGTCGACTTGGCATCATCAGAGGGAGAACCAAAGGTAAAACCTAATCTACCAAAGGTAAAACCCAACTTTAAGGTGTGTTTATATATATAAAAAAACCTACTATATATATATATATATATATATATATATAGTAGGTTTTTTTTCCAGTTGACATTTTCAAAACAAGACATATGAAGAGTTTGAAGTGAAATATGTCGCTATAGAGGTTATAATTGTTTACAAATGCTTTACCATAATAAACACAATGTTCTTACTGCTTATAACTGCTACATGGGTGATTAATAAAGTGTTAATAAAGAAGACTTTAATTGCTTGTGCAAAATGACTTGACTTTCACAGGTTTATCTGTAAAGTAAGTGAGGTTTTATTTATAAATGTCCTATTCCCTGAGCTAATTAAAACCAAATTAATATGTTTTTTGTTTGTACATGGCCTGAATTAGCTTCCACTAAAATCTAAGCTTGGTGTCAACTGACCTTAAAGGTGGACACTGAAAAATGAGCGTGTATGACACATCCATATCCTCTGGCCCCTTTATTTGTCACACACTGATCTGTGCTGGCTGACATGTGGCATTACTCATTCTGGTTTTCAAATATACACTTGTAACTGGAGCTGATCACCATGAGATGGCAGTGTGGTCAAGGTTGCTATTCAGGCCTTTCTTTAAGAAAAAGCCACATTGTCTGAGTTAAATGACATAAAATAAAATATGGTTAAATATTATTAATAATTATCATAACCCCTTGAGATACCTGCACCTTTTTAGTCTTTTCAAACTGGGCTTTTCTTTCAGATCATCCCTAAGATCTGCTGGTATGCCGAAGTCAATGCAAAAATCCCGCATTCTTAATGTAGTCATTACATTATCACTCATTCTTCATCAGTAATGTTGTTTTCTGGAGAAAGTGCAGAAGAGTAAGTTTTCTACACAACCCAATGTTCGCCACCCTGTTCTAAGAGGTTTTATCAGTCCAGCACATTGCTCTGTCTCCCGATTCTCTTTATTCTTCTGGAAATTAATTAGTCTCGCTCTGAAAGACTACACTGGCTCACACTGTACATGGATATTGAGGACAAAAGTCTCAAAGGAAATTATCTACACCAAGGTGTATTGTGTCCACTGGAACAGCGGACTAATTAGGCCCTATGCAACAGTCGGGAAAAACATGGAAAAGTTAGTTTGTAATTCTTTTACACACCTAGAAAATTGTCAGGTGTAAAGTTGAGGGTATAACTTTATGTAGTTTTGTGAGCTGTGTGGTTGGTCTTCTTTCAGGGAGGCTGGAGGAAGGTGTCTGTTGTTATTGGTGGCTGCAGTGAGGGTCAGGAGGCGTTAAGACTTGTGTGCAAAACAAATGGTCAGGTGTGGTGACTGATCAGTCACCAGGTCCCTCAGTGTGGAGGGGTCTGAGTGGGCCTAAGATTAGGAGGGGTCCTTTTTCCCTCCTGAAGGGGAATCATAGTGTGCCAGGCTTTAGAACACATGCAGTTAATTTTCATTCAATTTCAGTCAATTTATCAGATGCTAAATATTCCCTTTGCTGCTTCTCTTTGCATATCATTTAGTAATTTTCACATCATCACAGTCTAAATCTGTCACCACTGCCCTGTGCTCAGCAACTGCATATTTTGAATGTATTTCAGCTGTTAGATATTTTCTCAAACAGGCAGCTGTACTTGAATAGGAATTTTGAATATGCATTTGCTATGTGGCTGCTTGTGCTTTGAAAAAAAAAGGAGAGAATGATTGTGTAGATACAGGCTAAGTAAAATTAGTGCCATCTCTAAGAAGTGAGAAGAACGTAATACTTTGCAGGGTAAAGTCTGACAATGAATATTCAGGTGGTAATTGTGCTGAGAGTTGAGTGTGTGCAGTTTTGTCATGTCTAATCTTAGTGTGTGTACATGTGTGGGTGGGTGGGTTTGAGGATGTGTGGGAAATGGATAAACTCTGTTTGTGTGTTCGTGCATGCGTGTGTGTATGTGTGTGTGCACACTGAGAGAGGTGTCTGTGTGTGCGCGCCTGCCTCACAGAACCCCTTTGGCAGAGAGAGGGAGAACACACTCGCTCTAACTCTGTAGGAGAGAGAAGGGTTATGTGTGAGCTCATGTCAGTGTATGAAAAAGGGATGATAAATCCTCTGGAATAAGGACAAACGATTAGGCAGAATAGCTGAAAAACAGGACCACGGCAAGATGGCAAGGAAAGGATGTGATCTACTTCTCTCCCTGCTATGGATTTTATTGAAAGACAGAGTTTAGAAGCTGAATATTTTTAAAGGTTGAGAAGAATCGTTTAATGCTGACCTCTTTTTGTCATAAAGTGTTAACAGAGAGGCGAACTAGAGACCATCTGAGAAGCAGAATCTGCCCTCTGGAACTCCATACATCTTTGGTTTTTACAACCAGGACAAGGGTTCAGCAAATGAGGGACCTAAACAAGCAATGAAGAAATTAATATGGTGTTGCTGTTATATCTGAGCAGCTGAGACTCAGTCTATTGGGTCGCTTACTTTTACCCCAGCTCTCTGTCCACTGCTAAAGATCAGCAAGGTTAAATCCTGAGGGTGGCTGAGCTTGTTTAACTACAGCCATGCTGTGTGGTCTGAGGCGAGACACCAAGAACAGCATCGGTAAGAGCACCACACTTTGATTTTAACAAGCCACAGTGCAGGGGTCAGCGTATGTGTTGTAGAGGATTTTAGAGGAGATGAAGATAAATTTAGTAACTAGTAAAGAGCTGCTTCTGTCTTAGATGTGCTCATCTGAGGGGTAGTCACAATAAGATTTGTACCCATTAACCTGCTTGTAAATATGTTGATAGAATAAAGACTTGCAATTTAATGGACTCAATGTCCAACTGTTCATACCATCCTGCCATGTGTAATTGGGGCAAACATAGCAACATAAACTGGGTCTGGCAGGGCCCAGTTTATAAATAAAGTTTTACATCTGAAAATAGCATTGTGATTTCATTGCCATTGTGCTGTCCCCATATTTAACCTACATTCTGAATGGCTATGGGAGGGATGACATACAGTGGCCTGAATTAAACTAGAAGTTAATTAACCCACTCCATATTTATATGGGAGTGTAGAGTTGTATTTGACTCGCAAGTCTTCTAGATGCAGCTTCACAGGAGAACCTTATCCTTGAACTAGTAATCAGCTTTATCTCCAAAGACAAGAGCTGAGATTGTTTTGAATAGTTGTTTCATGGTTGGGGCTGTTTATTAATTAGTTCCATCCTGATCCTAATTCTGGCCAGCAGGGTGAGTGATGGTTATTTTAAGCTGGAGGAGAAGGCTGGGGGACAGCTTCACAGTACAGTAGCATTCAGTCACGTGCAGCGCATTGGGTCTGCGCAACCCAGAGCTAATGTTGCCTTTTGACTCAATGACAGCTGCTGGACTGTCAGGGCCCTTAGGAGTCTGTGTGGTTACAAGGCTTTCGCCCAGTCTGATGTGTTTGTGATGTGTCATTCACTGTGTGTACGTGTGTTTGTGCCTCACAGCTACTGGACATCATGTTTGTGAAAATAGGTGTGCAAAAATACCATGTTCTATACATTACTAAAACGAGTCCACTAAGGCTATTTCTGTGCTAAGGTCTGACTCATGCAGCTTTGAGCACAAGAAGGCAAAATTTTCTTCTTTCCTCGTATCCAGGGCCTGCCCAAAGGTTTCAGGTCAGGGAATGTTTGACAAAGCATTCATGCCTCTCAGCTGTCTAAAGGGCTCATCTTCAGTTGGGCAGATGTGGAGATTTGATGTGCACAGAGAGAACACAGTGGGTTTGCTGCCCTCCGAGCACTTGCTTTCCCCATTCAGCCTTTATGAGTTTTAAAAGTAATTGAAATGTCATTTATCATGTCTAACGGATATAGATAGTCTCATGCCTGAGATGTTACCTTTTCAATGATGACAAGTCTAATGGAAGTAGATTCTGCTTTATTTGACCTGTGCTGGCTGGTCTGTAGCAGGGGTCAGTCTAACACTGTGGACCGCCACTCAGAAATAAATCAAGACAACTACATCCCTCTATTATCCCCTCTTCTCTCAAATATTATATTATTCATATGTAAACTGCAACACGACAGCCACTCATATTATTACATATAAATACTATTTGTCTTACTTTCTTTTGTCAAGATAAATGAGGTGTAAATAGGAAGTATGTTTGTGCCATGGATTCATGGCAGACACAAGCTTTAGTTTTTTAAGTGATTCCAAAACTAACGTATTTAGGGTTATTTTCTTAAAAACAACCTCGAACAGTGTATGTCAAATTAAAAAATATATTAAAAATATATGTGTTAAATCTGTGTTTAGACTGACTTTTGTGATTTCTTTTCCTCTAGCTGCTGCTGTTAGTTAAAGGACTCTTGTTTCCCGCGTTTTAGAACAGCTGTTTGCACCCATCCCTTTCACCTTTTACAACTCCCCCATACCCTCATGTAAAGGTGTGACTTACCGCTTGGTTTATAGCTCACACAGTTTATGACTCGGTGATAGAAATATACAATTACAAAATATACAAAAAGTGTCTGCACTGTGCTGTATTTAAACAGTCACTGGACACTTGTGATGACTCAAGTTTGATAGTCTAACCCTGTTAATATGCTCTCCACATTTAAAAAACAGAACTTGGCACAGCACTTAACGTTCTAACATGATTTTCAATCGCTGTGCTGGACAGCTGAATAGCTAATCTGCAGTGGACAGGATTAGAGAAGTGCCAAGTCAGTTTCCTCATCGCTGTGACTGCTGACATGCTTGCATGGCTGCATTCAGGTTCAAATGAATGGGCAGTGGCTCTGTTAACCTGAGGTGAGCCCAGTGCTCTGTTAGAAAAGGGTCCCACTGTGGGTAAAAAATAAATAAATAAGAAAAAATACATTTCCCTTGCAGAGCAGATTGAACATTTCCCAGCTTTCTGTAGCAGCTGCTGTAAATGACATTAAAATGATGACTCCTTTTTCTCTCCATGCCCGAACAGTCCATTAACTTCATGCTGTTCCTTCAGGAAATATCCCATGCTTTGGTAGTCGCATGCATCAAGCCTGCTGCAAATATATTCTTGTGGTAAACTAATATGATAAACTAATAGTTTATAAATATTTTTTGCAGCAGTCACAGAGGAGTTATTTCAAACTGTTGAACTTTTTATATCACTGTTTTAAAACCAAAGTGGAGTGATGATTCTGCTTCCTGTGTTCAGGCTGATCATTTTGGTTCAGCTACTGTCTGTTACAGTTGTTTCCCTCCCAGAGCCTCCACATTACACCAGGTTCAGCTCTAAGAAATTAAGCTGCTGTCACAATTTGCACTTGAGGCTTGTGTTCTTTAAGCCTTCTGCTGGCTGCAGAACAACGCCTTCATTCTTCCCTGCTGTACCCTCAGATGAAGGACCATATTCAAAGGGCAGCAAGGAGTCCGGGGCAGCTGACCAATCACATTCATCCAGGAGGCACAGCCTTTCAGGTATAATACAGTCAAACCTGACTTTACATACTTTTGTTTTCAATTTGTTGCGTAATTCATGCTACTTCACTCAATTCACCTGTGTCCTCAAAACATAGAGTCACGTCATAGTTGCTGTAGTCTTTTGTCCGTGTGTTTATGTAGAGTCATGTGTCTGCTGTGCTTTGCTTGATGTTGCGCTGTTCTGAATGCTTAGGTTAAAAAAAAGAAGCTTGTGTAGCATACCTGTCACTGGGACAAAACCACACTTTAGACTTCACATAGTGTGATTTAACAGCACAGCACAATGTGGACCACAAGACAGAATGAGTCCTCTGATAACTATACAACCACAAATTAACCAGAATTAATGTCAGACTAATTTTAATTCACTTAAGAATAGCTTGATTTAAATTTATGCCCTGATGAGATTTTCTGTAACTGCATTTTTGTAACAAAGCATTGAATTTCCTTCTGATTAAACATGGTTTTAATGAAACACCAAACTAAATCTCCATCCTCCTCCTACTTCCTCTGAAGCGTCACAAACATTCACTCAAACAGGGAGACATGAAGGAACAAGGAAAAGACAGGAACATGAGAGAACAAAGAAAAAAAGAGTCTTTTGTTGCTTTTAAGACAGGGTTCTACTGTAAAGCAGATGCCAATGCTGACAGTGGACTTGTGCCTGTATGTGTCAGCAGAAGAGTGCAGAGGAGTGACCACAGTGGACCTAATGAAAAGGGAAGGCAGCAGTCTTGGCCTCACCATCTCCGGAGGGTCTGATAAGGATGGCAAACCCAGAGTGTCAAACCTACGGCCAGGTGGGCTTGCTGCCAGGTGAGATCTCTGCTTTGTGATGTGGTTAAAATCTGGCAACCACACCAAGCTGTCTGGACTTGTTATTCTGCTCCCACAAACATGGCCATGCTGCAAAGTTACACCATCCCACCCTAACTGCACAACTGTAGGCGTTAGATGTCAGATCAGCTTGATTCTGACCCATTTTACTCAGAGCCCATGGATTATCATTAAGTCCCTGAAAATCATACAGAATGTTTACATAAATTCACCATGAATTTAAATGTTTCACTCTTTGCTTTATGCTTTATTCAGTATAGGATGGTAATTACTCAACATCAATCCCATTTAAGCTTGTTTCTTATGTTCAGTGATGGTTTAATTAAGACTCAATTAAACAAATTTTCCCCAACATCAAAAACATGAAATTAATTTTCCCCAACATCAACAACATTAAACTAATTTTCCTCAACATCTACCACATGAAAAGAAGATGCTGTAGAAGCGTCACATTTTGTGATGATTAAGCAGCGTATGACTGAAGACTAGCATGCACACACATGCACACACACACACACACACACACACACACACACACACACACACACACACACACACACACACACACACACACACACACACACTCACACAAATGACACAGCCCCTCTGAAAATATCTTGGCCAAATGTGCCACTGCTTGTCAAGTCCAAGGAGATATAAAGAGAGACACTGTGCTAATTCTTTCAAGCAGCTTGTCTTCCCACAGCTGAGTTCATGCTTGTGTGGAAGTGCTAGCTAATTTACTGGTTGGAGAGACATGTTACTAGACAAGAGAGGGACTGGCAGTGACAGTGTGTGATGAGACTGGACCGGGTGACGGCCGGTTGGCTCTGCTGGTTAAGATGCCTGTCTGTCTGCTGTCAGTGCTGAATGGCAGTAGCCCAAAGGTGAGAGGGACGAACAGGGCAGAACATCTATTTAATTAATGAGCTCTCCAGTGAGCACTGTGTTGACTCAGAATGTCATTGTGAGACACCATGTACAATCATCTATGTCAGTGTCTGAAGAGGAGAGGCTCTCCGCCATCCCACTCCAGTGTACTCTCATTATTCTACCCATCTTCCACATGCTCTAAATTCCAATTACAACAACCATTTGGACTCAATATGATTACGCAGAAAACCTCACTGGATGCTTGCATGTCATTTTGATCGTGACCAGATCAACTGAGGGCTGTGGGTTTTCTTGGCCCTAGCTGTAACAAACTGCTAGTTTACAAAAAGAAAAAAATGCAAGTTGTGAAAACAAAAACAAAAAAAATGCTGAAAATGAAGCATAGTCATAGGCGAGTTACCCTCACAAGTGCAGGGCTTCTAGACCGAGCTGCCTTCCCACCTTGTTTTGTTTCTAACACTGTAAACTAAAAAAAAGGCATATATGCTACACAAGGTGAGTATCTTCACTACAGTTATTGTGTACTACAAGACACATTTAGTAAATAGCTGATTTTTGCAGTTTTAAGGTGTTAAATGGTACTAAAAAAGGCATGATGCAGAAATGTGCTCATTCTGAATTTTGGACTTGTAGAGCGAATTTGCTAAATTATTAACAAGCTCGCACTTGGAAAAAAACAATAATTACACAGTGAAGATGGAGCTTTTGATCCCCATGATGGTTTGTTTTTGTTTTTTAACAGGAGTGACCAGTTAAATGTAGGAGACTACATCAAGTCAGTGAATGGTATAAACCTGTCAAAGCTTCGCCACGATGAGATTATCAGCCTGCTAAAGAACATCGGAGAGCGAGTTGTGCTGGAGGTGGAGTACGAGCTTCCTCCATTTGGTAGGTCAAGCCCACAGAATAAAAGTCCCTGCAGGTAGAGAAATCCATGATGTCAGATTTTTAGATAAATAATGCTGTCGCTGAAACGGATACTTTGTGTTTCCAAAATATTTACAGTAATGACTACAGTTTATGTCTTAGAAGCCAGTGACATTTAACCCAATGTCTATGCTTCAGAGTTTTGTGATAATGTCGTGTATGTTTCTGTTGGCCAGTGTTACATAACAGAGACATATTTAAGATATATGTCTTGATATTTAACTGACATTTAAAAACAGTACATATGGAAGATTTTAGGACAAAATTAGAGACTGGCAGTTTTGGAGCCTTTTAAACTTTTTTAAACTCTCCTGGTCTCAGCCCAACATATTATTACATTATAAAATTGTAATAATAAATGTAGATTGACATGAGCATAATCCCATAGTTAATGTAATGTAATGTTAACATCTAACCTTTTTCTTTAATAAATATTAACGTATAGATCATGTCTGATATACATTTTTGCAAGTGCTTAACAAACCCCTGGAAGACTTGTACCAGTGCATCAGGCAATTCTCCAAACAATTCACAATCAATACATTGTGTATCTTCAAAATCCACAAAAGTAGGAAATAGGATTAATAAATTAGCCTCCAGATGGTAAAAGCCAAACAAAGAGACTGTGGCTTCAGATCTGAACATCCAAATGATGCAAGTCATATTCAGGCAATTTTTGTGTTTGCATTTTCTCACGCTGTGTGTGTGTTTTTGAACGTGTGCTTCTTGTACTTTAATGTCCTCCAACACCAAAACACGCGCAAGTCAAGATAATTTATTTAGTCAACACATTTCAAAGCAACAAATGTTAACCAACCCACCAAGATGTGAATTACATATGAAAGCACAAATTCAAGTTTAATTTTGCTTTTAACATCATTCAAAATCATGCACACAGGGGCTGCATAGCAAAATAAAACTGTGTTTACTCCTGCCTCCTAAGGTGATTACAAAAATAGAATTTTAGATAGATGATTAAAGATAATAGATAGTAGACCATTTTAAAGTTCAAAGAGTATTTTAAAGATTAATATATTTAGATACAGATATAAAACTATTAAATTAAAACATGAGCATATACTGTATATATTTATGATGATTAAGGTAGAAGAAACACTTGGTTCCCTTGGTCGCAGACTTAATTGGCCTCTACTGGTAAATAATTGCAATAACATGCAATTCTTTGTTCATTCTTACAATTTGACATTAAAATGAAAACTTACATAAAAGCTTTTTACTTAGGTTAATGCTTTATTCTACATGTTTAGCTTTAGAAAGATTATAGAGAGATAATTTTCTGAATCTGTTATTTTCTCTCTGTTCTTAGTCCAGACCCCCTCAGGAGTCATAACCAAAACCACTGAAGTGTATTTACACAAGGAGGGAAACAGCTTTGGGTTTGTCATGAGAGGTAGGTGGGTGGACTGTTGATTTAATATAAATTTTCAATTAATTTATTTGGTTTACTTTACCCTTGTAGCACTTATTTATTTTTTGTGTTTTGTTTTTTTTTTGTTTGCTTTGTAGGAGGCTTCCATGAAGACTGGCGCAGGTCTCGTCCTCTGGTGGCTACGTATGTCAGACCTGGGGGTCCAGCTGACAGGTGAGGGCATGAGCGATGAGTTAATGTTTGTTTGCATGTACTGTAAGTACCGCTACTTATGTGGGTTGCATATACTGTATGTCTCAATCATGCATTATTGAGCCCACTAAAATTAATGATCAATTGCAGCCGTGCACATTTCCATATTATTAATGTAGACGCTAATGGAGGTTTTCTTGATTGCCTTATCATTGTCCTCAGTGAAAATATTTGTTTGTTACCCATAGGAACAATGTGTCATTATAATATTTGTGTTGCATTACTATATGCTCGGTTCACTGCACGAAGAGCATGTTATCTTCAAACCAAAAAGGCCACTGCTCATCCCGAGGCAAATGCAACATTGCACTTTTCCACATGAAAACTAAGCTCACCATAACACTGGAGCAAACATAATTCACCATCAAAGACTTCACGGCCATTTATCTCATTTATCCTTCATCTTACCTGGAAGGGAACACTCAAGTGGAACTGTTTAATGATATACTGTGACTGGTGCCTGAATGCTTGTATAAGCATCTTGTGCTGGTCTCCTGGGTATTATTTTTACTCTCTGTGTCCTCACGTCAAGAGATCCTAGGGGCATTTTGTGCCATTCAGTTTTGTTTTTTTTTTTATTTTCAAGCCATTTTAGCTGTGTTGAATGAATATAACTCAAATATGTCAGAGGACATTCATTTTTTAAAAAGTTTAGAATTGTTATGTCAGTTCCTTAAATTAACATAGTGAAAACCATTGAAGATGTCATCTTGATCCTAGATTCATCTTAACTTAAACTAATTCATTTTTTTATGTGAAGATTTAATTTTGGACTACTGGCCTTCGAGTTTCATGTTTCATATTTGTCCACCAGATGGCGCTACTTTTTACTATTCAAAAAATACAGCAAAATTTCCCACTTTGTATGATTTTCTCCAAGGGTGCCTTGCTAATAAAATTACACGTGTGTCAATACTGATCGATGGTCTGTGTGCGTTGTATGTGTGTATGTGTCCAAATTCATGCAATTCAAATACAGTTATTATTTGATATGTATATTTCAGGTTTGAGTGTTTTTAAAAGAGAGTTCTGTAAAGTGGAAAAAAAATTAATGTTTGTTTGCATATACTGTATGTCTCAATCATGCATTATAAATTTACAACAGTTTTGGGGAAGGTGACATTTTTTTCCATTAGGATCAAATGTGATTTTAAAGGACTTCGTAAGGGTTATGTTCAAGTCTCAGCTCATTTCTTAGATCTCTTTGTCCTTCTGTGGCTCTCCAGAGAGGGCACATTGAAGGCCGGAGACAGACTATTGAGCATAGATGGGATGCCTTTAAACAGAGAGAAGCACGCTGACGCTTTGACCATGCTGATGCAGAGTAGCCAGGAAGCTCTGTTCGTGATTGAGTATGACGTCTCTGTCATGGGTGAGCGCACACACACACGCACACACACACACAAACAAAAACACACACACAGAGCAGGGCATGGTAGGACAACATTGCTCTTAGGGTAAATAATGTGACCATTTGGCTGCATGTGAGTGAGAGAAGGTACTAGTGCCCCCACCAGGTGAGTCCAACAGGCCTGAGAGTACACTTCAGCAGGGAAAGGTTAGATGGGTGATGTGTTTTATCATAATTGGTGTGTCTCCTCACAAAGTAGATTTGATCTTTTTAAAGTATGTTATTTTTCTGTATTCATTGCAGTACTTGTTTTACACATAGTTTTTTAAGCAGTATATAGTTACTCAGGAAAACCTTCAAGAACACCCTTTGGCTTTTTTACTGTGACCTCAACAAATCAAGGTTGGACATGAGCAATAGGCAGAAATTTTATTATTCTAAGCCCTGATGATGCAACATATTTGAAGGTACAACATGACAAACATTCAAAGTAATGTTCTAAAGGGGCGGCCAGAGATTTAATATTTCTCTTGTGTACTTTTGGGAGATCCACAAAGACTGATTTTTATGAAACACTGCTCAAAAGCTTATGGTGTTTTGGGTGCATGAGTTTTTATATAAAAATGATGTTGCTAAACGTGCTTGAGGCTAATTCAGGCTATTAGAAATAACGAAATATTTATAACGAGAAAAAATAAACTATGCATTTGAGACTGGCATTTAACAATTGTGCCACAGTAATTAAAAGCATATAAAATATAAATGTGATATGTGTCCTATCCCATTTGTCATCTGCATATGTATTTACATTGTATTCTCAGGTTGATATGCATTGCATAGTCTTGTGGGTCTCTGTTGTATCTGTGTGTATTATCTGTTTCAGAAGCAGTGCAGCAAGCCTCAGGCCCTCTGCTGGTGGAAATTGTAAAAAGCCCCACTGCCAGCCTGGGAATCAGCCTCACCACAACAGTATATAGAAGCAAACAAGTTATCATCATTGACAAAATACAGGCAGCCAGTGTTGCGGAAAGGTGATCTCAACTTCTTTTATTTTAATGCTCCTCCGTCAGTTTACTAACACACTTTTCTGACATGATTTAACTCTTTGTCACTGTCTCAGGTGTGGAGCGCTGCACATAGGTGACGTCCTCCTGTCCATAGACGGTACCAGCACAGAGCACTGCTCCCTGATGGAGGCCACACAGCTATTGGCCAGCACCTCAGACACTGTCAAGCTAGAGATTCTTCCAGCCAGTCAGAGCAGGCTTCCTGTCAGGCCACAAGACACAGGTTTGTTCTGCAGGGGACACAACCACACAGCAAGTCTAAGTGAGTAATTGTTCCATGAAATGGATAAGGTTATGAGGATATATGAATTAGCAAAAGGGAACACACTTAAGAACAAAACAGGTGACACAAAGAACAAGCAATTATTTTCATTATTGATATATTTGTCATTAATATTCATTTCTTTTCATGTAGAAGATGACGTATAATAAACAACATAAAATTATTGTGTTTTGTCCAACCAACTTTCAAAACTCCAGGAAGTTCAATTCACACCAATCTCTTAAATAACTTTAGAATTATTGTTAAATATTTTCTACAGGACCAAAACTAATTATTGTGCAAATTGTTATGTGCAAATTATTAATTGGCATCTTAATAAGACTTATTTTGCCAATACATTATTATTTAAAAAATTATAAAAAAAAAAATAAAAAATTATTTTAAAAATCCCCAAATTTCCTTACATTTGAAAAGTTGAAATGGTAAAAATGTGTAAACCATATCATAATATTTTAGTTCACTTTCTGTTAATTAAATAACTGATTTATCAACTAAAAATTGTAATTATACTTGTTTGTACTAATAGATCCTTTATTTAAAAAACAATCTTTATATGGTTTTTTTTGTGCAAAAGTCCAATTGGTCCTTATATATATATATATATATATATATATATATATATATATATATATATATATATATATATATATATATATATATATATATATATATAAACTTCTCCCTAAAATTACAGACATATGTCTTCTGTTCCACAAGATAAATTCAGCAATAAATTAGTACTTTATCAAGGCGTTGGGATATTATGAAAAGGTGATATTTTCACTGCTTCCTTTCCCCTGAGGATAAGCATGATTATAAGATGCAATTTGTCTAATCTCCTCTGGGGATTTATAAGACTGATATGGCCACTAAGAGATTAGGAGTTAATGTTTCTTTCCACCAGCATAGATCGAAAACACCATTTCTTGGAGATCTTCCCTAAGGTGAGCTTAATATAAGCTGGCAGAGCCAGAGCTTTGGAGGTTTGATTTAGCCCAGTCGAAACTGGTTCTTTGACAAAGGCCGGAAGTTCTTCTGGATGTATTCTGATAACATACGATTGGATTTAACCAGGTTCCCCTGAGTATGGAAAATGGAACCAAGTGGAACTATAGTCATCGATGTTACCATGTTAAATACTCCATCCCTGTGAGCAAGTTGTCGAAGATTAGACCTTTGCAAATGAAGCACCATGGATTACTGTCACATGTAACATTCAGTGACAAAATTAGCTGCATGAATCTGTAAAATAATGTTAATTATTGAAGTGTGTGTCATGCAGCAGGTCAGGTGTTTGCCTTTAAATGCTTCATAAATACTGCTTGACTAATGTACTTTTTTTTTTTTTTACAAAGGCTTTGACATGAGGAAAACGATGCCAGTCAGAATTAACAAATAGCTCTTCTCCCAGTTTTGTTCAATGCAGAAAAGTCAACAGAAATCCTCCAAAATAAAGGATGTGACATAGGCAACAGATTAAAAACATTTAGACCAAACTGTCTGCCAGTCAGACGCAGAGACAGACGTCCTCCGTCATTAGCAATTAAGCTTTCAGCTGTGCCCAATTAAGTCACAAGCTTCCCAACAGCCAGTATTACTTACTCATCATGCCCAGCAGTCCACTTACTCAGACTGTTTTTGCACTTTCAGGCCCTTTAGAAAATGAAATGATAAAAATGATCGCCAGTTTGCACTCAGCTTTTTGGAAGCTTACAAGGAAAAGTAAGGTTTTTTAGAACCCTGCACCACTTCCCATTTGACTCAGTGTGACTAACTGATTTTCAGATGCTCATCAAAATACAATAAACCACAGGATTTAATCTAGTGTACCGTGATGAAAACATTAAATATCAATTACTGTGCTCTGATTAACCCTCCAGGCACTATGTGGTGTGGTATAAATTTAGACATGGGAATGTAAGCCCGATTTCATGGGTGGAATTTAGAAAAATGTGTACAGCAGAGAAGAGGATCTGTTTTACTTAATGGATGTGTTTGCCTCCTTGGTGCTGCAGTAAAAGTGCAGAAGAGCAACCATCATCACTGGGACCAAAGCAGCAACTACTGCCATCCCCCACATGCCAGCCAAAGCAAGACATGGAGCAGCCCAAGCCACCCACACAACCAGCAGGACCACTGCAAATGTAAGTTATCACTTGTGACAGCACCGCTGCTGGCAAGACACCATAGCAGCCTTTTCTTCTGCATTTGTTCAGTCTATTTTTTTCCCAAGATGTTTCCTCTAACACAGTTACCACATTTCTTTCTTACTGTTCCATGTTCCCAGTTGCTGTATATGTGGACGTGAACAAACACAGTCACGGTGATTTCTTTTGCTCTGCACCAGCCTTTAGATAAATGCAGTGCTATGTCTCGTTGCAGCTCTGGTCAGTGGGGGCTTCTCCCCTTCCTCCACAGCCACCTCAGGCTTCAGCAGCCAGAGTAGCAATACGCTGCCCTGCCCCATCCAACCAATTGCTCCCACCAGCCCCCGTAACTTGACCGGAAAGAGGAGACACAGGAAGAAGGACCACAAAAGCTCACGTATGAAAAACCACACGTCTCTAACTTCCCCCACCTATCACACCCTAGTTGTATCAGTGAGGTTATGCCAAATAACAACAGCACCATAAACCACAGCCTCCAAAATCCAGATAAAGTTGAATCATTTCAGTATGAACAAAACGTGTACATTCATATTCATGATGAAGGATTTACTGCAGGACTATTGCATTAGGGTTTATTAATTTTAGATATGTGTACCTAATAATTTAGCAGCTGAGAATGGATCTATACGACGTCTGTCAACAACTAAATACAATAATATGAAAGTAATCTGAACCACTCTCCTTAGAAAATGATGATGATAGTTTAAAGGCCACATCACTCCTCGTGTCTTTTATGGGAAAGACAAAGATGGCAAGAAAATATGCATAACTAATACTTGCACATTAAAATGTGGTTCATATCTATTCTGTAAATTTGGTGGAAACTGTTGGTTGATTTGTCAGATACAGGTATACATATAAAACAAAGATGGTGAACCTGCTAAATATCATCATGTTGGCGCTTTGACACATATTCCTCAGGGACTGAGAAATATTATATGTAATTTTTAGGGCTGTTAATTGATAGTACATTCAATTCTATTCTAGAAAGTAGGAAGCCTGAAATACACACAAATAAAACCAAAGTCTGTTTCGAGGACTAAGTGAGGAAGTGGTTTTAAGTTGGTGATTTGAGTGAACTCAAATTTTGCTGCAGAGCTGGTGAACCACCTTCCTTTGTGAAAACAGATTTAACCGATTACTGAAGTAACCATGACTGATGTAACCTGATAAGTGACTCATTCCCTTTCCACTCCTGTCTTCTCTGTGGCTGCATGTCTTTTTTTTTTTTTTTTTGTCTCCAACAATTTCTCTCTTGCTCCATTCATCTGCCACTTCTCTACTTATGTCTTTCTATGATGTGTCCCCTACCTCTTTTTCTCTGCCTCAGTATCTCTGGCGTCCAGTTCTGTCGGCCCAGGGGGGCAGGTTTTTCATGTGGAAACAAGTGAGATCATCCTGAGGGGGGAACCGCTCACAGGTTTTGGGATCCAGCTGCAGGGGGGTGTCTTTGCCACAGAAACCCTGTCCACTCCCCCAGTCATCCGCTTTATTGAGCCCGACAGCCCAGCTGAGAGGTAACTCACTTAGACACCTAACAAGTAAACAAATATCATATAGAGAGTCACCTTGAGCTAGAGGGAGTTAGTGCTAGTCATTCAGCCTGGCAATAAAACCCCACATGTGGAAATAAGGCTAATTTTAGCCTATTGTCACAATGATATATTGTGTGAAGGAAGGGGCATTAGAGCTTCCTTTATCAAATGCAGTAGTGGGGTAGTGGGGTAGTGAACCTGAACAATGGGTCACAAGATTCACATTCACAAATGATTAAAATCAAAAATGTACTGCGTGTAAAGTTATGCTTACTATGTCAGACATGCATATAAAAGTTACTTTTTTAAAGGGCTATCTTTTTAATCTCTGAATAAAAATTTGCATCCGGCCACTGTCGGTCAGTCCAACATTGGTCCACACTGTAATATTCCTGTGACTATTGGACTTAATAAAACTTGAATAGAGACATACATGGTCCCCAGTAGATAAAGTCTATGACTTTGGAGATCGTCTGACTTTTCCTGGCAAATACTACACAACAAACAAAATACTATACCTTAATTTCTCTGGCTTAAGCTTCGTCTTAGGTGGAATACAACTTACTGTGAAGATCACTATCAGCCATGTTGCAGTAATAGTGATGTTATCCAAGTGTACCCAGTTGGTGGTGGCAAGTGGTGCTCTGACTGACACCTCTTTCCTCCTACAACCATAAAGATGAGCTAATTATACCCTCCATTGCTACAGTAAAGACTAAACAACATTAGGCTCTTCTCTAACTGCTGCAGTGCTATAATAAATTAAGTGCTACTTTAATAAGCTCCCACAGAAAAGCAATCCATCTGGAAGAGTGTATGCAGTCTACAGGGCACAGCACTCGCCCTAGAGACTGATTCTGATCTTGTAAGCTTCTAGTTCCCTCTTAGTTAATTTTAAAATGCCACTTCTCTCTACTAAATAATGCCTTAATCACCTTATCATGCTCAGGTTCTAAAAGAAGAAAAACCTCCCCACATTTGTTCTTTTGAACATTTTTCCAATGTTTACGGCTTTCTGGAAAGATTTGGGGGTCTTTAAGCAAACGGTAAATGGCCACTTGTATAGCGTTTTTACCAAAAACGCTTTACTACGTTGCTTCCCATTCACACACTCACACCAATGGCGGTGGCCGCCATGCAAGGTCCTCACCTGACCCACCGGGAGCAACTTGGCGTTCAGTGTCTTGCCCAAGGAAACTTCGACATGTAGCTGGGTGCGGGGATTAAACCACTGAACCTGTGGTCCTTGCACAACTGCCTTATCAACTGAGCTACAGCTGCCCCTGTAGAGTAGAACTAAGCACATTTCTTATTCCACTCTTACCTTTCAGCCCTTTCAATGTACCTATAAAATCCTTTATTTGGATACTCACCATATTAAACTCAGATGGTCACAAACCTGTGGCTGTATTTCATTAAAGTGTGACCTTAAAAATTTTCAACTTCCTTTCTGTGGCTTTTCTTTTAGGATGTAACTGTAGATTAATGCTTTTAAAATTCCCTCTGATTCCTTACGTTAAAATATTTCTCTGCTTCTAGCCGAAAAACTCCATATATGATCATCCGGAGAAGTTTTTTGTTCATTAGGAGTTCAGAGGATGTCATCTGGAAGAGCTCTGGAAAAGCAGGCTGACCATGATTAGGCAACTTTATAGTATGAGCAACAAGATGGCATAATCTGACCTGAAGGTTCCTCCAAGTGATGTCATTGGGAGGCATTTTTTTCAGCTAGAAGTACAGAGATGTTTTGATATAGGGTGGGTGGAGGGAGGTTTAATGGCATTTATGTGCACGTACTACCCAAACTAGAACCAAAAGAAGCAAGCTCCAAAACAGTGATTGTGTCCTCTAAGGACTGATCAACTGGATATCAGGTAGTGTTCCTGTAAATCTGCTGGTCCCCCATATGACCTCATTCTCTCAACTGATTGAGAGTGACTGATACTTTTAAGCTGCTTTTAACTCCTACTGACACCCAAGCAAGGGTTTTCAGAGTACATTCTCAGTGGCTTGTACCAGCACATATTGGTTTTTGTTTAGGCTAAGCTGTCATGCCTGCCCCTACTGACGTGGGCAGTTTATCTGAATTCTCCAGCCCCCCCAATACTCCCGCAGTTCTCACCTTTTATCTTGCACAACTATCCCTATTATTAGCTAAAGTTACTTTGGCAAGAGTGTTTGTGACAAATCTATTACGGGTGTAATCGATAGTATCACACATTATTCATGGTGCATTGATGAAGTCAGTGTTTTGTATCTATTGCATTGATCAAGATTACGTGTCTAATTAACACATAGCTGTGATCAGGCCAGGGTGTAATATGTGACAATGTCTGGCAAGATTAATGATGGTATCTGTGCCCGATTTGTACACGATTTGTCTTGATGTAGTTGGACAGGAATGACTCAAGTACAGCCCATATGATGTTGGAGTCTCAGTTTACACAGAAAAGGTTAATGAGGAGCAGTGGTTATTGAATTAATAGCAGTTGACATTGCTTCAGTATTTGCCCTCGTAATCACGTTCTGTGTAAAAATAAAAAAATAAAAATAAAATAAATAAATAAATAAATAAATAAATTCTCTCTATTAATGTGCATCTTTCTGCTTAGGTAGCAATTTAAATACATTTGAGCAAACCTTATATCCTTCTATTTTAAAATGTCAAAACTTAAAAAAATAAGTAAATTTTTTAAATGGTTTAGCAAGGGGGATGGAAACTTTTGTTTCTATAACATTTTATACATTCGACCATTTTTCTTACTTTTTGGTGATGAAAGTACTGTTTTAGAGGCTGACTGTGCTTTGTTATTATGTTAGGTTTAGGGTTAAGTTTGCATCCTATAACAATGAATGTGCATGTAATGCATGGATGCAAACTTAGCCAACAACAATCCACATTTAGCTAGTAAACATTTAAAACTTCATAATCAGAAGTTTAAAAAAAGTTATACACCTGTAAGTAATATTGAGTATATCTGTACCTGCTGATTGTACAGGGGCCTGGTGGCTCAGTGGCAGAGCATTGGATTGTGATGCAGATGGGCCTTGGCGCCGGTCCTGAGTCCGGATAAAATGGGAGGGTTGTAGCAGGAAGGCCATCTGGCATAAAAACTCGTGCCAAATCAACGTGCAGAACATGTTACTTAAACATTCAGTCAACGTGACGTGTGGCGTTAAATTTAATTATTTTTTTAAGTTTGGTTAGACACAAAAAAACAGCCAAGGACCAATTGTTTGTTTCTAGAAGAATTTTGCCCCGATTCCTCAGACACTCACAAATTTTCTTGCTGCTTTTCTTTCTGTAATAGTTCTGTGGTTGGCTATGATAGAGCTCTGTGTGAATGGACTGTCTTATAAATGACACCTTCTAAATGAATTAACTAATTCAATGAGGTTTTTGATACTCATCAGACTAATCAATTACTGGACTGATTATATTAAAAAATTGTATTTTGTTTATTGACGGCCCAGACTTGTAAGATTTACACCCAACTATGTTTTGTTTTTTATATGAACCTTTTTTGCAGGAAGAAGACTTTCAAAACATATGTTTATTCGTACTGTAGGTCTGCCTTGTGTATTTTTTTTTCTGTGTGTGAAGGTGTGGACTGCTCCAGGTTGGAGATAGACTGTTGTCCATTAATGGGATCCCAACTGAAGATGGCACTCTGGAGGAAGCCCATCAGCTGCTCAGAGACTCTGCACTGGCCAATAAGATCACTCTGGAAATTGAGTTTGATGTTGCAGGTATCGTCTTGCATAACAAACATCTTATTTTGATCTATTTTTATAGATTACTGCATATATTTATCTGCGAATCTCAATTAGAGTCCGTGGTTCCCAGTAGTGGCACGTTTCACGTTAAACTGCCAAAGAGAAGAGGAGTGGAGCTGGGCATCACCATAAGTGGTAAGTTTGGCGGCAATGGTGGCCACAGCAGGGGGCAGTGTTGCTCAATAATATTCCAGCCTTTAAAAGCCTCAACGTTCCGTGATCCATAAAACCTGGGCTTCCAAAAGCATGAAGGCACATAATGTTCTTCATTACCTCTGAATTATACTGCCTGTAATAGCAGTCATCATTACCCTTTCTGGTCTATCTAGCCCAAAAATAACACAAACTTGAAGCCAAGTATGACCTTTGTAGTAAAAAGAGAAGGAAGTTGAGTAATTATGTAATAAATGTGCAGAGGTCCAGTTAAAAGTGGTTTATTTTCACATAAGATGTCCTAAAACTAAAGCACATTATATTCTGTTTTTCCAGCAAGTAAGAAACCTGGCAAGCCCCTCATCATCTCTGACATCAGAAAGGGAAGCATAGCACACAGGTATGTCCTGTCAATACTCAATAATGCTAAACATACCAATGACCAACGATGGCTGCCCCAGCTCTCGCAGAAAAAGTCCTATCATTTTTTATTGGAATAAAACCTGTGTTGGCACTCAGAGCTGATGCAGGTCACATTAGAGAGATGGTTAGTTCTTAACACATTACGGATCAGGGTGAACTTGGTTTTTAGGCTTATGTCGGATTATTCATGAACACCGTATAACTGTATTGTGAATCCACTGTGTAATAGAAGCATAATTGGATTGAGCTATCAAAACTAGATCAGTAGGGCAGAGCAGCTACATTTCAGAAGGGGCTCAGGGTAGATTAGGGTGAGGGTGAGGTTACAGTCACCTCCACAGGTCCCACTGAGACACCTGACTAATAGGATTCTGTTTGAGTCACGAGGAGCAGCTCCTTGGCCTCACTTAATCTCTGTGATACTCTTGTTTGTGTGTCTGGTAGAACAGGCACTCTGGAGCCTGGAGACAGGCTGCTGGCCATCGACAGCGTGCGCCTAGAGAACTGCACCATGGAGGACGCCATGCATGTCCTCCAGCAGGCCGAGGACATGGTCAAACTCCGAATCCAAAAGGATGAGGACAACATTGGTACACTGATCGCTCCAAATAAAAAATCTCAATCTAGTATATAAGCAGTGATTCAAAGTGATCACAATAATTTAGGTTTTAATTTTAGTTGAAACTGTCGGGTAGATAATAATTCTGCCATGTGGTTAGTATTGAAGTTATAGTAGATGGTGGAGTCATCCTGGAACGCACTATATTATCTATTTAAGAAAAATGAGGGCCACAACAGTAAAATCACGGTTATGCATGGAAGGATCCATAAATACTCAACACTGCCATAAATAACTAAATATCATGGTATTTATCTTTAGAACTAATACTTTCATACTTTTGATAAAAGCATTACAGTAAGAATAAAATATGAAATAAAGGAGAAAATGTTATATTGAGTCAAGTAATTATTACACATCATTAGAGTTTCTTTCCTGAGATAGTTTTAACAGGGTTTTCAGGGTCTTATAATGTCTCATGTTTGTGCTACAGAGGAGTTGGAAATGTCGGGCTCTATAATCTACACAGTAGAGTTAAAGAGATACAATGGACCACTGGGTATCACAATTTCTGGCACTGAGGAGCCCTTTGACCCCATCGTCATTTCTGGTCTCACCAAGAAAGGACTGGCGGAGAGGTAAGGGGGGGTTGCAGGGAGGGTTAAAGACTAACAAGTATGGAATTCATATTTGTATTTTTTTTTTTTAATGAGTAAACAATGTCTCATCTTTTTCTATAACTAGTAGCTTCTTTGCTTCTAAGTCAGAGCACTGGCAGCCTGACAAGTTTACTGGCTGTCCTCTCTGTACTGTCTGCTTCCAGGACTGGGGCCATTCATATAGGGGACAGAGTGCTGGCCATCAATGGGGTCAGTTTAAAAGGAAAGCCGCTGAGTGACGCCATCCACCTTCTGCAGATGGCCGGAGAATCTGTCACCCTTAAGATTAAAAAGCAAGCAGATCGTATGTTTATTTTTTTTCACTCATTCATATATTTTTAATTTCTCGTGGCAGTTTACAAAATAATCTTGCAAATGTATGGTTACAGAAATAAACACAAAGAAGACAAACAGATGAATGAGGATTGGTAGATTTGTAATACTTTCATTGTTAGATACACATTCACGGATCCATATTTTCACATATAAAAGGGTGAGGGAGAAAGAACAAGAAGAATACAACAAAAATGCAAATTAGACAAGGCTATAAAAACAGTAAGTTTAAGTGTGCTTAGAAAAAAATGTGCTTTTTCTGAGGCCTATAAACGATGAATGTTTCCTTTTTAGTGTTTATTTTATGCTCACTTAAGTCAATGTTCATTGCCAGTGTCTGATGGTCGGCAGCCTTTAGACAGAGAAGCTGGGTTTCTGAGTGACGCAGAGGATGAACTGACAGACTCCCAGAAGACCAGTAAACACTCTGAGGTCTACTCTGCCACTGTGCCCAGTATAGATTCTGCCATGAGCTCCTGGGATAGTTCAGGGTTTGACGCAGGCTACAGTAGCCAAGGTGAGGTCCCCTGGACTCTTGCCGTCTTAAAGGTTACCCATTTACCTTTGTACATCTATTAACATCTCTCTTTTGTTCTTGTTTGTCTTGTTTTGTTTCTTTAGGGACATATCTTCACAAAGCAACGGATTTACTGCTCAACCCACATGAGTGGAGGCATACCAAGCACAGGAGCCAAACCAGCACCAGCTCTGCAGGCTTAGTCCACCACACAGCCCTGTACGATGGGAGATTCACTGAGGACGAGTGGGATAAGATCCCCGGGTAAGTGCTAAGGCCCAGTGTGTCCTTCCTACTGACATCTTGTTTTATGGCAGTGCAGCTCTAAGTGTTTGGAGTTTCACAGCAAAGAGTATAATTTATATATTATATATATTTTAAAATGTCGTCATACGTTTCATTTATGACAGCTATATAGTTTTACTTTTAAGATTAAAATTTTTATGTTCATGTTGATTTATAAAACCCAAAAGTAAAACAATAGTTTCCTACTGTTCTAGCTTGTGTCTGGCTGGAGCACTTTGTTACAGGTTTCAAACATCTTTTCATGTTGTCAGAAGTTTCATCAAATTAACATTTTCCCTCTTAACTTCTCAGATGGTTTCATGCAAACATTTAAATTCAGTTCAAAGTGCAAAAACACAAAGTTGTAATTTTTTCATATTTACTGCAAAAACAGCACCACGCCATTATTTAACAAAAATGACGCCAAAAATAAAAAATATGTAAGAAATTCAGGATTTAGTACCCCCTAAATCCTTTCAGAGAAAAGTAAGTTGCTGCAATATTCTGTAGATCATCAGCCTTTAAATAATCGTCAGCTTATGTGCAGTGCCGAACTCTATAAAAGCCGAAGTTTTGTTCATGACCGCACAATCGGAGGAAGACTGAACAAGCACTGCTTGTTTGAAAGGGAAACAGGAGAAAAGTCTCTTTGGTCTAAAAAGAACATGGAAACAGGACTTGAGGTTCAGAAAACTGCATCTGGACAAAGCACAAGACTATCAGAAGCATGGCACAGATGTATTCGCTTAATACTAAGGCCCAATATGATCAGATGATTTTTAATATGTTTCTACACAAAAAAGATCATTAAGAGAGGGGGCGCTAACCTTTGAACATGACTGTATAGCAGAGTGAACATTTACCCAACAATAGCATGAGAACATTTTATACTTTGATGAATAATCTCATAATACTTGTGTAACTTTACTCAAGTAGGATTATAAGTCAGTGAAGTACATTTAACACTGTTGAAATGAAAATGATTTCTATCACTACTGTGTGAAGTACATGCTTCTTTCTTTTGCCCTCTTTGGGTTTGTTGACAAAAGAATTGCACTCTTATTTTCAGTTCATTTTTATTGTATGTGTTTATGTTTTGTGCTTTTTCCAAACTGTCCTTTTCTCTTCTTTCTCAGGTATTCTCTCTCTCATCTGCTTTACTAACTTCCCACAAGCTCTTTGGTGTTTCACATAGATACATCTTCTTCCTGTCACCTCTTGTTCACACCAAAACTGTTTCCTCAGAAATCAACTAAAGCACTGAAGGATACATCAGCCCTATCTGTCTCTTCACACTTGACTTCCCTGAACTTTTGTGTCACATGCTTTCAATTTTCTTTTTTGCGGGGTGATGTTTCTTTTTTTTAACATTGAACTCTTTAGAGGCTTTATCTAATGTAGCGACCTAGAATAGGAATTTATAGTAAACTCTCACTGTGATCCTGAGAGATTTTTAAAGGGACTCTCCAGCGTGCAGCCCAAAAACTGCATTTCCCATGCTGCTTTTGTACGCAGCACCGGACTCCAGACTACTCGACTGCTCTCATGTTGTGGTTCCTGCGTTGTCATAGATTCATCAGCCCTCCTCGCTGCCATGGCACACTGAACCACAAGGACACCTTCTGGTCCCAGGCCCTGCAGGACCTCGAGACCTGCGGCCAATCAGAGATTCTAAGGGAGCTGGAGGTAGGCCGGCCCATCCTGCTCCTGTTTCCTATCCTCCTCCATCTGCTTTTGCCTATCATCTACAGTATTGACAGACTAGTGTTGGCCTAAATGATCATGCCAGATGACGCATTGGTGTGATCTGTTATAAAATCTGACTAGAAAGACCGGGCACCTGCTGACATACTGACTTAGGAAGGCTTTTGTACAATACCTCTACATCTACTCATGCTCTTTGCTCACTGTTTGAAATGATAATATAAATTTTTGTTGTTGTTTGTAAAATGCATAATTTTTTGTCATAATTTAAACACACAAAACTCTATAAATCCCTTTCATTTCTTTTTTGTTATTTCAGGCTTCCATGACAAGTAGTGCTCTTAGCCTGTACCTAGATGAGACCAAGATGAATGAAGACTCTGTGTTCCAATCTGAAAATAAATCTGTTAAGAGGAATGGAACCTGTGCAGACTCTAAGATTATCTTAAACAAGTCAACAGAAGCCAGAGATTTGCCATCCAGACCCAAAAGGGAGCCCTGTGATATATTGTCCCCTACAGCTCTGGCATTGCACAAGGTATTTCAGTAACTTAAAAAAACAAATAACATTATTTTAAAAAACACCTACAAATTTAACTGTTTATTAAACAACAAAATGAATATGTGGAAAACATTGGACAGGACCCTAACAGGCACATGTGTTCGTGTTATTTAAACCATAATTACAAACAACCAAGTGGGGGGAAAAATATCGGGAACGTCCACACAGTCACTACACAGATTACCCATTAGACAACATTACCTGAGCAGCTGCACAAGCTGCTCCCCAGACTGCACCTGTACTTGCTGAGACATTTGTTTGGAGTCTTTTGCAGCCCAGTGTGCTGTGTTTGACTTTGGTCACACTGGGGCAGCAATAACAAAGTGCATCACAAAGTGGAAATTGTTTTCAGTTGACACGTCTTACATTTTATCATAGAAAGTCATTTAACATCCCTCATCAAAGCTGCTTCCTGGTTGTTTGTGGGTAAACTGCTGGCTTTGTAATTGTGTAGGTTCAAATAACATCTTGCTTGCCTTGTACCTCACTTGTAAATCGCTTTGGATAAAAGCGTCTGCTAAATGACTAAATGTAAATATATATTTTTATGTATTTATCATATTTTAAACAAAGTCTGGATACCATGCTCTGTGCTGTATTGCATTAATGTTGATGTATTGGTTGATTTTTTTTTTAAAGCTGCTTCACACATACAGCACCAAATGACTTGAGAACAATTTTACAAAGTCAAAGCTCGTGTGTAGAAACTGCTAAAACAAAAAAGACTTATGAATATGTGCTGTGCTGTACCATCTCTGTAACACTGATGTCCACTATGTTTGAAGGTGACCATAAGAAAGGACATTGAGAGCCATGACTTTGGTTTCAGTGTATCAGACGGGCTCCTGGAAAAAGGTGTTTATGTCAATATGATCCGTCCGGATGGCCCAGCTGACCAGGCAGGGTTAAAACCTTTTGACCGCATTCTTCAGGTATTTTTGGTGTTTACCAAACTCATCTTTAAGGGAATAGTTTGAAATGGGAGGAAACATGCTTTATACAGCTTTATTGCTTTTATGTAGAAGACAGTATAATTACTGGTGCAAATTTATACCTGTACTCTAAGTGTTGAATAACTAAGGAAATGGGGTGATAAGTACAGTAAAACAATAGAGTAAAACGTTGTTTGTTTGTTTTTTTCAATCGGCATGATATTTCATGCACATTCAACAAGTACAAATGTTCCTTCATTGAAAATGAAGTACGGTTAATTTATCGAGGGGAAACAGACTTTTGCACTGTTTAGGATCAAGCTTGCATCCCTGTTCAGTGAAATTGCATGTAGGGGGATTCAAACTTGACCGTAAATCTAGTACAAGAACAAAATCAATACCGCTACTACAAATGTTCCTTCATCAGTAATAGCAAATGGTCAAAGAGTGCTGAGAAGACAAATTATCAGTGCAAAACATTTAAACATTAACTAGCTGAATGTGCTTTAAATATGTTGTTTTACTCTTTTTGCTATTTTAAATAAGGGGATGGAAACCTTTATACCCAAATGTAAGTAGAATTATTTTTATATAACCCATTTGTAGAGCATAAGTCACAAGGTGCTTCACAATACAAATAAAGGCGATAACCTTATGTACGACACTTGCGTCTTAAGTAAACATTGAAGCTACGGCTGGTAGACAGGTGGCTTAATTTAATGCTTCACAAACAGTGAGGGACACTGAGTCAGCTCACAGTTTGTAATGGATTTTAATTTCTTTTTCTTTTTTATTGCTGCTAAAAATGTAATCAAACTCTCCTCAATAAAAGAAAACTATTTGTAAATCTTCCAGGTGAACCGTGTGAGAACCAGGGACTTGGACTGCTGTCTAACTGTGCCCCTAATTATGGAGGCTGGAGGCAGCCTGGACTTGGTCATTAGCAGGAATCCGTTGGCAGACGCAGACACTGGGCTGTCCGGTGATTGTGACGACCCCTCCGATGCACTGTTCTGTTTTCCTGAACACAGGACAAAGAGCATTGCCCTGTGACCACAAGAGACGGAGAATAACTTTTTAAACACTAGTGCTGGGACCTCACACGTCACACATGGTGAAGTTTGTCAAAATGTACCTCCTAGAGAGACCTTCACAAAAATGCATGTAGAGCAGTGCTCTCACTCGCACCTGGAAGCATCTTTCACTCACAACGTTACAAGTGCATGTGTTTACTCTTGCCGGTTTTAGTCACTGTGTTCACATGATGTAGTTAAGAGGACACTCTGGCTTCAAGAAAGACCCCCACCCTATCTCTCTCCCTCTCCAGAGGCAAAGCCACATGCAGGCTTATATAAAAAGGGAGTCATAGCTTCTGATAGAGCCCGGATGTTAACACACAGACACACACACACACACTCACCTCAGTTCTGAAGAAAGTCAAATGCTGCAAACATACACTGCAGAAATGTAATATGTTTTGTTTTAATATGTTTTATGTTGTCATTGGAAACACACTTTTTTCTTTGATTGCACATGCAGTTGATGATATAAATGTTTATGCACATACACTCACTGATGCACAGTGTGTTCCTGGAGTCGAGGTTCAAGGCATGATGTGCTTATCTGAGTTATTTCAGCCAGATCTTGGCCCACTGCTCTCATCTCCCATCACTCCTCCACACTGCCCACCCTAAAAGAAGGGACAGTCCATCTAAATTATTGCCACAATCTACTTTAATACTTGCCAAGTTTCTTTAACCATAACATAAACTCCCATGTCTAATACTAGAGATGCTTGTGAAGACGCTCCAATTTTTCTGTTTGAGTGGGTGTCAATTGACTGAATAGCTTCTGAATAGTTTCAGAGAGGCTGGTGTTTAGAGATATTGTTTCGTGATTAAGAGTTTTTTATTTTTTTTATCAGTTTCACATTGTGCACACTGGTCACACACAACCCACATTTGTTCATTAATCTAAACAGATCAAGTTTGCCTTTCACTTTTTCATCTTTTCTATCACTGTGTGAGTTTGTCTGTGTATGTGACACTGCACCAGAATCACTTATGAGTTGGTTTGTGGTCCATCACTGATGCTTCCTTAAGTAAATCACATCTTTTCCCAAATGGGATCAAATGCCTTTCAATTTCGAGTGGTTTGAGTGGTTTTGTGAGTGAGTTTATTATCAGGTTGTTTCTGTGTAGTGCCAGTTTTCCCAAACATTATTTATAAGCATTTGAAGCATGCATAAGGTTTGTCCTCCAGCAAGTAGCTCTTCCTTGTAATAAATGAATAAATTGGAGTAATCTTGGTTTGCTCCAGCAGGATGTTTGTGAAAGTGCCCCCTCTTTTTTTTCTTATATATATATATATATATATTTTTTTTTTATTTTATTTTATCATATTTGTGTAACAATCAGGCCTGCTGAAGAAGTTGCTTTTCCAGAAATACATTTGTTTCATTTTGTGTAGTGGCTTATGTAAAGATGTTGTCTTATTTAAAGCAGCTTTGGAAACAGTCATCCTCGCCTGATTTAACTTTGGTCTGATCTCAGACTCATGTCATCTGTTATGTCACACATTGATGCCTATTTTTAAAGGTTTTATATTAATTTATTGTACTTTATACTTATCATTGTATCATGTAATGCATTGTTTGGTTTCTCTTTTTTTTAAGATGTGATACTGAATGTGGTGGCTATTTTTGGTTAAATCCCACATATCCCTGAATATGTCAGAAGTTGGTACAACTTGAAACATTTAATGGATGTTTTATTTTTGTTAATTTATGAAAACCTTAGACATGCATTTCTTTTTATGAGAATAAAGTTATAAAACCATCGTTGATTTGTCTGTTTTGTCAACAAGGGGATTAGAAATTTGGTTTTCACCAGATTACTCCCACCCCTCTCAACAATGACGAATAGATTGCATTAAAATTTTTAATGGTTTAAATAATAATTTGGTTTACATATCCAACAAGATATCCATTGCCCTCAGTTGTGGGTGAACCCACTACAAACATGTATAATGGATATGGGACGCAGTGTTTTGGAAGTTTGCTTTCCAGCATTGCTCTTCAGTGAATAGACCCAGTGTCGGATAACTCAACTCGTCATATCACACAGCCTGCACATGTTGTTTACATTTAGTCGGTGTGTTTCTTCTTACCCTGTCACTAACTCTCCTCTCCTTTCAGATCTTGCCTGCTTCACTTTCCTGCCAGGGCTTCCACCTGACTCTGCTCCATCGTCCAACTCTCAGAAATGCATTTGCAAGCCCACAGAGCCTGATTTCAAAAGGTACTGTTTAATTTGCTTTAAGTAATTACAGTCCCCAAGTCAAGTGGAAACTCTTTGGGGCTTTATTGGGACATTAAAGACATGTATCGTTTGTAAACGTCAATGCGTTTTCCCCTCTGTGGGGGGCATTAGATTGTTGGTGGGATGGACTGCCAAACAATGTGGGAGAAGAAACTGGGATTTATATTTTGAGCTCAGATGAAATTTTTGGCTTCAGGGGAGAATGTTCCTAAAAATGTAAATACGAAGGTGCAATCAGAATGTTTTGTGATAACTAAGGGATGTACTTACTGAAAATAGACCGTGTCGACGAAGGCTGGAAGTTCTAATACAATTTTATTAATCAAATTCTAACACTATGAATAGTATGTAAAGTAATATGTAACATTGTACTTTAATTTTGGAGAATGCAGCATGACGTTTATCTGCTTAGTGAATACAGTGAACCCTAACCCTTCCAGAGTACATGGAGTACATTTAAGTGCTAGGAACCAGTAAATATTTTAGGCTATCTGATTCATAATAGCTTTTTATTTTTATCTTTATAAGACTAACAAAATTTCCAACTACCTCAGACCTTCACATTTACATACATGGGGCAGAAACAATGCAGTTTAGTACAATAACATCATTAAATATCACCTCAGTGCTAAAACACTATTTAACACCTCTACAGCAGTGTCAACAAAAACTGAACACAATATAAATAATAAAAGTACACTTTACGGCAGAACATTGCATTGCATTAGATTCAACAGGTGGACCTAATGAAGTGGCCACTAGATGCATATTAGTATGAAAAGTATTTTTTCCATTTAGCAGCTAGAGTTTGATGTGTGAGAGATTTAAGAGGAAAAAAAAATTATTAATACAAATAAATTCAGAGAAAAAGATCTTTATTGGTAATCTATATAGAAATGATGCAATGTGCATCATTGGAGGGAAATACTTTGGTACACTTTAATTTCCAAGTAGCATAAGATTTTAATGGACAATACTGTCTTAGCTCTTGTAAATGCTTTGTGATAGCTGATCCTTAAGAACTGTGCAACTTGTATTATTGAAAATGACAGTTACTTTATATATGTTGATTCGTTTTTTTTGAATGAGCAGATAATGCCATTTCTTCACTGAATATTGCACCAAAAAGTGATCGAAACTTACATTGCAATTATTATTTAGAAAACAGATTTCAGAGTTTTCAGCAAAATAATCAATCAGTGATGGTGTTCACATGATAACACGGTATAAAATTGTTACAAAAAGGCATATGTGATGTACAAATAACTCAAATTCTATATACATGTCTAACCTCAACACCAGAAACTAGAATTCAGTGGTAGTTTTGCTATTGAAATAAGCACAATAAAGAGAGCGGTCAGGATGTAACAAGTAAATTTTTTTTTGTATATAAAGTGATGATCTCACAGATCCTATTGCTAATTATGAACCAGTATATTTTGAGTTCTATTTTTTTGTTGTCATTGTCAAGGAGACAACTAGATATCATTTATCAACATTATCCGTTTAAAAAGTTAGAATCTGAAAATATTTCCTCCTGAAATGTGTTGCAAATATAGTGGCAATACTTGCAACATGAAAAACAAATACTACAATAAAGGTGAAAAGACATATAAAGTGCAAAGAGCAGTTTCAATAAATGCACTGGTCCTGTAGTCACGCAGGCAGTGTACAAACAGTCTAAAAATGCCACCTACTACTGCATGATTTGTGTTGATTATTTTTGATGACGGATGTTCTTGTAAATGCATTTCTAACAAGTCCTTGTTCAACATGTAACTTAAAAGATTTCGAGCAAAATTTATTCTATACACTGCATTTTCCAATGGCTCTCTTCTGCCACTAACGGAGGTACATTCATTTTCACTGCGGGATGAACAACAACAGTTTGGAAGCTAGCTTGGGCAATGCAACTACCATGATCATGTTTAGATGTTTTCTACCTTGCAAGGTTGATTTGTTTTTTTTTTATTTCTTGAATTTATGAGAAGTTAGATTTTCACCTTTCTTCTATTACATACAAAAACAAATTCCTAATTTCTGTATTCAGCAGAAAGGTAGTAAACATTGATCACGGTCTATCTCAAAATACTGTCTAAACTCAGATCAGTACCAACTATAGCAACCATTACTAATATTAACAATTTCAATGTAGTAAAAAACTGCGAGAGAAAAAAATACAATAAAATATAACCCTCTTTTATAGAAATCAAATCAACTACATGAAAATATATCACTGTGTGAAAATATTGGACAAGTAATTGTATCATTAATATTGTTAGCAAATAAGATAACAACACCAAAAGCACATCAGTCATATTCCTCTCACAGAGAGCACTCACATCATTGTTTCTACAATGGTGTGGGTCGGCTTGATTAAGCCATTGTTCCCATTTGGGTCCAGGGGCTGTGTGAGCTCGCTGCCCTTCAAGTTGTACTCTTTTGGGCGAGAACTCACGCCTGACTTTGCCGGGGCTGCCACTGCTTTGATCCTCTGAGGGAGGAAGATGAGAGATTAGACTGATGATTATCAAAAGCTGAGACAGTTTAGGGCTTAAAATGACATTCAATAACTTTAAAATAGCAAACATATTTCAACCTGTATCTAATATGCATACGTGTATGTGCTGAATAATTGAAGTCATTCTTTATTAAAGGAATAAGCACTTTGGAGAATGGCCTTCTTTTTGGAGGCTGGCAGTTAAATGAGATAATCAATATCACTGTGATTTCTGTATGGTAAATACTACCAGAGGTGGTAGATTTAACAAATATATAGTGAAATTATTTGCCCAAAAAAGTGCCACTTCAAATTCCTCACTCAGGCTGTAGTACTTCAAAACCCATTAAATAAAATTATAATACGGTGAAAGTCTTTAGTTTGATTCTCCTATGAGCATATCATAATTATTTCTATGATAAAATAATTGTTATGATGACAATAATGAAATGATAGTGACAAGAAAAAAGAACAAAGGCAGGTCAAGGTTTACAAAAATCAAAAGTACAGTTATGTTATCTGATACATGTGTCAGACTATTCCTTTAAGGGTTGTGTCAGCTCACCTCGATCAAGGGTCCCTCAGATTGTAAAATCTTAATGACCATCACCATGGGGATGCAGATCATGGAAGCGAGAGCCAAACACCAGCCCAGGCCGATGGCCCAATCAGGGTACTGATGCACCTTGTTATAGGTCAAGGGCTTGTACTTCACCAGGGAGAACACAAAACAGCCCTGGGAAACACATGTTGCTTTTAGTACCTCTTTTACTGTTTTCTGTGACCAAAGTCAATTTTTCAAACAAGTCAAATTCCAATCTCTCACCATGCAGAGGACAGGAGTGATGAAGGTCCAGCTCCATTTCATCCATGGGTTAGGTCTGTAGCCAATCATATCCTCAAGTCCATCATAGAAATTATCAACTCCTATTCACCACAAAGAGAAAAAGGGAAAATGTAAGTACTCACATGTATCAGCAAACTTCATCACTGGAATAAAATGTTACCTTTTATTTCTGTTGTCTACCATAAACTGCAGCACATACAGTTTTTCCACTGGGTCATATACTGTATATTCTATACAGTATAATATTTTATACAACAGAAACCTTCAACCTTATCATTTAGGTCTTTAGTCATGGGTCATCAGTGTCGATTGTAGTGAAGTACGTTTTAATATGTGTATTGAGGTGCTGTGCATGTGTCTGACGTTTATTACTGTCTCCTACATATTACCAATGGACTTTTTACAATGTGCTGCCACATTTCTGTAGATTAGCTGTTTTTCCTTATTTATAAAATCTGATTAAATCATCAAATTTTGCTCAGTGCAAAAGTCATACATACATATACATCTGTCATGAAAAATATTTAGACCCGTTATTCCTTTCGAAACAGGTTGTGTGTACACATACTGTATAACTCACTGAGGAAATGTCAATTTGCATTTTGCAAGTATGGAGCCACTGGTTTAGAACAGAGGGTGGGCATTTTCCTTCAACAAAAAAATTTCTGTGAAGCAGTGCTACTGTTCTGAGTGATTCAACCACAGTTGCATCACTGGCCATCGTTAGTCCACATTGTGAACATAATAGTCTTTTTGTGTGTGGTAAAGATGCAGTGGTTACACATACTGTATTGTAGCAGATGCATGATTTACTGCAATTAAAAGAATACGTTTTTTAGCAAATAACAATTATTTGTTAAATAACAAGTTTATTGTTGAAATCTATAGTATTGTTTTTATTCCAGGTCTGTTTTTCTCATTAGGCCAAATGTTCTTGCTTCATTAATACTAGAATACGCTGTTGTCGGAGGAAACTCTGGGTGGCCAATTACATTCAGCCGGGGGGACGATCCCCACTCAATACAGTTAGGATAGGCTCCATGACACCCCCACCCTACTCTACACAACCCCCACCCCCCGCAACCCTGAACAAGATTAGCAGTTAACATAATTGATGTATGCGTGGATGGTGTGGAAAGAACCACAAGGACTTTTTTGTTAACACCATAGACATGATTTGTATTTTTTTTTTCATTACGCACCACACAAACCTATAACACACACTAGTTTCCACTTACCATAAACCCAGGCTACAGCGATGCATTCAAAGAATGCAACCCACAAAAGGCACACACCACTGGCCGCATAGTAGTCAAAGAGTTGAAAAACATACATGCCACCCTGGAATAAGACAAAACCGAAAGCTGCATTAATTATCTTCCCTGTTGGGCGTGAAAAGAAAGGAGGCATTAAAACAGGGTGATCAGAGGGCGTTGAACAGGAACAGGAATCCTGGCCGCCAACCAATTGAGGCACAGTTAAACAGGTGCTGAGACGTCACTGAAGCTGCTTAATGGAAAACAGCATACCAAAATGTTCCATTCTGACACACACACAATGTGATTTGTGAATGTGGTAGGAAGCCATATTTGGTCGGCACAATGCAGCAGCTGACAAGCAAGTGGAAAGTCTGTGGATATATCTCTGCTGCTGATCTGAATGAACCAAGTCTCTTTTTCTTTACTAAACAGGAGGAGCAGTAGAAATAAGAGTGCAGATTTTCGATAAAGTCAGTGTGAACTTACTTTTGTTACCATGGTGAGTCCCAGGAGATAGCTTATGAAACATATCACAGCTATAAAGATCTCTCTGCGATAACCCTTCCTGAGTAGGGATGGATACAGATCCACAATAGAGGTGATCTGTCCTTCCACTTCCACAAACTGTGGGGACAAAAACAACTATTATAAGCTCTGAGAGGAAGAAAAAAAAACGTTTTTGTGCATGCAGCTCTTGTGATGCCTCTATAAACCAGTGATTAGAGAATGAGGGCCGCCTTTGTTGGGCAGTAATGAGAATTTAAACAAGGCCCCTCTCTGCAACACTAGTTTGTTGCTACCAAGATGGAACAGACACAAAAAACAGTGAACCAGTGTCTCTGTCTCGCTCTCTTGCTTTCCTGTCTATCCTCATTGCCTCATAAGGAACATAATGTCAAAAAAAAATTACGAAATTGCTGCTATTCATTAAAATGCTGTGTCTTTATGCACCAAGAACCTGCTCCTTTGTTGCACAAGCACCAAATAGAAACCCCTTACATAACAGTGGCATGTACACTGATTGATGTTCATTATTATATGGCATTCAGGACTAAAATCTGCCTAAAATTTATGGCCAAAACATGCACCCACATACACGCACACACTTTTCACTGGAACCATTTCAAAATGGCCACACATGAGTATTTACATGTGCTCAAATTTAGAGCAACTGCCTGATCTTGAGGTCAGCTGAGATGCAGCTGGCCCTCTGCAGGACTGAGTTAGCACAGGAATAGAATTACACTTGGAGGCAGGAAATCTGATATACCTGGAGATTCCCCGGGGTGTACACTTGTGTTTTGTAAACTTAGATTAACTTGTCAAAATCATGACATGCTAGCTATAACAGTGAATGTTTGGCCAGCATCCATCTGCTTCTAAAAACTTAATTTATGTTATTACGGGATATTAAATTGGATACGATCTTCACCTGGTGTAGCTGGGCTTGTGGGCAGGGTGCTTTACATGTCTGTCATTTATCTGATCCCTTTGAGAGATGTATAGAGAGAGACATTAAATGTGTTTTACACATTGGAGCAGACAGGAGCCAACTAACCCACGGGACCAGGGAGAAGTCTTTGTCAAATTAATGGGCATTACACCAAACAACTATTCTGTGAATAGATTGGCATTGAAAAAATACTAACCTGGCTGTCGAGGCCCAGAAGCAGCAACATGATAAAGAATAGGATGGCCCACAGGGTTGGCAGCGGCATCATGGATACAGCCTTGGGATAGGCGATGAAAGCCAAACCGGGACCTGAAAGAAGAACAGAGTGGGGATGGGGAGAAGGGGCAGAGGACAGAATTAACATTTCTATCTGCTTTCAGTTTGGACGAAATACTCTAAGGGAATTAAAAGAGAGATGTGAAAATGTAACTATAGAGGCAGAGGAATGTCTGAATCTGCCAATTATCTACAGAAAATACATCTACTTTGTCCAGCTGTTGAAAGATGGCATGAATTTATTGTAAGGGATTGTTTTGTTGACCAAAATTGTGGCTATGCTACAGGCACCCTATTTATATGTGGGTCAGATATCAAAAGCTATTTTCTTTTATCTCTGATACGCTGTACTCATTACAAAACTTCCTACTGTTTGCACTGTCTACAATATGACTAGTACATTGTACTGCACACACCAAATAACAGGTTTTGTTCATTCTGAACATGCAGTACAACAGCTGCTTTACATTTTCAAATCTTGATATAAGTCAGTTATATCCTCTTTACCCGACTGGCCTATTAATAATTGTGTCCATCTATCTATACAGATCTCATCTAATTTACAAACTAATTTGGCAAAGACATAATTTAAATCAACAAGAGGTAATAAGGGCATCAGACAAAAATCTTCCAAGCACATTACATCCAAGGGCAAGTCATATCTCCCTTAAAAAGTTTCTTTCATTTTTGAATTTGGATTTTGTGTTTTGGTTTCATAGAAAATATGGACATATGTAAACACCATCATATGATCCCAGAATTACTAGTGCTGTGTGGTTTTACATGATAATATTCAAGTTGCAGCTTTAATGAAAAGAAATTCAGTTTATTTTTAACTGAATAGAGCGAGCATGCTGAAAGAAGATGCATCTCCTCTGCAGTCCACATAGAGTAGACAAAAGAAGACAGAAACAAAACTGGTGTCATCCACCTCGCTCAGGAAATCCACAACTTGTGAACAGAACTGGGCTGACAGTTCAGTGCAGAAACATCTCCTCGTGGTGCCAGTGCTCATACAGAAGAGTACTTACAGAAGGGTGCTAATCGTCTTAGCATTGTCCCCTGGTCAAAAAGATGCACAGCTACTAAATGACATGAGCGGGTTGAATATGGGGGCAGAAGGACACCTGGTGCCCCTGATCCCTTGTAATCATGGTGATGGTCCAATAGAGGAGCATTCATTCATCCAGTCAGTGTGTAGTAAAAACGCAGAACATTTAACAAAAGTTATGTAATCTGTCTTCAGAAAGGGTGGAATTCATTTCACAGTGAAGTAGCAATTCTGTTTCTTTAAGGCTTTTATTCAAAGAGTGTGTAATTGCCGATACCTCTACATTTCAGCATCATCGTTTCTCAGATAAAAATCCTTATTATTTTTTCCGCTTGATTTCAAATTTGTAGTTGTTTGACCAATTGACTGTTTTTTTTTTTCGGGGTTTTTTTTGGACAGCAGTGCCCACCATCACTGCTGCAGCACTTTGGACCCTCGTACCTGACTCTGCCACATCGGCAATGTCCACCCCTTGTTCTTGTGCCATGAAGCCCAGGACGGAAAATATTGCGAAGCCAGACACAAAACTGGTACCGCTGTTGAGGCCTCCCAGCAGCAAACAGTCCCTATGTCACACATATGTCATGGAGGTTGTTAATGCACACAGACGGAACCGAAGTTCCTATTTTCTTTTTACGCAACCGTCTCTGACACGAGTTGCTCTCACCACTACAGTCCCACTCCCCACGCCCGCAGAAACACAACTCACCTGTAGCAGTTGTATTTGTATTTGTTGTAGCTCCCCAGTGATGTCATGGCTCCAAGGCAAATGGCATAGGAGAAGAAAATCTGGGTTCCTGCATCAATCCACACCTGAGAAGATAGAAGGGATTAGTTAGCATAGCAAGATAACATCCATTTACCAGCAGCATTATCTGTTATTTATTTAATTCAAACACTTAACAGTAAAATAACGTTGTAAACTGTATCTTTTAGTGTTGACTACACTAATTGTCTGCAATAAACCAAGGAAGCATTTCTCAAAATGCAAACTGTTAATACTTGGAGACAGAAATGTAAGGCATAAGGGGGAATGAAGAGGAGGAGAAGAGGAGGTTTTACATTAAAAAGAGGGGACACGTTGTCAACTCTACCTCTGGATCCTGTAGGCGGGTCAGATCAGGGTAAAGGTAAAATTTGATGCCTTCAGCAGCACCAGGCAGGGTCACCCCACGCACCAACAGCACAATCAGCATCACAAATGGGAAGGTTGCAGTTATGTACACCACCTAGACAAGACAAAGTATTTATTAGTCAAAATACTTAGCAACAGTTGCAGACTTTTGACTCCTAAACCTTGAGATACATTAAACAATACTTCACTTTATAAGTCCTCTTTTGTAATTCAGGCCAAAAAGAAACAACATTTTTTTCTTTTTGAGGTGGAGCCTCAGAGCCCATCAGAGCATGGAGCAGTTAAATACAGGATTATTTTAAGCACACTGGTCACAACAATGAATCTTGTGTTGAATATGGACATCACTCACAAAATAGCTGTTAATAGGGTTAATAATTTTCCATACTGACTTCCTCCTTCTGGCTCTGGCCCAGCTTCTGTGCTGCTAACACAAACAGAGAGACAGAGCTAAGGAGCGTCAGTCAACTGTTTACAGCCGACAGTGAGTCTGGCCAAGAAGTAACTTCCAGGACTGCATAGAGGCTTGTGTCTCTAAATCAACTAAATTAACCTTGTTTCCAAGCATGGGGGTTTTCCACAGCAACAGTGTTTTGTCACTGACTTGCTGGTGTAAAAAGTAAAGGACATTCAGTACCCAGGCAACAAAATAAGTACAGGCTGCGTCTACACCTCTGCACTTACTTTCCCAGTGGACTTGACTCCTTTCCAGATGCAGAAGAAGCAGATAATCCACATTGCTAGAAGACATAAGGCTAGATCCCACTTCAATGGCCCTGTGTCCTCAATCCCAGAGGAAATGCTCAGGACGTTGCGTCTGAAGGGAACACAGGACATGTACAGGTTAGTGGCAGTTTGTGGTACTCGAAAAAGAAGAGGTTTTCAAGCACATTCAAGTAAAGAGGTCATGTGTCCACTGAGGAATAGACCTTGACAATGTAAGACTAAAGGGACCAGAAAGGTGGAACTCACACCGGTGCAGTGTACATGACTTGCCCCTTCTGTTTTGCTGTGTTGCTCTGGCTTGTCCATAACATACATGCTTACAAAGCTTTAAAGCTGAACTCTTTAAGAGCATGACACTGAATAAGCTCTGGTGCAATGAATTGTCAATTTTAACATGTAACAAAGCAAACAGGCATGAAAAACACTAATTCTTCTATTTGTTATTTCACTTTAATTAAACTTCGAGCAGTTTTTTGCTTATGAGAGGAACCGTACAAAAAGAGTTTTCATAAACTTATTGTAAACTTTCTCCTTTGCAGGAATTATTCCTGTTTAAATATAATTACGCAACAATATAAAGAAATAGTTTTTGTTCCTTTAGTAAATTGACATTAATGTGTATGTCTGTCAGTCAGGCATGATATCAGTGATTACTCACTCCCAAAACTCGGTGACAGGGGAGGTAAAGTTTGTAACATTGGCTGCGAGCCAGAGGGTCTTATTTTTGCGGACTGTGTCCTCCACACACTGATCTGTGTTCCAGGGCTGTTTGCATTTTGCCCAGGGGAGCTCTGGCTGGAAGCACTGAAACAGGTAGTAGAGACCCCAGGCCAAGATCACGATGTAGTAGATGTTCAGTAGTGATACAATAACAATAGAGGCGTAGCCAATACCTGGAGACAAAAAGATTTCAGCATCAGCTCAAGATGCCATCAAACACAGCATCATAGTTTCTTTTAAAAAGGCACATCAGACAAATAAGCTTTTCCTGGTATGATCCTTTGGTTTAAAATTGCATGTGTTTCACCACTTTAGACAGCAAAAACTATCTGTGTACATTACGTTGAAATACAGTATAATAATCTTTTAGGTTGATATGGCAAACTTAGCAAACAACTGTTTACTTGCACATTCAGCAAACACACAACAGCAAGATTAGCATTTAGTTTCAGTAGTGTTTGTTTCCAATGTAACTCTAAAATTCGGTCTTTTAGATCTGTTTTGGGTCTCCAATCCCCAACTCAAAAAAAGTTCCCTATCTACACTCTACCAACAACCATTATAATGTTCTTAGACACCTTTGACACAAACCTGAAGACAGAAATCCCTAGTATTCTTCCACTGCTCAGGAGTATTTTTAAACTCATCATCTTTTATGCCCCCACCTCCTGCATTCATTCTTGCATGACAAATGCAAACTGATAGACAACTAAGTGCTGTGACAGGTGTGTCTTTGAGAGTGCACTCAACTGTGTGCTGGTGTGCAGTTGGTGTCTGTTTAGTCATGAATTCAATGTGTGACAGAAACATATGATGGCAGGGGCAACGCTCCTAAAATTTATGACTGGTTTTGCATTTCCTGCCAGACACTTCTCCAGATGGAAAGACATCATCTTCATTTCTCCTTGAACAGTGGGAACTTTTGGCTGAAGACCTTGTGCTGCGGTTTGGGTTCTTTTCATTTGACATCCTTCACATGAGCATAAGTAAAGGTGTCACAGCAGCAACTGAGGGCGTGGTGCCTAACAGGTGTGTCTTAGTAACTGTTACTCATTATCTCAGGCAAAGAGTCCAGTGAGAAAACCACACTATGACAAGTTTACCATAGTGAACATGCACTATTAATTTTCTTTTATAAGCTCAAACAAAACAGGTGGGTCCACACTGCAGCCCTGAGCCAACAAAGATGATCGTGTTTTTCGTGGCCGCTCCGTTTCCAGGGCAATCCAAAACTCATTGATCTAGAAAATTAATCTGTAATTAAAAAATAATTTCAAAAATGTTCTTGTGTGTTTGTGTTTGGTGTGGTCTTTGTATTTGTACATTTGTGTATTCAGTTCCTGCTTCGCTTTGCTGTTTAAAATTGACATAAAACACCCTAATGAATAAAGACTGGTCCAACTGAACTCATGGAGTTTTGCTCCTCAACACAGCATAGTTGCTGAACAATATGTACCATACTAAAACAGGAAGGGCAGGCTTCTGGCTCAGACAAATGAGGCTTTTACTCAGCATTAAACATTAAACAAGATTTGTCCTGTGACGCAGACCTTGGGTTACCCTGTCTGCATGTGTTGTTATTTGCAGGATTAATTTGATTGGACTGACCAGTAAAGATGGGGCATAGCTTGGCCCAGCAGGTGATCCCTCCCTCGGAGGTGTATTGGCCCAGTGCAACCTCCAGGAAGAACACAGGCAGGCCACCACCAAATAGGAAGATGAAGTAAGGGATGAGAAATGCACCTGAGGAATGGATACAGGAATCAAGTCAGAATAATCGTTTTGATACGACCACAGTGTTTTGGCTTTGGCATCTTCTGCCTACCTCCTCCATTTTTATAACAAAGGTAAGGAAACCGCCAGACATTTCCTAATCCAACAAAGCCTCCGGCCACAGACAGGACAAAGTCAAGCTTACTGGCCCACTTCTCCCTCTGAGGAGCTTTGCCTTCGGCCTCGTCCTCGGGCCGCGTGCCTGGACTTTTCCCTGGTGAAGGTTTTAGAGTGTCCTTGTGAAAATCCTTCAGGCATTGGAGCTTCTCTTTTTGTGCCATGCTGTAGATGTAAGATGGAGACAGACAAAGAGAGAAACAGAGGTGAGATGGATAAGACGCAGGAAGATATGAGTATAAGAAGATAATTCTGTCTCCTGATTGTGTTACAGTGTGCTGTGTGATTATATGATACACAGTACTATGCTGCTAATCTTGTTAATCTGACAGAATGATGCATGGAGGTCAATCAGTCTGGAGAAAAGTTTGGCCACCTGATTTAAAAAACAGCAAAATTGAATTAGAAAATAAAAACACATTCAAACATATGTCAAACCCATTGTGTTTTAGAACCTGGTGATACAAATGCAACTCGACCCTACCCAACACCAGTCTCACACAGTCTGAGAAGCAACAAGTTACTCTGCATTTGCGAAGCTGTGGCTGCTCGCTGAAAGACACCACAGCTTAAGTTAAGTGTTTGTTTGTAAATCACCTTTTCTAAAAAAAAAGCCAGAATTTGCTAGTACTAACCAAAGTATCCCATTCCACAGCATAAGACAAATTGGAGATAAGAAACTTAAACAGGACAGGAATAACTATTTAAGGCATGTCAGGACCTCTCCCAGCTTGTATATAACAAAGAACAAAGACAAAAAGAAAGCTGTCGCTTATAGTGCAGTGTAAGATTGTTTAAATACCGCAGGTTTCCTCTTTTATTAGAAGATGTTAGCAGAGCAACTTCAAATTCTTCTGCGTAACTCTTACCTGACTTAAAATTAACAAATTGCACACAACTTGTCGACTCTCCAGAGCATTGCACTTTTTTCTTGCTCAAAAACATAGTAATCCCTTATAAGTTTCAATGTATAATAGTAATCATCATCATAACAGTGATTAAACAATGCTCGTCTCTCGGGAATGACCACCTCTATCAACAACAACATGAAGAACAATTCCTGAAACATTTCAACGGCCCTTCTGGAAACTACATCTCCTCACTGAATTATTAGTTGAACAGCATCCTCCTGTGTGCATGCTGTCCCATCATTTTCTAGGTTTACTCTCTTCCTGTTGACTTGAACAGCTTTGCATGCTAACACCACCTTACATAACTGGATCAGTTTTTGCCCACTCTCTGTTTCTCATCCCGTTTCTCTCTCTTCCCCCTTTTTTACTCACCATATTATTTCACCTGACTGCACAGTGTTGGGAGACTGTCTGCCTGACATTTAACTGTTCTAGACGTTTAACCCACATACTTGACCAAAAATGTATTACTATATTAAAATAACAGCTCGGCACCTCTGTTATGCTAAAATCATCACTGGTCCTCATTTGAAATACTGCTCTATTTCCTGTCCATACAAATCCAAGAGGACAACAGAGAACCTTTCTTTGTGTTCTTCCTCCATTAATTAACTGACTTAGAACATCCTGAGAAATTCTTACATCAACAAAAGTCAATTTTTTTTTTTTTTCGATCTAATGTGAGGCCATTCATGCAGAAAGAACTTGATTAAACACATGCAAATCCTGGAAAACAGACCCTCCTTTCCAACAAAGCAATTCTGAAAACTTACATTTCCTTCATGGCTGTGACTATGTATAGGGTTCCTCTCTCTCAGCTGTCACCATTCCTCTGTACTGAATGCCTTTATGCCGACACAGATCACAAGAAGTGGTGCTGACAGCAGAGCCCTCCCCTTGGCTAAAGACAATTAAAACCAAAGTGGAGATTGGACGCAGCCAGGCTGTCACAGGCAACTCTGGTACCAACGTGAGAGACTGTAAATTTCCACTTCCAACTACTCCCTGCCCACAAACACACACAGTTGTGGGAGATGAGGGTGTGTCTCACATGAACACACACACAAAATACTTGTTCATGGTGGAGAAACTAGGAGTAAGAGGAAAAGAATGGTTGGGGATTGAGATTTTGTTGTGCATCATTCTGGCATGTGGGACATTTCAAATCATCGTCTTCCATTCTTTCATGACATGTGGTTTGTTATCTGAGAAATGTAAACCAGTACAGTATCAGCTTATAACAGAGCCTAATAAGGTAAAGTGTCTCCTCTGGTTGTCCATGGTCTGTTTAGATACTGTACTATTAACTCCTCAGAGAGCTCACAATAGCTCGACAAAGGTTGGCAGGCATGAGTCAGTGAAAACTGACAAATTCCTCTGTGAGATTTGTACAGTTAAATGGGGGATAAGGATCAGCTGATGATAAGCTGCAACCAAAGACACACACACAGACACACACAGACAGACACAGATACACACGGAAACAAACACACCTCTTTGTTTTTTAAAGTTCCTTAATCCACCATATCTTTGTTATGGTCGTGCTCTGTATAGAACATTGATTATGCAACAGTTGACAGATGCCACTGAATCTGTGTGAGAGATAACAAAAAGTCTTGTGTGTTTGTTCAAAACTGAGACAACTCGCAGAAACCCTGTGAAATGAATTGTGCTGTATAAAGTTGACATTATACTGCCCTTTATCTACATAGATTTTAAATTTAGCTACATCATTTCACTTCCATCTTGTAATGACAGTGTTTTCCTGAGACTGTTGTAGGTTTACGGATATATTTTGTCGGATCATCTAAGATTGGGTCTGAGATTGGCTTTAAATTCATGATGATCATAAACTGCATAAGTGAGGCACTTTTAAAAGTGAAATTACATCAGTCCAGGACATCAGTGAAAGACAAAAAACATCCAGAAAAACAATATTTTTAAAATGTGTGAATTACTTTTATTTTATTAATGCCTTATAACATGCTGTGTTTCCCCTGGCCAATAATTATTGTGGATTACAAACGTCTGCTAGTTTTGCTTTTCCATTACAGACACTGACAATAATTTGGGAAAATTATTCTCAGCACCAGTGTCTAAAAAAGGTCCACTGAACCCTAGCTTTTGTCCTGCTGAGCAGGGAACTGGGGTTATGGAAGGACACACATCAATCAATGATACACTGCAGGGCAGAGACAGAAGAAGTAGGTTAAGTATGTACCAGTAAGCCCAAACTAGAAACCTTCATCAGGTCTACTTCAACAGACTGTCCTCTAAGAGCTGCATTTATTGGCAACATATTTATAGGCACTATTGATTCACTTTGTTAATGACTTGTTGATGTGGAGAGTAAAGATAAACCCAAAACGTGCACAAGATAGTAAGATAACTTTACAGTCCCATTAAAAATCATCGCTGTGAAGTTTGGTTGCACCTGAACGCATCACAGCAATCTCCAGAAAAAAAAGATCAAACAGCAACAGGGAACAGGCTCTTATCAGCTACAAACACAGGAAACCGGGTTCAAAGGCCAAAGCAGTTTTTTTTTTTTTTTTTTATTGGCAAGCATAACATTATTTACTGACGTTGTTTTGAAAGCAGTGTTGAAATGCTATCTTTTTTTTTTTTTTTTTGAGGAAGCATCATGGAAAAATTCAGGACTCAGCATTATCTCAAAGGAAAGGCCAACTGTGGTCTGTTTATGTTAGAGAATAAAATGAATTAGTCTCCCTAAAATTGCCAATGACATTATGAACTGTTAACAAAACCTTTATGAATATAAAAACAAACACGTACTTTCACTGGGACTAGTACTTTGTGTGTTATTTTACCTGGAATCAATGATTGCTCTTAAATGAGGTATTTTTATTTATTGTAGAATCTGCTTTTCTGTGTTTGGCTTAATGTTTATCAGTGACTGGATGCCAGTACTGGACAACACGCTCAGGTCAACATGTCCTGTCACATCTCATCAGGCTCCTTAAGAAAATGTTGGATTTACAGCTATTGTCAGCTGATGGTCTTTGTTTTTTTGTTAAACACAACTTGACATTACACACACATACATGCACACACACACACAACTAAGACCCTCCCAAATACCATAGTGTAATTCAAACTCTGCCTGGTGTGCATTTAATATCAGTTTGAGTGGAAAATCACCAGCCTCTCCATGAAACAACTTCTTAAAGAGACAGTCTCGCTCTGTTCACCCCCTGCATGGTTCTCCACAACCTTTGTGATAGCAACTGGCAAAATGAGTGACCTCTTTGTCCAATATGTTTATGACCCAATACATGCGCTGAATGCAAACCTAATGGCATTCCCATCCCCCTCAGCTCTAAATATGTAAATAAGAAATGATATCACACTAATTCACTGAAAGTGGTGAATATAATACACTTTAAACCTTCCTAACCTTTGCATGTATGCACATGCTAGCAGGTAGCTAAAAGCACTACTGTGCCTGAGCTTCACAGTGCTGCCAGCATAAGTTTTAAGATTAGGAAATGACAAGTCTGATATCCTAACAGGTCAAACTGAGTTTTTACAACCTAGCAACCCAAATGTTGGTCTAGCTATTAGTTTGTAACTGATCTATGATGAGACAGTTTCTAAAACTCTTATTTAGAACTAACTATTCAGTTCATTTAATTTTTTTTATTCAACACAGAGAACTACATGCATACGTCTATTTGAAGACTGTTGGACTTTCAGCATCTTGGGAGAACATGTTAAAACATAAATGTGTATAATCTATGCCAGCGAAGCTCATGTCTGCAAGAATCAACATGTAGTTCATTACAAACAAGTAGTGTCTTAATCCAGGGCATCGCCCACGCCAAACAGATGGCACGGCCACGTGTGGCATGTAAAGTCTGTCAAAAGTCTACCAATACAAACCACAATGAATAAATAAAAAGGTCCATTAATGATATTACAAATGAGTCTTGTTCTGTTAACAGTGAGACTTGTATTTGGTTTAATATTAAGAATTGCCAAACCAAGAGAGCTGTTTTTATATTGAACTAAAAATGAAGCAATATAATTAGAAGAACAGGATGCCAGTTTCCTCATTTTTGTGCTGTGTTTGTGCTTTAGCCTGCACATTTCCTCATTTTACTTAAGATGCAGTTAATGTTAATCTTGTGAAGCAAAGATTGTTCGCAAAGCTACTGAATCCCCTTAAGTTTAAGTGATGGTTTCAGTATGCAGGAAACAAAAGCATGGTCAGCAGATCAACTGCTTACTCGGGAGAACCTCGGGAGGAAATGGCCAGGAAGGAGGAAAGTGACTGAACCCTCGCTGTTTGTAACTGTGACAAAAACGAACCTTGAATCTAAAGTAGCTCAACACACACAGCAAGGAGCAGAGGTTCAATCTAACTGATATCAAGTTTCAATAGCAAGCACGCTATAACATGGTTATGTTATCTTTTGCAGTTTTGTGGCCATCTCCCCACAAAGATCAGCCTGATTGTTTGCACTGAACAGTTCAGCTGTTACCTGGATAGATTTAGCCTGTTTCTTTTAGAGGTCAGACCAGTCACATGGTAACATGGTTATCCTTTCTCACATGCAGACACTGTTTGCGACTCTCTCTCTCTCTCTCTCTCTCTCTCTCTCTCTCTCTCTCTCTCTCTCTCTCTCTCTCTCTCTCTCTCTGTCTCTCTCTCTCTCTCTCTCTTTCCAGAGCTGGCTGTGTTCACTACAGGCAACCTTGTGAGTCACCTTAGAGATTTATATTGTACTTTACACAAACAAGACAGACACATGATGAATGAGCAGAGGAACACTCAGATTTCTAAAAGAGCCCACTATCTTCAACAAAGTTGACTCCTAAGACCACCTCTCTGTTTGCTTGTGTATGTCGTGGCTGCTAATATTTCATGTGAGCATGTAAGATGTAAGTAATCCCACATCACATTGGATATGTTAGGTGTAAGAATCTTGCGGTCGCAGATTTCCAAGAGGAGTTTCCTTACAGAACATCAGTGATAAACAGAATTCCTGGTTGATTAGCTTTAGGGTCATTCAGCGTTAATGAATCTGTGTAAGCATCCTTAGGCTGGCATGTGAATGGGTTGACAGTGGAAATGTGGAGGAAAGTGACTGGCTGTCGAATCCCTCTCATTACAAGACAATCCTATAAAGAGATCTGCTTGGCGGGAACCTGTTGTTCAGATTTGTGCATGTGTAGCTTTTACTGTGCCATCTCTTACATAATGGTTGGCTGGGACTACGCCATACTGGCTCAATTCCTACTGTAAATCTATCTAAATGAAATGTAAACCCAGGCTAATGTGGTGCCCATTTAGAACAAAAACAACAACATCCAGGTGAAAATGATGCATGTGTACGTTAGGTGGTGTGTTTGTTTCACACAATGATTGTTTTTCCTGTTGATTGATAAAACATAAAATGATGAAGCGAGAAACTGTAAGAGAGTCTTAGCTTTTTTTAGATCAGCCACTGGCTAAGTATGAGCTTCTCTCTGTCTCTCTCTCTCTCTCTCTCTCTCTCAGGTGGTAATCCCTGACAGTAAATCAGGATATTGGCAGTGGCAACAGCAGTGGGTTACTTTATGTCTTCTGTCACCCGTGGGGACATATACAAGGTGGCAAATGTGCAGGTCTATCAATCATGGAATACAACACACTGTGGCTAAATAAAAGATCCAACATGCAGTACTTGTATTTACGTAACATTATTGCCTTAAAATATGCTTAAAGTACAAAAAAAGCATTATGCAGAATGGCTCATTATAAATAATATATCTTTTATGATTGCTAATGTTGCAGCTGTTAAATATGGGATTAAGTGTACTTTATATTGTAATAGTTACAATAATCGACAATAATACACCACAGTCCTTTGCTGATTTCATTACAATTACCTGAATCTGAAAAGTAACTAGTAACTATAGCTGTTGAAAAAGTGTGGAGATAAAAAAGTGCAATTTTGATGAGAAGTTAATTTGTATAAAGTAGCAAGTGAACATAATTAATCAAAACAAAGTCAACTACACATACACCTAATTTCCAAAAGCTCATGTTATCAATTCTGTCAGACCACTATTTTTGTCCCATGTAGAAGAAAATGTTTGAGATGTGCATGATGTTCCAGAAATGACAAGTAGACAGATGGTATGAAAATCACAACCTCGAATGTTCTGCACATTTTCCATTTGCCACCTGAAGTTTAATTTTATGCAAAATGAAGCAAAAGCAAATTGAAAGAAACTATAAAACTAAGTTTGTATGTAGCCCCAGAGACACTTTGGATGTAAAGGGAAGATAAAGTGTCCAAACCCTCAATGCGGTCTAAACTCGAACCAGATTATAAATTATCCTTGAGATGTTAGTATTGGGAAGCAGATCTAGTGATCTTACCTGCATTTATTACACCACACGCCCAGGAGTCAAATTAACACTCAAACAGATAATAACTTTATTTGCAGGAGAGAGAAGAAATATACAGAAACCAGAGTTTGGGCAGATGCCTGTTCGAACCAATATCGCTGTGAAGTCTCAGTAAGATACCCTGTAACCTGAATCAAGAGCCATTTGTCTCCGTCATCAAGACACTTTTTTCACAAAAAACACATAGGAATTGTCAGTGCAACAAATGATTTTTTAGAGGCTGTACTGGAACATGATAGAAATAATAGTATCAGGAATAATGTGTGTTTGGTGTTAGCCATGAGCAAAATTTAGAATAAATCACGTTAAACGTTGATTTGGGGTCAGAGGACACAGAAGCTCAGTGCCTACAGTTAGGTTGATATATGCCACCTCAGAGTGACAATTATCACTGAAAACAATGATTGACACTGATTCTGAAATGTTTATTCTGAGTTTTTAAAGGGCTCAGCTTGCAAACTGTTTTAGAAAATGGCGCTTATGCAAAGATTTTTTTTTTATTTTTGTTGCTGAGTCACAAAAATGAACAAACTGGCAGTGAGATGTGTGTATCATTGCAAAAGAAGTTGGGCAATTAAGCAGATGAGACAAAAAAGTCTACAGCTGTGCTATATCTGAGCCAGTGGTGCTGTCACATTCAGTTCTAGTATGTCTTGGTGTAGCACACTAACATGCTAAAATTGGCAAATTAGCACTCAACACAACATAAAGTGGAAGATAATAAGGGTAAGATGATGGAATAACATTCATTTGACAGGTACTGTGTTTTGTCCTAAGCAAAAAAAAAAAATACAACAAAGATTGAGTGAAACTCTTTAACTGTCAATGGTGCTAAATTAAAAGTCAGTGCTTATAATTTTAGATTGTGTTTACCCAGTATCATGCTGACCTCTGATCATGCTGACCCCTGTCTACTGTCTCTCTACATTAAAAAACAAGTTGGAATTATTGTAATGGCTCATTGTGCATGTTCATCTTTCTATGTCCATATTCATTTGCTTGACCTAAATCCCAAATAAATAAGATTTTCCCACCAAAGTCCGAAAACACATGGAAATGATAAGTAACAGCCATAAACCATTTGTAAAGAAAGCTTACTAATGGTAATAACTAATCATGGTGTTTATTCTTGTCTTCGCCAGCATGTAAGGCTTTAAGCGGCTGGGCTGGGAGCCAATGGCTTTGTTGTCTAACGAACAATTGTTTTGGCTGAACTGCACTTGCAATGTGTTTTAAGAGCAGCTCTGCTCCCTGCTCGGACTAAGCTTACCCCCTGTTCAGAGCCTCACTGCTCCATTAAGGTGACGTACAGCTTTGTCTTCACTTCCAAGACTCTTTGAAATAAATGTGATGGAGCCCACAGAGATGCCAATTATAAACTATGGAGCTGTAGTCACTGTAAACACATCTAAATCACTGCTAACAATGCTTAAGTATGCTGCCCTTTTAACTCCTTTGTCAACTTGTGATGTATTAGTAATTTTAAAAATGTCAAGCTGCTCCATTCAGGAAATGTTCCCATGAATTCAGAGACATAGGTGAAAGATTTGTTTTCCACAGTGCAGGAAGTGCTTTTATGTGGAAATGAACCACAGTGATAATAAACTGAGAAATGGCGCCACCTTTAGGTGGATCTAAATTTGAGTTTATACAGTGTGAATACATATCAAGGCTTTTTCAAAAAAAATGAAACAAATGAAGAGCTTTCTCTTTTTAAACATCAACAATTGACTAAAAAAGCAAAACCTTCGTAGAGCTGTAATACCAAGAGATCAGTTTTTTTAAACTTTACTAATGTCAGCAGGCCTACATGCTCCCAATGACAATCTTAAACAAGCTGATTTTTACTTTAGCTTGTTAGTCTGTAAATTTACAAAGTGTACTCCCCATGTAGCATTTATATGCATTTAAACAACAAGTCCTTGGAACTAAACATCCATCCATCTAATAATTTAGTTGTATTCCTAGCACATAACTGTAATCATCAATGTACTGTATTTGTCAACAACTATTATTTGTCCTTGTGGGAACACATAAAAAGAGGATGGTGACAAAAAACGAATGGCAATGTAGTAAAACAGTGAAAAAAATGTGTTAATAAGAGATAAATAAATATTACCACTCCATAGTGTCTTTATAATTGGATAACACTAAATTAGTGTTTTTATTATGTTTATTAAAAATATTAATAGTCTTTTAAATGGCTGGACAGAGGAAATTAAAGTGGTCCTAATAGATTTAGCTGATGGGAATGTCATATTTTTCAAATTTTGAAAAAATGAACTTCTATTCCAAATTTCATGGCTATTGGTTCTACTGTAGAGCTATTTCATCTTAACCTAAAATGGCACTAAAGGAAAAGTCTTGTGTCTCTATAAAATGTAATAGGAATCCAACAACTAGCTGTGGTGATATTTCAATAGTTAAGTGGAGGACTATCCTACAATCATTTCTATCCCACTCTTCTAACCGTGAGATATATTCGGGAGATGTATGTTGTATGTTGCATAAAATACTACTCGTGCTAGCAATAGAAACAAACAAATAGACAGCAGGTATTTATCTGCAGCATGAAGCTGAGAGATGGAGAACAAAACATTACACATTTTCAGTGGCAGAGTTTATATGCAGGCAGTTTAGCAACAGTTTAATTTCAAATGAGCTGTCTTACATGGCAAAAGGGAATAAACTCTAGGGAAAAATATTTTTACATAAAGTGCAGGAGTACGTCGAAGTAACAAGTGTAAGGATTCATTCTAGATGAATGACACTAATGATACTAAATAAAAGCTGCAGGCAGTTCGGCAATACCTTACCTGTTTCTGGGAATCAATCGCATAATAAAATTATATTTAATGTAACTTCAAGATAAGATTTGTAAAATACATATTTTACTTAATAAATAAATGCTTATGGTTTCATCTTGTAGCTATAATTCGTAACTGTGAGTCCGTACATTGCATGGCCTCATTTGATTCATGCTTTCTTTTAGCACCAAAATGAAAATTTCACTATCAAGTGTTTGCTAAATGCTGAATTTTGTTGGGGCAAAACTATACTTTAAACTAAAAATAATTCTGAAAATAACTCCATGCATCTGCAATGCAAAGATAACACACAGTTTTGTCAAAACTCATGTTGGAGAAAGTTAACAATAGATTCACATGATACATGGTACCATCATTTACCATCTTTATACCTTTACTCACATTTAATGTGTCTCCCTCAGACAGGCTTTATATACAAAACAGAAAGAATTGTTTCTGTCTATACTGCTATAACATCAGAACTCCTTTCAAAATATATATTCTGTAGAATATACTGTAATAAAACCCTTAAACACAGAGAAGCATGTTTTCTCATAAGCTACTGTTTTCTTTCTCACTACTAAGGTTTGCACCATTATACCCCCCCTTTTCAAGCCACCTACACCTCACAAAGTAGCTGCAGCCACAAACACAACCTGCCCTTAGCAGTCAATATTTATGCTGGACAGCAGCTCCTCCAAGGCCTCCAGTTTCTGATTGGCCTCCTCGATTGCGCTGTATGTCTGCACATTGCTAGCAATGTGGTAGCGGATGTCGTCAACTAGAGGGACTGAGTCGGTCTCGTGTCGCTCCTCCAATGATGCAGCGTCCTCTCTTATAATCTCAGCAAACTCAGCCAGCTCCACGAGCTGTAACAGACAGGTACGACAGGTAAGCAGGTGTAACTTTATCATGAGGGTTAAATGAGTGTGCGGCTATCAGGGGCTTCAGCTCAGAGCTCTTCTATTGTGAAAATTGGAATATATACAGTTTTTTAGCTCCCAAAAAACAAACACAAAGAAGGTTATAACATGGCCTCAGAGCTCAGTACTGAATGTAAACACTGGATGTACAAAAAACACCTTAGTAGTGTCAGAGTCATAAGCACTTAAGTGTAGACCACTAAAGGTTCACTGGCTCACAGCTTAAGACAAAGTCCTAGTTTTTTACTTATAAGACAAATGTTAATATGATTATTTTTGTGCCTAATGACTGTCTAGAAAGACAGGTTTAGAGAAAGATATGACATGTAAAAAACATCCGCCAGCTGGGACTCGAATCGTGGAGGTTGCAGTTATGTGGTATGCATCTTAATAACCACTGCCAGATGACCCACATGGGGCCATTTTCTAACACGGCTTGCATGTCCTTAGTACAATTAGAAAGGTTTCCTTCTGCAGGTTGCACACAGTCAGACAACAAAACCCAAAGTTCACTAACTATTTCATCTTGACAAACGTTTACCTACGAAAACAAAACACTTATTCTGAAAACATCTTTATGGATGAAAGTTAAACTTCCATATGCGGTCAGCTAATACAAAGGTAGAGACAGGGGGCAGTGAGCTTAGTATGACATAAAGACTGGGAACAGCTGGATTATAACTAGCCACTCTTTCCCAAATGTAAAAAACAGACTACCAGTACCCCTAAAGATGAATAATTAACATATCTAAATTGGTGAATTCGTACATAGCCAAAAATATAAAGATTATGTCATCTTGCAGTGTTAGGAAGTGGGGCTATTCTTGGCCAGGTGCAGTAACTTTTGCAGTGCTTCCAGTCTGTATGTTAAGCTAAGCTAATTATAACAACAGCCCCCTCTAGTGTGAACACAGACACTCACGCGCTCAATGATCTTGGCCATGAACTCTGTGCACTGATCCTCAAGCCGAGAGAGACGGAAAAGCTTGGCTGTCTTCCACATGTGAAGGACATTATCCTCACATATAGTCTTAGCGAGCGTTTTCCCACACAGACGCTTCAGCCCTGGCAGCAGATACATGTCTGCCACACACAGAACGTCCAACACAGTGTCCATCATTAGCTGGAGAAAAAACCAAGATGTGCATAAAAACCATTACCAATGTTGAGTATGAAGTCTGCATCTCTCATGCACAACTCCACAAAACAATTTCTTTATAAGTCAGTCAAAACTTTCACACTAACCTCTGTGCAATCAGTGTAGATGTAATACATGACGTGGATAAAGATTTCATGGGAAATATTGTGTAAAGTGATCACTGGGGTGCTGGGCTGGGACTGCAGCTGCTCTCCCTCACTGAAGTGGTCCTCTAGTAAGGCTTTAAAGTAATCACTACGTCCACAGAAAAAAGCCTGGAGACACACACGCATAATAAACCTATGTAACTAATATTCACAAGAGTGACAGGATCTGGGTGGAATGTGAGTGTCAGAAATGACACTGAGGAATGTTGTGTGAGCTTTTTCGTTCATACCTTATGACATAAGAAATTGTACCCATCCACTCTAAAGCAGATATCAGGGTAAGTAGAGATACAGTCAACTCTGTTAAATGGAAGTTCTCCAAATCCAACCTGAAGAGAATCAATACAAAGACTTTTTAAAATGTCTAATATTAGCATATGTCATGTAGTTAACTTACATGTATTCATGTATCATGTTTTTACTCTTAGTTCAGTGGGCAGAGCAGCGTCTGCTAGCTGAGCCATCTCCTCCTGAAGTTGACAACTCTGAGGCTCCAGGCTGAGAACTTTCACACAGATTCCTGGCTTGTTGGACACTTCAGCATAAACATAAAGAAAGAAAATGAACAAACACACAACATTTGGAAATAGGTTAAATGAGTCATTACAGTACAATTTTGTATATAATGAGAATTGAAACGACTCTGTATGTAATACAGGTATAATACATGTTATCAGTGTAAAAGTGAACCAAGAGAACGGTCTTACCAAATTCATAAACATGTTTGCATTTATTCTCCAGCTCCTCTATGAGATCTATCATTTTGCACTGTTTAGCCAGTCGTCTGCAGTCCTCCACAAGACTTACATCAATATCCATTCGTCCTGTAACATAAAGAAAAAGCATAATGCTAAAAAGAATGTAATTCTAGTTGCACTCACCACTTTTTATTTAATTCTATTTTCTTATTTTATTTACTTTTTATTTTATTTAACACAAAGTATCTTTCTTATCTAAGCTTTCTTCGTTTTTAAACCAACTTTAATCACGCTGTAACTGTTATCCTAACTGGGCTGTTAGCACTCCTTGTTAAGGAATGCCGCCAACGAAAGTCAGAAACCTGTCTGTTTTTTAATCTGTTTTTTAACAAAACATCCTGAAGCTTGCCTATTGTGACAAATATTTTTTTAAGTTTGTTTTTTTCGTGGGAGCCATTAATAAATACATTTAGTGCCACTAGCGGTAAGACACCTTTAAGCACAGTGAGTGAAAATCTGGATTTTAAATATTCACAATTTTTAAAAATATTGATTTTAAATTGAAACCATTTATTCTAGACAAGGGAAACTGTAACCATCGGCTAACTTACCTGTATAGAAATATTGCAGGATGGCTCTAAAGGCTGCAGGGTTAATCTGAAATCAATAAACACAGACTGACACATCACATTTGTATTGTACTTTCCAGGTCAGAACATAACAAACAATTGTGAATCAAACAGAATTTATTTATCAATTTAAAAAGTATGTAGAATTTATCTACCAAGGGGTGTTTGAGGGTGATCAAGTTCTTCTGATTCCACTTTGTCTCAAACATTTCAGTGAAGTATTCCGAGCGTGCACTGAGAACACATCGGTGGGCTGGAAATGTTTGTCCATGAACAAGAAACTTGACGTCGCTATGCTGACCCTGCTCAAGTAACCTAAAGCGAATACACAAAAGGTTTGGTGAGCATTAGATTAATCTACTGTAATAGGTGGTTCAGCACATTTGCAACTCATTCTCTAACTCACTAACTGTTTCTTATAAATATAAACTTCTATAACAGATGAGGAAAATAGAAAAGTTGGATAATTTGAATTAATAATTACCAGAAACTTGACCCTTACATGTGCAGAAAGTAGTTAAAGTCATCCCTCTGCATGGCACGGACACTGACACACTTATATTCTTTGAGTAGTCGTCGAACAGAGTCATTTAGGGAGCCGTACATACACCTCTCACCATCAAACGTGTTGGCTTCACACTTGGCACCTGAAAGTAAAGCCCAAGTCAAATCCACAGATCATTCTACAAATTAACAAATGAAACTGTAATGCTCAGCAGAACATCTCTTTATAATAATGCACCATAAGCAAGAATATACTATCTTACCACTAGCCAACAAGTACTGGACCAGCTCCTCATGACCACAGAGACAGGCATAATACCTGAAAAACAAGCACATTTACATTTCAAGAACTTAATGATCCTATGTCAGGTCCAGAGATCTGAACTACTTTCTTAAATGGCACTTACAAAGGAGTACTGTCCCATTTATCTCTTACATTGAGGTCCGCGTCTCTTTGTTCAACAAGGTATCTTAGAGAGAGAAGAAATTTGGGGTTACGATGAAAAAGTGGAGTCTACATGGTCTCAACTTACAGTGTATAAATTGTCAAATGAGTATATCATAAAGCTGCTTATGCATATTTTATCTTTGCTGCAACATCTAATTATTTAATTAATACAAATCTAAGCCAAAAAGGTTTGCCAATGAACACCTTGACCTTCCACAACACTGACTGAGAAAATATTTTGCGGGCAAACTTAGGTCGAGCTGGTCACAAAGAACAAGAAGAACTACATATTGTGTACAAAGGGAACTGCATACCAACATGAAAATGCCATCGAATTGGTGATGTTAGATAGAGTGCGCATCGTGATTTGGGACTGCTTTGCAACCCTCTGGAACTGGACAGGTTGTAATTATGGAGGGGGAAATGAATTTCTACATATATCAAGGTGGACCACAAGAAAGCCCTTGACATCAGACATATCTCTATGCCAAGACATCCTAAAAATATTACTGAGCTGAAGCAGCTGGCAAGTATTTGGCAAGGATATTAATGGAATTGGATCAATGTACTGTGCAAGCTTAACAAGTTATAAATTCTTTTTCTTGATTCACTATTACTCTCTTGGTAATAAGCTGTTCATAATAAACCAGTCTGTCCTAAAGCAGATGAAATGTCCCACCTCAGTCAAAGTCTAGGTGAAGTTGTTGTTAACCTTAAAGCTCGCAGCACAAAATTCTTAACACACCATCGTATTAAGACCATAACACTGTCCACTGTAACAAGTGAAAACATTGGACCTTGTCTACAAACGTTTGCTAAGGGTCAATAAAGTTAATGTTAATATAAACCCTGCGTGCTGTGTTTACCTCCTGTCTGCATAACGATGCAGTTAGCTTTGGGCTTAGCTGCAGCACTACAGTGTAGAGCAGGCCAGACAGGGACAAGCTAAGGTTTCACAGGACGGGAACGAGAAAACACAAGCTAAAAAAACACCATATAAAATACATTTAATTAGATTTTAGCACACGGGCACAAACAGCTGGATAATTTACCTAACTCTACAAATGTCGCCCTTTCTGCAGCTACTAAACAATTCGCACACATCCATGATCCCCTCGGTGTTTTGGTTCCTCTGTAATGCATTGAGACGGCCTGTCTACCGGACAGGTGACCGATGGCTTTGTGTGTCTTCAAAGTTTTCTCGGTGGACGCACAGAAATGTGTTTCGCTGCTTCTTGTCAAGTTGTTTACGAACGACTTTCGTCCCCTGTTTTGGTCGACGAGAGCCATGCGTCACGTGACCACGGTGCTCATTTCACTTGTATGTACACAATAGCGGAAACCCGAGAACTCTACGCAAGACTAAATTGTATTTATTTACTACCAGTCCTGTTTGGTAAATTTCCTTCCACATTTAGTACATGACTTGAATGAGGTGATTTAAACAGTTAACAGGTAATTAACGGAACTCCAGCGACGGAGGGTTACTGAATGTAGCACATGTCATTTATTTAATCATATTTTTTTTTCCAGAAGCTTAAACACTCAAATCGGGCGCAGAGCTTTCATCGTTAGTTTGATTAGGTTTTTCACATATACCAAGCGGATACTGAACGGCCTTACTGGGGACACACGTATCGTTGTTAAGTCCAGTCCTTCGCTTGATCAAGACTAGACAAACCAGATAAATCAGGAAGAACGTGTCCTGTTTCATATCATGTTCAACTTCCAATGATTGCGAATCTAGTATTTTGCTGGTAACATGAATTATAAATGAAGACAATCAAATGAAAAAGCATATCAGCAAAATCAATGTTGTACGATTTCTAGTTATAATGAATGAGTTGTGTTTTCCTCCTTTGTATCACAGATATGCACTTTCAACTCACCAACTTTAAAACTCAAACAAAAATGTGCACAAAACATATCTTATTGTTACAATATACTGAATAGCTGGCAGTGTTGGGAAAGTAATAGAAGATTTGTGCCTAAGTACTTGGCATTGCTTAGAAATACTGTATTATTTTAAAATGCTGTCAGGTCCGGCAGCTTTTATCTTTTAAGCTGGCAATAGGCCCCACTGCAAGGAACTAATTAGGTGAGTTAGTTCATGCATCTTTTGTTCTCAAGCTCATTCAGACCGACTACCTGCAATGCTCATTACTTCTTATACTTCTTACTTCTAATAAGAACTATTACTTCTAATTAGAAGCCTAATTTGTGTTGCTTTGTATAAGTAACTCATTTGTTAGTAGATATATATATATATAAGAGTATATATAGTATATAATGTATATATAGTATATATGTATATATATACGACCCTATGGTCAGTAGGCAGCCTCTGAGCCACTGCTGCCAAAATATACAATTGATTTTAAAAAACTTTCTTGTTTTTACCCATGCATTTCACTGCCAGCACTACACTGTCATTTTTAAAAGAGCTTAACATCAAGGTCATCTTCGGTCTCTGATACTTCACTCCTGTCTGTCAGTGACAGGATAGAGTGAATTACAGTTTTCTTTGTACCTGTGACAACTCTATCAAGTAAGGAATGCTGGGAATCAGTTGTGACTCTTTGTCAAAGGTGGAGCGCATCTTTTCTACCTCAGGAAGGTACAGATTGTCAATCTTAAAATATAACAGTGAAGTAGCTTTACAAGTGCTTAAATGGTTCTGACCTGCAGGAGAAATTGTCTTCTGTCATGGCACAATTCGTTCAGTAGTCTGTATACTATAAGTTGACTTTTTCTTAATCTTCTTGACAGAAAATAATCTGCACTTAAGTGTTTTCATTACAAAAAAAACCCAACTCCTGTTTGGAATTTAATCACTTAACATATCCAGTCTTGTCATACCTGTACTGTAGGTATATTCAGGCATGGAAATTCTAGTAGCTGCAAATGTAGACCTCCTTCCCTTTCGTATGTGTAACATATATATTTTGTATGTGCCTTTGAGTACAGGACGTTCCTGTATGCTTATTATGTTCTATGAAAAATTATAAACAGAAGATTTTGTTTTAGGAGAAAACCCATCAATATGAGTCTAAGTTGCAACATACTCCAATGGTAATTTATAGGTCTTTTAATAGCTGTGGTTCATAACACCACAGTAGTAAACTCTTTGCCACAGGATATTTTGTCTATTTGGCTTTGACCACCAGGAAGGCCTCATGCAGCTCATTCATGTCTTTCTGAGTCCCATGATATAGTTTCACTGAGAGTCAGGCCTATCTATATCCTTCAACAGAAGCAGCTTGGTAACTTACACACCCTCATCTCCTGTAACATGCCCTATCGTGACATAATACTCTTAACATAATACTAAGTTAAGAGACATCTTGATAGAGCAAACATCCTGCCTGCTTTGAAATTGACATTTCAAACTCAATCAGACCCATTCATATTCAGAAACAGATAGAGTCATATCATAACATAACATCAACCCACTAAGCCGGTAGTCTTGAAAGGAGTCAATCAGGTTGGCCACTCCACTCCCCATCGCCCATGAAAACAGCTTTTAGCCAAGTTGTTTGATGGGTACAAAAATATTACAATCTGGTGAAATAATTCAGTATTTATAATATGATCAACTTTACCAGTAGAGAAACATAAACTTGTCATTATATCCATTCCTAGCAGTTGCTGAGCTTCAGAACATAGTGAAATGTTTTAATTCAACCCCTCAGGCATTTTTTTTTCTTTCCTGCAACAACTGTAACAGCTAGCAGGTAGTTATGATCAAATAGGAGTAAACAAAGTAGAATGAACAAAATTATGTCTCAAAATCATGCCATTCATTGCTTGTTTCCTCTGAAAGCCACCTTTTTTTTTTTTTTTTTGCTTCACTGTGTCCCAACACTGCAAATTACACGTTTTACTTTAACCAGTGTTGTCATCTGTATCTGACACTTTCATCAGTCCAGAGCTCTGTGTGATGAATGAAACTCTTTTCAGGCGTGACACACACACTCACATTTTAAATTGCTTTGTTTTAAATGTACAAAACACAATTCAGTGGAATACAGTCAAATCAAACGACCAGAATAAACATTACACATGATTGTATGAGGCAAATAGTTACTCTGTAGTAGCGATGGTTGTGCAATCAGTCTCAAAAGAGCCAGAGCACGATTGAAAAGAAAGCAGTTGAAAGGACAGACCAGTCTGTTATTTACAGTATGTTGTCAAAAACAATCGTAAACACATATGCACTAAACAGAAAGATTGAGAAAGCACTCATGTAAATTCATGGCTGCATCAATAACCTTGGCTCAATCTACTTTCTGTGTGATCAGTCACATTAGAAAAATCTAATAATACTCATGTCATAATCATGTCTTTTCTACCTTAACATATAGCTTGTCTTCTATTCCCCCATTCACACACACACACACACACACACAGAGTAACTAATAAGACTCTCCCAAAGCCAGCATAATATACACTATTTTATGATATTTGGGCAGATTTTTCTATTTAATTGGCATTATTTTATTTGTCATCATTCACTGGTTTACACAGTTTTGGGGATTTTCATTTCTTCTTGGGGGAACATGTGATAATACTGCAATTTAAATCACTTGAAACCCATATGATTCTTTTACCCTCTATTGTGCACTACTCCTGAATCACTACTGTAAACAACACAAAATAACTACTTATTCTTACTGAATACAATCTGATTTGTCATCAGTTTTTGCTACTGATGGCTTTATGAGTCACAGCACAAACATTTCTTTCAAACTATGTGAACATTTAGTGCTAGGCTCTAGATAACTATTAATTGTGGTGTTCAAATGCAGCACACTTGGAGCTGTGGAGGAGGCCTGGATACGAGCAAGACAACAGAAACTATGCAACTTTTACAAGCGGGGTAGGTGGGAGAACCAGTGGCATGTGTTAGACTGGTTCACCCACATTGAGGAGTCACATAGCTTCACTATCACTATCATGCCACACCCAGGCTTGCCTATAAAGTAGCACCCAAAAGATAACACATCCACAACAGAGCTAAACCACCCTCTGAACATCTCCATCTAGCAATGAAATCTTCACAAAGCACTATCATGAGCCTGAGGAGGAAACCCGTCAGCCAGCCGGGACTGCACGTGTCCTCAGGGGGCTTCAGCAGCATGTCTATGGGGTCCTACTCCATGCGCAGGATCAGTGAGACTAACCGGGGTTCCTCAATTACACCTGTTACTGTAAACAATAGCCTGCTCACCCCTCTAAAGCTAGACATCGACCCCACCATCCAAACTCTCCGCATCCAGGAGAAAGAGCAGATCAAAACTCTCAACAACCGCTTTGTCTCATTCATTGATAAGGTAAGAAGAATTATCACTAAATCTTATGCTAACGAAAGTTGAGAGATTTAACTCATTTCGATTATCCTGATAATTATTTTAGATGAGTGACTTTGGCTTTTAAGCTAATGTTTCAAGCTCAATAAATTTAACGCTCCCTTAAAAGATGTGCTTGACCTTTTTATTCCTTTTTTTTCCTCAAAGGTGAGATTCCTTGAACAGCAGAACAAAATGCTGGAAACCAAGTGGAAGCTGCTTCAAGGAGAGACAGCTGCATCCTCTAACATTGAGCCCATGCTGAAGTCCTACATCAATAAACTGCAAAGACAGCTGGAGCTCCTCAGCAAAGACAAAGAAAGTCTTGTCATGGAGAGTGATCGCCTGCGCAAAAATATGACAGACTACAAGACAAAGTAAGAATGTTTTGTATGTGGAAGAGAAGAGTTGTGTTTTAGACGTGTGGTGAGTAAGTGCCTGCTATGAGATTTTGCATAAGTAATCTAATATTTGTGGGCGGTTTCAGATATGAGCAAGAGATCAAGAACAAGATTGAATCAGAGAATGACTTTGTCCTAATCAAAAAGGTACAGAATGCAATCATGATCACTATTATACTGTAGATGCTTTTTTTTAAGCACCCATGAATGGTATGTTAAAGAACAGCAACAACTTACCGTTTTACAATTACTGGTATAGTAGTAATACAGTACCTCTACTCATTATTATGTTGTAGGACAAAACAGTATTATGTGTTTATATGTGGTTATAATAAAATTGCCAACTCATTTTAAGGAAATCTATATAAAATGTAAGAAGTTAAGCACTAAGAAGTGGTCGTTTCTTTTATACCAACTCCCTGCAGGATGTGGATGCAGCCTATCTTTCCAAGTTGAATCTAGAAGAAGGGGTGTCTGCTCTCAGTAATAAAATCGAGTTTCTCAGGGTTGTGTATGATGAGGTACACAACTATTTAATAGAAGATAAAAGATAATATTTATGCCAGTCTTGGATTTATTCAGAATTTTGTCATCTTACTGTTGTTGCATTATTTATAAAAGGAGCTCCGTGAGCTGCAGGAGAATCTGAAGGAGACCTCTGTGGTGGTGCAGATGGACAACACCAGGGGCCTGGACATGGAGCAGATCATAGCTGAGGTCAAGGCCCAGTATGAGGATATAGCTACCCGCAGCCGTAAGGAAGCTGAAAGCTGGTATCAGAAGAAGGTGAAAAACTAAAATTTAAATGAACATGTGCTAATGTTAATGTGAACAAATTTGTAATAAATCAAGTTTATGTTCAAAACTAGAGACACGAAAGAGATAAATAACTGTGCAATGCTCATAAATCAACAAGAACAGCTTGTCTTTTTAAAAGGAAACACTCCTGTGAAACCCGATAATTACTGATCTCACATGTATGCTCGTCTGTTTGATCTCTACTGATTCCAGTTCAACCTGATGACTGCTGAGGTTGACCAGTATGGCAATGAGCTGCGGAGAACTAAGGCAGAAATATCTGAGCTCAAGAGGATAATCAACCGCCTGCAAAATGATATCAACGCTGCAAAGGCACAGGTGAGTGAAAGGGGTGCCTGAAATGTTTGAAGTGAAAGACAACTGGACTTGGAACCTGTTCGTGAGACAGGATCCAGTCATGGAGCTTTACTCTGTAGTGGTTTGTGTCTCAAGATGACATACTGATTGCATACTTTAAGTGACTGCTAATTGTTATCAGTTAGACTATCTGGCAGCCTGCAGCTATTTTGGTTTGGGTGTTACCACAAGTCTAGTCACAACAAAAGGACATGTCGCAGTCACAAAGGAATAGTCAATAAAACAATATCCAGCCCTTTTATTTAAAATGTGTTATTTACAAGTTTGGATCTTATTGAATGCTTACGTCAGTTTATTTTTACAGTGTAACAGCCTTGAGACCCAGGTCGCCGAAGCAGAAAAGAATGGAGAGAATGCTGTGCATCGTGCCAAGACCCTCATCAAAGACCTGGAGGTGGCTCTGCAGAGGGCCAAGCAGGACATGGCTTACCAGGTCAAAGAGTATCAAGAGCTTATGAACCTGAAGATGGCACTGGACATAGAGATCTCCACCTACAGAAAGCTGTTGGAGGGAGAGGAGGAAAGGTGAGTAGTGTGCTTAGATATCAGCAGTGCCAAGTTCTCTTAACCACCCTTGAAACCCCTTGATTAATTTAGAATGTACTTTTTTGCAGCCTTGTTTTTCTTATAATCACTGTTAGAGCGTGGCTGGATGCACGCAGTCAGCATGTTCTTATGTTTAATATCAGTCACTGTGCTTGGGCAGGAAAATTGCCTTTGGTAAAAACCCCTGTTGTAGAGACTGTTTCCCCTAATTACCACAAGCAGAAACAATGAATTACACATTTAAAACCAAGCTTCTGCAAGGGACTGTGTGTTTTATGAGAGAAACAGTCAGGAAGACATTGAACAAGAATGACGGGTACCTGGTTGACTTTGCAAATGTACATCTGGTTAACTGCCCCACCTCCATGAAAGAGATGTGGCAACTTGGCAGCCTTCACCATGAGGCAATATATCAAAATTCTTGCAGCATCCTGTGAATCCACAAAAGGCTTCATGCAACATTTTCACATATGCAACAGTTTTACACGACAAAACTAAAAAAGATCAGATAAATAGACTTTACTGTGAAAAAACAGTGGGGTTTAAACACTTTTGTGCCACAGCATCTGTGATTACAGTGTATTTCCTGTTTTCTCACTGACAGATTTGGAAAGAAATCTATTACAAAGATTCAGATGGTGCCCAGCACAAGTAAGTCACTGAAGATGACACTGTTATTATCACTATCAAAATGATGAAAAATAACTTTGCTTGCTGTTTGGGTGTCTAATTGTTTTATTTCCTTATTCCCAACAGCTGTCCAGGTTGACAGCCCGCAGCGAAAAGCAGGTCCACTTTTCATCAAGACAAATACAACTAAGACAGAAAACACATTGCGCTACTGAGTGGTTACAGCCACTCAACTGCCTCACTAACTACCTTTACATTTAATTTACATTTGATGTCTAACCTTTAGTGTGACAACTGCATCAGTAATCCAGATGTGGTTGTTATTTGTTAGTTATAGCTCTTTGTATTTGATGTGATGCAGTTACAATAAACATGTACTCATGTGTAAACATGTAAACATGTATAAACATGTACAATAATCTGTGTGTTTTTTTATCGGTTAATGATTAAATAGACATTAAATTAGGGGCATAGCTCAGTTGGTAAGGCAGTCATCCATGGACGGTCCCGGCTATGTGTCAAAGTGTCTCTGGGCAAGACACTGAACCCCTACTAGCCCATTCCCACAGTCCATTCCCACTTCAAGCCTGGTAGAAATTGGGGAGGATTGCATCAGGAAGGGCATCTGGCATAAAAAAAAAACTGTGCCAAATCAACATGTGGACAATGATCTGCTGTGGTGACCCTGAACTCATGGGATAAGCCAAAAGGACAAAATAATAATAATATTATAATAATAATAAAATTAAACAGACATTAAATACACCACATTATGTCTCAGTCAAATCAAATTATGGTTTAAACTTTGGCAGCAACAGCTGATGTGACACTTGATAATGGACATCAATGCATAGTACTGATATCAACTGCCAACAAAAAACATAATCACCTTGAAGTATCACAGTCAGTTATTAAAAAAGTTCATCAGCATCATCAGTAGTCAGTATCTGAAAAAACAAGTGGTGGTGTCATCAAATTACCATCTGAGTATTACAGTGAAAAGCTTTAATGTTTGCTGAAACCCTGAATAATGCAGTGCTTTACTAGTGGAAAAAAAACAAAACAAAGATGATTGCATCATAACATGTTGATTCACATTTACTTATATACTCTCAGGTTACAGACTTTGGTCTTCCTCTTTCCAAAGACACTGTAAATACACCTCACCTGGTTGTGACCACGGGCAGCAAAGGTTTTGGGTCATGCTCTTTAAAGCATTTTTGTGTTTACATTACAATGCAATAGAGCCATTGGTTTGTGACTCGGTAATCATGTGCAGTGGGGCCACCAGAGTTCCTTTTTATGTAAAGTCTCTTTTATGTAAATATTTCGTTTTTTGTTGTTAAGAAAAAGGCTTTTGTGGTGCTCCTGTTTGGCCATGAAGCCATGTAGTTCAGCTGCCATCTCTGAGGCGACCTATACTCCTGAAATTAGATTCCTAGAAGAAAAACAGATGAATAGAAGCACTATAAAACAGCAATGCCTATTTAAATTATGCAATTAGTACAATATGCTGCAGGGCCATTATATCTAAATACTATTGACTCAAGTAGGTTTTGTGCATATGCACAGTATATAAGTATGATCATAATTAACGTTATATGTAACAAACGTGATATGCAACAAAAATCTAAACATCTGAAGTTAACTTTTAATAGCTTTGTGTAGTTGTATTGTGATGGAAGTTAAACATACGTAACTGGGAGGTATAAGTAGTATAGGTATAAACTATATGACATTTTATTATAACAAAAATTCACAGTGCAAGACCTTAATGTCGTCTGTAAGGCAGCGTTCAGGGTTCAAAGTCCCACATCTACTTCCTGCTTTGCGTTGCTCGCGTTATTATTACGGGTAGCGCTTGTGATGTTGTATTGCTGGAGTAGTAACCCCATCATTAAGCACAAATTCTTTGCTCTCTAAGAATAGTTTTCTTTTTACGAGCCATCGTCCTCTTCACGTAGTTTTACCTGCAATACTTCGACTAAGGTAACTTTGTTCCTCTTGATTTCCCGAATTACAGTCACAGAGTAACAGGCATTTTGTAAAACAACTTCAAACTAGTACAGATTATAGCTTTGCTCTTTATTTGCAGAAATGAATTACATGTTTCCTGCATGCTTTTAAATGTCAACAATTCTTTTAAATTATAACTTTCCTCCACAGAATGGACAAAGAAACTGTGTTGACTCACATCCTGAACTCAAAGGGCATGTCGACACTTCTTGGTGGAAAGCTGCCTGTCAATGTGATAACCAACAATGAATACATACTTCCTCTGACTTCTGAAGCTCTAGTGACTGACAGAAATATAGACAACAACTTGTCCTCCCTCGATCAGTGCATCGGCAGCACTCTGTCTGGGGAAGTCAAAACTGTGATACTGGTCGGTCCTGAAGGGTCAGGTAAAACCACTGCACTTCAGAAACTTATTGTGGACTGGGCAAAAGGAGAACACCTTCAAAACTTTTCTTATGTTTTCTATTTCCGGTTGAGGGAGATCAGTTCTCTTGAGGGAATGCTGTCCTTGGAGACTTTCATGCAACAGCATCAGAGTCATTTCCCTCCTCAGGACATGCCCCTACTTCTGCAGAAGCCAGAGGACGCGCTGTTTCTTTTCGATGATCTGGATCAATATAGACACAGCCTGGACCCCTCCATCCACAGTCTCTGCTCAGACCCCTCACAGGCAGTTTCAGTGACCTGTTTAATGGCCAGTCTGCTTCATGGATCACTGCTGAAAGGAGCTGCATTTTTGGTGGCAACCAGGCCAACAGCATGTCTGGAGTTTTTGAGTGGCACCTCTGTAGAATTGTTGGGGTTTCTGAAGCCCCAGAGAGAGGTTTATTTTAACAGGTTCTTTAATGACCAAAGTGCCGCCAACAAAGCACTGATGCACATGGAAAGGACTCTAGGCTTCTATGATTTCTGCAACTCTCCTAGATTTTGTTGGACTATTTGTTCTATTTACAAGTCTCTTATGGATGCTGGGGGAAACCTCCCTGAAACATTATCTCAGCTTTATGTAGATATCATGGTCTATCTGATTAAACCACTCTCATTGAGCAAGGACTGCAACAGAGACCTTGTCTTGGCACTCGGCAGGATGGCCTCTCATTGCTGTTATGACCAGCATCCAAGCTGCACGAGAGAGGAAATGGTTTCCTTTGGTTTTCAGCAGTTTCTTTCCTCAGTTGGTGTTTTCTTGGCAATAGGTGGTGACTTGGAACACTATACATGTGTCTTCTCTTTCCACTCCCAGCTGATGCTGGAGTTTATCTTGGCCACGTGTTTCTTTTTGGACAAGTCCACCTCTGAGGTAGTGGAGAAGATGTTTGAAAAGCACAAAGGCCATACGAATGTTTTAGATCTCTTCTTGTCTGGTCTGTCAGAGCCAATTCAGCACAGACCTCTGGAGACCATGCTGGGGGAGTTCAATTCTGATCAGGTCATGAATTTCAAATTCTGGTTTAAAAGCAGCTCAGAGGCAGCACTGAAGGGATTCTACAAAGACATGCACTACCGCTGCTTTCATTTGCTTCATCAAGCTCAAAATGAGAGTTTGGTGAAAGAGATCATCACCTCATCAGCACTAATGGGCATGAGTTATGGTGACCTGAGCCTCCCTGACTGTGTAGCTCTAAGTTATGTCGTCACATGCCTCGGGGAAATGAAGCAGTTGAATCTGTACCACACAAGAAATTTAACAGAGGAAAAAGCACAAGTCCTGGCACCAGCTATGAGCCTGTCACACAAGATAATGTAACTTATGTCAGAAATGAATATGCATATGCACCATTCATTTCATTGCATTGTATTTAAAAGGTCTTTTTTGTGTCCCCCAGCTTGTCAAACAGCTCCTTGAATCCTGGGGCTGTCCCTCATCTGGCTTCGGCTCTCTGCAGAGGAATCACCAAGGAACTTGATCTGTCTCATACAAATATCGGAGATGAAAAGTTCAGAAGTCTCTGTGTTGGACTCAGAGACTGCGAACTGCACAAATTAAAGTAAGATTAGCTTGAGGTATTACTTTGTTTGCATCTTTATTTTAATACACATTTCTAAAGTAAAAAAAAAAAGTTTTCTTCAAATGTTTTTGAATATTTTGATTTTGATGAACCCAGCCTTCTAGCATGTAATCTGATAAGCTGTGAAGATCTGGGGTCAGTACTGACCTCAGCCACCTCCCAGCTGGTTGTGTTAAAAATGATGTTTAATCCTATTGGCGACTTGGGCTTCACGAGACTGTGCAAAGCGCTGCATAGTCCTCACTGCAAACTTCAGGAGCTCTGGTATGTTCTTTCAACAGGGCAGTATTAAAAAAATTTTATCGATGCCCATTTATGATTAAATCATTTACTTGAACGTTTAAAATTATCCTTTTTTTAAATTTTTTTATAAGCGTACAAAGTTGTCAGTTAACTGCAGCGTCAATGGAGGCATTATCAGCTGCTCTGTGTTCGGGACAATCAGAGCTGAGAAAAGTGGATCTGACACAAAACACAATTGGTGACAGTGGAGTGGAGGCATTGTCCAAGTCCCTGCAACACCCACTGTGTAGACTGCAGAGCCTCATGTAAGTCTGTGTTTCAAAATGATAAATTGATGTGAGTGATGACACAAAAACTAAATTAAAAATGTAATTTTTTTCCCCGAGTGTGCAAATTGTCCGTCTACTGTTTATTTCCAAGGCCAGAAATCACCTTATTGTACTACCAGCATTTTTCAGTCTCATAGATGAACCTAAAAACCAGGCTATTACTGAGACATATTTTCAATAGTTGGTGGATTGGTGCTGTTGTGCTGGGACTGACCTTGTAACCTATACATCATTCTGTGTCCCTTTATTTATTTGATTTTACTTTTATCTAGATTGTTTGACAATGAGCTGACCGGGGCGTGCTGTCCATATTTGAAGCAGGCCCTGATGTCAGAGCACTGCTCTCTGTCAGAACTGGATCTGTCAGTGAACGACTTGGACCAGGAGGGGGCGCTGCTGCTCTGCCAAGCCCTCAGCAGGCCTGGTTGTCCAATAGAAAAGCTTGGGTGGAGTTGCCTTTGTTCTTTGACTTTTCAGTGATCAAGGTCCACCTTTTGCAAGTTAGAAATAACATAATGTGCTCCACCCTACAGGTTGAAACGATGTGAGTTAACCCAGTCCATATTCAAGGAACTGGGCTCACTGCTGAGAAGTGGGACATCTCAACTGAAGTCGTTAATTGTTGGTATAAATAAAGTAGGAGACCAGGGTGTCAAATATCTTTGGGATGCTGTGTCACACCGAAGCTGTCTGTTACAGGAACTGGAGTGAGTTGACAGATCTTAAGTAAAACAACACTGCAGCATTTTTATTATCTCATCACAGTGAACCATTTAGAGGTCTGTCCCCCACCTCCTCTTTCACAGTGTTGAAATGACTGACTTGACGGATGCTTGTGTTGAGGATGTGTGTGTTGCAATAAGAACCAGCAAGACTTTGAAGAGTCTAGAAATGAGGAACAACTCACTGACTGATGCTTCTGTCCCCGTTCTCGTCAAAGTCATGCAGGACAGCGAAATCATGCAGGAAATGAAGTAAGATAGACTCATTTCATTTAGGCTAATTATAAACTATTTTTGAGACAGGAAGCATAAAGTTTGTAACCACAAGAATGCATTTTACTGAGGTTTTTTTTTTTTTTTTTCAGCTTGAAGTACAACAACTTCAGTGAGGATGTTTTTGACACATTGGAGGAGTGTAAAAAGATAAGATACTAAAGAAGGCAGATTAGTCCATCCAGCTCACAGACCGCTACTGGATCACAGGAGCTGCCATCTTTTACAGTACAACTGAAAAGATTCACTGATTCATCAAGAAATAGAAAAACCAGCAAGTATAACAGCTCAAACAATTAATTCAGAATATAATCTACATATTGGTCGCCAATGAACATATCATTTCCAGCTCTCTTTAAATATACAATGAAGACACAGTCTACTGTATACTATAAAAATCTAATCTGTAATGTAATCAATATTTTATAGATATTTTTGCCCACTTAAGGAGAACAGTATAGACCAGTGGTATCCGCTCCAAGTCTTGAAGGGGCCGCAGCCCTGTTTGTTTTCCCAACTATCTCTGCCCTACCCACTGCGGATTAACTCGGGTGTGTTCAGTCAATCAGCAGTAAGTAGTGCAGTGATGGTTGGAAACAAACAGGGCTGGGCCCTCAAGGACACAAATAGTATCAGGCACACATGAAGTGATTTTGTTTTCCAGCTGTAAAATATATTATCAATTCACATATAAAATCTCTTTACATGTATAAAATGATGGTTTTGACAGTAGAAGTGTAGACATGCACTGTATGGTGTGTCTAACTTTGAGAAATATACGCAAGCTGTGGTGCACAGACCAGTCACATTTCTCTCCATAGTATCAAGTAAAAAGTAGGTGCAAACCTCACACACTGTAAATCTAAGTCAAACCGCTAAGTCTGTATTTCACACATGGAGATCCAGCCCACTCTTCATTTGAACAACACAGCAAATCTTTGGATGTGATAAAAGTCAGGCTTTTGAGGAGGTCAGAATGGAAAGGGGACTCGCACAGGCACAAAGGAAGTGAATTAAAGTCACACTACAAGTACATCTCCCTTCTTGGTACTTTGAGCTCATGAGTTTCTTCTTTTATGGTGTGACTGCCGTCCTTTGGTTGTAGGGTCTGGCATTTTGCCACAGGTAGAATAAGTCTACTCATCCGAGCTGCTGTCAATGTCACTTCGATCATCTTTTGATACCTGTAAGACAGAAAAAAAATAAGAAAGAAAGACATGAAAGGACTTGACAAGTTGTGACAGGATGGTGAGGATGAATAGCCAGTGGATCACCAAAGTAATTATCATTGTCAAAATGTGGTGGTTCCAGCCTCTCGGATACAGTATAAGCATTTTAGGCTTTTCTTTGTTCGGCATGAAAATAAATTGTTTTGGGTCTAGAACTGTTGGTTAGATGAGACCTGCCACTTTTGGCCAATAAAAATAACATGTATTTTTCACAGTTGTCTGATATTACATGGACAACAATTGCAACAAAACAATAAATCAATCACCAAATTATTTGATGGTGAAAATACCAATTATCTGCCGTAAGTAATAACAATTCACCCTAAGGGGAACTTGAACATAATATAAACAACATTTCTGATGTGCAGGTGGTGCTGGAGAAAAAGGCATCAGTAAAGCAAAGGCTTTATCCTCTAAAGACCATGAATGTTACATCATTTAAGGGCTCCTGAATTTCTGTAAATGATTTGCTGTCCAGTTAAGATGATTCTGGACCTAAGTGGTGGACTGCCATTGCTGTAGAGCCACTAACAGAATGACAAAAAGCAACAGCCAGACTAACCTTTCCCTTGAATATGGCTTTAATTGCAATGCGAGTGATGAGGTAGAACCAGATGATGTGAAGTGTCTGCAGGACTAGTAGCAAACCATTAAACATCCACCAGGCCTGATATGGGCCAATGATCTCCCAGCTCTCAAACAGAACACTGTAAACAATCCTGCAACAAATACACACATACAGAAAGATTGCTGAATTATTATTTTTACAGAATTTGTCTCATTTGGTGAAAAAACAGCTTCTGATAGTTAAATATGTGACAAACAATAAAGTGTGTAGTTTCATTTGTAAATAAACTGTTTTCCTCACCAGAATGGAAAGATGACAAGCCGAGTGAGGAAAAAGCTTATGCTAAACACCACAAACAGGCCATCACATAGCCTCTGGTACTTCGCATAGTTGGCCAGCTTGGCTGCCTTGGGGAATAAATGGGCCATTAATAAACCACAATGATGAAAGATCAATCCCTTCATATAGCATAATTTTCATTCATGTATGTTTCAGTTGGTGTTTACCTACATCTTTAAACCCACAGCTCTCTCAGATTTGCTTTATGGAACAAATGCTACAATCAATAAAAAAAAACAAAAAAAAAAACAACCTTTTAAGTTAGTTTAATTTACCTCAAGGAAAATGTCTGATGCATCGTGCACACACATGACCAAAGTCCCAGCTCTTAGCATGTTGTTGGCATAGGAGAATGTGATGAGGATTATGGCGACAAGGTGGTGGACAAGCATGATGATGAAATCCTGTCAACGGTAAAATGAAGCGTGATGGCTATACATTAACACAGAAAAACTAAGATGATGTTGCTGGTTGTAGAATAATCCTCATTTGTTAAGTCTTTGTGCATCAAAACTGCCCCAACAACAACTGAAAGACATTGTGTACATTGTGGGATGACAGACTGAAGCTAGTGTATGTGAGTAGCAGTGTATATCTTTATGGCACTGAGGTTTTCATTGTCTAACCTGTTCTTTCAGAGCATGCAATGACAAGCTTATTTTTAGGATTATAAATGATGTAAAGATTAAGCTTGTAAACAAAGAAACTGAGGAAAATTGATGTGCAGCAAAGTAAATACAGGATGAAAAACGGGCAAAACTGCTGTGATTCAAAGGACACAGTATTCAGTGAGGCTATTGACAGCACAATAGTGGTAGCTAAGCTGATGCTGACTCACCTTACGTTTAATGTCTGTGAACTGGGAAAACATCAGAGACCAGTAGAAAGCCAGCTCAGCTACATAGTAGTTGAACTGTCCAGGAATCACAGGCTTTGGGAGAGAGCCAAACAAAAACACCTTTAACAAATATGTATGTAGCCATGCTTAGCTGCCAGCAATCAGTGCTAGACAGATAAGAGTTATATTGCAATAAGCTGAGGTAATAAGTAATGATAAAAAATAAATAAAAACAACCTGAAAAGGATAGTTGTGCCAACACTGTCTGGTGTCCCACATCCAGGGGGACTGATGAAAACATATGAATATTTATGATTAAAAGAAAGATTTACAATTTTTATTTTAATGAAAAATTAGGAGTGAATATATCCCTATTTAAAAACAAAATACTGACCTTTGAAACGAATCACTTGCTAATGTAATGGGGGGGATTAACATTTCACACGCTTAATCTTTAAAATAAAATCCATTCAGTTTATCTATTAAGGTAATGTGAAGTTTCAGCCATCTGACCTAGACAAGAGGGTGTTTTTTTTAAACATAAAATGTACTCTTTATGTTATGATCACTCCAGCACAGCTCAACAAACAGACACTGTCAACTTCACAGAATACTACAAAGCCTAACATATGTGTGAATTTTCTGTAGCATATGTGTGACAATATACACAGACAAAGATCATTGTTACCCCATGTTAAATCCACATACAGTGAAAATGTCTAAAATCTGCAAAGAAAATGTTAATGTGTATTTTCATCCACTATTATCCGAACATAAGGAGTTGGGGTCATTTGATGGTTCATGTTTGTTTTCTATATTACTTTATGGAGTTTTACATTCTCTTATTGCTGCACACATATTTGAAATGTGTTTCCACTGCAGTTTGTCACATTCTGTTTTTAACTGATACATGCTGTACACTGGAGCCAAGTGTAAAAATGTCTCTGTAATATTTGGTCTTTAGTCCCAAAATTTTTATTATTTATATTCAAGTTTTTTGTGTACAAGCTAATAGTATACTGTACATAAAGTTTGTGGATGAGAACACACACAAATGATGACAGCATCCCTGTACATGCAGGTGCCTATTGTTCTTAGACCGACCTCAACACTCTGAACCTATATCCATTAAGTCGGATTTTATTAACAAAGCATGTACAGTTAGTACATGTTCACCGCTCAATAAAAGCTAGTCTTGTGCATCATGTCAGGTGGGTATTGCATAAAAGCAAATGTGTGCCACTTCAACTCACCACCCACAAATGGCGAATGGCATAGATAAAAATCCCCAGGTAAAATGTAAATCGCCACCTGTAGTGAATGAGTAAATGAGAAGAGTAGATGTCAAATAACCCTTCTAAAAGACTTTTTACATCTGCTGTAATACAGATTTTTTAGGAACCTACATGCTCTCACAGAACTTTGTCTGCATACTGGGCCTGTCTTGGTTCCGACGGATGCGAAACCATCTCTGTATTTTCCGTACATCCCAGTCCAGCTGCTTGGACAGTCCCTCTAGTTGCCTCGTGTCTGTACACTAAGGAGGACAAAACACAACATAGTTTCTGCTCACACCTACATTAATGCCAGTAGGTGTGTCATACTACAAGAGGTATTTAGTGAACATATCATTATGCCTGTGGTACTGTGTTCCAATGCAGTGACATCAGAGCTGCAGTATGTAACACTGTGTGGACTACAGGACAATAATGAGCCTTATGTACCAGTTTGGATTGATACACTTTCTCAAGGACAGCATTGGGCTGAGCTTGCCGAGACACTCCTGCCTGAATCTGAAGTATGTGGGCACAGGGCTTGGCCACCAGCCTGTATACACACACAAAGAGGCAAAAAAAGAGAGGGGGGAGATGCAGAGGTGGTGAGGTATTAGGAGAGACATTTAGGCAAGACAAGAGTCAGAGACAGTTTGCACAGGGTATACAAACAGATAGACTATAAGCCCATCTTTGCCAAGATATTCTTTAGCTGACATGATGTTTTCCAGTTCTAGGCAAGCAGTAGAAAGAAGGAATCCCGGGGAATTTATCACCTAGCCTAAACAGACCGTGATGACCTGTCATGTGAGAGGAAAACAGAGACTGGATGGCTGCCTCTAACGAAAAATGCTCAAGTGTCACAAGATCACCTACAATAGCTGAGCTGACCAGTGCTAAGGCACAAACTCAGAGCCATTTATTCAGCTCACTTATCTGGAATAGTTACCCAACACAGAAAAAGACTGAATGAATGGAAGTACTACACAGACTGGACTGTTTGCCCCTCACTGGTAATTTTACTTTAAATAAAACCCTTTTCGGAACATAAGGACCATTCAAAATACTTCAAATTGTGCTAAACTGTGCTGTGAAAAGATTGCATTCTGTGAGTCCCTTAGGCTTGGAGTGAAGTATTGTTTAAAAAAAAAAAAAACACAAATCACACAAAAGCAGATACAAAATGCAAAACACTTAATTTTCAGTGATCACACATGTAATTAGACGATATAATAGTTTGATGCTTTTTAAATGGCTCATTGCTGAGCCAGGTAAACGTGTTTCAAGCCAGTAGTCATTTTCATGTGTCATCACCTCAAAGGAATGCTAACACTGTTAAATAAGAGGCTATACCAAAACCAACAAGGCAGAATTCTTGTTTTCGTAGTATTTCAGAATAGAATTTTCTTTTGAAAACATTTTTTTTTATATTTATGTCACATTAAGAGGCAAAAGCTGAAACATTTTTCTCTATGAATCAGAGTGCCTTGTTTCATCACAACTGATTTTGTATATGTGGCATTAGTAGCTCAGAATTTTAAGATTCATAATAACGCTACAAAAAGTTTCTTTTTACTAACATCCAGATAGTTTTAGGCCAGTTGAGATATTTAGGATTCTGCAAACACTTTAGTTATGAAACTCTATAACCAACTACAGCATCATTGCTGTAGCTTTACTCATATTTGTACTGTGGTTTGACCTTTTTCATACTATGATCAACAGTTTCCACATCAGCCTTAGTCTCCCAGTGGGCACCCAGAAGGAGGACAAAGAACACAAACACACAAGGATAGTATTTACCTTTCAAAAATCAGTCTCAAAAGAAAAACTCCAACAGCCAGAGGCAAGGCGTACAATGTGTGTCCCATTCGGGGATACTCCACTCCAGGAGGTGGATGCTCCAAGTCCGCCCATGAAACATTTTCGGGAAGCCAGAATCTCTCACTCCAAATCCAGGCTGAGATAGAGGAAGTCATCGGGGAACAGAAAATACTCGGAAAGCAAAAAGAAAAACACACAGCTGCATATATTTAGACTGCTTGTCGATCATCAGATAGATTGTGTCAACTGACTGAAAAGTTTGCAGTGACGCACCCACCTCCTCTTATTACACTAAGTAAGCATCACTACTGGTCTCTACTGGTTAACTCCAATGAGTAAACTGCACGAAATGCTAGACACGTAATTCAGGAAGGAAACACCCACGGTACCGATTTAAGTAAGATCTCAACTGCTGCATGTGGGACTCTCTCTCCTACATCTCGTTGTGCCCTGCAACCGGGGATGTGTTGAGGAGTCAAACGGAATAAACTCTTTTAAAATAAATATGTTTCACACTCTGGCAACTGTAGGTGGCGATACAGGCCTTGTGTGGATCGAATTAAAGACGAAAAGGAGAAGCTATTGCTTGTTTCCGCCATGTGTCGTAAAGAGTAGCTAAAACCTAAACTATTTCAATCATCTTTTCTCCGTTTTTGTAAGATTTCAAATAGGCCTATTTTGTGGTGATTTTCCAGTCACCACTATCTTACTTCAAACACGTATCTACTCAGTGTCTTATTTGAAATACGAATTAACACGTTTTTCTATAGGTCAACTAGCAACAACGGCTTGTCGCTTCCGGGGTCGCCACAGCGTAACGTGTTCCGCACGTTGATTTGGCATCAGTTTTTACGCAGGATGCCGCAACCGGGCAATAAGAATGCGTAGAAGCTCGGGGAGCGTTGCACACAGACAAATGCAACAGATTGTTCACGTAGTAAATACAATGTATTTTTGACGCATCGTTGATATATGACAGATGTCTTAAAAGAACGCATAATATCAATAAAACATTTTATTTATGAAATATTGGCTGATTATTATAATTCAGTAATTGAAACATAATACAAAATATATTCCACAATCTTGTCTGAATGTTGCAATGCATTTCTATTCATAGTGTAAATTGTGTTATACTGATATGTGTAGAAAATGTTAATATATTGGTCGATTAACAATAACCCTAAATTTCATCATGTTTTCATTCTTTTGAAAAAACCTTTTCCTTAAAAGTTACCTGAAACTTTCTGTGGATTGCTGTTTAGATTAAACAATACTATCACTATAATCGTTCACCATACACTATATTCGCTCAATTCAGTATTGTAACTAACAGGGTCCTCATAAAAAGTCCATAAAAAGTTTACCAAAAAATTTCAATGCATTGTTGTTTAGAGCAAGGTCTTTTATAACCGTATCAAATTTGAATCATATTTATTGTACAGTTTTAAAAAGCTCTGAACAGGCACCCTAGTGCCTTTGGTGGCTGGGCAAACCAATTATGTAAATTGTTTATATTTATTACCATTATGATTATTGTTGTTTATCAATATTTTTTGACTGTTTTAATTTACGAGCAAATTCCTATAAAATGCACATTTACATTTGAGGTTTACACATAGGCATCTTTCCCATTGAACGGTCACTACACAGGAAGTCTTCAAACATCCGTTTTGGCCGTTTCAAGTACCCGTGCCGTAATTGCACAAAAAGTCGCACAACAAATCTTCGGGTGCCGACTGATCCGATTGCAGTCAATCACCAATTAGCCGAAATGTCATTTAATTAGCTAAGCTACAGACTAGTTAGCCATTAGCGAATTTAGTTAACGATAATCTAGCCAACTTTTCGAGTTGCTCTATAGTGCTGGTAAGTTGAGACGATTGGAATACTTTGTACGTTTAGTTTAGCTAAATGTGTTTAGCCACATTTAACCCTGGAACTTGCTTAAGGAGCATTTTAAGTTAGGACCAGGTACAAATCAAACAACTAATGTTAGCTGTTAGAGCAGCAACCATTTAAAAAGTGACACCTCAAATAAACTGAGAAAACCGGTGTATAAGCCACAACACAACTTTTTTTTTTTTTTTTTTGGTTCTTTAGTTGTGTTGTGCCTTTTTGCAGCCCGTTTCTTAATGCTGTGCCTGTGTTGTCAAATTGCTTTAGCTCTTTTTGTGTATTTGCATGCGTTTTCTCAAATTGCAGTGCTTTGTGCTCTCAATGAAGAAATCATATGAAATTAGCATCCATGGGGGCTTAAAACTGAAAACCACATAGCAGTAGTTGGATCAGTTTTAGATTTTGTTGATTATAGCTGCTGTGGGGACCCTGAACTCACGGAATAAGCCAAAAGGGGGAAAAAATAGAAGTGATGTAAAAGGGGGTAAAAAAGTTGAAACATGATCGCCACCAAAGTTAAGAAAATATACAGCCTTAAATTAGTATCTTAATGGCTGTAAGAACATTAAATGCGACTATAATTCGATATGTGATTGAAAATTAAGTTAACTGTCAAACTGTCTCTGAAATAACTATACAAATCGGATCCCGCCCAGCCACCATGGGATATCCTAGTGCCGATCCAGAGCCCGCCCGAACAAACTAGGAGGCCTGCGGCAGTAAGGGCATAAACAGATGCCAAATCATCGTGCGGGACACGTTTCGCTGTAGCGACCCCTGAAGGGACAAGCTGAAATTAAATGAATTAATGTTATACAATTGCCGGGTCCAGCTTTTTTACGTTTGATTATTATTATATTGAAAATCTTTTCATTTTGGACTGTAACTGTAATAAAACTGGACCTTTTTTGAACGGTATGTTTTGCATTTTTGTGATTTAAAGTTAGAAATTGTGACTTGGAGGACAAAAGAATCTGTTCTGTTCTTCTGTCCTCCAAATCACTGTTTCTAACTTAATGCAGTTAATACATAGCTCACACTCACATTAGCAGTCCCTATTCTGTGTCATCCTTTAGATTTATACATCAGTACCAACTGGCCACAGAGAAGCTCAGCTCCCTGAACAAACCCCTTCTGTGTCAGTATGCAGCTGCAGCTTCTGAGATGTCCTACTCTAATACATGACCTAGTGTGGAGGGGTTGGGGACTGCAGCCACAAAAAAGGGGGGGGTCACGCTTTTTAAGCCATTCATCAGATTTACCTCTAGTGTAGCTTTTTAACGAGACTCCAAGTATTTATCTATTTCCTTAAGCCAGTTCACTATTTTCACTGGCTTCAGTCCATCAAAAGCAGGGAAATCTGGTACAGTGTCTCTGCCATCTTCTCAGTGTCCTCCCCTCACTGCTTGGACTGCTCCATTTCGCATCTAAAAAAATCTGATAGTTGATGAAGAGTTCTTCATGTCAGGGACTGCTGTAGCCTCAGCACATAGAGCACTGTAGCTCCTGGATCATATAAGGTAACATTTCCAGTTAAGCTTTATTCTTAAGCTCCTATTAGCACATTTATCTGAAATTTAGTCCTCAAAGGAAATGTCTTAGCAGCTATGCAGCTGTTTATTCCAAAAGTACTTATGCTCACAGATGAGCATGCATGTTTACCTTAAGAAAATATTTAAATTGTTAACAATATCCACAGCAACAATAGTCTGAAGTCATTTTGTGAGCATATTCATCTAAAACGTGTGTTAAAACTTGATTTATCGATATGTATGTGTATCTGTTGATTTGTTGTTATGCTGTTTTTGCAGAAAAAATGGATGAGAAGAAGCTGAGTGATCCCCTGAACAATGTATCTCTGATTAAAGGTAATTCCTATTGTTGATTTCTCCTAGTATGGACAGGCAGAATTGAAGTGAATGACTTTTTGTCTTTGCTTGTTTTTGGCTCGTACCTGAAATGGCATATTTTATTAGCTGAACATGTGAGGACAGTGGAAAAAGCCTGAGTCACAGTTGGACAGGTGGTGGCCTTTGCTAGGTACAGTTCTCTGAGGCCTTGTTTTGCAGGCATATTTCTCTTGTCTCAACGGCTTAATAGGAGATGGACTCACTTAGCACTGTGGGCCAATCAGCTGACAAGTGTGGTGGCTGTAACATTTTGGGTGACTGATTTAAAATGGAATGCTGGAGATAATGCAATCCCAGTGCAATACAGAGAACATAAGAACCAAATGTTTGCATAGTAATCGAATTTGTATTACTACACGGGATATTAGCAGCACAAAGCAAACAGTTATTATTTTATGATGATGATATTTAATGGTTTGATCATGTTTATCAGTTTTTGTCACATACAGCTCATTTTGTAGCTGTAAATAAATATTTGATACAAGCAGACTCATCGGCAGTTTTATAGTCTGAGCAGGGCTAACCCTCTGATTCAGTTAAAGAATGCTGTCACATTCATTAGGAAAGGAACCGACAACGGGCAAAGATGGCCCAGGGCGGCTTTAGGCTTCAGCACTTGAGCTAAAAAAAGATTTTCTCCCACATTTTTTTCTGTCATCACTTGAGGCAGTGTGCTGCTCAAAACCCCCAACAAGTCAGAGAGGTATTTTTATGCACAGACTAATCCCATTATTATTTTGTCAGATGTCATTTGGTGACACCCAGAGATAATAGCTATAATCACCAATGCTAAACATAAAATATTGTATGCCCTCTTCAGAAATACTTTTTATCCCTTGTGTTGTTAGGAGGGCATTCACACAAACTGGAACACAGACAAACCCTTCTTACAGGAAGCCTACTCACATTCTGACTCTCACTCATACATATGCATGGATGAAGGGACACACAAGCTCACAAGCAGGACAGGCCACTACCCGCCCATCCATTGTCTGGCACACAGTAGGCTGGTCATGGATAAATGTTTGAATTTTAGAGGCATTTATCAGTGCCATCTGGTAGTACTATTAACAATGTAATTGTACAGTGTGTTTTTGTAGCTGTGTGTGCTAGGCACAATGGAATCACTGTTTTCAAAATAAATGCTACATTTCATCGCAGTCTCAGTTCTCTGCTGTGTCCATTTATGGCGCAAATGCTTGACAAGTCCCAACTCTTGTCTTTGCCTCTGCCAAATGCTCACTCTGAGATGAGGTCATCTCTTTTCCTAGCCACGGTAGATTAGGGGATCAAGATATTCCCTGGGCATTTGCAAAGCACAAGTATTTGTGGAGCTTGTTTCCACCTCTAGGAAACAAAACGGACTGGACAACATTGGCTAGTCAATTATTTACAGTAACTTACTGTTAATAAGCAGAGACTTATGTTACTAGGCTAATGGATGATTCAGAATGAAAGCCTGGATGAAAAATGTAGATAATGTCTATTTCTGGTCTGGAAATTAGTTTATGTAATTGGCCCATTTTAATATCTTGGGAAATCATCTAGTATGTCAGACCTGGTTAAATATTTGGGACTGAAGCAGAAATAATATGGTGGCAAAAGGTACTGTATTCTTCTATTTTCTCTTCTTTTTTTTTTCTTTTTTTTGCCATCCTTGCTGCCTTGTTTATCATTGTGGTGTTATCTTTACTTCCTAATGTATAGATTGCAAACTCATTTTCGAGCAGAAAATAGTTTATGCACCCAGAATGCTAAACTAACCTTATCAGGAGATGGAGACATTCATTTTCATTCTCTGTATCTTTGTCAGATGACCAGAACAGGTCAAACATGGGGTCCTCTGGAGACTCAGAAAAAAATATCCAACGTTTGAATGATGAACTTCAAGAAGCCCAAGAGCTAGCAAATGCTGAGAAACACAAATGCATGGAGCTACAGGGTAACAATGCATTTGATGTTAAAAACACACTTTTTGCTCCACTGTATACGGTAATCCCACATACACACTGCTAACGACAAGCTCATAAAATATTTTTTAGGTATCCTGGAGCAAGAGAGAAAGGCAAATAAACAACAGGCTGATGAATCTGCAAAACAGATAAAACTACTTCAAGGTATTGCATTTATATGTTTGTTATCTGAAGCCACCTATTCTTGCATGCAAAATGAAGAGTAAAGTAAGTGAATTGTACTGCTATCTCAATCAAGTAAAAATATCAAAATTACTTATGTAAAATGATGATCCTGGTTTGGACAGGCCAGCTTCAGCAGCTCCAAAATGAAATGGGCCTTCTCAGAGAGCAGATGGATATATCAGCCAGTTCACACGACGAGCTACAAAGTGCACGTGATGAGGTTAAGTCGCTGAAACGTGCCCTGGAGTCAGCCACTGCTGAGCGGGACCGTGATGTTGCTGCTACCCAGAGTAACCTGGCAACTGTCTCAAAGGATTTGGACAAATGGCGTCAGACTGCCAACAAATATGAACATGAGATTGACAACCTACAGAGTGACCTTCAGCAGCAGAGCAAGCAGTGGCAGAAAACTGCAGAAATACAAGGTACTATACAGTGCTAATATAGTTATATGAAAACAATAGCTGATAAAAATTATATAGTGTGATAGATAGATTTTTATTTATTTATTTATTTTTAAACTGTTAAAGAACAAGTATCTGCTCAAACAGTGAACCATTACATAAAGACATTTTCTTCACAGCCAGTGAGCTGCAATCCATGCAGGTGGAGTGTAATGGCCTTCAGAAGGAATGTTCTCTCCTGAGATCTGAGAAACAGGATCTGGTGAGTAAACACCAGAAGGAAAGAAGCACTCTGCAAAATGACTGTGCTTCCCTCAGGGCTGAGAAGGAGGAACTGCTCAAGACTCACCAGAAAGAGAAGGGCAACCTGCAGAGTGACTGTACAGCTCTGCGATCTGAGAAGAAGGCACTGCTGGAGAAACTGCAGCAGCTGGAAAAGGAACTTGCCAGGTCAGTGAGCAACATTGCTACAAGCTCAGTTTTACTCCCATTTTTGAGCGCCCTATGTCTACTTTTTTGACTGTGTATTATTTTTTTGTTTTTTCTGAACTCTGTAATTTTTTTGTTCCTGGAAGTTCACGTGCTCAGAATGCTGAACTGAGCAGCAGTCTCAGAGGTCTAGAGAGATCCCAGCAGGAGTTGGAGAAGAGACTGGCAGCCCTTCAGCTCCAGCACCAGCAGGATAGCACCAGGCTCCAAACCCAACTGGATGAAGCAGACAGCCGCAGCAAGGCTCTGCAGAGAGAGGTGTGTGTCAGACGCTTCAGTAAGGCTAGGCCCAAGAATAGTTTATTCGTTGACCGTAAGTAATCCTTTTAACTTCCGGTTTTATATTCTGTCATTGAATGGCCACTTAAAACCCCACACTTCATTTGTCCTTTCAGGTACAAGTACTGAGAGATGTTTAAGGGTTCACCATACTCAAAATACACACAGAAAACAAAAATTAAGGCAAGCAACTCCTGCTTGTTTAGTTTTAAAGTAGTTTTGTTTTTGTTTCTTCCTAGTTTCCTTTTGAGCACATCGTGGCTACAGATTTGGATGCAACTTTGCCTCTGCTTTGCCTCCTTTGTCCATTATTTTAGACTATCAATGACAAAGGCAGCAACTTAAGTGTCAAATCAAAGATCTTTGCAGGAATTCCCAACAGATCTGTACCTTCATTGGAATGACTGGGAAACCCAGCTGACAGAGTTTTAAAAGTTAAAGCATGCAATAGGCTGGATGGGGATAAGAGATGTGTCATTCTTGATCACAAATCATTCATACCAATAAATGAGTGTTGCTCTTCCAGTCACTAAATAAAAGTGAATAGATAAATAAAAGTAGATACTGAGTGCTTGTATAGTGCAGGAGCTTACAAGGACTGTAAGCACTTACAAAGCCTCTGAGAAACAGATCATTAATAATAATATTAAAGGTCTCCAGATCAGCAACTTAAGCAAGATTCGCACTGACATTACCATGCTCCAAAGCAATAGAATATATGATCTTCTGTTTACTTTGAATTAAATGTTGTAATATGCTTTATGCAGTTTGATGAAGCCAAGATGGAGTTGTCAGAGCTAAAGGAAAAACATGAGAAAACTGAGCAGGAAAAACAGTCACTTGCAGATGAACTTGAGGAATGCAAAGCCAACATGAAGGAATTACAGGAGAAAGGGACCAAGGTCAGTGCTGCTCTTTCAATCACTCAACAGAATCTTGATTTATTTTTATTTTTTTATTTTTTTTACCAAAGTCACACATAATTGTTTGACAAATTAATATGAGGATGTGCCAAAAAAATATCAGCAGCTTGATAATAAATCACACCATAGCTTTCATTTTGATGAGATACAAATGTCAGAAGTTGTTTTGGAAGATTGAGCTTTGCTTCAGAGTTTGTGGCAAAAGTTTAATCGACATCTGTTCATTTTGTAAGATGGCTCCATGAAAGGTTAACCATTTGTAGGCTTCACTATATCAAAATGTTTTTGTTTTTTTCTGTCTCGGTACACCTGCTTCCCTTTACTCATCCACTGTTACTGTTGCTTTTAGACATTGCCAGTCATGTGTGACTTTGAGATTTGTGTAAACACCAATTACTTAGGCACGACCTACTGACTGAGGGGTGTATTAATAAAACTACGCCCAACTAAAGTATGTCCCATTGCAAGTTGATTACTATAATATCCCTTCCCTTCTGTAGACTTCCCTATTGCTGCCTGTTCAAGCCATAGTCATCGGCCTTATCCTGGCTTTGCTGTATTGGTGCTTCGGCGCATTGTGGTAGTAAGGTACACATTACTCCTGTCAAGTCGGCCTACATGTTTCATTTTCATTAGTGTCTTTTAGATCATTGCATGAATCAGGTTTTCCTCATTCCCCAGAATGCCTTCCTCGGGGGGAATTGACGTCTCAGAAACTCTAACCTCTCTAATCACACAGTTCCAACATCTGACATCTGTTTGTCTTGTTTGGATGGCTAATGCTTAACAACTGTGATGGGCTTATCTTTATCTGAAAGTGCTGTTTTTAACTGGCATTCTCTGTGCACTGCATTGGTCTCAAGCCCTCTCTGTCAAAGCTTTGGCGATCCCCGGATGTGTGGTTTCACGTGATTAATGTTCATGTTTCCATTTGTTTGTCCCCCCTCGTTTCAGAAACCGTGGATGATCTGGGGGCCTGTACTTGCTGTGGCTGTAACTGCTGTGACTGCTGCTGTGCTCTTCAGGACCTGATGGCAACTTGCTAACCCTTACACATGAGTCTACATTTGTCATCAAATTTGTCTGCACTGAAATTGAAAATCTTGCCCCCTTATCATATCAGCACTATTAATTAGGAGGGCTCGTACTTAACACTGTTTAATTTTAAAGATGCTCTATTTTAGATGGCGGAGATGTTAATAAAAGAATGTTAGTTTTGTGTGCAAATAAAAAAAACAAATTTGTACGTCTATTATTTGAGGAAAGTCCATTGGGGGGATATTTATGGTTTACCACGGGTATGGTTTGACCTTTAGGTATGTTCTGAATGAATGTAAAGATTCTATACTCTAATTCAAAATGTGTATAAATGGTGGATTATCAGGAGTTTGAACCTTCTTTAACCTTCTTGTAATGCATCTGACTGAACAATAAACATCACAAAATTACAGCCAAATTGAGTGCATGGTGAGTGCCTTAGGCGTTTATATTTGAGTTTAGCTAATGAATTTATATAGTAGATTTTCCTTAACAGTCCTTTTTGTCAGGGTTGCAAATATCCAACTCTGCATGTTTTACTTTAGCTTTTTTTATTTACACAATTTTGTGCAATTTTTTTTTTTTTTTTTTTTTTAATTTTTTGTTATGGTTTTACTTTAATTTAAACCAAAGATTACACATTTTTAAATTTAGGGTAAGAAAAAAAATGGTTCTGCCATACAGCAGCATGATTTGTTAGCTCTTTTCAGATCTCATGTTACCTGTTTTGCAGATTGCATGATAAGAGCTGATGTTGACGAGAGGGAGGACAGTGTTTGCTTCCAGGTGAGGTTTTCTCTTGTGTACTTGAGCCAGTAATGCACCATGAAAAAAACATGAACATATCCACAGTACACAAAGGGATACAGTGAACATGTATTGAAAGATCTGACCTGTAGTTTGCCCTTATTTGACCTAGTTGTCATTACCATCTCACAGGCAGGGACACGTCTTGTCTTCTGCATGAGATAGAAGGCAAGTAGTCCACTTCAAAAATCCATTTAACAGCATTGTCATGTGGGACCTTCCTTTGGGTCATGAGGTGGGCACCCTTTTTCTCAAATGTTTAGCAATCTGAGACCACCTTTGGCTCATCAACAACCCTGGCATCTTGGATCAGATCCTCAAGGCCCACTCCATCCACCATGCCTTATCTCCCTTTTGCAGAGTAAGATGTGTTAGTATTTGCCGGTTTCAGCCACAAGAAGCGGAATCTGGTGTCTGGCTATTGTTGGTCATGAGAATTTTAGAGTTTTGATCCACAGAAAGGGAATGGTGTTCCAGTTTGACTGTTTTGGAAATTTTCTGCAGCCTACTTCCACTGGGAATTACATGCATGCCCACTACTTCCATTGTTGGCATTTAAGGATGAGTGGAGTATGCTCCAGGAGCGGCACTAGTCTGGTTGCTCTAAAACAATGCTTGGGCTTATGTTGAGAGCTGAGAGCTGTTTACTGATATCACAAATGTGTAGAAGCAGAACCACTTTGTTTATATGTTTTGTTTTGTTTTTCTTTTCTTTTTTTTTTGTCCCCCAGGCCCACAGCCGCATGAGGCAGAATTTGATCATGCCTCCACCTGAACTTTTCGTCAGTAAAAGTTTAAGTGGCAGGTCTGATGTAATTATTGCTTTATTTATTTTAGGAAAAAAAATTTTAACTATAAATGGATGGTTATAGGTTTATGCACGCAGTTATGACCCTTACACAGAGCAAACTACAGGCAGGTAAGTTGAAGATGATGCAGTATACACGATAAAAAGGATGTCAATGTAAATGGCATTGTCTGTATGGTTATAGCTGCCCTGTGTGGATGGGTAGTTGATATTTGATCCACATTTGCATTGTCTGTCTTATTATCTGCAGACTTTGCAGCATCAAGGATCCTTTTCAGGACACAACATGATGAACATGTGGTAAATGTGATATTGTTTAGACAACCTGGGGAATAAACTGTGTGTGCAACATATGTGCAGATTGGGAATAACCCCTCTGTTCTATATAAATGCAAATATGGGACTCATTCTCACGCAAGCCTCTCTGCAGAGTTCTCGTGTCCATTTGTTCTGCCCTAATTTGCATCTAGGTCATCTGTAGTGGACTAGAGATGCAGAAGAATGAAATTCTTTTTCTCATTCTTTTTTAACAGAGTAATCCTGGTATTTGTTTGATTAATGCTGTGTTCCTTGTTGGGAAGATTTATAATAACAGAAAATGCTTAGATTTTCTTTAACAGACCTTTACTGTATGTCAAATGTTAATGCATATTATGTCTATTATATAGTGAGATTCCATTTATTTGACCTTTATGTCAGTAATTTTACTGACATACACAACATCTTACATTTCTTAGACTCTTTTTCTTACAGTTTTAGACACTGAGACAAGAATTTATGTGTTTGTCCATTGGTTCATTACTCTTGTTGGGTTTAATATCTTGTAAATCTCCATAAAACATTTTCACAGTTATTCAATATATGTGGCTTACTTGTTCATAATTTGTCATACGTTGTGTTTTCGTATAAATATATTTGCATGTGTCAAATGAATAGGCCAACACACAAAAAAAACACTGGTATGCAAATTAGTATGACCATCCAATTAGACAACTGTGTCAAAATTATCTTTTTTGGCAGTAGTAAGACTTCACTCTTTCAACAGCTCTGTTTACCTCAGTCAAGGAAAGTATTTAAAAAGGGCTCTGAAAGGAACATGAAGCACAATTCAAAGTCTGTAGCTAGATAAGAAGTTTGTATCTAAATACCTTTGAAGGTCACTGTCAACATAAATGATGATGCCTCAGGGTCAGCAGTTTCTGCAAAAAACACTTCAAATACTGACTACAGTTAATGGGGACAGTCACACTCAGTCTGTCTCTATCATGACACCCAGTGGTAAATTTTGGACTTGAAAAACTAAGGTTTGTGAAAGCTGTAAAAGTTTGCTCAGCCTTTTTCAATCTATATTCACTTATTTCACTCTATATATTTGCAAAAGCATTCCCTGACTTTGACTTTCATCAAGCACAACTCAAAGGCTGTGAAACCATTTAATTTAGATTAATCCTTTACATTTGTTATTTTAGCAGATGCTTTCATCCAAAATTGCTTGTGGGCAGGCAGGCTGTGGAAGGTACAGTTTCACACCTCGTACCCGTTACTGTCTATGCCGATTTCAACAGAAATCAAAAATTAGAAATTGTTACCAAATCACACTAAAAATCCTTTATTTTTACTGAATCTGGTGACTAGTTAGTGTGGGTAGTTTAATTTACAATAATATTATACATAAAAAAATAGTCTGTTTTGTACGTTCACTTTAAAACATTGACCGATTAGTGTAGTGGCCCAGTTTTCCCCAGTGAAGAGCAATAATCAATGGGTTTATGTGGAGAAAACATAATCTACTGGGACTAACTGCACTTCACAGGGACTGGTTTTAATTAACATTTTTAGAAAGATTAGTTGACTATTTACACTCTACACATTTACATATACTGTAACCACAGTCTTTAAAGCTAATCAACAGAATCACAGTTGAGCGAGTGGCTGTGTTTGTCTGTGACAGAAGAAAGGAGGAGGGGGAAAAAAATCATCTACAAAGTAAGTTTTTAAATTATTAAAAGAACTTGTAATAGTGGTAAAAAAAAAAATACTTTACCTAATTAAGCTTCCATATCTTTACAGCTTTATTTAATATACAGTTAAGCCCAAGCACGTACCATTTGCCATCTATTGTTCTTCTATATGCTGCTTTTACCACAAATTAACAGATATTTTAACCTAATCATACAGTGTGTGTGATGTGTGCATTTGTGTATTTTTTAGGTGAGGCAGCTATGGCAGCTGATCTAGATGTGGTGAACTTGTTAATTATTGCTGGAGGAACCCTAGCTATTCCCATTCTGGCCTTTGTTGCTTCCTTCCTCCTCTGGCCCTCAGCTCTCATTAAAGTGTATTACTGGTGAGGCTGATAATTGTGTTGTCATGTTGTCCATTTTACTGTACATGTTTAATATTAATGAGTACCAGAGAAGGCCAAGAAATATTAAATGTTTTATAAATTCTATGATCAGTTTTCAAGAAGTGCTATAAAACAAGCTTTTTTAGACTTTTACTAAAATTGCTTTGTTCACATTGAGTCAAAAAACTCAAGACTCTGTTTTGTGTGCTATATCATTATTTTATAATCATATTTGTGCTTTATTTTACCCACATTTGGCTGCACAGTTTCAAGCCTGTAATAAAACAGTACTATAATGCTGAGGTGAATTCTAGATTTAAAGGGTTGTTGGTCACTTAAATTTTCCTTCCTGTTTATACTTTTTACATAAATGATTGGGGACACAATCCATAATCCACTCTCTAAAGTATGGCTAAAAAATACTGAGGGCCTTCAGTAGGAAATACTATGTAAATAATGGGTTTCATAATTAATAACTAACCCTGTGGGTATTACTTTTCCTCTGTCTTGGCCCAGAAATCAAACACTGCTTAAAAAAACTTTCATAGATGGAACAACTACCTGACAAAGTTGTGTCTAAGAACATGATTTTGCAGAGCTTTTTAAAACTGTTAAAAAATAGTAGTGAAAAGGACCTTATAATGCCACACTGAGGTTAGGTTTATGACTTGGTTAGGTTTAGGGAAAGATCATGTATTGGGTTAAAAATTTGTTTTTTGAAGGTTAGTTTGTAACAAAGTTGACATCGCATGCTCATTATAAATTGTATCCATGGCCTTAATGTATCACTTGACTCAAATTCAAATTCCAATGCGCTTGTGTCAAACTCAGTCATATCTGCTCCTCTACAGGTACTGGAGGAGGACTCTAGGCCTACAAGTACGCTATGCAGACTGTGGTGGTTATCGCTTCTGCTACTCCTACAGAGGAAAGCCTGGGATGAGACCTTCCATTTTAATGCTGCATGGATTCTCTGCTCACAAGGACACATGGCTCACTGTTGTCAAGGTCAGTGTAACTTAAAACAGTATAGCTTAAAAACCAACATTTTTATTAAGCAAATTTAACATATGCATTAATAGTTTTAGTTAATATTTCTTAACATGCAGTATGTGGAACCACAGAAAAGCCAAATAAGTTTTGAATAAAATGCAAAGTAATAGGCTACCTACCTGCTCTACTGGAGGGATAAAACGCCATTCTTCTAAATGATCAATGCGTCATTTAGTGTTTTGATAATGGTGGTGGAATGCACTGTCCTCCATATTTGCCCACTCACTCATAGGTGTTTAATTTAATCACAATAGCAATAATCCATTTTATGAAAGGTGGTTGTAGGTGACCCAAAGTCACTGTGCACAAAGAGCAATAAACAGTAATTTAGAATGAAAACACAACACAAACACAGCACAAGTGAATAAAATTAACTACATAAAGGATGAAAGAAAGTCTATAATGTCCTTTATAGTTTAAAATTTAAAAAGATGAGTTTTACCATGTGTTTTAAAGAGGGATAAAGAATCTGTGTGATGAATATTTTCTGGAAGAGAATTCCACTGATGGTGCGCGATGCAGCTAATTGCTATAAACCCAGGGGTAGTCAGATGGGCAAAGGTTGTGGAAAGAAGGCCCACTGTGTAAGAATGGAGAATATGGGAGGGTGTGTAGAACTGTAGGAGCTCTAAAAGGTAAGGTGGAGCAAGTTACGAAGCCCTTTAAAAGTTAAAAAGAAAACATTTTACATTTATTAAGATATTTGTTACATTTATTAAGCCTTCCAACATATTTAAGCGATACATTGTGTCTTCTACTGCTCAAGTATTTACCGAAACATCTACACATTGTGTGTGTGGATATGCCTGGCCACGAGGGAACAACACGGACCAACACCGATGATTATTCCATTCAGGGACAGGTCAGCAGGATCCATCAGGTAAACTAGATAGAACTATGAAATATACTGTATGAATGTGGTCCTAAAACATTATGCTTAAAATCTGTTTTGGTTCGTCCTTTTTCTCAGTTTGTGGAAACCACTGGCTTGCACAGGAAACCTTTCCATTTGGTGGGAACTTCAATGGGGGGAAACGTAGCTGGGGTTTATGCAGCCTTCTATCCTGCAAAAATCTGTAGCATAACTCTTATTTGTCCAGACGGTTAGTCACTGTGCTTGTGTATGTGTTTGTGTGTATTTGAGTTTACGGCATGTTTACACATTTACAACCTATAATGTTTTCACAGATAAAGTTTGAGCATATAATAGCTTAGGAGAAAATGTTTGATTCAAAATTTTAAGAGCTGATTTAATGCCTACAATAATCTTCTGTTTTCATTTGACATTTCATTTGATTACAAATGAAGCTGTCGTGTTATTTTGACTGTAAAGAATGACGGCAGATGCAGTAGCTACAATAGTGAATCCTCCTGTGAAGAATGGAGCTATTAAAATTTTGGACAGGCCACTAGAAGTGAAATATGTTAAGTTCAGTTAATTTGATTAGACCCCTAATGTGCTTCAGTTCTCATTTGGATAGACATGAGGAATTGGTTTATGCCAAAAACTTGTTGATATAAAATAAACATCAAATAAGTTTAGAAATGATCTGGCATGACATGAGCATAATTACACAGACAGATACATATTTATTTCACTTTTGTTTTATAGTTTGTACTTTTGTTCTATTTATTATTACAGAAACAAAACATGAGTGTGGTTCACAAATTTCTTTTAGAAAACCCTGATTTTGTCCTTCAGGCATTAGACATCCTTGTGAGACCAAATTTGACAATCACCTGCAGGACCTGGAACACAGCAATTACTCATTAAATATCCCCCTGATCCCTACTACACCTGAAGAGATGGAGGACATGTTCAGACTTTGTTCCCATGTTCGCTTTAAAATCCCTCAGCAGGTCAGGTCCAAATATAAAATTAACTTTGTGTGCAGTGACAGTTAATGAAGTCACATAAATAACTACAGAAAGATATTCACTAACTTGTGAAAATCTGCTATATTTTTTAATGTTTGGTCTTGTTGTTGTTTAGATTCTACAAGGATTGGTAGATGTTCAGCAGCCTCACAACACATTTTACCAAGAAGGTTAGTTCACATCTGAAAAGAAGATTTCAGACAGTGTAGCCCATGTGGCCTGCCAGTAATTTTGTATCTTGTTTTTTTTTAGTATTTATGGAGATTTTTGGTGAGAAATCAAGATATGCCTTACAGGAGCACTTACATCTGATCACTGCACCTTTGCAAGTGATATGGGGCAAACAAGATCAGGTAACAAAGACGTTCCATTAATACAGTGACTAAGCAAAGCTTAAATAAATACAGATGTGATTACCAGGTGGCTTTTGCTTCAGAACTAATCTTAGGATTCGTGTGGCTACATGCCACATTGTCTCCTGAATGTGCTGGCTCAGGTTTAACTGGCAGCTTCGTCTGAATAGAGAAACTTCTGTCTCCTAACTACAAAGACATGATGATTGCTCCCTAACTCTCCAGGTGGTGGATGTCTCAGGAGCTGCAGTCATTGCAGAGGTGGTGCCTGGGTGCAGAGTGGACCTGCTGGATAACTGTGGCCACTCTGTGGTGATGGAGAGGCCTTGTCGGACAGCCAAACTCATCCTAGAGTTCATTATCATGCAGCAAGATGCCAAGGGTGGCACAAAGAAATATTCCTGAACAAAATACTTTAAATCATTTCCCTTTGCTGCTTCACGTCTTTCTTATATGTTAAATCGTGCATATATAGACAGATGTCCACACTTCAAGACATTTCCATTTAGACAAGAGACATGGTTTATAGTGTAAAAAAATCGCTTAGCTGTTTTAATAAATACATTGCATTTGGTTGTTAATAGAAACTGGATCGCGATAATAAAGGCCACACACACATATATCTGTATGTGACTGTGTTCAGATGTGTGAATGGATGTATTCATGCAGAGGTGTCTCCTCCTTTCTATGGGTGTGCAGTTTGGCTGCAGCCTGGAGTCGAAGAGCACAGCTGCCTGGTGCGAGCAGCGGCAAACATCAATGACCGTCTGACTGCACGGTTAAATAGTAACCACAGGCGGCTGTTATTGGACCAGAAAGAGAAGCAGGCTTTACATCGACCTCGTAAGGATTTGGTAAAACGTGTGCTTGACCTGCAGGTACTGTAACTAGGATCCGGGCGTTAACTCTGTTGTAACAGCTGCTAACGGTAGTGGTTCCGGGAGTGCTAGTTAGATTAGCCCGCTAGCTAGCAAACAGCTAGAAGGCTAAACGATCAACATTTTTCTATATGATACACGCGATGTATTTTCTTGCACTGCAGTTGTGCCCTTAATGCACCTCTGCTAGCTTTACACTTTTAATAACAGAAGTACACGTAATAACGTTATATTCTGTTGTGTGCGATATGACCTCGTTAGCTTATAGCTTGTTTTAAGGCAGACGGTGGGATACGTTAAGGTCGCTAGCTAATTTAACGTTACCTAAACTCAAAGTTGGCTTCATTAGCAGCCATCACTTTATTAGATGGCTTCTAAAGAGCTAATTCTTAACATCTTGTAAATGAACATGTTTATGCTCATCCAGTTTCACTTTGAGAGGAGAAGCTTTCTGCTAATGAATCACCTCTCCTCCCTCCCTAGTCCTAAATAATGACCAAACTCACAAACACAAGGTTTAAAGTTCACCACTGACTTTGAAAACAGCAGTTGGCATGACAGTGTTTAACTGCTTATCTGTTCTGAAGGGTTTGATTATCTCCAATGATATTCATCAGCATGAATGGAGATGTCAGGAGTCAACGGAATGTTCAAATGATCCAAAACCTAATCCATCAACTAATATTAACCAGTTATTATTTATGACAGGGGATTCTGTTGCTAAGCATTTAGTGTTGTCAGCCTCTAAAATGTGTGGATTTTATGTACTTCTTTTTGAAGAAACTGAAAACATTTTATTGTGGCTGTAAATGAGTATTGAGTAAAATGTGAAATATTTAAATTTCTTTTAGCCCAAGGTTTGTCTTCACATGACTTAAAAGATATTCACATTTTTACCAGAAGAAATAAATTACAAAATATTTAAATTTGAGAAGCTAAAATCAGGTTATTTTTTACAATATTGCATTATTCAGAACTGTTGAGCAATAATCACAATAGTTGCCAATTATAGTCTTTGTCAACTGCTTCATTCACTAGTTTACAAATCATCAGGTTGCTACATGATTTGACAAAGCCTACATGACTGTACATCATACCCTACATAACCCTGCTACATCTAATGCTGACATTTTTTTTTGACAGGTAAAACTGAAATAGGCCTAAGCCAAACTAGACCTGTTTCCTGTCTGTTTTGGTTCTGACCAAGCAGGGATTGTTCTACAAATGGATAATGGAGACTGGGGACATAGGGTAAGAGGTTAATATAATCCCACTTGTTATGGCAATTTTCAGATATACCTGATGGAAAATACCAGATTGTATTGATTTTAATATTATGTCCACACTGTTGCTAATGCAGCTTCAAACAGTATTGTTTTAGAAAGGTGTTCAACTTTTTATTAGGAATTTAGTTTGATGTTGCTGCTGGAATAAGTGGACAGATGATATAGAACGAAATATAGAAAGATTGAATACCCCCCCCCCCCCCCCAAAAAAAAAAGTGAAGTATCTGAAATTATCTGGATGCATATATAATCTTTTAATAGAAATGGCCTGATCTTCATTTAAGTTACATTGTGAATTTCTCTTTGGGATGAATAAAGTGTCTTCCTTTATCTAATGATTTAATACATTTTGACTAGTACCACAGAAATGATTGTATTGTATGTTTCTAAGATACAACATTCCTATTGAAGACTGGAAAATATTGACTTGCACCCCTAGACTAAAGGCATGAACACAAACTGAAGTATGAAGAAACATCTGCTCATATGAACCACCACATGTATTACAGCCCATGTTTTTTAGCTTGAGGAATAATACAAAGCGGAAGACTAAATTCTAAACTTTTTGTGCATTACCCATACCAGCTACCTTAATTAAAAAACAAACAAACAAGCAATTCTCACCCTCTACTTCTTTTTTCCTTAGATGACCACCCCTGTTACCTTGAATGTGGGAGGCCACTTGTACACTACAAGTTTATCCACCCTACAGCGCTATCCAGACTCCATGTTGGGCGCCATGTTCAGGGGAGATTTCCCCACAACTCGCGATTCCCAAGGGAATTATTTCATAGATCGGGATGGAACCCTTTTCCGGTACATCCTGAACTTCCTGCGGACATCTGAGCTTACGCTTCCTGTGGACTTCACAGAGACAGACCTCCTGAGGAAGGAAGCAGACTTCTACCAGATTGAACCTTTAATCCAGTGCCTTAACGATCCCAAGCCGCTGTACCCTCATGACATATTCGAGCAGGTAGTAGAGCTCTCTAGCACACGGAAACTGTCAAAATACTCAAACCCAGTTGCTGTTATCATCACACAGCTCACCATTACTACAAAGGTTCACGCCCTGCTGGAAGGAATCTCAAACAACTTCACTAAGTGGAACAAACACATGATGGACACCAGAGACTGTCAGGTATCCTTCACTTTCGGACCCTGTGACTATCATCAAGAGGTGTCCCTAAGGGTTCACCTCATGGACTACATAATGAAACAAGGCTTCACCATCCGGAACACACGTGTGCATCACATGAGTGAGCGTGCAAACGAGAACACAGTGGAGCATCACTGGACTTTCTGTCGACCAGCTCACAAAGTTGAAGACTGAGTTACAGCAGTTGTTGTAGATGGAGATACCATTTGATTTGTCTTCATGTTACAAAATTCATCATGAAAAAAAGAACAAGTCTGACTTCAGTAATGTATTAATGTTTTTTTAATTTTAGCCAATGTAGTACATTGTATAAAGCTCACATTCCGGAATGATAGTAATTGAAATAAAAATTTGAATTCTTTTGTTTTTTGGCTTTCTTCTTTGTGCTGCCACTGCAAATTTAAAATCCCCTGTAGTTATTATTTATGTACTCAAGGACACTGTATTATACCCCAATGATGCTAAACATGTGGGCATAATGATCTTTATAGTAATAATTATTATTTAATGTAGTTAAAATACCTGCACCTATTTACTCCAGAGATTGTAATAAACTGGTTGTGAACAGGTAGACAATCAAGATTTGAGACATACCTATTAAAACCACAGTGTAATATACATTCATGTACATTTATATCACAGTTTGGGAAAAAGTCAAAAAGAAGACATTGTAAAAGCTGTTCTGGTCACAAGTTATGCTCTAAACTAGAGACTGCCCAAATGATTTAGATCCCAAGTGTCACAAGGTTTTCTTTTTAGAAACTTTTTTTTTTTTAATGTCCAGGCTAATTTGTTTCTGGTAAATTTAGAATAGAAAAATTACCTCTTAGCTCTCTTATCGTCTCGTATGGCCTGTATGGTACTATTTCTGAAAAATTTTGGAGTTGTTGCATGTGTCTGATTGTTTGGTGTTTGTAAATGTGTTTCCGCCATCTGCTTTGCAGTATTATATCATACTGTTACACCTTTACAGCTCATATCAACAGTGATGTGTTTTATCACAAGAGCCAAAATAAATCCATTGGTGTATTTATCAGTCATTACATTTTGGTTTGTGGTTAAACTTTTTATTTTAACTTTGGTTATTTTCACTACAGATTTTCTGGTGTTTAAGCTTGTCTGAACACTGAATCAAAGCTCCTCACAACCATAAGTACTTCAGTTCCTGTGTCATAATACAGATTCTTTTTTTTATTATTATGAAAAGGTGTGACATTTTATTTAAAGCCAAAGTGCTACTCAAAACCCACTGTTAAAACACGCCCTCCAAAAAACATTAGAACAGATCTTGATCATACACTACTGCTCTCAGACAAACCAGGGAGGTGTACCCTTACTGGGCTGGTCTAGTTTAATGGAGGAAAAACTGTGAAATCCTTTTTTCTTTTTCTTTTTTTTCACAAATGGAATAAAATTTTTACAAATACAAATCTGTTTTGAACATTTTTTTCTGCTCTACTTTGACAGTTCTGGTGGATTTTTCTTTTATCTTGGTTCGTCTGTTGAAGAAAAAAAGCAGTGGAGTCATTGTTATTTATGTTTTTACAAATTTAAAACCCAGCTTTTAATGGCTAAAAACAGGGCGTCCCTAAAACGGCAGCACCCTAAACCCTTTCACCTTGCATGCTCATTTTCATCTGAAAATTTTAATTGACAGCCAATGTTTTCGATATTTCATGTGTGTGTTGATAGTTCAACCCGCCTCTCGCCCTGTGACATCTGGTATAGGCTTCAAGCCCCCTCGCGACCCTACACACGATAAGCTGTTACAGATAATGAATAGATGTTTGTACGAGTACCCTTTGAGATCACTTTATTTCCATCCAGTGACCTACCGCTTAAATTACTTATTAAATTTCAAAAGAGAATGCCTTTTTAAAAATTAAATCACACTGTCTACAAATTGATTATGACAGGAAAAGAAATGAAAAACAGAAGAAACTTTATTACCTTATTAATGAACCTCAACGTTTCTTGTATGAGGTTGATGTGAACATTTCCAAGTTTGCAAGCAAACGCAGCATTCCGACTCTTCCTGGTACGTAAGTTTTAGGTTTCAGCGTCGACCTGCCCTGTTATCCCATTACATTCTTCACTACTCCGCTCATTTGCTTTATGCCATCCGACAAAACGAGCGCACCCTCTAACGTCCATTACGCCAATGTGCGAAGGACAAGTCCATGCCCGCTTTATCCTTGAAATAACTTACATTATTTAAGACTATCCCCATGGATTTGTAGAGCGTGTATCGAGACACCCGACATGTTTCAGAGAAGTAAGAACTTAAGCTATTTGATGAACCTTGTCCCTGGTAAACGGCTATTTGGGACGTACAGGTTCCTTCCTATCTTCTTTTGCATCGGAGGCGTCATGGAGTGGATCATGATCAACGTGAGGATAGGAAGAGAGACATTCTGTAAGTGTAAAATTAGTGTAACAAAGGAAAGAAAGGTAATCGGTTTTATCTTGGTATCCAGCAAGTGACACATTCCGCGGTTAGCTTGTTAGTTATTGTCAGTTATTGTTTATTTTCTATAACTGTTAAACAAACTAGCCCCAAACCTTCCACACTTCTTGCCTGATCTGCATATAACGTTCAACAGTAATATTCTCATACTTACTGTATGGTACTGAGTAGTTATTTATGCTAACTTCACGTGAAGTTTAAGCAACGAGACATGACACGGTTTCCCCCGACTTTAAAGCGAGCCCACTGATATGATCGGGTTAACCTCCAGGGCCGTTTGTTGTTGCTAAGCCCCTAATGGCCCCTGTTAACTAAATAGCTATTGTAAAATAATGACTAGGGCAACCCAGTAGACGACCTTTTGGTCTTTCCTGCAGACAAAATATATAAGTTGAATTTAATTTTTGCAATGTTTTCTGACATTGAATAAACATGACAGTGCCTCCATTAAGAGAATAATTGTAACACATCTTGGTAAATGACGCCCGGGGCCTTGCACATCTCTAATGGAATACCATTACCTTACCCAAGGTTTTCTATACTTTAATAAATGTATGTATACACATGATGCACCGCTACTATCATCCCATTTCCCTTAGAAACTCTTACCTTTTAAGTAAGACTAAAACTGAAATGGAAAGAATAAACAAGACATTTTATCCCAAGTATAGAGAAAGGAAATTCTAAGCTGATTGGCTTGTATATGCAGCTAAAACGTGGACCCACAAAGTAATGAAGCTCAAAAGACCAAGACTAAACAAAAAGTACCACATTCACCTCTATTACAAAGAACATCAAAGATATAATCCTAAAACATGATCTTAATTACTGTATCAGTAGCAGTTACTAGGGACAATATGAGGTTCAGTGTCTTATTTAAGGACACGTGGCCGGGAGATGGCAGGAATTGAATCTCTAACCTTGTATAGAGAAAGGAAATTCTTAGCGGATTGGCTTGTATATGCAGCTAAAACGTGGACCCACAAAGTAATGAAGCTCAAAAGACCAAGACTAAACAAAAAGTACCACATTCACCTCTAAAACAAAGAACATCAAAGATATACTACTTAAAGTTAAACTACTATACAATCATAGAAAATAGAAATACTTTTGAGTAATCTATACTGAAAGAATGTACTTTACAGTAAAGTAAATTTAGTTTTTAGCATTGCAAATCACAGTGTAGATATTGCATTGATATTTCTGTAGCTGTGCTTGCAAAGAGTAGATAATGCCACAGGATCACTAAAAAGAAAAAAAAACCTAGTGTGTTTTTCCTCTCAGTGAATCCATATTACTGTGCCAGATTTGTTCTAATATGCTTTTTCTGAAGAACTCAAATGACTCAAATCCTCTTTTGTAAAAAAGGGAAAACAACTGCCCTGCACATTTTATCTCCTGCTGTTGTGAGGCCATTTAGGGATACAGAGAGATGTTTTCATCTGCAAAGAACCACAACCTATTCCTAGATGCATTCCTCTGCAGAGGAAGGAGGGAGTTTAGATATTAAATATTTCATTATAATTTTTCCAGACTTGCAAAAACTCTGCAGGATAAGTCATAGGTTTTCTTCACAGAAGGCACATTGTTGTGTCACTGTAGGAAAAGCACAAACATAAATGGAAAAATGTAATATGACAGTATTCCAGCGTCTTTGGTTTCACAGTCCTGGTACAGGCATTTTTCAAATTAGACAGTTGTTGTTGCATGAAAGGCACAGGCCTAACAAATTGTGCTGATGAAGGCTTAATTCTGCCTTCATCAAAGTGTCCCAGTACTCCTGGCCAGTGAACTAGTAGAACTGGGCTCTATTTTAAGGGACACATTGCTTATTATTGTTTTTTCTATACCTGTGCTTTCATTGCTATTGCAAGCCATGTGAGCTGCTGTGGAAAATTGTCTCTGCATATTAGCTCACAGTGAAAGCCTACTGGGACACTTGAATAGAACAGGGCACTGTTAATGTTATTAGTAACATCTGTTCCTTTTCCTACTACGACACGTTAAAGTGCCTGTTGTGGAAAAAGGCCTGTAAGTATAGGTTCACAATTTTTTCAAGTCTAGATTAAATGCTAGGTAATCATATGTACAATAGGCTTTCTTCCTTTATTGCAGTAATAATCCCTTCTTTTCATACAGACCCTTCTTAACGTGGTTTCATTTTGCGTATGTGGGAAGGACAAAATTCACACTATTTGTTCTGTGCAAAAATATATTTAAAAATGTATCTGAAGCCTACATGAGTTCCAATGTCAGTTTTAAACAAAAAAGACTAGCCTTGAAAGATAACTTTTTAATTCACTTTGTCATCTTTTACATAAAGCATATTAAGAATGAATTATTTAACAGCCTCTACATATGAAGAATGGCTGCAAGCAATAATTATTTCAAGCTCATTGACTAGTTTTTACACTGACTTAAAAAGCCCCTATAATAAGGTATATGCAGCAAGCATAAACCAGCCACAGCATGGTCTAAGTTCTCCAATAAGTTTTGCTTTTTTATTTACTGCAGCTTTAACTTTCTGTATTACAGGTGTCTCATTTCAGTCTCTTAATATTCATTTTTCTTGCCAGACGATGTCTACCGAAGAAAACAATCAGAACGGGAGTACCAGCAGAAGATAACAAGTGGACTAACAGTTCCTAATGAGCCTGCCGCCAAGTGAACAATGGTTGAATTTAATATGGACATTGCATTTCATCTAAGGACACGTTGAAATATATGCTCCCTTACTTTTTTCAAACAGGCTTCAGTAAACTTAATAAGATTTTACTTGGTCTTAGTTATGAAAGGCTGAGAACTCACTTCGAACATGCAGATTTTATTGTCTATATGGTCATCAGTTTAAGAAAACAGTTGCAGCATAGCAGACATAAAGTGAATGGTGTGATATAATCATAACCATATTTCACTGTTTATAGTAAGTTTTTGTTGATTTCATAAAAACATTGCAGAGCACCTTCCAAGACAGCAAATTGCAACAAGAGAAACAAATACAAAACAGTCTTTGTATTAAAAAACATCTTGAATGATTTTACACAAATGTGTTTAATGCTGGCAGATAGCACCAATAGGAAAAGAAAGCTCTTTATCCCCTTGTATAAATCTTGCTGTTCTATCATTATATGGCTTCTGTCTATACAAGAAACTGTTGAGAGGTTTGATTTACTGACTATATAAAAACTCTGTGATGAGTTTATTTTGTAAATTATATTTACTGCTTTGCTCTTTTAGTTTACACAGAACATCAGTTTACTTCTGTCAGAATCCTGCTTTGGTAGGTTTAGTTGTGCCATCCGATAGGAAGAGACTGCAGACAGATGAAACTGTTAGGATGCTGCGCCATCCTTAGGGGGTTCCCGTCCAGCCGTACCTGGTCCATGTTGGTCCGAATGTAGTGACTGTTGTTACCTTTGCAGAACGTCTCATCTGTGATTGTTGCTATCTTGTTATTCTGCACGAAACCAATCCAAGCACATGAAAATTACCAACTGTGTATTTACATCCAACTCCATAGGCAGTAGGTTAGTTTTTGTTTTTCTGGTATAGATAAACGTACTTGAAGGTGCACAACATAAAGAGACTCTGGAAGCTGGGGTACTGCTGTCAGTTCATTGTTTCCAAGGTAAAGATATGCCAGTCTTGTGAGTTTCTGCAAGAAAAATATAATAAAAATATTTTGACTCAGGCCAACTATTCTTTCACACATTGGTGTGAGTAAGAAATGTCTGGAACAATTTTGGATTACAAAGTAGCTTACTTTGAAAGCAGTTGCCTTTACACCCTGGGTTTTAAGCTTGTTGAAATTGGCATTGAATGAAATTAGTTTGGTGGGAAGTGTAGGAAGTTTAGTCAGTTTGTTTTCTGCAAGAGTGAGCTCCTCAAGATTGGGGAGTTTTGAAAATGCTCCATCCTCTATCTCAGCAATAAGATTCCCAGTTAGGTCAATTCTTCTTAACGTAGCTACCAAACACAGAAAAAGGGAGAGCTTGGAAGATTAAACCCACATAAGTAGAATAAGATAAAAATGTGCTAATTGTTTATTCACCCATGTCAGCAAAATCTTTATTGCTTATTTTTGTGATTTTGTTGAATCGTGCATAGAGATAGGCAGTTTCCCTTGGCAGGGCTGGGACAGCGGTCATTTCAGGCAACACATCCTCACAATAAACAGATCCACTCAGGCAAACACACAGTAGACATGTCGGCAATTCTGCAAATCAAAATCACATTGTTTTAATTTATACGGAAAGTTTTTCTTTTGAATAAATTGACTAATTAGTCCATGCAGCCTTACAAACACTTTAGACGAGGAAAATCATCAGCCTCATCATTACATAGTACAGGCTTTAGCTACATTTACAAAAATGTGGAAGAATGCTTTAGCAGCATAATCCGCCTAAAAACTTGCTGGAAAATGTTTGACCTTACCATTGACTTTTGGAGCTACTGCTTGGTCTGTAACTGAGTCTTGAGGTAAACCATAGTCAAGTAAGTTTACAAAGTCTTTCTGTGAAAAGAAGAAGAAACTTTAATAATACCAGTGCTTTTCCTCCCAACTCATTTTGCATTGCATCCACTTGCTTGTTAATACAACATATAAGCACCAAAATATATATTTTACCTTTGGTTTTGTTGCTTCCATGTATTCAGATTTTGCTGCAGAAACCAGTATCCATGGGACTACAACAGATGGAAATATTAAAGTCCTTAATTGCATCATATTTCCTTGGTTGCTGGTGGGAGAAACGGCTGCTGTCTGCTAGGCTGCAATCTGAGATGCATGCGAGCAGAATATTTTCCATCCAGTCTTATTAAGCTGGTAGTTAACTGCTGAGTAGGAACGTAAAACTTTTAACTCAATGTGCGCAGCTTGTGTGCCTCACCCAGCAGTCATGAAGGCTCTTTGAGACCATTATAGTGTATTTTTGTACAGTAAGCAGACACAATAACATCTGTTTTTGCTAACAGGGACATATTGAGCACAATGTGATGATTGAAATATTTGTTGGGAGCAAATCAACACATGAACAAAATAAATGCTGCTGTTAAGCTATAATTTCAGCGACAGTGTTGATATTGGAAAACAGAGCGAAGCCAAGTTTCAGTTATTTATGGGAAAATTAGAGTCATTTTTTAAAATTGATTTGCCAAAGGAAACAATGAACTGGGCATTTGAAATGTCCTTCCTTCAACTTAATACTTACGTTTAAATACCATCTTAAAACAGCACTTAATGTACTCCCTCTTTCTTCAGGAGAGGGCTGCTCAAATTGTGACATCTCCAGTTTTCATTTTTTTCCTAGTCTTATAATACTATAAACTATGTTATATATTATTGGTATTTGAAATGTTGTTCAAATAGAACAAGCAGGGAAGATGTCACTTTGGGCTCTTTAAACTTTTGTAAATTTATAAACCTAATTATCTGTTCATGTAAAAAATAACAAATTATGATCGTTTGTTACATGCCTACTGTTATACACACAAAGACAGTTATCAAATGTAGATAATATGGATTGAAATGTCTTAAAATTTAAAGATGATTTCTAACATATTACTTGTGCTGCAGACTAGTAGATTATAGAAAGAAATCTTTAAATGGAATATAAGGGTAAGGCCCCTCCTTAGGTGTCAATGAGCAAAATGTGCTACTTTACCACTGAGCTTGACCTTTGACCTTGGTGTCTTACTGTACTGATAAATTCTAGCTATTTAAATGATTTGATCAACACGAGTCTCTCAATTTTCGACCCATAATAGTTTATATAGTCATGTGTTTAAAGAGTGCAGACAGTTCTAATGTTAAATGGAAATGTTCAAAATTATCAACTGAAGTTCCCAGTCTTATAACAAAATTATATGCCAATTTGTCAGAGAAACTAAGAGGAAGCTGTCACTAACAACATTAGTGTCAGGCAAGACTCACCAGCTATGTTGATATGCAGACTTTGATTTATTACATTTGATTAATCAAAAAAAAAAACTCAAGTAACCAAATCAACAGGCCTATTGCGATATTGGTGGTTTATTATTTTTAAATTCTTACAGATCCGTTAAACCATAATAACTGTGTGTCATTTCATTAACAGCATTATCAGTTTGGTTATATTAATAATGTTTTATAGTAATTATCTTACTTAGTGTATGAGCAGTGGCTGCATTACGTAAGGCAGATGTGTGGTGAGAAAAGAGGAAACAGAAGTACCAGAGTAGCGGAAGTGGTACTGCCCTGAACGATACGCTCAGCAAGACGGAGGACGGAGGTTGAATCGTCCAGAGAAAAAAAAGCAGGATTAAAAGTCCCCAATATTGTAAGTTTAATATTCTTGTGCGTGTGAACAGTATTTTATAATGTTACAATGGTTAGTTTACCGTGGCTGGCGGAATCCTATTGGGGAGCCATCATGGTAACTGAGCAGGCTAGCTGGGTTTGTGAAAGGCTAGTCGGTTAGCTTTCAGACTAGCAGCTAATGCAGCTAATACAGCTAATGCTAGCTAGTGAACTAACGGATTCCATGACACTTTGTTCTGACAGGCTCGGCAGCCTGGATGGGCCGCAGCACTGCTGTTAAAAATGAATTTTAGGCCATAGTTAAACATTACACCTCCAGCTTTAATTTTCTTTTGATTGTGAAAAGGACAAATGATGGTTGCTAGCACCTAAACCGTTTTTAAACGAAACTCATCTGTTACCTTTAGTGGCCTAGCGTGAACGTTAGCTAATGAACGTTACCGTTAAATAGCGGTAACGCTACATTAGACGACGTTTGCTAGCTACCTATTAGCCAATTTACTTGCTCTGCGATATCATGAATACGACAGATTAGCAGCAGTAATATTATCTAATCCGGTAAGGTTGACAACATAAACGGAAACGAAGCAGATAATAAATCAGATCGTTCAGCTTTATCAACCTAATGCTAACACTAGTTAGCAAAATGTATCATCCTGCTAGCGTTGCTAGCAACATTAGGGGAGGGCATTAAAACTTGACCCGGGAGGGTTTCGGCTGATGTAGAGAGTGTGTGTTAAAGCAACGTTAAACTAGCCCTAAATGTGTGGTGTATCCCAAATTTTACATTACAGCAGTTGCAAAGATTTTGAAGAACTGGAACCATTCATATTTAGACGAATATGGGCTGTTAACGATTAGGACGCGGCAGGATTGGAGAACTCTTATTAACCCGCTAGCAGCTAACCTTAGCATAATGTGTATGGTTGACCCACTTGCCATGGGGCCCAGTTCGCGATGCTTATACTGGAATCAAGTGGTTTCCTTGCTGAAAGACCTGGTGATCAAAAGGAAATGTAAGCATTTCACAGTTCATATAGCATAGTTAAAGCACATAAATGTCAGGTGAAAGGGCAATGGGAGGAAAACTGTAAAACTTTCTTTTAATAAACTGCATATAACCACTATTAATACTCTATTGTCTTTTCCTAAGTCTAGAAAATGGATAAGAACGACCTGGTACAGAAGGCCAAGCTTGCTGAGCAGGCTGAGCGCTATGATGACATGGCCGCAGCCATGAAGTCAGTGACGGAGCAAGGTGCGGAGCTGTCGAACGAGGAGCGCAACCTTCTTTCTGTGGCCTACAAGAATGTGGTAGGAGCACGCCGTTCATCCTGGCGTGTCATTTCCAGCATTGAGCAGAAGACAGAGGGAAATGACAAAAAACAGCAGATGGCACGTGAATACCGAGAGAAAATTGAATCTGAGCTCCAGGAAATCTGCCATGATGTGCTTGTAAGAACTACTAATTTCTTTGACCCTGAAGTTATTCCTTACTGACACTTGCATTGATAGTGCTTACGTGTTATGCCTGATTTTCACAAAACTGAAAACAATTCACTTATGTTTCAGGGGCTACTGGACAACTATCTCATTGCCAATGCATCTGCTGCCGAAAGCAAGGTGTTCTATCTGAAAATGAAAGGCGACTATTATAGATACCTCTCAGAGGTTGCGTCTGGTGATACTAAGAAGGGTAAGTCAGGATATGATTAGCATAATGTATTTGTATTGTAACATTGTGTTTAAAGCTTAACAGAACTAATTTTTTTATAACGGCAGCTTATTTTACAACTTGTGAAATTATGTGTAATGTGAAATTGTTTGAGCAATGACTTTTAATTTCCAACTTAACACATGAAGAGGTAGGCTAAAACTTCCTTCAAGACTAAAAAAAGAGTGAATAGTAGACTATCAATATAATTTTTCATATCTTTTTTTTTTTTAAATAATCCTTTAAAATGTATTCAAAATGGTGAAACAAAATTATATACAGTTTGTGTTTTTTTTTTTTTTTTTTTTTTCTGCCTCAAGATACAGTGGAGAATTCCCAGCAGGCGTACCAGCAAGCTTTTGACATAAGCAAAGGGGAGATGCAGCCAACACACCCTATCAGGCTTGGCCTGGCTCTCAATTTCTCAGTCTTCTACTATGAAATACTTAACAACCCGGACAAGGCTTGCAGCTTGGCTAAGACGGTATGAATTGAAACCTTTAAAAATGTAATGCTTTCTAATTTTTTCCATTACTGACTAATTCAAAGAAATGCTGAAAAGTTTTGTTTGGTCAGTGCCAGCTAGCGTTTAGAGAATACCACTCCACTATAGAGTTTAAATTGCAGGTTTAATTTTTTATATTTCAGGCATTTGATGAAGCAATTGCCGAACTTGACACTTTGAACGAGGATTCTTACAAAGACAGCACCCTGATCATGCAACTACTAAGGGACAACCTGACTGTGAGTTTAAAGCCTCTGGTTGACCTAATGATTGACCTTGGTTGGTGGGTGGGTGTGTATTGATATTAATTCATAGCAAATAATGTTTTGTAATTTTTTTTCTGTTCCTAGCTGTGGACATCAGAAAACCAAGCAGATGAGGCTGAGACCGGAGATGGGGAAAACTAATGGAATTGCACTGTTAATCCACCTACACTCTTATCTTAAACACAGACAGCTTATATACATCCCCCTCCACTCCATCAGCCCCTCCCACTTCTGTATGACAAACAGCCTGAATTGCTCCTGACCAACTAGTTTACCCCTCTCAGTTCATTGTGAGGTGACAGGGTAATTTTCAGTTGTTAGCAGGTTCAGTCACTTTGTGGAAACATTGTATTAATTAGAGAGTCCATGTTGTTATTGTCAGCTTTGTGTGTCTGTATGTAGTGAGTGACAGAGTGAATGGATGTGAAAGAGTGAATGTATGTGAAAGACTGCAACGGGTGGGGGGGTGTTGTGAAATCTAATCGTCCTTCCAAATTCCTATGTCCCAGCTAGTTTGTTGTGCATTTTCCCTTTTTTGTTACTTTTCTTATTTTTGATTCCTCATATTTACAGGTTTTATTGTATGGTAATTAAACTGGCAGTTGATTTCCACCAAACACTGTGATGGTAGGTGTTCCATTAGCTTCACAACCCTAAACAGTTTTGAACAGTGTTTGAATTACCAGATACGTACAATCCTGTATTCAACTAACTGCAATTCTGCTGTGGGCTCATACAGAAAGGAGGCAGGCTGTATTGTGACACTGACATCTTGGTGTAATGCTCCTTGATCATGTTCACAAATTCACAAAAGTTCTAAGGAACCCCTTAAATTGTCATATTAGATATGTTGAGACATAAGACATTCCACATTAGTAGGCTTTTGAAAAGGCAGTGCTCCTTTTTGTTTTTTGGTTTGTTTTTTTTGAAATAAGTATGGATTGTCATTGTAGTTTTACTCACTGTTCAGGTGCTGCTTGATCTCAGTACAATGAAAATTGTATGTGCGTAAATGTGGCTCCATGTATTTTGCAAGTTTGACTATCATCTTTATGTAAAACTTAAAGTAACCTTTTATTGATGTTAATTGAAAATGTCTTACCACACTGTATCAATCCTGCTTGCAAAATATTCCTCTTAAAGCGGTTGTTTTCTCCAAACACATTTTTGTGCCTGGCTTTCTCTTGCAGCTTCTTTTCATTTGGGTTGCAGCATCTGCTTATTTTAGAAATCTCGAACGAGTTAGATCAGAAAAATTTAAAATTAGTAAATGTTGACCTTGGGTTTTACCCATATGCATCAGATAGCTGTTGTGAATGATCGGATCAGAAATCAGATCTAATGTGAAGATGCAATTTGGAGAAGCCCATCACTTTGGAAAGAAGCTCAGTGTCACAATACCATGTATCACCACTACATTCCACATATTGTAGTTGAAGGCACCATTCCACATTTTAGCTGACAGTCTGTTTACTCTGACAATGCTCCAATGAATTGAGATCTTATGTTGAAAAAAATGTCAGTTTATTGTAATGCTTGATGAAAATGCAGTTAGTGAATGTGGAACGAAGCCTGTCTGTATATCAGGTATCTACTTGCTTTGTTTTTACTGACAAGTCTTATGGCTAAAATTTGCTTCTGTAACAGTCTATTACCCAGTGCACACACGTGGTTGTTAAAATTTAGATTAGCTCTAAAAATCAATGACAAAATGGAGATAAACAATGGTTGGTGTAATTCTAGCTTTGTGTTTATGTATCTTAAAACCATTCTAGTTTCACTATACATGTAAGAAATAGGAAAGTGTCAAAGACCATTCAGTGAAATAAAGTTTCGTTTAAGATAACAGGCAAATTACGTCTTCATTTTTGTTCACAAGTAATATTTTTTTTTAAGTTGGTGTATTACAAAAAATCAACTATAAAATTTCTGACAATAGCTAAAGGGTGAAATAACGTTGTGAACTTTTGTATTGCGAAAACTAGCTGTCATCGCGTAGTATCACATAAAATAACATCCTGAGTGGAGACGCAATTCGCGGAGGAGCGCTGCAGGTGTTCCGCGGTCATAATTAAACGAAAACCATCCCGGCTATCCCGAAAGTGTGTCTACCTACTGCCCTGACCGTCTGACCTCACAAGGCAGAAGCTTTGGCTATTTAAAGCTGTAAGTAATGGGAACTTTGTCGACTTTGATCGGCGTGAGTAGCTGAAATTTAGCAGCTTCTTATGAAGCAAATATGAACCGATTTTGTGAATTTTGGTGAATTTCATAAATTGGTAGATTTTGAAAGTTAGCTTGGAGTTAGCTTGTTTTAAGGTGTTTTTTTTTTTGCCAAGAAGCTATTTTAAGCAATCCTGACTGTTACTGTAGTTTATTGCACCAACTAAAACTACGTTGTAACGTAAATTGGTAGCCGATGAAAACCTTGAATGATAATATAATTTATATTATACACGTTTTCTTCACAGCGTTTGGCCAGAATGGTGGGAAAGTAGTGACAGTAACACTTAAGTCTGGATGTAGAAAACTCTTAGACTTTCACAAATCTTAATGTGGGGTCAAACTGCAAAGGTGTTGTAACTTTGTGTAACACAATTTAACAAAAAGGTGTTTAAAATTTTGAATGAATGGCTCACTTTTAGGTTTCCCTCTTTACGTCCCAAATAAAAGCGAACTTTGGCAGGGCTAATCCACACTATTTTTATTTTGGGGTCCTTCTTAACCCACCTTACTCATTTACCAGGTTATTAGACTATTGTCGTCCTGCAGTAAATAACGTGCCTCATATGACGAATGTGATAATATCCAGTTGACTTTTCTAAACAAGTATGTATATTTAACTTTATAGTCATATTTGTTACCATCAACGTATAGCTACAATACAAACATGTACGTTTAGTGCAGTTTGCTCGCGGGGTGGGAGGGTCCGAGAAAAACAAACAAAAAAAAAAATCAAAAGTTCATATCGTTATTTGTTTCACTCGTCACTGTTAGAGCACGTGTATGCCGTTCGGTCCATTTGAAATTGTTTGAAGCACGCGGGGAAAAATTTTTTCCGGGAGAAAAGCCTGCCAGTTGATGGAATTAAGGGATTTAGTTGTACCTGTGCAACACCTGTGGCTTGTGCTAGCAGCAATACTTCCATATATGATGAGCACTTTAAAAAGGCAATCACACATGACTGTCCGTTGACACCTCGAGGTGGAGACAGACCAGAAGGAAGGAGCAAGTCCCTCAATGCAGCGTTTAAGAGCCTTTTATTTCAGACGGGGCAAAATCCTTAACTACAACACTAGAGTCGTTTTATAGGGAAAGAGATGCGGCCCTTTGCTGTGGTAGAGGATGAAGGATTTCAGCCTATGATCAAGTATGATTGATCCACTATCACTTCTTGTTGAGACAAGCAAAGCAGTTATGAAAACAGAACAAACGGAGCAATGTTGTTTTGAAACTGTATTGTGTATTTGGCCTCAATCAAAATTGTGACATTTTTGTATCAAAGTAATTAGAAAACCAATTTTTTTTTTTTAAATCAAGTTTTGACAAGAAGAATGTATCTTCTTTGTGCTTTTATCCTGAATTCCTAAAACTGTTGAAAATCAGGTCAAAATTGGGAATACTCTTCCCATTGCTTTATCAAAAACATACCTAACTGACCCAAAAACTATGACCCCAGAACCAGGAAGTAAGTGAACTGTTCTTCCCTAGTCTGTACTGTCTGCATAGTATTAAAAATATCTTGGTGCTGGTAATCGAGTAACCTGCATTTGTTTTTGTTTTTTTGACCTGTATTGCTGAGAGTCAGGAACTTAGAATTTAGAGATCCGAAAAAGTTCAACAAAGATTTTCTCCTCCAAAGACATGTTTCTCTACCAGTAAATACTGAGCTAATTGCCACAACACTGCATTGCTTCTTTGTTTTAAGATTTTTGGTAAATCCCTGCATGGCCGCCATGAAAACTTTGCCATCATTTCACTCTTGTCCCATAGAGATTGTATGGGATCAGACTTTGACAATCGGTGCTCAGTTTGTTAGCACACCAGTGACCCTGGACAAAAACAAAACAAATGTATTTCTTCTTTCTTGAAATAGCCAATATGAACAGTGGTGGACCAGCATATCCCCTCGCCTCCTTGTATGTAGGAGACCTGCACCCTGATGTAACAGAGGCCATGCTCTACCAGAAATTTTCTCCTGCAGGACCGATAATGTCAATTCGCGTGTGTCGAGACATTATCACCCGCAGATCTCTGGGATATGCCTACATAAACTTCCAGCAACCAGCTGATGGTAAAGTACCCACATTTGTTAATCCAACTTTTTCTATCATGGGTTAAAAAATGCGTTGAATGAGTACTGTAATATTACAAGTATTGTTATTTAATTCATTTTCTGTTGAGTAATTGTGTTTATTTACTGTTGCACATTTGTATACTTGTATCAGAATTCACATCACTTCTTTTTTCTCTGTGTTTTCCAATTTGTCTTTTTTAGACAAATTCTTTAAGATCTTTAAGGCAACTTTTGTTATTTACACTAAACTCAAACAAAGCCACCTCAGTGGCCCATATACCCAACTGTTGGTGTCCTGGTACTAGAGATGCAATGCCTAACATGACTGTAACATAACACACACATCAAGAATAAACTATATTCAATTTAAAAATTCTAATGGCAGAAGAACCAAGTATTGGTGTGCTATTAGAAGTTTTTCACCTAATAAGGACTTGAACTAAGTTAATTTATGTCAAATCTTACTCAACCGTTATTGATGATGGTCACGGATTCCCCGCAAGCTACATGAGGAGTTTGATGAGGAGTTGGATGAGAAACAGGGAGACTCTGAATGACCACTATGATCTCACAATAAAACATAAGTTCATACCTGTTTTCACCTCAATACTGCAGATGTTTGCTATTGATTCAATTTAAATAACAGAATATCTGAGTTGTAGTTATTGATTGATTGATTGTCCTTTCGGCTTATCCCTTCAGTTCAGGGTTGCCACAGCGGATCATTGTCAGCATGTGATTTGGCACAGTTTTCTACTGGGCTTGGACCGGCACTGCTTAGCTGGGGAGATGAATGGGCTGTTGGGGGTTCAGTGTTGTAGTTATTTATATCTTAGATTATTAGCAAATGATAAAAGCTAAACTTGATAAAGGCTTTGAAAAAATGTAGATTTGATAGAGATGATATGAATTCTAAGACTCAAATAAAATGACAGTTAACGTGATTTTGGACAGAGCTGCATGAAGCAGTGTTGCTAAAAGCAGATGTTTTTGTTGGTTTGTTTTAGCGGAGTGCGCCTTGGATACAATGAACTATGATGTTATCAAGGGTCAGCCAATCCGAATAATGTGGTCTCAGCGTGACCCAGGACTCAGGAAGTCAGGTGTGGGCAACATCTTTATCAAGAACATGGATAAGTCTATTGACAACAAGGCGCTGTATGATACCTTCTCAGCATTTGGCAATATTTTATCCTGCAAGGTATGTTACCTGGATCATCCTTTGACTATTGCATGATTGCTACACCTTCAAATTTGTCTAGAAGCAACTCTGCATGATTTCTAAAAATGCAACAGAGGAATGACAGATGAATAACAATATGGGGTAATACAGTATGATGTGGAACAGAATTGATGATCACTGCAGTATCTCTAATATTTAATGTGGAAAATTTAATTTGTCTGAAGGGACCATTGTGTTTTCTGCTCAGTTCCACTGAAAATTGAAAGGTTACACTACTGAATTATTAGCCAACCATATAGTATACTTTAGATTTATACCTCAAATGCTAGTTGCTGGTCTTGCAGCTTAAACCCAATACTTTGTGTGAAGTACAACTGTTGTTTTTGTAGGTTGTTTGTGATGAAAAGGGATCCAAGGGCTATGGCTTTGTTCACTTTGAGACACAGGAGGCTGCAAACAGGGCCATTGAAACCATGAATGGGATGCTCCTCAATGACAGGAAAGTGTGAGTAAACAAAATACTTCGATTTGACAAGTTAATTTTCAAACCATGGCAAATATGAAATCTAAAAAAATAAGCTGTGGCAAAGAGTATTGTAGACGGTGCACTTGGATATTTTGACTTGCGTTTCTTGCTCAGTCAGACAGGTAAACATGAGTTGGTAATCTGGTTTTGTCAACAAAGAAGCCCATTTCTTGGGGAAAAAATGTCAGTTGTGCCTGCTTTGGTCAGTGAGTACTTACGATCTATTTCTAGGTTTTTTTTTTGTCTTTGTGTGTATTGTAATTAAAGGACTAATTCCATGAATGAAGTAAAAACCACACATTAGCAAATATAAATGCCTGATATAAACATGTATTAATTATTATTTCTTTAAATAATTGACTCTTCCATCTTTTTAAAACTTGTTTAGCCTCGTGTCTGTTCTATAGATGCAGTCGATTGTCATGTGTTGTTTTTGATGCTGTGTAAAATACCCCAATTTTTTTCCACACCATGGACAGTATAGATTGTAACTAACTTGCTTTCTTTATCTCTTAATTCTTTTTCTCTTCAGGTTTGTTGGCCACTTCAAGTCCCGCAAGGAAAGAGAAGTGGAGTTTGGCACCAAAGCCATGAAGTTTACTAACGTCTACATCAAAAACTTTGGCGAAGACTACACTGATGAGAAACTGAAAGACGTATTCTCTGCATTTGGTAACATTTTATTGTTGTTGTTCCTGTTCAGTGACATTAAAAGATCATTAGAAAAAACTAAATTAAGTTTAATGGAGGGCCTGGTGGATTAAAAACAAGTTTCAGATAGAAAATTATTTAAATTTCCTTTAATAAATTGATTGAACAATTGAAAAAAATACTGAATTGGTCTAAATGGTCGTAATCATTATCTTCTGCGCGATCTCAGGGAGAACGCTTAGTGTGCGGGTGATGAAGGATGAGAGGGGGCGATCACGAGGATTCGGCTTCGTAAACTTTGCTAACCATGAGGATGCTCAGAAGGTAATATGTGCAAAAATGTTATGTCCATAAGGTGTCCAACAGCTCACAAAAGTCACAGTTCTGGGCTAACAGTTTTTTGTGGAGCAAGAAGGGGCATGTTGCATTTCAGCGTGCTTTTATTTGACTTGAGCAACTTTATCTGTGCTTGAATCCTGCCTCCTCCACAACATAGGGCTGCAGATTATTCACTGTAAACACCTCTTATGCACAGAGTGCATCTTACAGCTTTGTAATGTATACATTACCTGAAAATGTCAATTACAAAAGTAAATGCACTTTTTATTTCATAAGACATAAAGGCTTAAATTTATTAGAAATGTGGCAATTTTGAGCACTGCTTTTTTTTTCTCTCCCCGTATAATGCATTAAATTACTGAACAAATGACTAGAGCACTGTAAAATGTAGTTGGCACTAATGCTTAAAAATACAAGGACAGCTGTCACCATCTTGTGCACAGTTGCCATGGTTACAGAAGTTGCGCTCATCTATTACTAGAATAGTTTAAATGTCTACTGCGTGTTGGGAGGCAAAATTAAAATCATTAACTATATTAAAGGAACATAGCTGTTTTTGCCATTAAAGAGTGGCTGTCAACAAATAAGATTGCTTGTCCACTTGCCATTTTCAAGAGAGCTGCATTGATGATTCATAGGTAGCAAATGTTTCACCGGGTTATATATGGAATGCGGAAGGCTTTTTCCCAATAATAATTTTACATTTTTCTGAGTATGCCTCAGCCTATTTCAAATGTACTGAATGATTCCCACAGTAATTGCTCAGAACAAAACTATTGAAGTGAGTGGTTCAGTAATTCACACAATGTTTTGCTGATACCTTAAATGTCAGGCAGAGGAAAAAGACACTTAAGCAAAAAACATTAATTTAAAAAAACTTTAACAAATCTGGTTATTTTACCAACTTAGATGGTAATAAATGCAAACCTCAAAGACAGCAAACATTAGCATGATCATTGGACTGATGTCAGTTGAGGGATGTTGTAATGAGTCGACTTGTAATTTATACATGGCAAACAATAGATCAGCTTTTTATACAGTCCTACTTTTAACTTTACACTTTACACTACACACTTTGATTTGTATCTGTGGACTGACACCAGGCACTGTTTATAGCAATACACTTTTTTTAGTGAAGTTAGTAAGGGTGTCGATGATTTTCCGCTGACTGGCTAGCAATCTCAAGAATGCAGGTGGTCCATATTCAGATCAGAAAATGCTAGTTGGTAGAGCAATTGTCCATCAACCACAGAGTTGGTGGTTAGATGGCCCAAAGTGTCTTTGGGCAGGACACTGAACCCCAAAGTTATGCCTAGTGTCTTCTTCTAACTTTTAGGTTGCTTTGAATGAAAGTGTCTGGTAAAAGAAACCATGAGTGATTTGGTTTAGTGTTGATATAAGTCCCATAAACAAATTTATGAACTGTCTTGATTTTTTTCCCTGTTAATGCTGCTCTTGTATTGCCAGGCAGTTGATGAAATGAATGGAAAGGAGCTCAATGGGAAAATCATTTATGTAGGCCGGGCTCAGAAGCGTCTGGAACGACAAGGAGAGCTCAAACGCAAGTTTGACCAGATCAAGCAGGACCGCATCCAACGTTATCAGGTACTGCTGCATTACATTCAAGCATTATTGTCATTTAGGAAGAGTCTAAAGACCGGTCTGACCAGTATGAACTTGCGGCCAAGATATGGTTAGCTTAGCAGTAATAAACTTCTGTGGCCCCATACAAAGGTATTTGTCACTTCTAATAGACCAGTGTGGTCTATTATAACTTCCCATCTAACTTGCAAAAGAAAGCAAAGTAGTGTATTTCCCATAATTTAAAATTGTTTTTTTTAATTGCAGCTAATATGTCATAAGGATTTTACTCCAGAATTGATAATGTGTTCTGCTTTCAGCTGACTGGCTAGCAATCTCAAGAAGAGCCAGTGTTTGAAAGTCAAGGCTGTTGAGTGGTCCATTGTCCATACCTTTAAGAGCTGCTGTTGTTTGGCTTTTGATCTTTATCCAGTTCTCCAGGCTAAAACAGTTTGACTCCTACTTGTTAAGTTCATTGCAGTTCACTTAGAGCAGCCATCTCCACTCAGTAGATTGCATGCTGGAAGCTTAAATAGTTTAGTTGATAAATTTGGAATGATAGTTGATCTGCATTGCACTTTTATGTTCAGTTTTACAAAATGCTTGGAAAAGATCAACTTTCATTTCTACTCTTCCTCTGATTCCAGGGAGTGAATCTCTATGTGAAGAACCTGGATGACAGCATAGATGATGAGAGACTCCGGAAGGAGTTTGCTCCTTATGGCACCATTACCAGTGCCAAGGTATCGTAATGAGCTAAGGCCGAACTGAACTGTCTTAAATTTTTCTGTGGTTATTTCTAAGTGTGTTTGCTCAAATAGATGTTTGAAAAGTCACTTTAAATTTTGGATTTCCAAAATATCATCTATGATAAGTATAAAAGATACATTACATTGATGAAATACAGAATACAGCTTCAACACAATCGGAAAATCAAAGTTGTGCCTGAATACTGCAAAATACAGTAAAGCCCTAATATGTAATGTAATTTATGACTGCTGCTATTATCTGTGTCTGCTTGTCTATCCAAGTCAAAATGCAGACAACTAGTTAAACTTCAAAGGCAGTTATGACGTCATTAATGACATCATCAGTACGCTTCTTAATCTAACTAACCTGACAATACATCAACAACATACACACAACTAAGCCTTTATAAGCTTATCTTTCAACTATCTGAGCATTTGTTTAATATGAAACTTTCATTTTTCAGGTAGTCTCATTGAAATCATAAACTTTTTCAAGAGTCCTGAGAACACTTAGCCATGAAACACGAAACAAGTAATATTCACAGGCCATGAAAATGGTAGAAACAATCACAAGACTAAAGTATTAACACAACAATCATAATGTAGATGTCTACAAACAACAGAAATTATCATATGAATCATCAGATATTTTTAACTTGAGGGTAGTTTGCAGTTGATTCTATTTAAAGGGTGCATCAAAGTTGGGGTTTTACCCAAACACTATTGGATCTATGTTGTCCAGTGTGGCTTTTCAGATTATAAGATTGAAAGCTGAAATTTCAGTCTGTAGGCACCTTTAAATTTCTTTCCTTCATGTAGGTGATGACAGATGGCTCCCAAAGCAAGGGCTTTGGCTTTGTCTGTTTTTCTTCTCCTGAGGAAGCAACAAAAGCAGTAACTGAAATGAACGGAAGAATTGTCGCAACCAAGCCACTGTATGTGGCACTTGCTCAGCGCAGGGAGGAACGTAAAGCGATCCTCACCAACAAATACATGCAGAGACTTGCCACGCTGAGAACCATGACCAGTCCCATTATTGACTCCTACCAGCAGGCTGGATACTACATGACTGTACCACAGGTATGAATGTTTCAACAGTGACACAAGATGGAAAATAATTTTCTTGAGCACTTTACAAACCTTTAAATTAATTGCTCATTGTGTTTTCATTCCTAATCAGTGTTTGGGGAAAAAGAATTTGGTGAACGGTTTTCAAACTATTGATCTGCAGTTTTAAACTGATTAATTTTTTTTTTTTTTTTTTTTTGTATTGCAATGCAGAACGCAGTATCTGAACTTAAGATTTTTGTACAATAAATGTAACAAAAGCAACCAAACGTGGCATCAAAACCTAGCTCTTAAAACAAGCGAAATACTATTAGTTGTAGGACTGGTAACTCCCTGATAGTCTTATGGGATAAGATCTAAACATCTGAAAGGTTTTGCAGACTAATACACTTCCACTGGACGTTCATTCTTGACAGGTGTAAATTTTGGAGCCTGCTTAAAGTGATTATCCTGTGTGTTATTTAAAAATGCTCAATGTATGTAATTTGATGTTGTGCACTTTAAACTAACACTTATCTTTTAGCCTCCCACTCGCTCCTTCTACAACCACAATGCTGTCAGCAGCATGAGGCCAGTACCTTGTTGGACAGGACAACCACTGAGACCACAAGGTGATTGGATAGTTTATATTCACATAGATGCACATTGGTCAGCCATAAAATTATTATCACTCAGAGGTGAACTGATTAACACAGATTATCTCTGTACGGTGGCACTTGGAAGTGGGTAGGATATATTAGGCAGCAAGTGAAGAGTCAGTTCTTTGAGGTGATATGCTGGAAGCAGGAAAAAATGGTAGTGTGACAATTTAAGTAACTGTGAAAAGGGCCCAATTATGATGGTAGATGAATGAGTTAGAGCAACTCAAACTAAAATTAAATTGCTAAAAAGTTTAAAGGTGCCAGAACACATGCATCATCACAATTTGTTGTAAGGTGCTGCATAGCCACAAAATGGTCATGGTGCCCATATTGACCCGTGTGCAAGAAGCCCATGTGAGCATCAGAACTAGACCACGGCAATGGAAGATGGCGGCCTAGCCTGATAAATCACACTTTAAGTGATTTTTGGCCATTTTGAGTGCGTGTACATTGTTCATTTTGGTGAGATAAGACCTGCATTTACTGTGGGAGTCAGGTCCATGGAGGCTCCACTTCACAGCTTAGAAGACTAAAAGATTCTGCTGGTGAGGTGTCAGATACCACAGAACACTTTCTAAAATCTTGTATGGTTTATTCTTAGATTGGTCAAAGCTGTCTAGCCCATAAAGAGGGGTCCACATTAAAATTTAACCATTAGATGGGTTGTCATAATGTTATGACTGATCTTGAATGTTTAAACATGCAGTATATGCTATATGAAAGATGTGGTCTCCATGTTTAGGCCCCTGCTCAACCCAGTTTGTTGGTTCTGTTCCGCGTCGGGGATCAACTGTCATTGCTACAGTCAGACAGGCTTCTACGCAGGCTCCACGTATTGTCAGTTCTACACAGAAGACAAGTATGTATCAGGTATAAAAAGAGGTAAAATCATTGTGGATCAGTGTCTCACATATCATATACCTTTGTTCAGACAACATTGGGACCCAGACTGTAGGAGGACGTACTGACATGCCTGTTGTGGCAAGAAGCGGCCAGTACAAGTACTCATCTGCAGTGAGGAACCCTCAGCAGGTTATTGCTGTACCTGCACCCATGACAAGACTACAGGTCCGCAAAAAAAATGTGTACAATCGATACAACAGTTGGCGCTCCAGAGCACCAAGCTTCTAGGAGAAAACCTTTAAGATAAACCATTGGTTCTTCTGCATCAATGCACAAAATCCCCAAATAGGTGGTTTTAAAAAAGGGCAGTTTGAATGTTGAATTTGGTTTCAGGCAACTAATATTTTGATGACAAAATTTGAAGGATTGTTACCACAGGTTTTTTTTTTTTTTTTCCAAATGAGTAATTTTTAGAAAATCATTTAATGAACTCTAACAATAGGCTTATGCAGTATCCTGTTAATATAATGCCTTTTCTGTGAGTTGATGCAGATGTTAATGTATGTTTTGTCTTGCGTCTGCAGGTTTTTGCTGCTCCTGTGAAGGAACCACCAGTGCACGTTCAAGGCCAAGAGCCGCTTACTGCCTCGATGCTGGCTGCAGCTCCACTAATGGATCAGAAACAGCTTCTTGGTGTGGCATTATTTGATATTAATGTAGATTTAACCAATTTCTGTTATTTAAGTTTGCTTCTCTCCCACCCTCTGTCCTTACACACACAGGTGAGCGGTTGTACCCTCTCATTCATGCCCTTCACCCAAACTTGGCTGGAAAAATTACTGGGATGCTGCTGGAGATTGACAACTCGGAGCTTCTGCACATGTTGGAGTCGCCCGAGTCCTTGCACTCTAAGGTATAATTATATTTACTTATCTATTCTTTTTAAAATCTCCACTGCACAGGACTTCTGAAGCGCTGTTGGCTTGACTACTGGAGTTTCAGTCAGTAAATTGGCCAACATTTCTATAAACCTAATCAAACTGTGTTATTAAGGGTTACTGAGTGCAGATTTACAGTCAAAATTAGTTTTCTACATATAAAATTTAATTGTAACACAGTGTACAAATAAATAAGGTGTCTGAAATCTTTCTGAAATGTATTTGAATTTATTCTGCTGTCTCTCTTCCTGTCCTTTGGTAAGGTTGACGAGGCAATTGCTGTCCTGCAAGCTCACCAGGCAAAGGAATGCTCTCCCAAGAAGTGAGGAACTCTTCTAGGTCTGCAGCCTTACTACTCCTCTGGTGAGACTTTAGCAGAGGATATCACCATAACCGTTTATTTATTATACAAGTAGCATTCTGGGTTTACAGTTGTTATCAAAGGGACTTTTATTTTTAAAGAAATCTGCTCAAACATCTAATGTGGAGAGGTGCAATGGACCAGTTTTTGAGCAAGGCACATGCTTTTGACCAATCATAGATAAGCAATGATTTCTGCTTTGTACGTTTTGCAGCATTCTTATTTATTGTCATTTTAAAATGTTAACTATCTGATAGGCTGTACAGAGTTTGGAGTGTAAAAAGCAAACCAAAGCTCTATCAGAGCACGAAGAGGGATCTGGGTAGAGCAGAGAGGACTGATTCTTACATTACCCTAAGTTTCACACTAATTGCAGTTTAGTTCAGACCATAACTGCATTAAGTATTAGTTGTAGGATTTGTTTTTTCTTTTTCTAATATATTGGTTTGGACAACTCAATGCACGTTAGAGAATCCTGCACGTCTGTATTTCATACAAAGTGTGCTGTGTTGCAGACATTACCACAAAAGATTAAACTTGGGTAATTTTTTTTCCCCAGATGTCAAAGAATTACTAGAGGAAACTAATTGAGAAAGTGAAGAGGAAATGTTCTATATAGAGTAAAACGATTTCTGAAGTTAAAACAATTTTGTTGTTGCATTACCTTTTGTTAGATAAACTATACAGTATATGCATTAAACCCGTCTTGTGTCATTTGTTAAAGTCAGCGGAGCAGTCTGTCTACTTCAGCTTTGAAATTGTGCCTGGGAAAGCTATTCTGTGCTTGTTTATTGGCAGTGGGATGGCTAAATGGATTCGACCACACCATTGTTTTAAGTTCTCTAGTAGTGCATTTCCTTAACCTTACTATGACTTGAGGCAGGAAGTGGGGAAGAAACCCACTGTTACCTGGTTGTTGTTGTTAACTGCAGTTTTGAGTTTCTAAAGGTATGGTAAAGCTGTTCCTTGGCTGTGTTAATAAGTTGGGAATGTTGGGAGGAAAAAAAAGCATCTTTGGCATGGGCAAAAATTTGGGCTAAGTCAGTTATCTCTCTCTTTCACAGGTATATCAATAATTTACTCCTGTCCTAAATGTATCCACTGTTTGTCCCAGAGGAAGTGGAAACTGTAAAAAAACCTTACAGATTACATTATTTTTAAATATTTTGTATGTCTGCCTTTATTTTTCATGGCAGATTTGATCTTATGGCTTCATGAGAGAAGGTACATGCATTATGCAGTAGTCTCTGCACGTGCTTTAGCTGGGCCATTCGGGCTTTTAAGTGTCCTGTATGTAATGAGAATAAGTGACCTGAAACAAAGGGTCTGTTTTTTTATATATAAAATTCAGAAGGCAGTTCATTTTTTTAAAATAAATTCCTGACCCTGACCATATTAAGTTTTAGATGTCACATTCAAAGCAATTGAGAAAATAGTCTGTTATAAAAAAGGAGATTTAAAAGGTAGATTATAGCGAAGCTAAGTTTGTCTTTAAATATAACTATTCTGGAAGGGTTCAAATCTATAAACCTAGATGCTTTGCTTTTTTTTCCCCCCTGCTCAGAGTGAAGGGGCAGGTCTACCACAGACCTGTAATCATCCAAATTAAAGACAATGGTGTTTGTCCATTTAAGGTTCCTAAGGTTTTTTTTTTCCTAAAATAAAGCAGATTACTGATGTTCCACTTTAATCAGATGTTTAATTGGAATTTACCACACTCCCTGAGAAGAAAGGAAAACCATGAGATCAATGGTTTAATTTGCCAAAAGTTTATTGAGAGCCCTCATACAAAAAAAAATGCAATTATGGCTGTAAAAAGTTACAAAGGATTATTGACATTGATATACTTTTGTCATTTAAGGCTTACTAATCCAACACATTTTTGTAACTTTTTAATCTAAAACTGTGGATTTAAACAAGCAGATCAGACAGTAATATTTAAAAACATACAGACCAATAGATACCTGCAGATAACTTCTTAGCGGTACTGTATAACAACCCCACAAATTTGAAAAGAAACTCAAATAACTGTCTAATTATCAATGGTGAAGGTGAACTTGAGCCAACTTTTATTTCACATAGCCAACTAATTTAAATCAATCTGTTCCAATTGTATTTCCATGGGCGCAAAGGTATTTACACTGACTTCAAGCGTCTCACATTATCGACGTGACGGCATTAGAAGCTGTTTTGCCGTTACTGAATCAGGGAAGAGGTTGTGGTAGGTGGGCAAAGGAACGTAGGCAGCTGTTATCATTTTGCCTGGAAGGGAAAGAAGTAAATTTAAAACTTGGCAGCTCTTCTCTAAATTCTGTTTTACAGTTGTTTGTAGGCATTGACGCTAAAAATAGCATTTTACATACCTGCAAACCAGCGTCCATGAAGTGCATTTACAGTTGCCATTGCTGCTGGTATTGAGGGACACTTCACGTACACATTTCCCTGTGTAAACAAGACAGTTATGCACACACAATAAACCTCTCTTCCCACTCTGAATAAGCATTAGATCTGTCACTCAGGTGGTTATCAGCCACAGCTGACAGAAAGCATAAAATACAAGACTTATTAGAAGAATTGTTCAAAATAATAGCAGTAGGCTGTGGTCAGAACTAATTAGTTTAGTGATTCACAGGATGCTAAATCCTAGAAACAAATGTTTGTACGCTTAACGGCAGACACTGCTATTTTTTAACACACCCCTTTCAACTAATTGCCCAATTGCACAGCTTTAAGAGCGTGCATATCATGAATGCTGGGTCTTGTTTGTTTTGAGAATCTACTGCACCTACTGGTAACTTGTTTACCACATAGCAATAAAAAATATAATAAAAACCTGGATTATTCTGGTTAGTCACATTGTACTGCTATTATTTTGAATACTAAATACTGTTCCAATTAACTTCTTTGACCAATACAATCATGAATCCATTTTGTGTTATTAGAATCCATGTACTTTACTTCCATAAGGGCTATGTGGAACATAACACGAATTGGCACATATATACAACTTACTTGAGCAGAGTTTTTATCAACATAAATGTGGACAATTCCTCCATGTTTGTTACACTCCTCAATCACATCATCTTGGATCTCAGTGGCCCAGGAAGGATCACTTTCTCTGTAAAAGATTCAGAAGTATTAGAAATTGAATAGTTTTAAAAACTGAAATTTGAAATCTCATAGGTAAAGGGATTTTCATACATGAACATCATGCTTTTACAGTTTTTCAGGCAACTTATTTATTTTGTTTAGATGAAAAAGACAAGACCTCTACTTCCAGGTTATTGGCGCCTTTTTTAACTAAAAGTTGAGTAAAAATTTTTTTTAAGACACTAATGCTGTAACTTGAAGACACCCACTTGGTTTGTCTAACTAGACTTCTAAAGTCTCATTAATGGTGGCTGAACTTTATTTCTACGCAGAACAATTCAGATTAGTTGCATCCCCCCATCAACTCCACAGAAAATTACTTCAAGGAATGGAGGGGAATAACTACGGAGATCAAAAACTTGTATTTCACTGGTCATACATACGAGAAACTACAAAAAATGTGAATTGATCCAAATGAGGAAGATGATCCTTACGCTTGTGGGTTAAACAGGTTGGACAGCTGAAGGCAGTGTGTGGCCAATGGCTGTGATGGGAGGTTCAAGGCCTGGCTTGGAGCTGGAGTTGGAACAACTGAAAGAAAAGAATGTTGCTGCATTTTTCTACAAAAAACAAAAACAATGTTTTCCATGAACTAGAGCCTCACCTGCCGGAGCAGCAATACTTCCAAATGGTATGGACCCAGTCATCTGTAGAGCCTGCTGAGCAGCAGGAGGAATCTTCAGGCCAGTTCCTGTAGATAAAGAAAAATGTAAGCTTTTTGAAAGGATTCTACATTTAAAAAGTGTGTTCATAAGTCACATTGTGACAGTAAACAAATTGAACAACAAATGTGCCTTTCAACAAAAATGAAACAAAACATACCTTCTGCTAGTCGAGCCATAAGCTGTAGACGCCCGGTGGTGCCAAGGTCAATGCCGGTCCTCTCTAGCTCATCGTTGTCCAAGAATGAGCTGGCCGTGGAGGAGTCTGAGCGCTCTGTAACATGCCCAACTTTCATTGGACGTCCCGCCAGCTCAAAGCCATTCAGTTGCTCCAAAGCTTTTTTTGCACATTCGGCATCTGCAAACTTCAAAAAGCAATGAGGTGGGATTTAAGTTAACTGAACACACGTGCACTGTCAATGATGCTAAGACAATATAATTACCGATATGAAGCCATATCCTTTAGATCTTCCAGTCTCACTGTCCATCATGAGCTGGATTCCTTCAATCTTTGGAAACAAAACACACATTTTAACACAGGATCAATGAGAAGAGTTCTCATTTATTTACAAAATTCAGTACTGACCTTTCCAAAAGGTTCAAATATCCCTCGAAGCATTTCTTCAGTAATGTTGAAGTGCAGCGAGCCCACATAAAGTCGCATTGGACCTGAACTGCCCTTCTGCAGATTATTGGCAGCGGCTGCAGCTCTATTTTTCTCTGCCTGCAATTAAATGTGGAAAACAGATGTAATGATATTAACTGAATATATCAAACATTACAAACCGCAAGGCAGGAAATACCTGACTTTTTTCAAGCCAGTTTATTCGAATGTTTACACAAACCTTATATATAGTGCAATTTATTGATTGGTGCAAAGACACTTGTCTGCTGCCAAAGCATGGAGCTGTGTGATGTGTTATTTCAATTGGACGGCCTTGAGATGAAATTAATAAACAAATAAAATAAAAAATAAATCACCCACCTGAGAGGCCTGGACAATTATGGGAACTCCTAGAAGCCTCTGCCCAGTCAATCCAATAGCCAGTGGAACTGAAGATGATTCCACAAATTCAATATATGCAATGCCCTTTGATCTCCTGGAGTTTCTGTCTGAGATAATTCTCACATCTCTGACCTACAGACAGAATTGTGGAGATTTAGATAATCATTTCTACATACAGACTGGATTACACAAGAATAAGTTTTGGGGGGACAGACTTTTCCAACAGCTGAGAAGAAATCTTCCAGGTCTCGAGCTCTGATTCTGGCAGCAAGCTGCATGCAGAAAACAGTACGGGCATCCCTCTCCTCAGGTGTTAGATTGTCAATTGGTTGCCTAAAATGACAACGAAACAAAGAAATAAAAATGATTATGAATGCTTCTGGAAATAGATTTTTTACAGCATGCCAAATCATAGTAGAAACTGCTTCTGTTAAGACACCGAGCAGATTCTCATGTCAAGACAATTTGCTTACCTCCCTGTGTGTGAATGTTTGGTCAACCATGTTGTAAGCTTGGTGTAAAGTACTATTAAAAGAAATCTCAAGAAATTTTGGAATTTGGTAGTGTACCGAAATACTTTAAACAGAATTAACACAAAAATTAATCTCACCTGATGGGACTCTTGTCTTTTTTGAAGGGGCTGCGACTTTTGGATCGTTTCCGGCTGAAATACAAAACAGTTTTACATCAATTTTACATAAAATTAAAACAATAGAGGAAACAGAAGGGAGTTCTGCTTTGGCTTGTTGCATATTGCATTATGACAGACACTTCCAACAATAATGTCTTTACAAGTATGTCCTGAACACTGCTGTTTACAGCAGCATGCTAACTACAGACTTGTCAGATAACCAAACTTGGGCAAGTGCCACAACTGATGTTATTTAGAATATTTTGAAACATCTTATACTGCAGATTGGTTCAACACCACATCAAACCACAGCCTCAATAATTAATCTATAGTTAATTAATATGTTAATTTGTCTGCTGAATGGAGCCCAACTTTGTAAAGGTAAAATGACTGCTAGAACTGTAATAATCTGAACCATTAAGTTCAAAAGATCACATACATTGGGCTCTTGCGCGCTTTGTACCGGCCAGACCGTTCCTTGCTCCGGGAACGACTGCGATGGCGCTCTCTGCTGCGGCTTCGTTTTTTTTCACGGCTCTTACTCCTCTTCTTGCCCTTCTTTTTGTCTTTGCTTCTGCTTCTTCTTTTCCTAGAGCCTGGACTCCGGCTCCTGCTTCGGCTCCTCCTTTTTCTTTACAAACAAAGTTACATTGGTACTATTGTGGATAATGCAAACAATTGCAATTTCATAATATAAAGCCTTATCTACAAAACTTACTTCTTGTTCTGGTCATCATGTTCACTTGCATGAGAAGACTTTATCTCATCCTAAGCAAGGTTGATAGAAGAACATCATGAGGACGTAGATGAAACATTTCAAGTCGTCAAGGTAAAGGGGATGGGGTGAGACAAGAGAAAATGCAGAATATATTCAATTAATAATAATACTTCAAACTTCCTACTGTCATGCCTGGACAGTGTGCTTTCACCACCCCAGTAGCTTCCCTTCCCACTCCTGTTTTTTTCCCCCTTCAGGCTGCTCAGTACTTAATGCAACAAAAAGTCAAAGGAGAGTGTCCAACATATTAGCTGAGTTCAGGATGCTCTGACAAATGCCAGGTCATCTCCATCATTCCCCTTCTAATAGGTCGTACCAATGCCACTATTTGTGCCTAAACATGTGACCACGCATGGCCACTAAAAGATCCTGTGGTTGGTGTCAGTCCAGTGATCTTCACCCATTTTCTTTCTTGGACTGTAAGAGCTCGATGCCACCTCTGTCACACATCTTGCCCTGAAGCAAACAGGGATTCACACTTCTTAGTAATATTGACGCCCAAGGAAAAAAAAAACTAATAAAAAAAAAATAAAAAATTCCATCAATTCAGCCACGTGTTAGACTACCATCATCTTTAAGCTCCATTATAAAAGTAATACTTTAACTTTTATATTTCAGGAATTAACTACTAAAAGAAAACTAATTTTATAATAATGAAGCCAGATAAAAGTACTTTACAGTAATTCTAGAAATAAATCTGTGGTGTTGTGTAGCATGCAAAGTCAAGATGCTAATTCACATTACAGTTGACTAAGGCAAAGAGGCAGTATTCATATTTACGTGCCATCAAAAATTCTTCACCTGTATTCTGACATGAAATTATAAGAAAGCTTCAGTTTTCAAGTACATGGTCAAACTACAACTTATGAAATAGGCAGTTTGAAAATAAATGCAACCTTAACCGACAACATCACACAATATTTTTTTTTATACTATAAAACGATTTTGATGAATGCTGAATTACCTGCATTGAGATAGCAGATTGGTGCATTATTGTCGAAGTCACAACATATGACATACACTACTCACAAAAAGTTGGGGATATTTGACTTTCGGATGAAGTTTCAGAATTCACTATAACCTTTCCAGGTGAACTCAGTTTGACCTTCTCTTTAAACTTAAATTCACGTTTCACTGTTTAATTTTTGAGTATTTATTGGATAACAAGTGTCCTCTAACAGAGTGATTAACCGCAAACATAACATGATTCACAGATCCATAAATCGACCTCTAAATGTTATGGTCTGATGACAAATTGTATTTACACAGTCCTCTTCATCATGCTGTTCAAACTTTGACATGATGAGACCAAGAGGACACCTAACAATTGACTAGTTAAAACACTGACATTTTTGTGGTGGTATATCTACAGTTAGCTTTTGTTTCAATAAATTGTTCAACATGAAGAAATGACCTTTGCATGCTTCTACTTAAATGACCTACTATCATGATGTAATGTCACTGTCGCATGAACTTACACTTTTCATAAATTTCCCCCGAAAGTTGAATACCCCTAACTTTTTGTGAGTGGTATATGTCCCCATGAAAAAAATAAATAAAAAAGGAGGAGGAAGTGGGGGGGTCCTTGGATCATAAACGCCTATGCATCCACAAACATTGGCAGCATGTAGATTGTAAATCTGAATACTGCCTCCTTTGCTGGACAGGTACAGATGGGCTTATCAACCATTGGCATTCACCTTGTTGCAACCGAATAGGGATTGGATGTTCTAGGTTGAATCTCTTTTAATCCTAAGGTGAACCACAGTACATCAGTATATGCGCAATAACTACCTTCCTTTTTTTCACAGTTCACAGTGGAATCAAAGATGAATTCATGGGAGTAGAGGTGAGATATCATTAGGGAAGTCTATAAAGAGAGATAGATGTGGATTTATTTATAATTCTGTATTGCGTTTTAAATACTCAATCACACACACCACACAGCATTCAAGTACACTTTGTCACAGTAGCAAATATAAAGGACTTAAGAGTAAATCATAACAATGAAACAGGCCTCGTCTCTGTAATCTGCAACCCACCTTTCTGTACGGAGCCTCCAGCATGGCCTCAACATCAAATTCGTCAGCCATGATGATCCTGAGAAAAGGATACAAAATGACTAAGTTTCTATACACCAGACAAACCTTACTGCTATGACTAGTTATTGTAAAGCAAGAAATGTTTAGAGTATTATTAGACATTTGGTGGCTAGTTTATTTTGTCCCTTAATGACTTACTTTGAAAAAGTTGAGTGCGTGGGGGGGGAGGGGGGTTCTATGCCGGTTTAAAGTGGCCTGTTTAATATGTTTTGTCTAATCAAGAAACACTTATGTAACCTGGAAATTTTTAAAACGCCTTGTATATGAGAGGCTGCAAACGGCATATTAGCATCAGAACTTTCTTGATCTGTTTAAAAAGGCAGCTAAAAATAGATTAGCTACACAAGAAAGATAGTGGAGATAGCGTAACCTTAGTTTAACTTATACTCGATACATTCATTGGGAGAGTTAAAACACAAATGTCAAACATTTGACTAATCATGTACAAATAATAAAACGACGACTTCGGTCGAATTGGCGATAAAAAAAAACGTATTTAATGTTGGGATAAGCGTTAATAGCGCGTAAGGGACAAACGCGTTGCACCCAACACGAAGCTAATGCTAACTAGCCACCCGGGAGGCTAAGCTACGTCTGCGTGGTTCCAACGTTAGCTTATTTCGACGGCCCTTTTTATAAGCGGTATTCGTTTTCCGCTCCGTTTCACTCGTTAAATAGTCCAAATATCTACAAACGTGCACATTAGTGTTATAAGAAGCTAACTATCATCATTTCACATGCTAAACGACATAATATTTATTTGTGAAATACAAGCACTAAGTTAACAGTGAAGTGGCAATATGGCGAGCTAGCATCGTTTCCGCGGCAGCGTGCTGGCTACATAACCAAACATAGACTTTACCGTTTGGAACTGCTGTAATGATGTGCCAAAGACAAAATGTCACGGAAAATCTGCTGCTGAAGATAGTCGTCCCGGCGTCCTCGTTTCGGAAGATCACACAAAGCTAAGATGAAAGCACGATTGTCGAAGTTATGTAACCAATAGTTACAGTAAGTCGTAGTCTGCTATTCAAAAAGCTCCCTTTCCTTCTTCTTTCTCGTTCGTCTTCTTCTTTGACGTGTTTTACAACAGCAACAATACATAAAAATTGCAGTGCTGCCATCTACAGGACTTATGTGTGAATCTTGAGCTTATCTTTACTCCACTACATTTATCTGACTGCTTTAGTTATTAATACTTTTAAAAAAGTAAAAGGTATGTGGTTTCTAGCCAAGTGGCGGGTAATTCATGCAGCTACCACAGCTTGAGACAGAAGAAACTGCAGAAGTAGCCTATTATTGGAGCCCAGTATTGAGAGATCACATAAAAAAACATGTATGTTAACCTAGAAATAACGAGAAGCTTTGTGGGGCTATAAACACAATATGTTAAAAAATACATCTGAAATGAAGGAGAATAGTTCATGATTCTGCACTATTTATAAACCATCATCAAATAGTTTAGTTGTATCTAAAGATTATTAGAAATCTTTATTGTACATGTCATGGTTTTTTGAATCTTTGAATTCTGATTCATTTAGTTCTCAATTGGATCACACTGTATCATAAAATGCAATACCAATAATCGTCATTTTATTCTTCTCCATATTCTGTTGTATCGTTTATATGACCTAACACTTTTATATCTTGCCTTGAACCAGTAGCCAGGAATATACACATCTTTTCATTGACTATTGGTTAATGTTCTCTTGGTATTTTGACTTTCACTTTAGTACTATTTGGAAGGAAGCCTATACTAACAGGTTTTGAAAACCGCTTGAATGAAGCTTTTTCTTGAAAAAGAACCATCATTAAAACATACATGATTGCACCTTTGGAGCAAACGTCATTCTCTGCTTGTAAACACTACTAAGGATACAAATTCCCAAGTGGAAATGGTGATTTTCCATGGGAGAACAGTTATATCAGTTTAGGCCTCGAGATGGGAGGGATCTGCACAATTTGATCACTAGTGATCCCCACACAGTGTATGCTTATGCCAACGGATTTTAACAACAAATTGCTGGAGATCTGATTTTTTCTGATGTTTCATATTTACAAATATTATTTTATGATGAACATACGATATGATGACTGCATTTCAGATCACAGATCACCTTTCTAGTATTTACGGTTTCTGTCAGATAGAAGAACAAACTCATAAAAGTTATAAAGACTGAGTACACAGTCTTCAACACATATCTGGTGAGTTTACATTTAACATGAGTCGGAGGTCACAGGATGTGAGTATTAATAACTTCCTTTAAAAACGGTAACTTTACCATTTACAAAACGGCGGGACTCCGTGCGTCGTGACTGCTGGGTTTTGTCACCGCCCCCCTGCTGCTGTCGCCCCCTGACCAGGCGAGGCGCACTTTCATCCTAAACGAGGCCTGTGATTTCAAGGCTCTGTGTCGCCATCTAGTGCCTGCTAGAAGTAAATATCAACCCTTCACAGTAACTTAGTATCTAAGTAAGAAATTGTAAAATGTAGATTCTTATGTTAAGTAATTTTATATTTGTTCATATAATATCCTGCCATTTTGTATAGAAACTCTTTACTTTAGAAACTTTTTATCTTTGCTGCAAATGTTTTTGTTTTTCAGGATATTTGGAACACATTGGCTCTCATCTTTGTTTATTGTTAGCTACTCTTAATATGTTAGTTGAAGTTTATTGTAGACAATGCATCTCAAGGGGCTTAATCATAATTTTCTGTCTGGACACAAGCTGTAGTTGACTGTTTTCCCTCTGCCCAGACTGAATTACAGACAACCTTATAAGAAAAACAAAAAATTCACACAGCTAAAAAAAAGGGGTTTATTTTCCATCATAAACATTTAGTCTATTAGTCAAAGGAAGTCTCATGTTCAAGTTCTTTTAATGTATGCACAAAATATATAAAGCACCTTTAATGGATGTCTTAGTGTTGAACAGTGTCACATAATTGCTCTTCATTAGTTCAACTTACTGACAATGTAATTGATATTAGCAATTAATTTGTAGTTACAATAAGATAAAGGTGATAGTGGCGCTGTAGCTCAGTTGGCAAGGCAGTCGTCCACAGACCACAGGGTCAGCGGTTTGATCCCTGGATCCCGCTATATGTCAAAGTGTCCCTGGGCAAGACACTGAACCCCCAAAAGCCCAATCCCTCTGCTGTGCAGTGTCAGTCCAAGCCCGGTAAAAATTGGGGAGGGTTGCATGAGGAAGGGCACCGGCATAAAAGCTGTGCCAAATCAAAGTGCGGACAATGATGAGTTGTTGCAACCCTGAACTCAATGGATAAGCCAAAAGGACAAATAAGATAATGGTGATGGTAAATAAAGACAAATACTAAAATTCTTTTTCAGTACAATTTGTTGACAACAGCTGGTTGTTGCATGTTAGGCAACAGAGTCCTCAGCTGTGATTGTGTTATTCAATTTAAGTGGTGCATCATAGTCTGGTGGAACATCAAAAAATGGCTCATCATCAAAACAGAAATCATCCGTTGGTGATGCAAAGTATGGCAGTTTTAAGATGAAGCCTGTGAGGACACCACCCACTGCTGACACTCCTATGGTGGCAAACACAGCTGCGACCTGGAAAAGAGCCTGTTCCTTAGCAGTTCTACCCAGGCCTGGCTGTAAACCAGGGATCAACATCTGCAGCTCCTGCAGTTTAGGGTCCCCTTCTATTGGTGCTCTATGGGTAAAGATCTCATACAAGCTGGGGCCATAAACATCTTCACTGGCCATAAGTATGGCACATATGCCTGCAGCACAGGATATAAGTCCAGTTAAACCATGCAAGTTATGTATTCCACACTGATCTTGGATTCGGAAGCGCCGTGCTAAGAAGGGGCTCAAGTACTTGTAGCCCAGCATGCATGCAGTGCAACCCATCATACCCAGAACATACGCAGCTGCAGGTGAGATCATCATGTCCACAGATGCCCCAACAGTCACTCCTCCAGCCAGGGTCACGTTCTGAACATCGGCCATGGTGAGCTTACCGTTTTTGTTCAGCATTACAGAGAGTGCAAAGGCTGTGAGCGTGGAGGCACTGAGGCCAATGAAGGTGTGGAGAATGGCTCTGTGCTGGTCATCTCCTTTTAAAGTTAATGCTGAGTTGAAGGACGGCCAGAACACCCAGAGGAATAAGGTCCCCATCACAGCAAGGATGTCAGACTGGTAGCTGGTGTTCTCCTTTGCATGGCCTTCATTCAGGTGAGGCCTGTATAGCACAAAAGTGACACCCAAGCCAAAATAACAGGCAAAGAGGTGAATAAGAATAGATCCACCTGCATCATTGATCTTCAGATATTTGAGCACAGCCCATTCTGTGAGTGCAAACACTGGCACCTCCAGCAGAGCCATGACCAGCAGCTGCAACGGACTTGTCTTTCCCAGCACTGCCCCAAAAGATATAAGCACCACAGCACAGGCAAACTCTGCATTTATGAGGTTGATCACTCCAAGGTGGATCTTACCATCATGGTTGAACTGGAAGAACCCCTGCACCAGAATGGCCCACTGGATGGCAAAAGTAGCCGTGAGGAAGTTAAAAACCATTCCCCCAAAGCCATAAAGTCGGAAAAATGCCAGCAAGCATCCAAAGCCGAGGAATATCATGACCTGTATGTCAGTAAAAAAAGGGTAGTCCTTGTATACTGCATTGTCCATGGGGTTAGTCTTGTTGGTCTGAAATCTGGCATCTGTGTGCTCATCATAGGTGACAAAGGCAGCATACAGAGTAACAATAATCACCTGTATGACCAACAAAAACACAGGTAGCTTCACCCGAAGGCTTGTCGATTGTTTCTTCATCATGACAGCTCTATGGAGCAAATGGCCATAAAGTATTTTGCAGCTTGGGTTTTATCTGTTTAGATAAGGCAGGGCAAAGGCTTAGTCAAGCCTGCTCTTTCCAAAAAAAAAAAAAACCTGTCAGAGAAATAGTGCTACACGGACTTGGAACTTTGTAACAAGATGTTCAACAGTTCTGATAGATCAGCATTTTAGTGGTTATTTTATAGCACGTACATTCACTTATAAAATCAACATAACTTGTTAAATAAAATGTCCATGTAATTGATGTAAGAAACTGTTATTTTATGAGATACATAGAGTTTATTAAGGCATTTACCACAAATGGATGCCCTCTGACAAAGTGTTTAGGGAAAAAACAGACATAGCAAAGATCTTTATATAAAGAAATATCAGTTTTGGTTGGAAACATATAAGAAAGTGAGTCAACCTAAAAACAGGCCTCCGAGTCAATCAGTTGAGTTATAATACTTATGGAGACGGAGATTTATGCTTCATATGACCAAAATAACTACAGGTGCCCCTTCCTTTATTGCATAGTTGCTCCTTCACTGACCTGTAAAGGAGCAACTCAGTGTCCTGTGTGTACATGCATTGCATGGCTACACAAACATGCAGACTGATTTTAAAGCAGAAGTTTTATTAAGTGTGAAAGTTCTGGACATGTCTCATAACGCAAATGTTATAACAGATGTCACATTACATCAGGGAATAATGATACTGGAATCCACCTTTATACAGAGCATCTTAATGAATATTTACCAGTTTCTAATCTTCCACTTTTTTCAAACTTAGTAACTTACTGCATTTAGGGCTGTCACTCCACCTTTATATTCCAGCTCTTGACCAAATTATTTAGTCTTGGAATCTGTTTTCATACACTCTCATGGATACTCAGCTTTGTCCCCTATATTTATCATTATTTCTACTCTAACTGTTTAGAAATGTTTCTGGCTGCAGGACCCTCTCCTTTCATGGCCTCTTCATCTGGAGTTTCCCTGATTGATTCAGCAGTGGCAGAATAAATCCAATCTTCCAAACTTGTTACAGATGTTCCGCATCTAGACATTTTTTATTTTAGTTTTCTTTGTTCTATATGTGTAAATGGGGAACTTGCTTCTTAGGGGTTTATGTAGTTTGGCATCATTGTCTTGCATTGTTGTAAATTATTCAGCTAATTTATGGATTAATTCACACAGTAAGTGCAGTTATAATATGAGGATATATAATATAAGGAAAGAGGGTATGCAGATTCTTGAACTGTTGCATTTGTGCCAACATGAAAAATTGTTTATTCTAACCATTACATGTACATAATTCAAAAAGACATAAGACATAACATAAAACAATGTTTACAATCATTTAAAAGACAATACAAACTGCTTATTACAGATTTCTAAACCTGTACTGACTCATATTACATGTGCTATCTCTAAACCAAGAATCAGAGATCTAAAAATGTCCCATGTTCACTTGATCTTGTTACTCTATAATGCAGTATCATCACCTATGCATGCAGCAAACAAGCATGTAGTCACAAAACACACACACACACACACACACACACACACACACACACACACACACACACACACACACACACACACACACACACACACACACACACACACACACACACACACACACTCCTTCAGACCAGATTAATTAATATACATTGTTTATACCTGCAGAATACCAAAAAGAACAGCTTGATGTGTGTATGATGAGGTGAGGTCCCAAATAAGCTACAGCATTCAAAACAATATATGAATACAATAAAATTTAAGGAAAGTATAATAGAATACATAGAAGTCTTATGATTTACTGGAAAAATAGAGGTGGCTAATACTTCAATCAATCAATCAATCAATCAATCAATCAACATTCAATGCAGAATTCAATGCAGAATTTATTAATTGAAATACTTTACTAAGGGAATCATATAAAATCATACAACTACATACACGATTCAAATACATCAATACTAGATACTATGTTTCCATATGATATTACAAATTATACATGTTGTGAGACAAGATATGCTTCTTGTTCATATCTTACCAAATGTTTACACAATAAGTTGCAAATGCGAATGTCTATGACAAAACAGCATATGAACAGCACGTGAACAAATGAGTGTAAACTTTCTTGCATACACACACCCGCACAATGTGTAAAAGAAGTAAAATGTAATGTGGCTGAGGTTCCTCTAATGCTAACTTTTTTGCATCTGCATTTTCTGCATACATCTGCCTTGTCAACATCACAGCTAATTCCCTCATACATTTTTCAGGAATAACGTAAGGTCACGAGCAACTCTGTGTCTTGGCCAGCAGTTAGTACATGCAATTATTATCTGTTTATGAGTTTTTACTACTACTTTGACAAATTTGATATCTTGTTATAATCAAATAGGAGGAGCTGGTTGGCAGATTTTATACCTTTAGAAAGAGCAGGGCTGTGCTAAGCTAAAGTAAACTAACATACTAAGCTCCAGCTACATATTTAGTTTACAAACATACAAAGAGTGGTACTTTCATAAGTTTAGAAGTTATATTTCTAAACTTATTATTTTCTTTTTGGCAGTTTATATGATTAATAACAATATCTGACACAAAATGTATGACATACTGTACTGTTCATGTACAAAACACTGCGTAATACAATTTATTGCCTCCGAATTAAAATATTTGTAGGGCTATAAACATAACAAACATTAGTTTGGGTTATAACATATTTAAATTTAACTTCAAATTCTACTATTAGCCTTTTAACCTCTTGGAATTCAAAACTAAAAACTTGTTTTTATTGTGTATTGGCCCATTTTGCTTTAAATTAATTGTTAAGGTTTATTATTTTGTATTTTTTTGTATTATTTATTTATTTTTTGTCCTTTCACCTCATCCCGTGAGTTCAAAGTGGCCACAGCGGATCATTGTCCGCATGTTGATTTGGTACAGTTTTTACGCCGTATGCCCTTCCTGACACAACCCTCCCCAATTTCTGCTGGGCTTGGACCGGCACTGCACAGCTGGGGATAGGAAAGGGCTGTAAGGGGTTCAGTGTATTGCCTAGAGACGGCTGCCTTTATTTTGTATCATTAATGAATTATTATTTTGCAATATTATCAATGTTTTTGCCATATTTTTCTATTTTGCTATTTAGCCACTAAATCTAGTCTGTATGATTCAATTAGTCTTTTTCTATTTCGGGAATTTATGTACATATTTACATACTGATCCCACTTCTGCTTTTACAGTTAATAAGGTCAATACATGGCAAGAACACATCGTCATCTGACCTCTTCTATCATGAGTTTTTATTGTTTACTGTAATATTAATTTGTGTGTATTTCCAACTATACAATTAACGAAAAAATAAAGACAGATATGGTTAGATTATTAAATGCATAAATAGGATCGATGTCAAATACTACAAAATAAAAATGATAAAGAAAAAAACAGTCCTCTTTTACAAATGAACATGAAATGTTAACAGAACATAAATTCTTCTGCATTTATTTAATTTTTCATACCTGTATTCTTTACTTTATTGGTCTTTAGTTGTACTATCATTATCGCTTGTTACTCAGCCTTTATTATCCTCTGTTACTACAGTTTTAACAAAAGGCACGTTCAGCCTTTGCAGTCTTATGGTTACATAATTATATGCGACTGAGGGACCCTTAACTCATTTGCTGTTATCAGCTGAAAAGTCAAGATGAGGAAATGTGACCGTTGCATAATTCTTCATGTAATACTTAGACTCTAACAGGCAAGTCTACACGATTAGATTCCAGCTGCAATCACCCGAGACCACATGAAGTACAACATTCAGTCTCAGGTGACTGGACAGGTGTGGCAGGATTTTACTGGAACACTACAGAGAGAGGAGAGAGCGGAGTTCATGTAGGTGCCAAGAGACCTTAAAGTCCCTCAGGAGTAGATGGTGATTACTTCACGGCCTCCTCCACGTACTAGAAGGACCCGATTGAGACCTTCAGTCAGGACCTCAAGGAACTCCATGTCTGTGCAGCAATTACAGTGAAGGAATGTATAAGTCTTGTTAGACATGGTTGTAAAACCATGCTATATGTTTACACAGTGTGGAGAAGAATGGTGTTTCCTATCATTTCCTATTTTCCTATCATTTACTCTTACATGCAGTAGGCTTCTACTCTAGTGTGTGTGGGGACGGGATCTCCCTACACAACTGCTAAAGATGTATCAACTACACAAATTATTTCTTGGAATTTTATTTAGTTTTTTATACAGGTATTACAAAAAAATCCATATTCACAAGGTCATTGCCATTCTATATTTTGCAAATAAGCAAATATGAAGTTGTTTGGATTTGTTTATTTATATTTTTTCAGTAATAGTCTGCAATATGTTTTTATGTTTCAGGAAGAGTCATCATGTGACTTTCTCTTTTAGATACAGATTCTGGTTAGACACTTAAAAGATGATGTTGTTGTGTTGCTGTAATTTATTAAGAATATGACAAACTTTTTTTGTTTTGTTTCTGTCGGCACAACTCTTGTGACTATATTAATACTATCTAGCACAGGGGTCACCAACCTTTTTGAAACTGATTATTAATAATTAATTAAATTAATGATATTCATCTATGTGAAAACATGAATCATGTTAATGATTTCTCACAATAACTTTCAAATGTGATCTAAAAAAGAATAGCAACAAAAAAAAATTAGATGCAGCTTATTGGTAAGTGGCGGTATGGTGAGCTATTTGTAGAACAGGCCCGCGGGCTACTCATGTGGTCCTTGCGGGCTACCTGGTGCCCACAGGCACCATGTTGGTGATCCCTGATCTAGCATAATGTATTGTTTTATATCAATTTGTTGCTTGACATTTTGTCTTAGATAATTTGGACATGGTGCAAACAAATGGATTTTATGGGACAAGTATCTGAACTAAACAGATCAAGTACATGAAAAACTTTGGATTAAAGATGTAGGATACAGTTTTCGTTGCCCATGCCATCCTTGGGTGGCCCAGGCATGTTGAGGAGGACAAGTTTGGCCTCTTTAGACTTCCTTGCGATGACCTCATTGAGGCGCATCGCTGTATGCATGCGCCTCACATCAGTCTGGTTCCTGATGTTGGAAGTAGGATAGAAATATGAAACCATTTCAGGGTTGGCTTATAAATCAGTCTACTCGATCAGTGCATCCTGTAACAAAAGGCTAATACTTACAAGTTCTCCCATTCCCTGTAGCAGCATGTTGAAGGAAAATTATAATGAGTTAATTAAACCAAGGTCACTTATGAAGCTTCATCTGTTTAAGTTCAAAGTTTTGTTTGTCATCTCTTCAAATCCTTGAAAATGGGTCGATAAATACAAATATTTACCACTAACCTACAACGTTGTGTGACTTTGTGTGCCATGCACATGCCATGGCACACACACGGGGTGTACAGCATGTTGACCTACATATACTGTAGATTCATATGTAACTGAACAGTGATACATTTGTCAATAATTTGGCATAATTTGTGCTAAAAGTGTAGAATATCACCTCAAAGTTAAAAATATTAGATGCTCCATGTATGAATTACTAAAGTGTTATTATGATAAAACCTTGATTTAAGGGGCTCAAACATTTTTAGACAAACAAAGCAAGAAATTAAATAGTCAGTTTGCCCAAGTAAATGAAAAGTCTGGAACCTAAGAACATCACAATATGATAGGTTTTCACCCAGTGATGCTCTTATAAACCTTAACTGTAGCTGTTTTAAAATCCCCCTTCTTCCTTTGGCATTTTGCTTTCATTGATGCAATCAGCAAGTGAAGTACATGTCCAGCTGGATTCAGGTCAGGTAAGTGACTTGTTCCTAGCAGAACAGCCACGTCTTTATGTAAATGAAAGTGTTGGTAAGCAAAGCCAAGGAAGACCACAAAAAATAACTGTGGACGACAGATCAATTCATTCGCTCATGAAGAAAAACCTCTTTACAACAGCTAAAGAGCAGCCCAGAGGAGGGAGGTGTATCAGGGCAAAGACAATTAAACTTTACCAGACACAAAAAACAATGATAAACCTGATTAACAGACTACAGATTGCCAAAAAACAAGCAAACCTGAATTTAAACACAGTCTCTGTCTAAAAAACATTTGACTGTTTGATATTAAATCTAGTTTGGTTGCATAGAAGAGCTAAAAGCATGAAAAATATGTCATTGTTGAACTACTTATGGATTTGAAGTGAACATGACTGGTGACTCACGGCTTCATGTTGAAGAGGTCTTTGCCGCCCTCTGGGTGAGCTGCTAAAAGGGTCTTCCCTTTGTCTGCAGCCCTGCTGTCAGTCCAGGGGGCAGTCCTGCCTGCAGGCCCAGCAGGAGTTGTAGGGTCGGTTGGCTTGGAGGCATTTTTACCATGGATCAGATGTGCCTGCTTTGGGTTGGAGATAGCCACAGACTGACAGAGGAGCAGTGTGACAGATTGATAAAGGAAAAAACAGACACATATCAGTATTGGTGAAAATCTGGGAACCAGTGGCCAGCCAGTCTTTGCTGTTAAAGCTGCCTCTTTGATGAAACAAAACATATAGTGATAGACGGTTTTGCCTCAGCCAGAGCAGAGAGACACTACAAGGAGTGAGAGCAGAATTACTGTAAACAACCTGAATATTTCTGTTTAAAGGGTAATAGCAGTATTACCTCCTCTTCTGGTCTTTCTGCCACACTGGCTCCCTCATCAGCACTGTGCTGAGAACGCAAGACAGGTGGGTTTTTACGTCGAATTGATCCACGGGATGAATCTGTAATGCTCTGGATCTAAAGTCAGAAAAGAATAAGAAAACATCAGGTTCAATTTGTAATTTCCCTCTGGAATTCAATCTGCCTTTGTCAGATCATTGAAAAACAAGTCCGGACACAAGCAACTCATTATAAACCAATTCCCTGCTCCAGAGCTGATATTTGAAGAGGAAATCTCAGAGTTGACACATTGCTCTTCAGTTCTCTATGTGAATCAAATTTAAAGTGTGATTTATTCACACTTTTCTTGTTTACCTCCCTCTCCATCTCATTCTTGGTCAGATGCATCTGTTTGAGGATCTGTGACCGTTGTTCCATTATCAGTGTCTTCTCATAGGTGTAGGCTGAGATGTCACTGTCATGCTTCAAAAGGAAAACACATTTACATGCTTCATACAGGTGCCAAGTACTATGAAGATCAAAGGCAAAGCTACTGTTAACAAAGTTTCAAAAACAACAAAACCTGACCATGCAGGATTGATTTGTAAGGTTTTCTCACCATTTCGAACACTTCCACTTCAGCATTGATGCGCAGGTGATAGAGGAAGGTGATGAGGTCTTTTTTCATTTGGATACTATTGTCATCCATCTGAGCTACAGTGAAAATGCGCATCTTGCACTTCCTCCAGACCTACAACACAAAACCAAAACAAATGTTGTACGTTTATTAATCAAATCTGAAATGTTGCAGACGGTTCACAATGATTTTCCTCAGACAAAGCCATATAAAACCATCTCAAACCAGTATTTCCTTATTTCTTATTTTGAACCTTATGCTGGCGCAGGAGGAAGGGCAGAAGCATCAGCATGCCTCCATCGTGGACAATCCACCACACATCTATGTGTCCCTCAGTAAAGCGCTCTCCATTGGATGGGTAACTGGAGATGTTCTTAGGAACCAACAAGGCCAGACTGGCTATTGTTGTCTCTCTAACCACCTCTGCAGAGGAACAGAACAAATGCATTTGTTATAAAATATTATAAGGAGGAGGATAAGGATTGTTTCTCTGGAGATGTTGTTATCATCAAAGTTTAAATATCTGCCCACAATATGTTAGCTGATAATAACACCGCCGAGATACAGCACGTAAGTTTATATTTAAAGTTGAAAAACATGCTATTCTCTGGTGGACTAATTATATTTCTAAATGACCTTAAAAATAAACAACATAATGTATTGCCATTTTATATTATGTTATTACTAATAATATAATATACTATTATTACTACTACTAATAATATTACTAATATTGATGGTAATATTGGCAGATAATATTGATCATGCTGGTCAGTGAAGATTCTCAGTCATCCAGGTCTGGTTATCAGAAGACTGAATCATGGCGGCTACTGTATTCAGACTGAAGAAGCTGCTTGGATAAGTAGTAAAACGTTTCTGACTAAGAAGAAAGAAGTCCAGCTGACATGATTCGATCTTCTGATAATACTTTTGGTTGGGCTGTGATACGATCAATTTATTTAATTAATTAGTTCATTTGCAGGTTAATTGTCCTTACTTAGTGCTAATGATTGAATGAGCTTCTTAGGTTTTCCTGCCCCGACAGGAAACAAAGAAAAAGCATCAAAAGTCTATTGTTAAATAACTTGTATTTTGTGAAATAATATTTTCTTCTTGGTTCTTCTATGAACAGACCACTTTTAACTATACATGCTTAATAGCTGTTCCTTAACTTCCTCATAATCCCATGTTTACTGGTTGAAAAGAGTAATCAGGGAAAGTTAACGTCCATTAACTAACATCTAAGCCATTATTTCACCTGTGAGTGAAGACGTACCGATAAAGTTTCTAAATTGCTGGTGGTACTCAGGCTGTTTCCAATTATGGGGCCAGCTGATCATCACAGTGTTGTGCTTCAGACCTCCCAGTCCTCCAATCTGGATCAAGTGGGACATCCCGTCTCGCAGGTTGGAGGAGACAACCACCTGAGAGAAGCCCTTCACCTTCTCTGACTCCATCAACTTACGCAAAGACTGCACAGACACATTGAGGAGGGGAGGGGGCAGTTGTTGGTGAGTCTGTGATAACATACCTGGCATGATGTACATAGAGTATGCTCTGTGTGTGTTGTCCAAAGTGAAATACATATGTTAGAGACTAATTCACACTGGATGGACCTGGTCTGTCCTCTGCACTTCAGCGTAGTTGTCGAGGAAGCTTCCTTGAACTGAGGTTCCAACGATTGTCAGACCCTTCCCTGCTTTCAGCTGATTGGTCAGAGAGAGCAGACGAGGCTGCTCCACGTTCTGCTCAGCGTCGACACTCACCAGAACCAGGATCTGAGGCCTGACAGAAAACAATGCAGCCCCATGGTGAAACAAGAAACCGCAGAAAATTAAAGTGGAGTGCATAGTATATAGTATAACTCTATTTAGTTATAACTTCAGTTTTTTAATGTATTGTTTCTGTTTCTCTCACAATATCTTTATTGGAAAGAGAAATAGGATAGAATGAGTCAACAAACTCTCTTATGTCCACAGGTGCCTCACAATGAATGTAGATAACTACAACCATATTAATTATTAGGGACATGGTAGGTAGTAAGTGAACAAGAACAACATCAACAAAATAAATAAAAAAACAAAAGTCATTACATTATGTAATTTTTATGAAGGCATTTTTTTCAAACTTGCCATGATTGTCTTCAAGAGCAGGAACATTAAGTTTTTATCACCTGACACTGCATTTGATAAAACTAAGTTCTGTGTCCCACCAGCCATAAACAGAAGCATTTCGAGGTGGAGCTTGGGCCCCTACGTGTCCTCTCACTGCCTTAAAGTTTAAATGTACTGTAAAAAGCCTGAGCTGCAGGTTGTCAGGGTGCATGTATTTTACTATAGCGAATGAAAGCCAACGTAAATAGACTTTTGTTTTGGCTACGTGCCGTGTTAGTGCACACAGAGGTTTGAGCAAATAAATATGTAGCAAGACCAAAGTGACGTTTCTCTGTATGTTGATGTGCCTGTGCTATAGTAAGAAAGCTAATGTGGGTATTACAGTGCCTGTTAATAACAATATGACATCAAATTGTAACAGTATGACTGTTTAGAACTGAAGATGAAGCCGACTGACCTCCAGTTCTTGGTGTGTGGTGGTCCTTCCTCCAGCCTCATGAGAGCAAAGCGGGCAGCGCTAAGTGAGATTCCGCGTATCCCATCACCCCACTCCTTCTCAGCTCTGTTGTTCATTAACGGGATAACACATGATACCTTTTTGTACTGTATGAATTGTGATGTTTACTGTCATACTTAAAAAAAAAAAATTTATGATATCAAATTAAAGGCCTAGACCAATAACCACAGACAGAAAAATTGGGTCAATTGCAAATCTTGACAAGGACAAATCCAAGTGTGAAAACCCAAGCTGGATGGTGACACACAGTCTTTTTCTTGCTGTTGTCCTGTGCATACATGTGGATTACTTACCCACAGAACTCAATGTATTTGTAGATGCACGTGGCAATGCCCATGGCCACTATGGCGTAATACCAGGAACAGATGAACATGAGCGACAGGCACAGGCTCATACCCAGGAAAGACAGAGCCCTGCGGGGAACAGGACATCACATGATTTACTGCCAGTGTCACACTGCTAGTAATGACCACAGCTTGAAAAAGCAAGTTTGGTATTTAAATTGCTTTATGGTTAAGTGCCAGAAGGTACACACACAGACTTAAGGTACACGGCACTAATATAATCTAATTTAACCTCACATGTGTCTGTGCTCCTATGAGTGATCAGACAAATGTTCACTAATAGGACTTTGTGTGAAATGTGCCAGCAATACTCTATATATGTATATGTTAAATTCTTTCCCCAAGGACCAGGAACATTTTGAGGAACTCTCTGCATTTCACAGCTGCCTTATTTAGTCTAGTTGTATTGAATCCCAATTTATGTTCCTCTTGGTTGTGGTTTGTTTGGGCAGGTCTGAACACAGCAATGACATTGCGCACTGAGAATCTTTACAGAAAGTGGTCTTGGTCTAGTCCCAAACAAATTCTCAAGCAGTGTAGAAGAAAAATGCAAGCTAGTAACCGATGTGAAGAATGCTTAAAAATGCTTTATGATGAATAAAATGTAAATAACATGTATGTTTGTTCCACATGAAAGACACTTTGGCATTTTGGTTAAAAAAGAGTTTTAACACAAACTCACCAGTGGTAAAATTTAAACCGAGGCCTCCAGTTTGGTGTCCTCAGCAAAGTCTGCAGGGCACAGGCAAGATTAACAAACATGTAGCACATCAAGAAGAACCTAAAGAAATAGAGAAAGATGACACAACAAAGAGGGTGACATTGATAAAAATAGATGTGAAAAAATATCTACAGCTGTTTAGCAATGATACACAAGTATGACTGTGCTTCCTTACATGGAGAGAATGGGTGCAACTGAATCCAGGGAAGCAATGATGATGCCGATCTCACAGATGCTCGCTGTGAGGAGGAGGGCCCAGGTGGGCTCTCCGTTGGCTTTGCCATGCCCAAACACCTGCAGCAACACAAAACAAGTAAAGGAAATTACATATTTACACTGTTTTTAAAAAGTGCTTTACAATAAAAAAGAGATTTTACTAATGTACTAGACATATTTGTTTCTTCACTCTTGTAACTACAGGCAACATACAGTATATATGTACTATTTTATCCTGGGGACATTTAAGTCAAATTTAACTCAAAGAAACCTAAAATTCTGCTTGCTTTTATAATTGACATGGATTCAAATGGTGGATTTGTACTAACTCTAAGAAATGGGATGATGCCATCTCTTGAGATGGCCTGTAGGAGACGTGGAGCTCCTGTCAGACTTTGAAGCCCGGCTCCACAAGTGGAAAAGAAGGAACCAAACACAATGACCCATGGAGATGGCCAAGCCAGTGTCCCAATCACCAGGTTACCACTGACCCCTTCACCAAACCTAAAGAGAAAAGTGAAGACAAAAGCTGTCATAAGCTGTTCATCCATCATTCCAACGGATAACAAACTGCTGCTTAGCCTGTCGACCTGCACAGTTTTGCAGTTATGTAGACATTTAGTACTTGATATATATTGTCTCTTTGGGAAGGAAATTGAGGCTAGACATTAGTAGACCATTTATGGCTCCTTAATTCTAGATGGCAACTACAAATACATTTTAGTGACATAAAAGCTGTCACACGTCAGCTGTACTGTGCTACCAAGTCTGCAGCTGACTCTTTTGAACAGGAAACGTTTACAGAGGTCTATAATAATGTCATGGATCTTTTTTAAATTGGGGTTCTGATAAGATATGCAGAAGAAAAGTAAAGAAACAACTTTGTCCTTGTATTATGAAAATATCTGTCTAATGTTTGAACACAAGGTCTATAAGAAACTGTGCCTGCACATTTATGATGGGATATTTCAGTTTAAATTGCTCAGCTTACATATTTTTGTGGTTTTAGTATTTATTTATTTTGGTTTTGCGGGACGTATCATAAAATGAACTCTTAAGGGGAGGGATTTTTTGAATGAGCAATCCTTTGGGTTTAACATGATTTAAACATGGATAAAATTTTCATGAATCCCCCCAAAACGGACTTACTTGTCCCTTAGGACTACTCCTTCTATGCAGGCACCGAACAGCACCACACAGGACATGTCTGGTGGAAAAGCTGTTAAAGGTTGCATTGTTCAGACTAGTTGACCAAAAACCTCTACACAGAACAATTCCGATCTACAAAGTATCCTTTTAATGGGCCTTGGCTCAGTGAAGGATACACACAGTAGATGTGGTGCTGATGGCTGCAATGGTGCCAATGGGGATCGACTTCTGAGCATCACGCAGGTCTCCTGAACGGTTGGAGCCGGCCATGATACCTGTAAGTGGAGCAGGGTGGAATGATCAAGTGCCTTGTGTAATTTTTCAGTTTTTTTCTTTATCTGTCCACTGGAGTCAAAACACTTTCATACAAAGTGGAACTTAAGGATGGAGCCTGATATTAAATAGATTGAGATGCTGTATTAGTATTAAAAACATTTTGTGTGTGAACAACAGCAACAACTAACACAAACAACTTTCTTGCAAGTAGTGTTGCAGCAGTCTTTGCAGTAGAGTAGTGAATATAGCACTGGAAGCTTACTGGTACAATGATAAAGGGGTGCATATATGTTGCAGTGATGCCATGTGAGTGTAGTAGAACACTCTCAATAACCTTTGCCTCATTGATAAAGCACTTTTTTAAAAATGATGCTGTTCCATAAGTAAGAAAACTTTACCTAAAATGCAGCTGTCATTTTAAATTCTTTATAATTCACTTCAGTGGTCCACTGTGATGCCAACCTGTGACAGATGGGAAGTATATCCCCACCAACAGGGTGAAGAAACTGGTGATGTCAGCCAGGACATAGCGGCTGGCACTGGATATGGGACTGTCTGGATCTACATCTGATGCAATTCCACGCTTCTCCAGAAACATCCCCTTTTCCAGGTAGTTACCAAATAAGTTCTCTGCAAAACGGAAGAGCATTTAGGAGGATTCATGCTAATCGGTACAGTCATTTATAGTGAAAAGTCATCCCTCACCTGCCAGGATGCCACTAGTCACCCCTGGGATTCCCTGTATTTCTGTGACATTGTTATTGGTGAAATATTCATCACAAGTCGCATTGAGGTACTCAGAATCACAGAAAGACCTCCACAGTTTGGTGGTCACAGTTTCATTGTCTATTTCAATGACCTTTGCACAGATGTCATACCCTTTAGAGACAACAGTTCGATTCCCCAGGAGGCAGACGCTGCAAAAATGTCAACAACTCATCATTGTCACACCCTTGGATTTGACAGTCCTGAAGAATTTGACCAGTTAAAGAATAAATCGCTTACGGGAATACAGGCGGATCAATGGCAGTTTTGATGACTCCAGCATAGACAGCTAAGATGGAGAGGATGACACAGGCCAGGAAGACCAGTGCCAACTTGTTCACATATTTGACCCCCACAAACACCACCAATGCCATTAAGCTCAGGACGATGGTGCCATACACTCGCATGTTGTTAAGGAGGGCAATCTCTGCCTCTGGCCCCTCCAGGCCCTCGAGCTTGAAAATAGCTGCCTGCGGAATGATATAAATCTGAAAGAATGGAAAAATGCAAAGAGAGTTGGTGGGAAGGGAAGGTGTAGAGACAGATATGGTGAAATATGGGGGAAGAAAAAGCACAAGGAAAAATAACATGCTCCGCCCAGTGCTTCAGATAATCGTTGTTATGAAATTGCATTGAATAAGAATGCTGCAAAATACTCCAAATTGAAATTGAAATACTCCAATTTAAACTTTTAATAACAGTTGTCCATTTAAGTCCATGTTGTGTTCTTCCCTTTCTGAGGTGCAATCAATAAAATTAATAATGGATCAGTTTCATTTAGCATTATTTATGTGGCCTCCAGTGGCCTAAAGCAATAGAACCCTGAAACTGACACAGTTGATGATAATGTAGCAATAATAAATGAATTATTAAATCAATGAACAGGTGAGTTTCTGATATTAAAGGCTACTTACCAGCAGAATTTCAATACAGCCCAGAATGTACATAGCACCTGCAAAAGTAGTGCCTAAATAGAAGCAGATCCCTACAGCTCCACCAAACTCAGGCCCCAATGATCGTGAGATCATGTAATATGAACCTCCAGCTGTGAGTCACAAACACACAGAAGAGTCAATGCACTGATTTGTCCCGCTCAGTAACACATCCCCCTGGACACCCACTCACCTGGTACAACTCCGTTTGTTGCAATGGCACTCATGGAAATGGCTGTGAGCATTGTCTGAAAAAAGGCAGCACATAACTCAGAAAGTCAACATGTCATATGCATAATCAGAAGTCAATTTAGTTGAGATCAATGTAGTAAAACATCAGTGTAAAACAAGTCCTGATTACGAGAGCAAAAACACTTTTTGTTAAACATGTTTAAGTGAGGACTTGATTCAACACAGTGCTGATGTTGAATTGTATTGTACAATACTAAAAGGTGTTTCATTTGTTTTGTTCTCTCCAGTGGTATCATAAACACTAGGCTAAATTACAGTAACTCTTCTCTGTTTAATATAATATAATTACAGGGTCAAGATAGTGTAGCTGTGTTTTCAGTTGAACTGGTCAACTAATGATCTATATCATTAAATTGTGTATAATGTATAGAAACTGAGATTTGGACCTGGACAAATCTTATCTGAAACGAGCATGGTAACCCACATGTTTAGGGAGCTGCTTTAAAACTTCAGTATTTTGATGCTGATGTTAATAGAGATGAACCTTCCTGCCACAACAGAATCCCACAGATTTGACGTGATAAAGGATTATAAAATTATCACTTGACATAAAAATTCCCTCAGCTGCACCAGTGTAATGTCTCACTTAGAGTACCAAAATGTCCAGAAACTTCTCTGTCTCAACTGTTGGATAAATGGACATAATCCTTAGAAGATGACACCTGCAGACTTGAATTACTGTGAATTATGGTATAAACTTCATTCTCTCTTAGGCTAAATTCCAACATGCAGCTTTTTAAAAGCTGTAGTTTAAAAGCCACTCTGATCCATTCTACCCTCCCTCTCCATGCTCTGCTATCTGCTCAGACCAGTTTTCTTTCTCCATGTGTCACTACACTCTTCCCAGCATCTCAGTTATTACTGTTATGATATTAAAATATGTAAGAAGCTACAAAACTTACAATACCAGTAGAGCACAAATAATTGAACGTCTCTAATTGTTTCAAAGGGCAATTTTCGCTTTAAAATATTTTAAAGTTAAATCTATATACTCTATTCAATGAGTGTTAGTCATAGATGCTTCATCTGCATGTAAAGAAGTTTTGAAGCCAAGGTACATTAACAGGATCAATGTCAACGAACCCTGAATTCAGTGCCATAAATTGTTTCGTGCAGTATGTTATAAAATAAAAATGATATACCTCTGACTGTCACTGACTGAGTACAGCACATCACCAATTTCAAAAGAGAAAAAAGGACTCGCAAGGTTATTGGGTTTGTTGGCAGATCAGTTCATGTCAGGATTTACTGTGTCAACATTGTGCTGTCTTAAATTAAACAGACATATTTTAATAAAAAGTACATATACATATTTTCTAAGTGGACAGGGATCACAAAACACAGCCGTGACAGTGTCGACACCTGAAGGTCTACTTACTGTGGAGCAACACATGAAGACAATTATAAAGGCGCCGAAGACGCCTCCAATCCCAACCATCCAGGTCATCCGCAGGAAGAGGATCACTCCAAAAATATTTTGAATACATGGCAAGTACACTCCCATCAGAGTGCCCAGCTGTGGGGCCTGGAAAACAGAAAATGTTTAATGTGAAAAATTATGAGTGAAATTTTAATTTTCCATGAAGCTCATCTGAATGTGAAAACAGAGGTTTCATCCTCTATGTTGTTAAGTTTTTGCCTTTCACAAAATGAGGGAAAAAAGGGTTTGATTGTTTTCACAGAATTAGCAGTTAATTGAGATGAGTTTGACTTGAAAGGGTAACATTTATGCTGAGCAGTAGAAAATGAATAATTTTCCTTTGTCTGTATTAGAAAATCATAAACTAAATGCCAAATCTTTAATGTACGGTTTTGTTGCTGGGAGCAAAACTTGTCAACAAATATCCCCCAATAAAATACAAATATCCCCCAAATATCCCCCAATATAATACAAACATCATCCAAATAAAATATAAATGTGTTATTATATTACTATATCTTTTCATAGTCCTTATTTGTCCTTCTGAATTCTTGAAGTACTCTGTAATCCTCAATTAAATTCTGGACAGCACTACATGATGAGATGAGTGGGGTAAGAAGGAACTGAAAGATGAAAGGACAGATGAAAGTCAATGCTTGTGTTTTGGCTACACGGTAAACCGGCATGAGCAGCGAAGCTCAGACTGGGAGGGGTGCAGGACCCTCTGGGTGACGTGGTCTGAGCAGTGTGTTGATGTTGTACTGACACTCACTCAGTCTCTTGTGACTGTGCCTTTTGTTGCAGACTTCAATTCTCAAAATGTTTTGAGAAAGAGTAAGAATAAACAGAGTAAGAGTAAAGAGTAAACAAATCAAATATTGAAAATATACACATGTTCTGCTGTTTTGCATGATTTCCCTGCTTCATTGCCTTGTAATATCCTATGTCATGTATGTATGTACATTTTAAAACTGCTTTAGGTAAAAATTCTAAATGAAAAAGAGTAATTGGAATTTTGACAGCTGAGGTAAAACAGTCAGTGAAATTAAAACTGTAAATATGTGCACTAAAAGATAAAGAGTCATTTTTAGTGGTGCAACTAAAACATCCCACCAAACAATATTAAAACATCTTAATTAAAAAAGATTCTTATATTGCGCCCGTTTACAGAGTGTAAAAAATGAGGACAGTGATATCAGCTGAGCGTCATCTACTGTACTCATGAATGCAGGTGCACTGCAGGAACAAAGCAGCTCATCTACCACCGGCATGTTGAGATATTAAAAGACAGAACAGTATGTTACACACCTAAAATATCATGTATATGTACTGTATAAATCCACACTATCCTGTATAACCTGCCTTACATGTATGGATTTGTCAGACTGCTTGGCCGTATCACATAAAAATCACTTTGGCCAGTAAAGTCTTTCGATTAGGGCAAAATTTACCACGTACTAACCTTCTTCAACAAGTGAGGAGATTAATAAAAAAGTACAATCACATCACCTGTCATTATATAGCTAAATCAATATTCTGATAGATACAGTCTTATTTTATTTATGTATGATTTGAATTTATTCTCTGGAGGAATACTTCAATTTTACTGAGGTTGTGATGGATTGAGGAAGGGAAATGAATTTTAGAAATTATAAAAACTATTTCCCTTTTTCTGCATTAGGATCCCTAATGTGTTTACATTGTGAAATCCAGGTAATACACACTATACAAAAATGGGCTTCTTTGGATATTATTTGATTACTGGTCGTAGTTAAAATTGGCCTTTGTGTGCCAAGTAGGCTGGGCCTCCCAAAGTACACAATACCAGGTAAATAGCTGTGTAAATGTACATAGTGTAACTCTGTTAGCATAATAATCAAAGCTTTGCAGGGCCCCTTTCCATGCTGCAACTGCTGGTGCATACCTTATGTAAAAACAGAAAACATTTATTTTAAACCTTCCTGCCTCAAAAGTGCAGTCTCTACTTTATTGCTGACACTGCACTATGACTGGGAATATAGCTACTGCTTCTTCTTGTGTTCAAACAACCTGGTAATGAATGGATCACATGTAGTACTACACCTTGACTGGTTTTTTGGATGGACGTGCCCCCTCCTCGTTATTCTCAGCTTCTTCGTGCTCTTTGCTGCCTGTTGGTAAGTTGGAGTAGTTGGCCAAACTGCTAAGCAGAGAGGAGACCATTGGACTGGTATCCATCTCCTCCTACAACAAACACAGAATCACTCGATTATGCCTCTGGAGCTCTGTTAGTTATGGTAACTGTCTTCATTAACCCCTAAGTCACTGTGTAAACTGTTTGCTACTGAGCCCAGTATATTTGGTACTAAAAACTGTCCCTACCTCGAACAAGGCCATGTTCTTGCCATCGTACTGTTGGCTCTTCACATCGCTGGCTGCACTGCTGTTGATGAAAGGACTGCTCTCTTTGGGGTTCCCGTCACCTGAAAGGCAGAATTGTCAACCAGCAGGTCTTTCTGTCTGTATGCACAGACACATACTTTTGTAATTTATTTTTACAACCATTAATATGTTACAATCTGTCATACGGTCCTCATTTTCACTGACTTGTGCTGCAAAACCTTTACTGGAGCAAAGAAAAACCGAAGCTGCTAGAGCTAAGCAGCCACCACACCGAGGATTTAGAAAGCCCTTATAGTTGAAAACAGACCCATATGATTAGAAACGACTCTGACGGTGAAACTGAAGCAAAACAGTACAGTTGTGGGCTGCAAAAACCAAAATATTAAGCAGAAAGATGCAAAAAATTATAAAAAGTATATAAAAAAGTATAATTATCATTGTTAGAAATTTGATCTATAATTAATAATTAGGACATTTAGGCTACAGCAGCTGTACTTCCTGTACCCCAGATTGTAAGTCACCATAGGATTAAGTGACTTTAATCAGTGTCTTGGTCAAGGGCTTCAACATGTGGAATGGAGGAGCTGAGGATTAAACTGCTGACCCTGTGGTCAATGGACAACCCACTCTACCACTTAAGCCACAGCTGACTACAAGAAACACATTCATGTTGGCTCCTTTCATTTCCCAAGCTGCAGAGAGTTATACAAACTTTAAAGCATATAAGGGAGTGACAGTGCAAACAGCTTTTGTGCAACACAAAATGTTTTTAGATGCATCAAATTGAAACAGAAATAATTTCAGTTTTACTGTACATTATCTCATTTTGGGTTTGAAGGATTAGAGTGTTGAAGTCCCATCAATATCTGAACTGGCCTTCTAAAATAACCCTAACATCTTTTTTAAAGAATTAAACGAAGATGAAGCTGCCATTAACACATAGACAACAATGAAGACTTGTGATGAGGCCAGTCAAACTATGTACTGTGACATTAAGACCCACAGCAGGTGTTTTATTTCTGCTTTTAGTTTAGATTATTTTGAAGCCAACCATATTTTATAATCCATCACAATTTTTAAATGTGTATTTAAAGCTCATTTCAGCTCTTGGCTCAGAATGAAATAAGCTTTTAAAAAATGTGATTTAATCGTGTCTTACTAAATGCATTTGCAGCTTCTTTCTGTGCATGTAGAAGTCTGTGGCATATTGCACTGTATAAGTTCATATATTCCTCCTTGTGCTGTGGCCTTTAGTCGTGTCTTATGTTCCTCTGCTTCAGCTGGTTAAATTTCATCGGGTTACATGCTACAAATGTGCTTGTCAAAGTCAGTGATTAAGCAGTGATGGATGCTTGCTCATGGCCCTGAGAGGCAAATATTTTGACCCCTTACATGTCAGCAAGAATCATCCATTTACAAACTGGACAAAAACCTTTCAATATGAAATCACACCCCCTCATCATCCTTTACTGCAATCAGCGGGTGACCTTGTGGCATCACTCAAATGGATTTCCTGATCCATCACAGTGTCAGGCGTTGTCACAAAAAACACCAGTCTTCTATTCCCTGCCCCTGGGTTTTCCTCCGTTTTGCAAATAAATCAGATCTGCTGCTTTTAGAAATTGGTCGGTGTCATGACCTGGCTCAACAGCCATGACAAAAGAGAGGAGTACGCAATGTAAAGGCCCAACTAAGGAGTTTATTGTAGCAAAACCAACACGACAAAACTACAATGCAAATAAAGGTTAAGTGACAGAGAGCAGGCCAAAAACAAGCTGGCAAATCGCTTGTCGCCAAGGGAGGCCAGGGTTTGACTTTCCTGAATTGCAACACAACTCAGAGTTATTTTGTCCTGCAGGTCTACATCTGTTTCTCAAAGAACAAAGATGTGGATCCAGCATTAGTTGGGTCGACCCCCAAATTTAGAATGTAAACCCATGAATTTGTTTGTATTTCTTTCCATAAACATGAAACTGCTGTTGCTACTATCACCAGTTTTAAAATTTCAAATATTAATATTTATATAATTTTTACAGCATGTTTTGCAGTCTTAACAACACTAATTCTTTTACTTATTTTAGTATAATTCAGCATATTTTAAATTCTGAGTATGTCGTCTGACACAAACCCTTTTATGTGCTTTTTTGAAATAAGATAATGGTCCTGCTTTTTAATAAGAAGTAAAGCCCTGCCCATAGGGCTTCATCTCTGAAAGATCCCAGGAATTTTCTGCATTTATTTTAAGATTTGACTAGTGTTTTACAAAGCTCTTAATGGCCCTGCTGTTTTAAAAATGCTTATTCTTTAGAGCATTAGCAGGCTGGTCACAGCAGTCACTGCAAGGTCATGTCAGCTGTATTGGTTCTTTTGCAACAACAACATCAATAATATATATAATTATATAGATAATTTAGAAATTCAAAAATAGTTTTTTTTTTGTACTGTTGTATTATTGGTTGTAGCACTTTAATACAGCACATATGTTATTTTTAAAAGAAAAAGAGTCAACTATGTTTGTAGAATTTCAAATGCAGGATGTAATGCAAGAAGAAAAAAATCATTTTGTTCTTGTCCTACTTGAACTGAGGATTTAAGTTTGAGCTCAGAAATGATAGATGTAGCATGGCACTAGTCCAAGAAATGTCTTAGAGATGATTGAGTAAATGAACCCATAAAGCAGTATTTCTGTCTGTCTGAAGTTTTAGTTGAACCCTGTACATTTTCAGTATTATGCACAGACTCAGCAATTTCACTTTGATTACACAACACTGAAGAATCATTGATCAGAAGAATAAAGATTGTCAAAAGTGACCTACATAGATAAATTTCTGCGGCTGAATAGTGCTGAGAGGTCTTTGAGTGTAATAGCTTTAACACTGTACAACCTGTATTTGTACAGTGTCATGTGTCATGTACACTCACGTACATGACATGACTGACACACCTACTTTAGCCATTCTCATAAGAGCTAAAAGGATTAAAAGTCAAATTTAATCTAAATCCCATCATTTGAAATTCTCCTTATAGGTCAAATTCACCAACTTCAATATTTAATTTTCTTCTTGTGGTTGTAGTTTGGGGAGTTTAAGCATATTAATGCTTTTTATTAATGCCCTCTGGATTCCCTGTTTAAATCTCTCTGCTTCTAGCTTAAAAACTCCTCTAGATGATATCATTATTTTAATGACATTACATTAGGAGTTGATGTGATGTCATTTTAAAAAATTCTGGAAGAGCAGGCTTATCAAGACACCGACATCTGCGAGACCCTAGAAGCGGAGAGATATTTTAACAGAGGAAAGGCAAATTAAAATTGTATGCCCTTCATTTACATGTAGTTCCCACACTAGAATCATAAGAAACAAGTTTAAAATCAGTGAAGTCTCCCTTTAAAGAACCATGTAGAAAAACATGTAGAAAAAATGTATTTGAGTTAAAATGTTACTGTGGCTGATGTGGCCATGGGAGGCAATAACACAATGTACTGTGTGGACTATAAAGTTAAGTTCAGAACAACTAAACTGCAACAGCAACATGTGCAGTACAAAACATAACCACTGCCTGAATTAAAGCATGTCTGTCACAACAGAGAATGGAGTTAAAGCTCCACAGTAGGTTTTGATAAACAAAAGCACTTTGGTTAAAGTTGGGAAAGATCATTTTGCTCAAATGTGGTTTTGTTCAAGGGTAAATAAACTTGTTTAGAAGGAGTTTATGAGAAGAGACTACAATTTCCCTAAACTGCAAGCAGGTGCCGTGATGTTCCTACCAAATGCACTTGCTTTTGCAGCTTATTTGTATAAACATAATTTCTAGAGGACAGGGTTGGTTCAGGACAAGCCACCTCATCTGGCCCATATTCATCATGTCCAGCAAATTACTGCTCTAGGATTTGGATTCCTTTCTCTGTATGCATGCGTTAAAGCACACACTATTGTTGAAACACCTCTCAAAAGCAAAGTTGCATTTAATTTCTGCGTGCATGTTAGCACGTGCAACGAGGGAAGGAAAAGTAAAAACCCAAAACAAATTTAAAAAATGAAATTTTAAAATGAACTCTTTAATCTGACAGATAATATCTGATACAGTTCTATATGACTCAAATGCTGAAGATTCAATGATGAAATAAAAAATAAACAATGGCACACATTACTATCTTGATGATATATAGTCAGCACAGTAACCCTGCACAAGTTAAATTGCATTTTTTTATCTTAACAACTTCAGACATATGTTTATTCACGTTCACCTAAAACCACAATCTTTTGCCTGACCTTAAGCCAATAATCACTACAATATTGTTGGGAAAACAACTTTAACAAAGAAAACACAGAACTAAAAGTGAATTAGACAGAGAGAAGAAATAAGCCTTCACCTTAGAGTCATGATGCTTTTGCTCCAGTCCTCAAGATTTAGCACAGTCAGTGCTCAAGGGAAGCTGAACGTTATTAAAAGGATTTCAAATAAAATTACAAATTGTTACCCCCTAGAGTGTGTAGATGACAATTTTTGAAGGGAAATTGCTCAGAATCATTCATTATAATGTTTGACAGAGATCTCTGTTAATGTAATAGTAAATACCTTAACATAACTAAAACCCACACAAATCAACCACAGATAATCTTCATACACTCTTGTTTAAGCCTCAGGAAAGACAGCCATGACTTATTGATAAGAGGTGATCAGCGGATTTGAAGATTTGAACTTGTTTATATGAATGCTGAGCTCTGACTTGACCAGAGCTTGCAGATGAAAGGTAGTGGGCAGTGCAGATTTGTACCCTTGATGTGACATGGCTATTACAAAATGGACAGTTTATACCGGCTTTTAAAAGCTTAATAGGACACAGGCTCAAGGGGATTATCCAGCAGCTGCTGGAGGCCACAGAGACAGGCAGAAATTAACTTCTGCATGTGACGACTGCACCAATCAGCTGCACAGGAACCTCACAATTACATTAACAACACACATACTTCATTCATTTCCACCTCGCCTGCTGGAAGTTAGGAATTAAAGCTAATTCCACGAATTAATTTGTTTAATTTAAATGTCTCTTCTCACAGGCACTCTCTTTCACTGCAATGTACACGGCCTGCTGCCTGCCAAGCTGAGTTTCTGTCGCTTCAGCAGAATCCATTCACCAGGGGTGAAACTGAATAGCCATGCTTTCTGCCAAATGTAGACCAGATCAGAATTTTAAACATTACATCAAAACAAGAATGAGGGCAAAATATGAGTAAAGAAATAATTTTATGTATTTATGAATTTTTTTATGTATTTGGTCAAGTGAAATACCCCAACTGCAACTTCAGGAACATTTTTGTACACATAAATGTTACAAAAACTGCTAGAAGAACTGTACACTACTACAACTATTGCTCTGTAGCTACAATATTATTTAACTTCTCTAATACAAGGACTCATTGCCAGCCCTAAAGCAGGTAAAAGTGTCACTACAGGAAGATCCTAATGATGCTGCAGATACTTCAGGAAAACTGTTTCATTTCATTCAGTGTGGTCGATGAGAAGATGAGGAAAACTTTTCGTGTCCTAAGTGTAAAAAAAGTATAAACTTTTTAATCTTTTATCAGAAAAGACCCTTCTGACAGAGTCATTAAGGCCACTGACTGATTTACAGGGAATAATGGAGCTACAGTACAAGCTATGGACACTGATATGCCAGCTGACAGATACCCAACTAATACGTTTGGAGGCTATTTTAAGCCCTGACTCAGTATATTTAATTTAGACTAATGCACAGTTAATATAGAGCTCATTTTTAAATTTGTTCTCCAATGTCCCTGTTCTCTAAAAGCCTGACTGCTATGTTCCAAAATAACCTGCAGGTTCTTTAAAATGAAAACACAGGAAGCCAGCGTCTGAAAAGCAGCCAGACCTTTATGGAAAAATGAGTTTAGCCATGCTAGTGGCTTTAGGGATGACATTGTTGGTCTGTCATCGGATGGATCCCCATGAAGTTTTGTGCAAACAGGCACGATGCCCAGAGGAGGAATTGTAATCATTTTGGTGAACCCCCTGAATAATAGTCACGGACACCCATGACGATAATGTTTATGGTTATGTCTCGAACAATGTTGAATGAATTACCATAGACTTAATTTCATATCCTTCTTAGGATGAAATATAAACACTGTGTCAGACTAAAGTCCCATTTAGCACCATCATCAGGCCAACATTTTTAAAACACTTCACTTTATGGTAAATATATTTAAAAGTAGTTACATTACCCTTAGACTCAACTGTACTTTGCCTTTACTATTATTTAGCAAATGTGAGCATACTGTGGGAGCTAATGCTCTGACCTGCTTAGCATCAACATTTTAACATTAAATACGGCTTTTGGATAAAAGCAGTGATGCGCCTCAGTGCAACCTGACTTTTTACTGTTTCAGGTCCATTCCAGTGTAATATGCTGTAATTGAAGCAAGACAGAATACATATTAAGTAGTAGCAGTAGAATTATTAAATATATGTTCTACCGAAATTTAAATATTCAACATTTTTATCAAAAATCTCTACACCTCTGTTTTTTCATTAATCATTTATACGTTTTTGTAAAGGAGCCATCAAGTTGTTTTTCACATCACTAGTGTTACAATACATAACGTACATCATCGACTTGTCATCACATCACGTCATTCTGAGTCAAAACAAGAAAATAATGAAGCAGGAAACTGTTTAAAATTCAAACAGGCCTGAGAATTTCCAGATGTGAAGCCTTTTTGTTTTTGTTTGAAAGAAAACAATGTTATTGCCTCTGAAATCAATTTACACTTCTGCTGCTCTAACACATATGCTTGTCAAAGAGAATAACATTTAGTTACTGGTGAAAATTGGCATTCTCTGGAGCTAATGAGACCACCCTGTTCCTGTTAGTTTGCGTGCTTGTGAACCAGCAGATGCTTGGATGTGGTGTGAAAATGTAATATGATAAATCGTCAACACAATGCCTACAGAACGACATGTACTCTACTGTATACTATATAATTAAAGAGGGTAAAGCACACAGCAAGTGCAGTTGTTTGGGAACACTCTCAACTTCAGGTTTAGAGCTCTAGTGAGCATTACTGGCGATAGGAATATGTGTGTAAGGCTGACACACACAAAAAAACTACACTGTGTGTGTAGACAGTAATGAAGGATCCAGTCACTCAGTACCAAAGAGTGGCTCACTGACATTTGTTTTTAAAACAGACTTACATATAAGATGTACTTTATCCTTTAAATTTGAACTGATATATACTTCGGAGATGATAAATACTTTTAGCATTAGCTAGTTTTAATAATATTCACACTGGACAGTCTAAGTGAATATCTTGATAGGAAGGATCGGGCTTGATTTTGTTTACTCCACAGACAGGGTGATGTGACTGGGCTACTGTAAGCAAGCTGTGTAAAGGAAAGGGATGAAGAAGAGAGGATTAGACCCCACTGCATTTTATAATCTCCGGTGAGTCACATTACTGTGAAGTGCCTTAGAAAACACAGCAGGTGCCACAGGAAAGTCATGATAATTATAGTGCATATGGAAATGCTTTCCAGTCACCTGTGTTAACAATTTGTTTTTATTTTACCAGCAGCCTCTTGCATTAAGGGATGAATTAGGTAGACTGAGGCACATTACTTACATATGGAAGTTTCATTCATTCATTCATTTCATAAGAGACAGAACGAGCCAAAAAAGGGACACAAAATGAGGACACCATTGAGAGGAGTTTAGTCTGTGTACAGTATTGTTTTATCCTGTATGCTCATGTTTCAGGAGACTAGGCTCCCAATAGAATTACAATGGTGGACATTGCATTTATATACATTGACAATCAGAGAAACTGATTACAATTTAAAGTAATGACCTCTTATTAGCCTCTCACCCAATGGCAGCTGGGATGGGCTCCATCCTGCCTGTGACCCTGAAGAGCATAAGCTGTTAACCACTTATCCTGGATAGATGCACAGCATGTCTGGCTCTATCTTTTTTATTTTACAGGCTTTTCTCTAATGTTTGACTTTGTCCTTGTGAATTACTTGAGTTTTACCTATTAAAGTTTTACAATTGTTCTCCTAAAGATAGTGACAAAATCATCCCTAGAGGACAAAGTTTAACAAGTTTGGTTTCCCTCTGTCTTAGCCTCTAGTGCCACCAGCAGGTCAAAGGTGAATCATGACAACATCTTTGGCTGGGCACAAAATTTGCTACATTCATTTTTTTCTGTATATCTTACAATTGCACTGCTTGCACAGAGCTATATTTTTCCTGCTTTCATATTTTTTGATCTCCAGATTTATTATAAACCCCTCACCTTTGACCCTTTATTACAACATTAAACATTACATTAAAACCACCAGGGGGTTTTCATGCTGTGGCTCATCAGTGTATACATTGTCAAGGAACCATCAGATAATAAGTGGGCTACTGGAACAAACCATCAATGAAAATGTGATCAAATCTGATGGAATGCTACTACACTATTACAGACCCAGTGAGATGGGGTATATGAATGCTAGGGTGCTAGTTTATGCTAACAGAGCCTCCGTTACCATATACCAAGTACCATCATAACTCAGACCACTGACATGGTACTGTATGTAGTAGGGATATGCTTGGCTGCATGATTAAAAAACGAGTGGTCCATTCATCTTGTGCCACAGAGATTGACTCCTTCTGAGGCCCTGGACACAGCTAAACAAATACTCACAGACTAGCAATTGGTTAAGGAGATATACAAAAGAGAGACATGGGGCAAAATATATGCTCTGACCTCTAAAGACCATTCCAGGGTGTACACCCAACTAGAATGTAATAACATGGTAAGAACAAAGACACTAAAAGTATTGGAAGAACTTGTGGGAGAAAAGACACATAACATCAATGGCCACTGGCAACAGGATCTAAGAGCACCATCACAGTAGCTGACATCAAAAAATGGATGAAGAAAAATGATTAATACAAGTACAGACAAAAGAGCGACATCCAAATACCACCAAAGACCAATAGACATGTTAACTTAGCTCAATTCATAGAACAAGATGCAAACTATGAACACATATGCCAGCTGACCATCATGAACAGCAGCTTTTAAATGATCTTTCAGTATTCATCACACCTGCTGGTTAACTGACTGGACCAATCAGCCCAGGACTGGCCACACACACCAAAAGCTTTACTCATGTTGTCTTTAGCTACCTGCCCAGTTCTGTTGTTAGAAATTATAGTTTTGTAACCTGAAAGAAAATATATTTACTACAAAAGCCATTCATTTTTTTCTACACAACAGAAAATTATTTTAAATACCAATAAGGGCCATGCTGTACCAGGATTAAGACACTTTTTTCTTTTTTCACCTCATAATTTGTTGATTTTATTGATTGGAACGAATTAATTTTTATTTCTGTTGAACAGTTCACAGTTTCCAGGGATGCAGGGAACCTTGCCCTCTCTGTCATATCTGACAGGAGTGCAACAATCTGGTATTTTGAGGTAGAATGCCAGCTTGGTCAGCATTGTGGTCATAACTCAAGTATGCTTGCATTTGCACTCTTAATGCCACGTTATATTCCCCCTTGCATGTTACTCAAATCAAGACCTTTGAAGGCAAAAGGTCACTGCCCCTCAGGTTTAATACACACAAAGGGTTGAAAATCCTCACATACACTGTCCCCTGTAAAACTGCAAGACAAAATCATTTATTTTTGCAGTATACTGAAATCATTTGCGTTTGTTAAGAAAAGATGAATATGAGACCAACATTTAGAGCTATTAGTTCAAGGTATTTACATCTGGAACTTAGAAGATAGACCCTTTTGTTTTAACCCACCTATTTGTCATGTAAACAAAAGTATTGGAACATGACTGACAGGTGTGTTTTGTTGCCCAGATGTATCTTAGGACATTGATTATTCAAACAACAAATAGCAATGAATGTCTACACACTGTTTCACACTTGGGTTTTGCCTGTTTAAACTGCATTTATAGTTAAGACTTGTAACCAACATGAAAACCAGAGAGCTGCCTATGGGTGAAAAACAAGCTATTGAGAAGCTGAGATACAGTAAGATGGAAATCTATCAGAGCCATTGCACAAATGTTGCCCATAGTCTGCAAAACCATTTGGAATGTCCTGAAAAAGAAACAAAACACTGGGCTGCTAAGTAACAGACGTCGAATGGGTAGATCAAGGAAAACAACAGCAGCTGACGACGGAAACATTGTGAGAGCTGAAGAGAAAGACCCTAAAACAACTGTTAGGGACATCAGCAACAACCTTCAGAGGGCAGGAGTGAAGGTATCACAGTCTACTGTTTGCAGAAGACTTCATGAACAAAAGTACAGAGGCTACACCACAAGATGCAAACCACTTATTATCAAGACGAATAGGAAGGCCAGGCTGGAATTAGCCAACAAATCAGTGACTTTGTACGCCCACCCTTCTTCAAACAAAAGGTGCTAGCAAATTATCTATCAGGTCCAGATGTAAATGCTTGCAAATAAAAGCTGAAATGTTGATATTTTGTCTCATATTCATCTTTTGATGTCAAACCCAAATGTTTTCAGTCTACAACAAAAATGAAGGAATAGCTGTTCCAGCACTTTTAGAGGGGAGTGTAGCACCTTTTTTTTTTGATCAGATTCTTTCAGATTTTTGTTATTTAAATGAAAATGCACAATTATCCGTGTTGATTGATGCTCTTGTTTACTCCTTGACTCAATGCAGTATTTACAAGTAGCCACAACGGAAAAGAAGTGCAATACATAAAAAAGATACCAAACTCTTTCCCTCTTGGATTTTCATTTACTTATATTGATTATGAAATAATCTGAAAACATGCATTGAAACTGTGCATTCAATAAAGCGTTTTAAAGAAAACCACATGTAGATGAGATCTTACTCGTGTCTATAATAATATAAATGAAGGCTGAGTTCCATTTACAGTAGTTTCTTTACTTGTAGGCTCCTGCATCCTGTAATACCTGACTAGAGCAGCCACTTCGTGCGTCCACTCCACAACTGGAAAAATGCCAAAAAAGAGGGCAAGGGACTGAGAGGGGGGAAGTGAGGCACTGAGACGGGGATGGGGCGTTGGACATTGCCCACTATATACTGTAAATTTCCCCTTGAGAACACATAAACATGTTACTTAAATATATAGACAATCTAATATATAAACACTGTGAACTGTATGTAACTAATATAAGGTACTAATGTAATCCAATTGTCTTCCTTAATCTTTTAAAACTACCAAGTCAACCACTTGATATTATAGTACAGAATAAACTCCACAGTGGCAGAGATCCAGTCGAGACTAGTGTGCCCCTCACGTGCAAAGGTCACACACACACAGTACATAAAACAAATGGCAATAGAGATTGTTTTGAACAAGAACTAGATAAAGTAGAGAAAATATGCAAGCAGTGTAATATTTGTATTTTTAAAATAGAGAATGTACAAAATACTGACAGTGTACATAGTGACAAGTTAAAGCTCGATAATTAAAACAAACATGATAGCGTGACATGGAAACCGATCTCGCAGTCAGACAACACATGCACACTCGCTCATATGTAACCAAAGCCACCTATTTTAGACCATTATTGTAGACAGCTTTTACCTTTGTGTGAGAGAGTTTTCGGAGGACAGTGACATGAATGAGTTTGACAATGGAAACCTGGTTTTCCCAGACACTCCACAGGGACTGACATGGCATATCACATCTGAAACACACCTAATGCACCAGAATGCAGAAGTCATCAAACCATTGACCACAACAGCAAATAGTGAAAAACCAACAGTGAACCAGAGAAAAACGTCTGCACCTTTTCAGCAGATGGAAGTTAAAATATGCAACAGCAAGAGGGGCAGTGTGATAGCTAAAGGTGTTATAGAGCAGATGGATCCTTGACGTGCATCTTTTCTGTCCTTTCCCAGAACATATATTTGTGTGTTTGTGTATCTCTTCATTTACATTACTTCATTACTTACTAAACATGAAACAAGAACTAAAAGCAGGTCAAAAATTTAATCTGTGTCATTCTTACAGCAGATCCAACAACTAACACTTACCTTATCTAAAATGAAATACTGTAATCTTGTTTCTCTAATTTTACTGTACACTCACACGTTTAGCACCCGTGCCGACTCACAGGTATTTGCATATCAATAAACCCACATTAACACATGCACACTGAGACACACACTTCTCTCTTATTTGTCTGTATGAGGTTTCGTTACTCACCCTGACTGTTGGGTCCCCCCTCTCCCTCATCGCCATCCGTCATGTTGTTCAGCATCTTCTCTCCTCCTCAGGCTGTGCAGTTGCAACAGTTCTCAGCTGTTGCTGAGAAAGAAAAATAAAAAACTCTGGAAGATTTTTACGTTTGTTTCTTGCTACCCTTTCCTGTGGTTTGCTATTTAAAAAACAACAAAGAAAGTAAAACTAGGTTTTATTCTCTTTTAATTATCTTGTCTACTGTGTGATTTTCTCTGTCTTTCTTCAGGAGGAGGATGGAGAGACTGAGAGAGGCTCCAGGGGAGGGTTGATGCTCGGTGTCACTCACATGCGCACACTTGGTCTCTGTCCGCCACTCACCCCCTAGTCAGTTTAAGCCTGATGACTACATTCATCTTGTATTTGGTAGGTATTATCCCCCTCTGTCTACCTCCCTCTCTCCCTCTTTATCTCCCTTGTGCATGTTCATCATCATTCATCTCATCATGAGAGAGGGGTGGATGGAGAGGGATTGGGATTGGGAGACAGAGAGGATGCACGTCAGATAACCAGATATTGCCTCCTTTGATGTTCTTTTCAGACAGAAGAAGAGATTCCATTTTATTATTGTGTGTTCATCCCTCTTTTGTTATTTATCCCCCATCCTGTTTCCCTCTTTTATATATTTTTTTACGTGGTCATAGACCATTAAGTGTAGAACTGCTGCAGGCTGCACTTGCATAACTCTGTGAACTTAAAACGCAACCACACAGTGGTGGATCTGTCCTGGTGTATGAGCATACTTTTGGTCTCCTGGATAAGTTTTCTTTTCATTTCAAACCTTAATCTAAATGGAAAAGAAACTGATACAAGTTATTGAATACTTCCCTGACTGCTGTGGTAGTGCTTTCTTAACATTTTATTCATTTTTGTCTCAAATAAACCTTACTTTGGCTTGAGTATAAATAGTATATAGTGTTTTACCAAGAATGCCTGATTATGAGTGAGCATTAATACATTGTAATTATTGTACAGGAGGTCAGCAAAAGGGCCAAGAAAATCTGCACCATACAATCAAGGAGAGGTGGCTTAAAGAGGAGAAGATAACCAAGAGGGAAAAGGAATCGGCCAGAGCTAGTGTGGACAAGATAAAGAGAGCAAAATGAGGAGAGGCTTAAAGATGAGACAATTAACAAAAATATATTAAAAAAATCAGGTGGCTAGTAAAGACTAAAAACCTTCAGGCTCACGGATTATATATTCCTGTATGATGCATGTATCATCCCATTCTGACGTTCAGAGAGTATCACTAATCCACACCACCTGCCTAGTAATAAATATAGCATGGCAAAACACAACTGGCATTTAATGGATGAAATTTTAAAAAAAAGGTTTTTGAAACCATTAGTATTTGTATGGTTGATATTATGTCACAGTGCCCATCAGTGGTTAGATGATCTCTGTTTTTTGGCAGATGTTCACAGAGAGTTTATCCTCACTGACTGAAACCAGCTACAGGCTCCATCATTTCACTAGTGTCCCGTCATGTTGCCCGGGCCTCCCTTTTATTTGAAATGTCATGTATTCTTTTGCAGCACCACTGTAAGATACACAAGAAGTATCTAAGTGACAGGAAGATGAAGAATAAGAAGGAGAAATAGGTTAAAGGCGCTCAGTGGATGCAAGCTTGAATGAAGTATACAGAGTAGGTCATTAGAGGGAGAGGAGCAATTTATTTAAGATAATTGAACATTTAAGACTAATCAAACATATTATTCTACTGAGGTAAAAACTTTCCACAGAAGAAACACGAGCATGACACAGCATCCTAGACACGAAATCAAGGATTTGGACGTTTACAATAATAACCTCACACAGCTACTGTAAGTGATCTATTGAAAGTCACAGTATTATGACTCACTTTAAATTTTTAACCAACCAATAATGTGCACTGCTAGAAAATGGTAAAATAAAGAAAAAAAAAGGCAGATTGTATCTCATGTTTTCTACCGTGCCACTCTGGCCCCTATTTAACCAGTTGAACCTACACCTACTTTGTTGCGCTACAGCCTATTTCCACTGCCTCCAACAGTCTAAAATCACCTGTTAACACTATCTTTATTAGAGTCAGAAATGTTGTGTGCACCCTTCACTCTTTATATCTATTCCTTCAATGCTCTGATATTACCTGCAACCCACAATGTGCATGCTGTATGCTCCGTGCACATCCAGTTTTCATGTGGCCTAATTTGCCGTTTCCCCGCTCTGTCAGTGACGGCTGTTGGCTGGGCTTTGATTGGCAGAGAGCCTGAGAGCCATCCACATCTGGGCCAAGCGGCTTTTGCTCTTAACCCATGAGCACCTCTTTTCCTCCCTCTGTCCCCTGCCTGTCTGCCTGCCTGCTGCTGCACATGTGGCTCTGCACTTCAGAGTTCACAAAGTCATTCACACCTATGCAAGAGCACACGAGCACATGCAAAGTGTACATACATCACCTACAAAGGAAACTCAAGCACATAAATGCACATGTATGCACACAGACAAAAGCACTGCAGAGCAAAGTTGCATTAATCCAGCAGATTAAGGCCATGGAGCAGGGCTGAACACCACTTTTTGTTTTTCCTGATCAAGCACAGGATCTGCTACGCAGCTCCTAGAGCACCATGCTGACATTGTCGCACCTATTCAACTGGAAAACTTTTATATCAGCTGTTCATAATATCAGACCAATTTGAATAATCCGTGCAGCTGTTTTAAAGGTGCAGTGTGTAGGATTTAGTGGTGTCTAGTGGCGAGATGCTCGGTGCTCGGCGGGGTTATGTTGTCTATCACAACAAAGTCATTAGGTGCACTCACTCACCTTCTAGCTTCTATTTAATTTAAGAGACGCTCTGTAACAAGTGACACACTGACACTGCCAAATTGAGAGCACTTAGAGACAAGGTATTAGATTTCCCATGCTGTTGCTGCATCGTAAAAGCCACCTGGTGTTTTGAAAATGTATTTAATATGATGGAGCACCAACAGGAAATAAGTGGTTGGTTATGATCAGCCTTTTACTAACAGAGCTAAATTGTGTACAGCGTCGCTACAGAAGTGACAGAAACTTCTGAAGTCTACAAACCTTTCAGTGTGTCTGTATTTCTAACGCTCAGCTGACGCAGCGTTTGTAAATTAGAATGTTTTTTGATACAATTAAACTCTGGACAAGGACAAGTTTGCCACATTATGAACCTACAACTGATTTAATGGATGTGTTTGCACAGAGAAAGTGCAATTAGGTGAAAATATCACCTGAGAGGGTCTCTCTTCAGAAGGCCTGTGAAGATGGGGTTTGTCAGTAAGCATCTAATGGTCCATACCTACACCCAAGTGGGGCAGAGCTTGTAAATGTAACATGGAGCCATCACCATGTGGACCCTGTGTGGAACATGATTTAAAATGCTCCATGAGAAATAGCAGATGCAAGATGAAAGCAGGTGGCCAACAATCTATGTACTGTATTTACTTTGGAACGCTGTTGCTGAAGCCCCAGGACTTCAGTGGTATGTGTTTGAAAAGATCTCAGGCAAGGAAAGACGTGGCAATAAATATTTACAACAGATGTAAAGCATTTGAATTTTACTTATCAAATTTAAATGATCTGATGTGTGTTTTATCTCTTCACCTCCATCAGGAACAGATCTGTAAGTAAAATTCAACAGCTTTGTTATATGTGATTAGAAGTTTATGACTTACGACAGATGAGGCTCTGGGAGCAGGAGGGGGAACGGATGAATGATAGACCTACTCTGAATTTGTCTCCATGCTGGACCCTACAACAATATCTAACGGCACAAATGGGCCTTATCTCCAAGACATGAGATATACACAGTACATCCCCTCCTGCTTCTGCCACTTGCCAGCCATTCATTCTCACAAGGAGAAACCAAATCCCATATCTTATCCTAACCTCAACCGAACTACTTAATACTTAAAATACCACAAAGGACCACAAATGACACATTGAAGGGAAAGTCACATATCAAACATGTTTTCTGTCCATGCGAGGCTTTAATGAATGATAATAAATGACGGTTGCTTTGAAAATGTGTCTAACTGTAATCGCTGTAAATTAATTAGCAATAACAGGACTATAAAGAAAATGTTCAAATTGATAAAAAGATGGGGAAAAGGAAGGAGTCCAATGTGATGACTTATGCAGAAACCTGAGAGATAATCAAGTGATCTTTCTCCATCTCACTCTCAATATCTCATCAATTGAGGACAGATGGGCTGAGAGTCTGCACTGGAAAACATCTATTTACCTAAAAATACATAGTCATGTAGTCCAGGACCCTCTGCTTTAAATTGTCTTTAGTTTTCTGTATAACTAGGGATTTAGCCTTTATATTTTATGGCTTTGTCCTCTGAATGACCCCAGTTTAATTTGTCATTGAGATTCTAGGTTTCCCCAAGGCAGCTCAATAAAGCCGGGAAGGGTCACCATATTGAGCAGTATGGATTTCGCATAATATAGAAGAAGGCTGTAAAAAATGCGCTCCACTATAGTTGAAATACTGAACTGGTATTCAATGTCCAGACCTTGGAGCTGGAGGGTTCTGGGGACAGTAACCAAGGTAACCACACACAAAAGTATTGCTCAAATGTAGGTGGGGGTCTATTTTCTTGCGATGCATTCCTTTGCTGCAGAAACCTATTAAAAGAGCTTGATTTGCCTGAAACTCAGTAGTAGCAAATGAATGTATCATCTTAAATAAAGAATACATAAATAATTATTAAATGCAATAAATCTTATGACATTAAAACACACACAAGTGTTTTAGGTCAGATTATGCATATTGAAAGCAACGTAGGAATACAATATTCACTGCTGGTATTTACAAAACCCAATATTTCTACAATTTCACTAAATAACATCAGTGTGGTGGGGGTTCAATCCCCCGGATCGACAGGATTATGAGTCGAGTCGGGTGGGGACAAGCCCCCCTCCTCACCTTACTCATACACACACACACACACACACACACACAGAGCGCATCTGTGGTGGCACCACAGCCCTTTAATCCGAGCTGTGGAGATGCTCAGTGGCTATGGTTTTACTGGGCAGCTTCCAGGTGTGATTGATGTTCAGAGATTCAGTGTAAAGCCTCTTTCTTGTTGTCATCTCCTAATAGTTTTAGGACACGGCTTTGGAGCCGATATGTAGAAACTACAAAACCCAAATGACATTTTAAAATCCTAACAAACATGTCTAAATATAGAAAAACATGTCTATTTGGGAGAAAAGGGCAGGAGTACTGGATGCTCATGTTTCTTTTGTGTGTCAAATTAATATACTTACTTTAAAGTATGATCAGAATATGAGAGAGAGAGAGAATAATACATACAAAATATTTCTTTGTACTGTTCTTACAGAGTGTAGCAGTCATATATCTGTGTCCTAAAATAACTTCCCATTCATCCTTGATTCAGCCACACATTAATCTAAGGAGAGAATATCAGTAGTCCCAAAATTATTCAGAATTCCTCTGCCTTCATCATACATTTCCTTTTCGGGTCTCTAAAATCAAAGTGGTTAAGCAGTTTTGGTTAGGAAAAATGTCAAATTATGTAATCCTTTTTAGCAGCACAATCCTCTCAGCATGATGACGTACTGTAGACTTTCCAATGGATCAGTAGTAGCAGCTTGTTCTTAGTTTACTCACCTGCATTCCAACACTCCCTGCCTGAGGTATACAAGTAATGTGTAGGTGCGTTTACTTCAGACCGAAGAACTTTCCCCAGAAAAATAATCATACTATTTGATTTTGTTCCTGTACTTTGAATGAATGTAATTTCACTGTACATTTAAATTTCTTCATCTCAGGTAGTAGCCTCTATAGACTGTACTGTTGTCTGTCACTGTAACGTACTAATCTTCAGCTGGTTTTATTCAGAAAATATATTTTCTATCCTGCCTGCAGAGTAAATATGAAGCTACTGTTCAAGCAGCAGTTCAGCAGCACCAAGACTGTGAACAAACAGATACCCCTAGCTCTTTCCAGGGTTCAGACTGAAGGTTCAGACTTTTAACAGCTGCAAATGTGTATTTTTCACACACATTTGTAGGAATAAAAGTGAATAACTATATAATTAATGAGTACTGGTAGGTGGATGGAATGGGTAATGCTGTCACCTCACAGCTAGATGGTTGGGGGTCAACGTCCCTGGCTGACTGTTGAGTGTGTGGAGGGGAGTTTGCATGTTTTCCCCATGCTACCGTGGGTTTTCTCCAGGCACTCCAGTTTCCTGTGTACCTCATTGCTTGCCCAATAACGGCTGGGATAGGATCCAGCCCCCCTGTGACCATAAACATTCTTTGATTGTATGGTGCATTCTTCAATACTTTACTTGTACACCATAATGCTTATTAGTAAAATAAAATAAACTCATTATCAGTATCATAAAATCAGTTAATTTAAAACAAGCATTGCAATGGTGTAGATTTGCGGCATTACAATGTCACCACTGACGATCTCAGAGTGTTGAAATATGGCTGCATCACAAATTATGGCCCAAACTGTGACCTCTCTGACACACATCTAACACCTTTTAGTTTTGTGGCTCCAAGCTCTTTATTTGCGGGTCTACTGGATTGGATTACATTGCAGATAGGGCCCTGTAAAATACACCCCTGAGTTCTAACGCTTAAATTTGGTCCTGCTGTTCACACTAATGACCAACAGATGGCAACACAGTCTGTGTCTGCCACTGATAATTGGCACCTTTTTATTAGATGCTATGTTTGACTTTTAAATATTGCTTTTGGTCCTCGTTTTAGGTATCAAGCACTATATACCTGTCAGTTTCTTGTGTTCTTGACAATTTTTTTTAAAGATATCATCTTGCTTTCATATTTACATTTAGTCATTTGGCAGAAAATTTTATCCAAAGCAACTTACAAGTAAACACACAGCAGAAGCAAGAGGAATAGTGGTTTCTAGCCTCAGAACATCAGCCACACTGGTTCTTACATTTCTTGTTTGACATATGGTTTCTGTGAGTTACAGCTTTGAAGTTTTTACTGTGCTGCTCTTATGGCAGTCCACTGGATATTAATTCTGGAAACTCATTCAGGGGAATTGTTGGGATTCACAGCCATCTCACCCCAGTTAAAAAATCCTAAACTCTCTTTTTCTGACAAACCACACAGACCTGCCAGTAAAGCTATGATTACATAATTTCATTGGTGTATAATATAAATACTTAGAAAGAAAAGAACACTGGTGACAATAATTTAGTAATTTTACAAGCCCCATTACACAGTCAATAGACTGCTAGTGGATTATCTGATGCTATAAAGAAAAGCTGCTGATGATAGACTAAAAACAGATGGAACAGATTCATATCTTCTATAACAACATCCAAATCATTTTGGTATTTTCATCCTCTCCACCCTAAATTGGACCAGCAGTGATGCAAATCGACCTCAGTGAACCTGAGGTTATGTAATAAACAAGTCGTTTATCTATATTAAAAGTAATGCAAATAAAACCAAAACCTAATCTGTTTTTAAACATGCAACACCTAAAGAGTTGCAGCTTAAATTATTGTTCATTTGAAAATATACATTTTATTGTATTTTTTCAATGCAACGCTAGCATCGCTAAAATATAGGAAGCAAATACTGTATCAAAGCCACGACAAAAACTGAATTATTTTTCACATAATTAGAATTACTTGAATGGTTTTAGTAGTGGCAAAAAAAGGTCCGCAGGCCAACGTGATTTGGAATGTAGGCTTTACTGTGACAGAAAAGAGGAAACAGATAATCTGCCACAACAAAATGACAACACAAACACCAGCAGACTGCAGGGTGCCAAATACAGATTTCAGAAATGTTTCTAATGACTGGCTTACATCCTTATATAACCTTTGCACACAGCAGTAATCACAGTCATATTTTTGTGCAGTGTTGCTGGCACAGCATCAATAAACTCAAGATATCTCCTCAGTGGGTGCCTGCTGGGAGGAGGCATGGACCCCTGTAGCATGCTGTGCAAGTACAGTACTCACTCTACAGAGAGGACTTCATCAAAAATTGGTCTCCGTGGCAACAAGCCACCACATCTACAATATCTACCAGTGCACATATCTAAAGTCATTTTTCTTTCTCTCCACTCCTTTTTAACTGTGAAGTCAGAAACATACCTGTTAGGCAATACTACACACCCGTCTACAAATCAGCGGAAAACTTGTTTAATGTTGTAGGAATAGACCAAGTAAAAGATATATTTACATGAAAAGATTAAAATGAGGTTGGTGCTCACCAAAGACGGATTACTTAACTCCTTCACCTGTACCACTGTAGTTACTCAACTAACAAAAGACCAGCTACAGTTGCCAAGATGGATTTTCACGGTAAATTCTGCACTTATATAGTGCTTTTCTACCTATTGGCACTCAAAGCACTTTAAACTGCTTCTTATTCACCCATTTGTACTCACAACCACACACCAGCGGGGGAGCTGCTATGCAGCTGGCCAACGCTCAACAGGAGAAACTAATTTGGGGTTCAGCATCTTGCTCAAGGACACTTCGACGTGTGACTGGAGGAGCCAGGGATTGAACCAACAACTGCGAGATGGTAGACAACCTCTCTACCTTCCTGCGCCACAGTCGCGCAGTTTCCAAAGCTCAGTACTGGTCTCTGTCTGGCCAACCTTAACGAAATGGTCTGGCACTGCATCTGCAACTCTTTGCAAGAAAGCAAAAATGGCAAACTACTGAATATTGCTGACAATTTAAACAACCCTTGTACTTGAGAAAAAATGATGAGTATTCTCAAACATGATATAATCTGAATCTCATGACAAGTTGTTGCTGATTCAGGCAGACAATTCACAAAAGTTTTTTTTTAATTTAGTATCCTATTAGTCATCACATTGAGTGGACTTAAAAACAAAATAATAAAGTGCACATGTTGTATGTATTAGTTTAACTTCAGAGACAGTGAATTCATATTTCCTGCATTTGTTATTCATTTGTCACCAAACATTTGAACATATTTTAACTTTGTCTCTTTCTTGTCTCTTCCTTTCTTTGATTGAGAAAGCCTCTTTAATATTACAGCAGGTGGGACATCTGGGGAGAGCATGGCTGGATTGAAAATATACCCCATTCAATAGATTGTGCATCTTTTGTATGTTGGGGCTTTAACAACATATAATCACTTTATGTAAACAGTTTGTACTGTGTTACTTCACTGAGAGTCTACAGTGTTGGAGGATTGGAAAGGTTTTGCAGCAGCAGTCAAACAGATGGCTGCAGAGAACTTGACGTGCACAGAAATGAGGGTAACAGAAAAAAACAACAACAGTTCACTCACTGGAAAATATTAATCAAATTTGATCCTCAAAAATCTGTATCAAAGTATCAAAGTTTGATAATTGGACGACTGATTCAGAATGAGTGTAAGTCGTGTAAATAGGCTACATCAGAGACTCTGGCCCAGCTCGGAGATATTACTGTCTCTCAGTGAGTAATATTCAAAAGCACAGTTCCTTGGCTGCTGCTGGCCTGTCGATACAGTGTTAGCCAAACTGACTATGGCAATTTGGTTTGGGACAGACACAGAGACCACAAAAAATATTCCTGCTTGCATTATTACACGTGGCTAAGGGTAATTACATTTTCATGAGGCATTCTGGTAGCTTAATTATATGAATGAAGGGGCTTTTTACTTTACTTGCATAATATTTGGGCTGAACATGGAGGTGTTGGAGATTATAATCATCAACTTGGTTGTAAGGTGAAGAAACTATGGCACAATCTCATTTGCCTCAAACCTAATTAATCCTTAAAACTTGCTCAACTGGCCCAAATTATAGGCAACAGTCTGAGAGATTCATGCAGGACGCAATTAAAGTCTTCACATCCTGGAAATAACGCAAGAAATCTACTGGAAAGAGTCTCAATGGACTTGCTACAGCAAAAACAAATTATCTGGCAACTTAATCAAAAGGGGAGTGAAGTTTTGCAACCTCCAAATAACCTTCTTTCAGCCCTTATTGATAAGAAAGAATGATATATGGTGTGTGAATTCTCTGGCTCAAAGATAGACCCTCGTATACAGCAGAAAGAGAACCTCTACCACGAATTTCTGAGAGTGGATGTGCATGACTGCCAGATTTGTTTTTTGTTGTCCTCACATTCCTGGAGCTTTTTCCTGATTTAAGTTTTAGGAATTGGCTTATTTAATCTGAATTTCAGGAACAGGCAAACACGAACTGCCTTTATTTAATTATGTCCTAGATTAAGTTAAATAGGACTAGCCAATGAAGTTTTATACCTGCTAACCAACTTTACATAAGAGATCAGAGTTGTGTCTGCAGAAGAGCAGAAATTGAGTTAATGTAGTGTTTCTTTTGCTTTCTTTTTCATTTCAAAAACTTTTCTTATTTAATATTACGTGACAAACATTTTGTGCTTTTGTTGACAAAGGCAGCTCAGTACATCAAAACTCAAAGCACTGTTTATTTTTATGAACTCTGTAAAAACTATAATTAAAAAATTTGCATGTGAAACCACATGACCATGTTATTCGGTTGCTGTGCAAAATGTTGTTGGCTAGAGTATCCAGTGACATATGGTACAATATGGTTATCAACCCAAACTTAGCAACAATGATTAATTTCTCATGTTAGCCACTCTGTATGGTTATGAGATAACAGATACCAAACATAATGTGTTGATATTTTGGAGGTGTAATGTGTAATATCTGTTGTGTGTGTTACCATGCTAACTGTTGCTAATTTACACTACATGAATATTTCCTCCTTTTCTGTTCCAATCACGTGTCATAAAACCCGTTTTAATCATCAACAGTCCGCACACACTTCTGCTGCATGTTGAGATGAGGTAGGAGTGGTCATCTTCTGCCTTGGCAATACAGTATGTGCATACTGAGCGAAGGGGCTTCTTTGATCACGCAGTTTGTAACACCATCTGTGGTGTGAGAGGATATGAGGCCTGAAAATAAACACTGGATGGTGACAATACAAGAAGTTTTCTACCCTGCCCTTGCAGCAGTGGGCATCCCCTGTAAGTACATAAACAATGAATGTCAGATTTACTGCTGTTGGCAGATTCCACTTCACAAAGTCTTTTAAGGTTTCTCATCATTTAGAAATGTTGATGTAATGGCTAAATTGTGCTGATGTGAGACATGATGCCTTCACTGACACTTATCCTTCCTTCAGCTAATACCATTGCCTTTCTGATCATCTGGAGGAGGAACTGCATGCTCTCTAGGACCAGCACACTCTATCTGATGGCCATCTCTGTGGCAGACAACCTTGTTCTGATCTTCATTGTTGTTCTTGAGCTTTCTCTCAAGTACTACCAGCAGGAACTGTTTTGGAATTACGAGCCGTGGTGCAGGCTGAGGGACATTTTTAATTATGGAGCCTATAATGCCTCAACGTGGCTGGTGGTTGTTTTCACAGCTGAACGCTTTGTTGCCATCCATACATGGAGAATTAAAACTAAAGTCTGCAGCCCAAGATGTGCAGCTTGGACAATTACAGCTGTTTTCCTCTTTAGTCATGTTTTTGCTATTCCATACTACTGGTCTAATGCCTCAGTCTATGAGAACAACCAGACCAAGTGTATTTACAACCTAGAGGCCCCACCTCAGTTCATTCACACCTTGGTTTGGTTTCAAACACTTCACGTCTACATATTCCCCTTCCTCGGCATTCTCACAATTAATGGGCTGACTCTGCGCCTGATCTCTCTCAGTAGTCGCATTCATGTAAGTTCACATTTCACTTCCAGGGTCAACAAAATCACGCCGCTGCTGCGCTCCAGGAGGAGGAAATCTATGGTACTTTTGGTGACGGTGTCCATGAGTTTCGTGCTGCTGTCAGTCACCCGCGCTATAACTCAGATCATCCTCCGCATGACTCAGATGCACTCTTTTGATCGCAATGATTATAGCTTCCAAATAAATATAGTAGCAGACACTGGCACAATGCTGAGCCTGAGCAATGCAGCTGTGAATATGTACCTGTATGTCTGCACCCAATCCAAGTTTCGCCAGGAGTTCTTAGCCTATGTCAGACAAGCGTCGGTCTACTGCAAAACAAAGCTTTAGAAAAGAGATTTAACGTCTTTGCTAAACACATACACATTGTCATAGTATCATTAAGGACATTACCAGTGTGGATAACCGGGAGAGGATCTTATGAAAGTCATAATCAGTTGCTAACTTTGTTTCTCTCAGCAGACAAAAAGGGTTTTAATTGAACTGCGACTCCATAAAACACAGTTGACTTTCCTTTATTACTGTTTCACTCTCTCCATCCCTCTGTCGAACAAGGGAGGAGGCTTCGCCATTTCATTAACAATCATGACACACATCTGCACTGTTTGACATCTGAGGTAATTTCTTAGAATTAATTTCCTGCAGTTGGTTTCTGAACATAGAGCAAACAAACAAGACAAAGGCCTGTTTTAACAGCAGATGTCTTTTGAAATCCCTGTTGAACTAGTTCTTAGTATCTTACTATACATGTGTTGGTAGCATAATGAATGTGTATGTATTAATTTGGTCCTTTATGAGGACATATACAAAGACTTATGAAATAATAACTATAAAGAGTTTACATTCTTTAAAAACAAAAACTCCTAAAGCAATGAGATTTCAGTATTCAAGCATTCAATACTATTTGATTTAGGACTATTTGGAGAAAACATGCACTATGTGTTTTTGACTAGGATCTACAAAGTGTGCGGTACAGGATAAAAATGGAAACTATACATTTTCCTTTATTTCATAAACTGCCTATTAAAGTCAATTTGAAAAAACTGTATTTTTCAGTGGTCATTTTTAGAGGGTTTTAATGGTATTGTACCACTTAGTTTTGGGTTTTAAGACAAAGATGAAACATGAAATAGTCTTGTACAGTAAAACTTCTAACTTACAAAATAGCCTTGTACAAATGATACATCACACAACACAAGCGATGATCATAAGCGATGTGGTGGTAATGAAACATTATATCTCTGTCTCTATCTATCTATCTATCTCTGTTTTTGAACAGAATATCAACATGCAGTTGCACATGAGACAATTTACTAGCAGTTGTGTCTGCCAACAATCTCCAACGATTAGTTAGGGCAGCCTGCTAGCAGCATTAGAAACTTCAAAATAAATAAATAAACATATGTAAATGTGCACATCAATGGTTCCTGCTTGTAGAGCTAGTATCAGCAGGGTGAAATTAATGTGGACTGTTAAGCAACAATGTTTCATCCTTAATTTGTATCTTCTTTTGATTAAAACTTGGAAAGCAAATTTCCAGATGCAGTCCTAGGTTGCCAAACATAGAAAACTATACCACAACATAATTGAGGTGGTATAATTGCACACATGCATCATCAATTAAAGATGAGCCCAGCACCAGGAAAAAAAAAGACAAAAATCAAAATCAAATAACACATATGACAAATTCTGGGAACACATTAAGGAATTTGTCACAGGAAAAATATAAATTCTTCTTTTGCGTGGGAGCTTTACCACAGGAAACAAAATTATTTAAGTTTAAAAAGCAACGCACAACATACTGGCTTTTGTGAAACAGGTTTTATTACGTTTTGGTCAAATAGAACTAAATGTCCTGATTTGTGTGTTGACTTATGAAAGTGGAGTGAGCCTGAAAAATGATCTGATGACTGATCTGGAAATGGGGGGGTTTAAGAAGAGCAGTATTTTGAAGTTAGTATTTAGTATGTAGTGACTTATGAATTAGGTGCCAACAACACTTCAGAAAAAATAACAGGTGCTACAATTAGGATGTGGTGAAACATCTCAGGTTAACTGGCAAAAAGTCAGTAACATGATTGATATTAAAAAAAAAAGAAAGAGCATCCTAGAGAAGCTGAGTCTTTCCAAATGGAGGATGGGATGAAGTTCAATAATCTATAAACTGAACTGACTGTGAAATACATGCCCCCACGCACCACTGCATTAAAAACAGACATAACTCTGGAGTGAAAATAACTGCATGGGTTTCTTAAAATCTCTGAAAAATATTGTCAGTGAACACAGTATGTCATTGCATCCACAGATATGTTTTGACATTAGCATACAAAGAAACAACCATTCTGTTGCCTTCTCTGAGCCCTGGCTGCTTTAAAATGGACTGAGGCAAAGTGGACCCCATGTCCTTCAGGCCCACCTGACATATCAGCTCACAGTGTACCACTTTATGCTTTCTATATTTTTGCCTTCTGCACATTTATAGTATTTACAATTGTTAACCTCAACAAGCCAAAAGCCATTGATCCCATTGTTGGATTCCCATCTGGAAGCGTGTTAGTGGAGTGGTTAGTGATGCTGTCTCACTGCTAGGTCTCCCATTTTGAATCAGTCTGCTGGCTGCCTTTCTGTGTTGGGTTTGCATGTTCTCCCTGTGCCTTTGTTGGTTTGCTCTGTCTTTTGTCCATTTGTTATCACACAGTGCATTACATATATCAGTGTAATATTAATTGTTATTTAGTCTTTTGTTGCCTTGGTTGTTATTATTTGATCAGTATGCACTAATGTGTTGTCTACTAAATAAGAAGGCTACATTTCGTTTGGGGTTACTAAAATATTTATTTAATCTTATATACGCTAATATGATATCAATACTTGATGGTGTGGTACGTTCACTAAATACGCAACTGATGGTTTTAATCTTTTGTACTTGTTGGTGAACAACAAAACAAGATGTTTGTTGATAAACCTCCAGAAGCTGACAGTGAACCAACTTTATTACAGGAAGAGTTGACAGTTCATTGTTGTGTTTACATACAGTGAAGCAGATTCAAAAATTGTAAATAGCTGGTATAGCAGGTTGAAATGCTACTTCTTCTTTCCAGCTTTCGGAGCTTTATCCAGTCCTTGGATGTATTTGCGAGGAATTTGATAATGGTCTGAAATTTAAAGAAATATTAGACACTACACATAAATTCTTTACATACAGAAAGAATCCAGTGAAATTTGGGGATTTTTATGGCTTTAAGTTCCAAACCTAGCAGCAAGTTCCCAACTTGATGAATCTGGCTGCCTTGAATCTGGACCAGGACTTTGTCCTTGGCCCCAGGGATGGGCTGTAAGACAGTGCTGGCCTGCGCTCTGTGCTGTAAAGCAGTTGCCACGGCAGCAGGATCCAAACCATACACTTCTAGGTTTTTTATTAGAGTCACCTACAGATAGCAAAAAGTGAAATCAACCAACCAATAACCAAATCAGTCAGGCTGACAATAGAACTGCCGTTACCTTACTCCACATAGATCGATATTGTGGATTCAGTTTATCAATAAATAACAGACATGCCATAGCAGAAATGCTGCAGGTAACTAAGTCTGCATTGGTCGTGAATATATCATTATCTACATAATATTTACATTTCTTGGAAAATGCCCCCTAACTATTCATCTAGCATTATTAAAAATGTTATTTCTCATTTATAACCAAATACCTGTCAATCTGATATCGCTATCAGCTTCAGCTTTGTGTGTTTAGTGCTTGATGCTAAGCTAAGACAATAAACACAGCTTTCCTGTGCATTAGCATTGACACTATGAGCATGTTAGCATGCTAGTTACTTATTGCACAGCACATCTTTGTCTTAATCCACAGAGCAGTGATCATGACTTTGGACTATAACCTGTCCAATATCAGTATTGATGAAAAAATACAAAAATTAAAAAGCACAATCTTCTTTACTATAATTATTGTATCTTAAGTTGTCACCTTCTTATTTGAGCCTCGAGAAGCCACAGAAATGTCTATGGGCTCAATGTGGCCCTTCTTTATAATGGGTGGATGTCCAGGGAACACAACTTGATAGCACTGCTGCATTCCTGCCAACGTCCTGCCAAAAATGAGGTGTACCACGTCAATCATTATTACATTTCAACAATAGACATACTGGGAGAGATGAAAATACTGCTGAATTGTGCCTGATAATCTAGCAGTCTGTGTGTGTGTGTAATGTTTTATATATATATATATATATATATATATATATATATATATATATATATATATATATATATATATATATATATATATATATATATATATATATATATATATATATAAAAAAATGCTAACATAAAATAAAATGCTTCAATTTGCCTTTTGCTGTCATCATGTTTACTTGCCGAGCTATTCACAGCAGTTGTGCAAATTAATCAAGTAAACTGACTTAACTACTGTACTATAATTAGTGTATAAGATCTTCTTTTTTCCTTTCGGCTGTTCCCTTTCAGGGGTCACCACAGCGAATCTTCGGCCTCCATCTAACCCTGTCCTCTGTTCCCTCTTCTCTCACAACAACTAAATTCACGTCCTCTCTCACTACATCCATAAATCTCCTCTTTGCTCTTCCTCTAGACCTCCTGCCTGGCAGCTCCAACCTCAGCATCCTCCTACCGATATATTCACAGTTTCTCCTCTGAACATGTCCAAACCACCTCAATCTGGCCTCTCTGACTTTATCTCCAAAACATCTAACATGAGCTGTCCCTCTGATGTTCTCATTCCTGATCCTGTCCATCCTCGTCACTCCCAAAAAGAACCACAACATCTTAAGCTCTGCTACCTCCAGTTCTTCCTCCTGTCTTTTCTTCAGTGCCATTGTCTCTAAGCTGAACAACATCTCTGGTCTCACCATCGTCTCGAACACCTTTCCTTTCATTCTCGCTGATGCTCTTTTATCACACAACACACCTGACAGTTTTCTCCACCGGTTCCAACCTGCCTGCACTCACCTCTTCACCTCTTTTCCACACTCTCTGTTGCTCTGAACCGTTGACTGTAAGTACCTCAAGTCCTGCACCTTCTTCACCTCTGCTCCCTGTAACCTCACCGTTCCACCTGGGTCCCTCTCATTGACACACGTATTCTGTCTTACTGCGGCTAATCTTATTTCCTCCGTTTTCCAGAGCAGACCTCCATCTCTCTAGATTTTCCTCCACCTGCTCCGTGCTCTCACTACAGATCACAATGTCATCTGCAAACATCATAGTCCATGGAGATTCCTGTGTAACCTCATCTGTCAGCCTGTCCATCACCAGAGCAAACAAGAAGGGGCTGGATGCAGACCCACCTCCACCTTCAACTCCTCTGTCACACCTACAGCACACCTCACCACGGTCTTACAGCTCTCATACATGTCCTGCACCACTCTAGCATACTCTGCCACTCCACACTTCCTCATACAATAACACAGCTCCTCTCTCTGCACCCTGTCATACGCTTTCTCTAAATCTACAAAGACACAATGCAACTCCCTCTGACCTTCTCTGTACTTCTCCATCAGCATCCCGAAAGCAAATACTGCATCTGTTGGACTGTTTCTAGGCATAAAACCATATTGCTGCTCACAAATGTTCACCTCTGTCCTTGGCCTAGCTTCCACTACTCTTTCACACAACTTCATTGTTTGGCTCATCAGCCTCAACAACCTGTATAAATCCACCTTTCCCTCTTTAGTGTCCAACCTAGCATAAAAGTTCTCATATGCTCTTTGTTTGGCCTTTGCCACCTCTACTTTCACCTTATGCTGCATCTCCCTGTACTCCCGTCTACCGTCTTCAGTCCTCTCAGTGTCCCACTTCTTTTTAGCTAACCTCTTTCTATGTATACACTCCTGAACTTCCTCGTTCCACCACTAAGTCTCCTTGTCCACTTTCCTCTTTCCAGATGACACACCGAGTACCCTCCTACCCTTCTCCCTGATCACATTAGTTGTAGGGGTCCAGTCATCTGGAAGCACCTCCTGACCATCCAGAGCCTGTCTCAGCTACTCCATGAAAACTACACAACATTCTTCCATTTTCCACTTCCACCACTTCGTCCTCTGCTCTGCCTGTGTCCTCTTCATCTTCCTCACCACCAGTGTAATTTTATTCAACTTTCAACTTCAGACTTATCAACCTACACTTTTGATTTCCTCTTCTCTCTCTGCCTACAAACATGCCTTCCTCCTCTCCTTCTTTGACCAACAGTAGTCCAGTTTCAACCGGCACCCTGTAGGTCAACATCAACGGTGGCGGTCGTTGTTAACCCGAGCCCTGACCGATCCAGTAAGGAAGTCAGATCATGTGTGGAAGTCATGATTCACATGTTTATTTTGGCATGTGTTTTACATTGCATGTCTTTCCTGACACAACCCTCTGCATTTATCCAGACTTGGGACTGGCACAAGAAGACACTGGCTTGTGCCCCCTTGTGGTTGCATTATAATTAGTGTATAAGATATTGTATCTTAAGTTGTCACCTTCTAATTGGAACCTTGAGAAGCCAATTATAATTACTAGATTCAAAACACGTAATCAAAAAAGAGAATCATGTCTTGAAATAAGCTAAGCTTATAATCACATTATTGCATTGATAATTATAAAAATGTCATATTCGCTGATGCAAAAGGAGCCATTGAGTATAATGTGTACTTTTACTATTGGTACTAACGCTAATTGAATTTGATGGCAGAAACACATCTCAAAAACGTTGGAAGAGGGTGATGTTTACCATTGTGTAGCAACCCCTGTTCTTTTAACAACTATCTGTAAACATTTGGGAAGTGAGGAGACTAGTTGCTGGAGTTTTAGGAAAGTAATGTCCCCTTTCTTGTCTGATGCAGGATTCTAGCTGCTTAACAGTCCTGGGCTTTTGTTCCTTGATTTTTCGTTTTATGACGAGCCAAATGTTTTCTGTTGGTTAAAGTTCAAATTTTAATTCACCTGACCACAGAACAGTTTTCTGTTTTGCATCAGACCACTTTATACGAGCTTTGGCCCAGACAACATGGCTGCCTTTCTGGATCATGTTCACATATGGCTTCTATTTTACATAATACAGCTTTAACTTGCATTTGTGGACTGTACAGCAAACTGTGTTGACAGGGAGTTATTTCTGGAAGTGTTCTTGGGCCCATGCAGTGATGTCAAGTAGAGAACCATGCCAGTTTTTAATGCAGTGCTGCCTGAGGGTCCAATTACGCCCATCCAGTTTTGACCTTCTTTCTTGTCCCTTGTGTACAGAGATTTCTCCTGATTCACTGAATCTTTTGATGATAGTATGTACTGCAGATGGAGGTATCGTCGCAATTTTATGGTGAGGAGCATTTTTCGGAAATTGTTGCACAATTTTTAGACACAGTTTGTAACAGATTGGTGAACCTCTGCTCACATTTGAGAGGCTCTGCCTCTCTAAAATGATCCTTATACCCAGTCATGTTACTGACCTGTTGTCAATTAACCTAATTAGTTGTTAAATGCTCCTGTATTTTTTTTAGGCAATTACTTTTCCAGCCTTTTGTTCCCCCTGTTCCAACTTTTTTGAGATGTGTTGTTGCCATCAAATTCAGAATGTCTCAGTTTCAACATCTGATTTGTTGTTTTATAGTTTTATGGCATACTAACAACATCTCTTTTTTGGAATTGGGGTTGTGTGTTTGTGTATGTGTTTGTGTGTTAGCATTCAAATCTACTGTATTTATTAATGTGTCTCAACACCATCGATTTATGCCACAAGATCTGAAGAAGTACTCAAATAATTTACAGAACTTAAGAGTAGCAATACCACAATGTACTCTGCTACAAATAAAAGTCTAGATTAAAAAAATGTATATATGTATATATCTATATAGATATATCTATCAATCGATCGAGATATATATATATATATATATATATATATATATATATATATAGGTAGATAGATAGATAGATAGATAGATCTATATATATATCTATATACCTATATATATAAATAAACAGAGAGAGAAATACAGATATAGAACTTTTATAAAAAGCGCTTTACAATGTTGCTTCTCATTTATCCATTCACACACCAATGGTGGTAGCTGCTCAGCAAGGTGCACACATGACTTGCCCCAGGACACTTCAATACATAGCCAGGAGGGACTGGGAATCAAACCACTGACCCTGTGCTCCGTGGATGACTGCCTTACAGCACCCATCAATTATATTGCAAAACACATTTTTACCTGCTAAAGAGGTCATCCCACTTGAGAAACTCTATCTCCTGGTACTCTGATTTCTCCAGCAAGCAGTCACAGAGTGTTGGATTTATGGTAACATAACTGTCAGAGAGGAACAAAAAAAAAGTTGAAGTTACTTGTACTAAAGAAAAGACGTGTACAGCCAATAGATGCCATTCATTATACAGCTATGTCAATTATTGTTGACAGCTCCATGTCAACCCAATTTTATTAAGTTTCTTTATCACTGGTGTTCTAAAACGAAACATTGGATGTGTCTTCAGTTTTAAAGTCTAGTTTAAGTATTTAAGTCAATTATAAAAACAACATCAAACAGCCTGGGGTCAGCTGTATATTTGTTCCGTGCCCATTAAGGCACCCTTTTTACCACATCTGAGCTGTCTGGCATGAAGCTTTGTGATGACATCCACATGGATCATATGAACACAAAACAAAACTTCTACATTTAAAATGTTTTCCCTCTGTCTGTGGTGGAAAAATAACCAGCCGTATGAAATGAACTGGTAAGACTGCAATTATTAGCAAAATGCAATAATGGATTATGCTGATCCATCAAATGGACAGACTTATATTCTCTTGCCTTAATATAAGTATGCATGCACCCACACTTCATCCAGTCCTGTGTTCCAGTGTAAGCTTCCTTGAGGCATTGCCCAAGACTCATCAATAGCCAAATGGCTAACTCTACATGAGGCTCTCTGTGATCTTTGATCGTGACACTGGTGACAAGGGGAGAGTGCACTATGAAAATGTCATTGATGATGAATTAATAGTGTCTGAAGTGATAATGAGAAGGACCCTGCTGAACCTGTGATCTGCCTTTCAAAGAATGGGAATTGGGCCTAGTCTTCATGCCCATCAGAGAAAAAGTGGAGCCTGTCAGCCGTGAATGTGGTCAGGATGACCTCAGCTCAATAAAGCATTTCACATTCAGGACTGATGACATCAAATCCTTTGAACTGTCCCTGAGGCTCCCAGTTGAGACTATAGCCATAAGTATGGCAAATGTTTAGGGGGGTGCTCAAAAGGAACTGTAAGGAGGTAGACCAGACACACATAAAAGTATACACAGATCTGTTGATTCTTCTTGGTCTTTAACACACCAATTTCCTCTTAAAGAATTTACTTACTTTTTATTATTTTCGTAAACCAGTTCATTCTTCTTTACGTACTCTGTAACAATACTTCGCACTTCAGCAGACTGCAGGATTGCACCTTTCCTGTAGAGACACCAAATCACAATGTGCACTACTTCCTATATACAATCCCTATAAGCAACACATCAAAATGTAACAAATATCATTGCAAATGTTGATGACCAATAAGAGTGCGTGCACGCACATACACACAAAATAGTGCCTCTATTATATCCAGAGAAGTACAGTAAATGATATCAAAAGAGTGATTGAGGACAGAGTCTAAGATAAAGAATTGTGTGACTTGTGTCATGGGAATACAGCCTTATTCACCTCACAGGATGGTCAGAGGTCTAGGTCAGCTACATCACAGCCCTCCTGGAGCTGGTAGGGATTCTGTGTCTCATTAAAGTAAACATGAAACCCATGGATGCTTGCACACACATACGTTTCAACTCTCTCTGCTATGTCCCCCTGCTGTCTAAAGGGAAACACACACACACACACACACACGTTTGTGTTTCCATCGTTGTGAGGACACTCACTGACATAATGCCTAATGCCTTCCTCTCTTACCACTAACCTCATCCATCACCATCAAAACATCTAATCATAACCCTTAACATAGTGCTTAACACTAACCTCAATGTAAGTCTTACTCACCAAACAACGCTTAGAAGTATGGTATATGAAGGTATATCACTAAAACTGGTCCTCACAAAACACACACACACACACACCTTCTGTTTGCATCCAGAAAGAGAGGCTCCAGCCGAGCAGACACAGAGTACAGGGTTGTGATCTCAGGAGGATGGTACAAGCTTTCTCCTTCACCTCCATCCTGTGCTGGAGTTGCTTCAACATCTGTCTCCTTAGGAACATTAAAGGAACGCAGCCTATATAGTATTAAAAACAAGTAACACAAAAGAAAAGCACAGGTTCAGACAATTGAAATAGGGGCAGCTTGTCAGTTTTAAGCTAAACCAAGAATTTATTTAAGTTGAGGCAGGGCTTGACTTACACTGGATTTTTCCAGTCCACCTGTACAATGCTCTCCACACCTTTGGTCAGTTCTTTTATTTGCACAAGGTTATGCTGCTGCTGCATGGCCTGTAGAAACTTGGACAGCTGTTGGAGAACACAGTGAATACAGTAGCTGCATCTGTGGGAAGTCAAGTTTCCATGTGCACAATGTAACATCTGACGTACCTTTTTATAGCTGGATTTCTTGATATCAAGTTGCTTTCCACTAGGGCTGAAAAACAGAAGATATTTTCACTTCTTAAATTAACCACCTCTAAGAATCTCTTAAAAAGATGAACTGTACTTTACCAGCAGGAGAATATGTGGTTGCGGAGAAATGTACTCGTCAGCAGAGGGAGCTCTGACTTCTTCACCTTGCTTTTAAGTGCGTGCAGAAAACACTGCAACAGCAGGGCGTCCATTGTCGCTGTGAGATCAGAGTAGGATCTGGGTCACATCCTTTTCTGTCTCAATATGCTCCATTTTGCCACATAAGTCTTATTCTCCAGTTGGGTCAACAAAAGACATTCATATGGACACAAAAATAACCCAGCAATTCCCAAAGCTAGCCCTGCAACCACTTAGAGGTGAAAGTCTCCATCTGATTTGAACGCAGGATAAAGTACTTAAGAAGCTGTGGCTTAAGTCTTATTAAAGACAGATTCAACACAACTGTGGTAGTAAGTACTTCAAAGTAAAATCTACAACTTCAAATAATTTTCAAATGGCATTTCAACAAACACGATGTCATTAAATCAGATACCTTGTGAGGTTCTCTGTTCTTCCTTCTCCTCTTCCTCGTTGACTTTTTCACCTTTGTTTTCCTCTTCCTCAGCCAGGCTCAGTTCCTCAATACAGGCAACATCTGCGACTGTTTCATTGGTACTCTGTTCTTCCTCCACACACCTCTTAACTTCTTCCTTTTCTACTATGTCTTCAGCCTCACATTCTTCACTATTCACCACTTGCACTTCACTCTCGGTGTAGGGTAAAGAAGGAAGACCTGACTTGTCTCCAAATGCCCTAAAAAGAAGTTAAAAAACAAAAACAAATGTGCAAGATTTGATTGACTATGGGCCTGTAAAATTGGGTTTCCAGAACTCATTAAACATACAGATACAACTTCATTTTTCTTAAACACTGTGACCTTAACATTAAAGGGAAACTTTGGTATTTTGACAAATACAGTTGTGTCATTAGGTATAAAAATACCTTCACTTTGTGCACACTTTACTGGGTTGTAGATTTACTTAAAATTTACATTTTTAAGTATAAATCTATAGTTAATCCACAATAACAAAGTGAAAACATGTTTTAGATTTTTCTTTTGGAATTTGGTCTGGAAAAATATTATGATTCTTAATTTTAAACTTTGTATAATCCACTTGCGTGCACAGCAGCAAATTTTGAGTCAGCTTTGAGTCTTATTGGTTAAGTCTCTTCAAACACTGCCGTGCTGAAAGATAAATTGTCTGCCCAGGCTCGGGTTGCATGCATTCACAGGATCTCACTCCTTTTTTTAAAGCCTTCAGCATTCCCTCAACTGACCATCTCTCTGGTTGTGTCCAAAATCACCACTTTATTGTTTCTTTATTTGATTGTTTTTTTGGCTTTGTGCAGCGCATTCCTTTATTTGGTTGTGTGTGTGTTTGCAGTGCAGTTCTTGATGATACGCCTGTATTGTCAAATCGATTAAGTTCTTTTTTTTAATTTGTGTTTTGTCTATTCGCATGTGTTTTTTTCAAATTAGAGTAACTCAAACTCTAAGAGGCATTGTACAATTCACCTGTGTTTGCATCTATGTGATATAGACTTTTAGATCTTATCAAATTTAATTTTAACATAGAAGAAGAAGACAGAATTTACTTACCAGAGGTTATCCATGTATGTGTGGAGAACACAAATTCCTCTTCCCTTCATGCCCAATCTTTGCATCTCTGCACTGGACACTGCAGCTGTGCCAACTGCAACAGGAGCTCTAAATCAATGAGGGGAACAGTTAAAAACTTCACAACTGAGTAGAAGTCATTCAAAACCTTTTACTACTATGACATACCTATTGTTTACTAATGTAACAGCACAGCATTCGCCTTGTTTCACATCTAGAAGACCACTTGAAGGCACCACCACGCCTGGCAGCATGAGATCTTCAGAGAAATACAGTGTTTTTTTCTGAATAATAATTTAATCTACACTATTAAACATTAGTTGAGGAATAGACTGTAGAATAAGGTGGGTACCTGCTCCTCCAATCAACTTCTGAAGCACAGGGGGCCATGTCCTGAGGGCTGAAAGGAGAGCAGGATAGCGCCACAGAACATACACTGTAAGAAAATGACAATGCACAATTAAAATTAGAGATATAGTATTTTGTTTACACCGCCATTTTGATGTAAATTTATTATATACCTACCTGTAGGGTAAAGTTGTTTCTCCACTTCAAAGAACAGTGGGTTTTTGTGAAGAACATAAAGTGTCACTGCATCTCCTTTGTGTGTATAAATCTTAACTATATTTAATTCCTCTTTGTTTGGGAACAGCTCAGACAGCTCATCAGCCGAAAGTGCAGGAAAGGCTGCAGATATGTTAGCTTTGAGCTTTCTCCTAAAAGCAAAAATGAAAAGTCTAATTAATTGGGTATGTCACAGTGGCAATAACTGCCTTTGCATGTATATCTTCCAATGCTTACAAATGCAATATTTTCGACTCTTTTCATAAAAAAAGAAAATCTGCATTGTTTTCTTTGTGACTTCTGTTGTTTCCACACAACCCAATTATGCTGTGACCCATGATGTCCATAGATTAGCAGCTTACATGCAGGCAGGTAACTGCTTTAAAATGCTGAAATTACAGTACTCTGTACTATTAAACTGTAACATTTACAGTAAGGTTTTTACAGTACAGTAAGAAACTGGAATTATAAATATTTGTAATAAAAAGACAGGATGATTATTCATTATTGAAATAATTCTAAATGTATGTTCTATTATTGTTCTAGCTGTACAGTGAAATGAAATATTCTGGCATTTACTTAGGAAAATATCCCTGATGTTGGGTTTGTAACGTTTATCCTGAAAGAATAGAAATGTTTAATTAGAGCATGAATAAGAAGCTCCAAGAAAGTATTACAATTACAAACAAAAAAATTGATTAACTAACAGCTGAGTGAGCAGAGTAAGTTTTCTTTTCAAGTGCTGAAAGCTTTTGGTAAATACAACTAACTAATCCGTATTGAATGTTTAAAGTAAGAACTTTGCGGTCGTAACAGTGAACCAGTTTGACTATAGTCCGGCAATGTCAGGTGAGGTCTAATATCTGGGCAGCTTTTAAACGTTTATAGCGAAACTTCTGGGAGGTTTTAACACAACAACCCCGTGATATAATCTATATGAGAGAATTACATGTCTACATGTGAAAGTGTGGATTGAGCTGTCAGCAGCCCTGACTCACCTGTCGGATCCTTTTATTACAGTATTGGATTTGACACGAAACGGTTTAGCAAACATCTTCCCAGTAAATACACAACTACTGCGATTACTTGTGTTTTCGAACTAGAACTGCAAAGAAACACTAAAACACGCTACTGCCTAAAGCTATTTCTCGTTCACCGACTTTGTCCGACACATATTTATTTCCGACGAGAAACTGCACAGTGGCATCGCAATTTAACGTAAGTTCCGCAGGAAGAATAAAATATGCTTTCTACTCCTCTACAGTTAATATACACGGGAAATAGTGTTTTTTTAACCACCACCTTAACTTGACATTTTTAGTCACTCATTACTTAAATCAATTACATTTTTAGAACATTATTAGCAACTGTTTCTATAACCTATAACAGCAAACATTTCCATTGTACAAGTTCCCAACAGCTTTTTATTTCAATTATTTCACTAGGTTAGTTGGTTTGCTTGAACAAAACAAGCACATAATCTATTGACAAATCAAATAGAAGACAATTAGAGTTTAATTCATCAATAGGTTTACTCTCCTGGTTATTTCTGATGATCAAGTATTACTGTATATATACTGTGATAATTCAAATTTTTACAAAGACTCTATCTGATCTGTTTCATTCTTAACCATGTTTTGAACCTACCTTCAGCTTTGGTATCGAAGCAATGAAGAGCTACTTGGTGTTAAAATCAGACTGATGAATGGAAGTGAAATGTGTTTGAAGGCTGTTCTTCCACTAGCCTCCTGGCTTCCATCTCTTTTTGGAGAGTAGTGGCCTCCCCTGCTTCATGGGGTTTCCTTTTTAGGTCTTTTATTAAAAAAAGAGAGAGGTTTAGGTTAAGATGTTGAAGTTTTATTATGATGCAAAAATTTAGAAAAATTGTTCTCAATCCTTAAAATTGACGGTCTAGGTTGTGTGTGCAAGTGCATTCGTATTGTGGAAGTGCAAATCTTGAGTCTGAGGTGGCAGTGGGGGTCCCCCCTTGCTGTGTTCTTTGTCAGATACCAGCATGCTCCTGTCTGACCATTGGAGAAGTAAATGTGTCACGTTTTGTATTATTTGCTGGCTTTAACATATTGTTTCAACATGGAAGCTGCACTATTTATTTATTCAATGAGCGTTAATCCAATTTCTGTAATTTTATTTATTACGTAGTAAATGCATTCTGTTAAGAATCACCGGTAGTGGTTGCTTTCCTGGACTCCCAGATGCTTGTTAAGGACTTGAGAAAGAGCTACAGTATCTAACTATCCTGACCAGGGATGGGTTTGTATCACCCTCTAGTATGATATGAGCTGATTGACTAGTCCAAACAGTAGCTGTAAGAAGACCAGAAATGCATCTGATCACATTAATGTGTTACCATATGTCAAATGAGCAACAGCAGCCTGGTCGGAACTCTGCTCCTTTCCAACATTTTTATTTTTTTTTTGTGAAACCTCTAAATAGTCCATTTCAAATGAAAAGGAATATAATCACAGATGATTAGTTTAGTTTATTGAAGAGAAATTACAACTAAAGAATGGAACAATAGGGCATGTAGCAAAAAGTTAAAAGTTATTGTGTAGCTCTTTCCCCTGGCATTTAAATGAAAACCAACGGCCTCAAAAGATCAAACAATAGGACATTTGTGATCAAATTATATTATGCACACATTTGAGCTTCTTTAATAGTTACATTAATAGTTTGGAGTCCAAGATGACACCTATTGTTTTTTAATTCAGCCACTTCAATTTTCTTTTGGTCATTATTGATTTGAATTGTATTCAGCCGCTTTTCTTTAATAAAAAACACGCTGAAAATGTAAACTTAAATACTTATCATGCAACCACTGGGAACATTCACCAGCCTCCTAGTTTACAACTCTGTCCTGCAGTATCTTGTTTCAGTCACTTCTTACTGTACCTATATTTATGTGGTTAGAGAAAGATTTTCTTAAAAACCTTTGAAACTTGTTTTTCATGTTCAGTCTGCAGAAAACAGGATCCAGGTCCTTTGTGCCTTGAGTTTCTCTGTTTTTTGTCTCATTGTCAGAACCAGACCAGGCAGAACTGAGAATAAAAATTAACAGATGCTGATTCCTTATCTTTGATTTTTTTTTAAATCTGCTCCTCATACACTGTTTCCTATTTTCTTTCCGCAGAACAGTTTGCATCTTGCTTCTCTGTCTGGGTTTCAGACAGAAGGAAAAGATAAATGAATTGGTTATCACACAATATTCATCTGGGGTCAATTAGTGGGTCCTAAGGCATATGTGATGCATGTCCAACCACAGGGTGCTTGTTCTTCTTGGTACAGTTGGAGTGACAGAGCTGAGAGCTCAAGAGGTGGAAATCAATGGCACCAGATGTAAGTTATAGATCATTTTCCTCAAAACGTGTCAAACACAACTGATCCCTCTTGAAGGTGTAATTTCTCATTCAGAGTTTGTAAATCACACTTTGCCCAGCAGCTGCCCTCTTTGTGTGTCTGTTTTGAAAGGGGAGAGTTGACTTTTCCATTCAAATGCTGTCAGCAAGAAAGAGAGAGGGAAACATGCCTGTCATGTGAGAGATCTGGGATGACTGAGAATATTTCTGGAGCATTACAGCAGGGCATGGAGTATGCAGATAAAGCACTGGGATTTGGCCATGAATGTGTTTTTGTGTTTGCATTTGCAAGGCATGATTTTTGCTATTTTTGGTTAAAATTGTAGGAGGTGTGTAAAGCTATATGGGACTTACATTAACAAAAACATTAATGTAGATTTGAACTTTACCTTTACTGCTAAAATGCCTTGCGCTCTCTTTGAAGACCAATGGCATTGTCAGTACTGACTTATTCATTATCTGACTGTGAAAATCAATAAAGCATTTAACTGCTACAGCAGCTTTTCTACATGTGGCACTAAAATCTATTTGCACTTTCTACTTTATTAATTGCTCTGGTGTTGCATTTTTGTGTAGCTGTGTTGTAGATGCTGCAGGATTGTCCAGAGTAATGTCCACACAGTTTAAAAGAAGTAATAGCATTTGTTGACAAATTTTATTTCCTTCCCTGGTCAATGTTCATGTTTATATTTCTCTTTGAAAATGTGGCCTGTGTTAGCTGAACTGTGAGCTGTTAGAGACAGTAATGCAAACCAACTGAGGTGCCCTGTTTCCAGAACACTTCAGGGCAGAAAGTAGTAAAAAGCACCCAGATGCTGCTTTGTCTAGAATATAACAAAGCAGGCATCTACCATGTATTCAGCCAACTCTTACAGTATGTTACAAAAGAACAACAGTACTCAAAGCTACAAATACGACCACTGTGATGTCATAAATGAATAATCTTCACTGTAAACAATAAAGCCAACTGACTGAAAAAGTTTAGTCAAATGTTTTTATAAGTGAAATGTTTCCAGCCTTAGTAGATTTACAGGAAAGAACCAAATAAAATACTTTGTTATTACCGAAGTATTAACAAATAATAATAATTTTTAAAATACATTATGTTAAATCAATTCTTCACGAAATATTAATATTTGCCATTCCAAAAGGGAAGTAGGGTATGACATTTCTATTTGTTTAATTCATGATTAAGTTACAGTGGCCCATATGGACAAAACACAACATTTCACAATGCACAAAAACAAAGGAGAAAACGTTTAAGAAAGCATAACGTTTTACAAAATGCAAAGTCGAAAGCCATGGCAGAGGATCTCAGGAAATAGGAGTTTGCAAACATGAAGGATTTGCAGCAAGAGGTGAAAATAGAGACACAAAGTTTAAAATGAAGTCCATGCAACAGTTACTGTATTGACCATGTCATCAATTCATAGATGAAAGAATTCAGTACAAACGCTGGGTCACAATGAATGTCTCAGTGTCATCAAGTGGCACAAGCATGTTAGTGTTGGAGCACTTTGCAAACAAAAGTTTTATTTTCACCAGATGTTTTCTGTTTCATCCTGTGTGATATTTTGTCTGAATATTTTTTTAATTTTTTGATCGGGGGTGAGACAAAACTAGCAATTTTAAAATATCACCTTGGGTTCTTCTTATCATTTTGTGGCATTAGTCAAAAACTAACTATCAAATAAACTGAACACTTATGAAGAATTATTATTTGCAGTTCTGACTATGATAAAATTGTGTATGACTGAGAACGTGAATGGAGAAATTTGTCCCCTAGTGAAGCAGTGTATCTGACTGCAGTGGTTGTACTAGTTTTTTCAGGTCTATGCCAGTGAAGAATAGGTGAATCCAGGTTGCAGATAGACCACCTTTTTGGTAATGATTAAGCAATTAAAATCAAGTTGGTGAGATGTAGAAATGCTCATATGTACCTTTTGCTACCTTTGGACAGAGCCATGGCCTGTAAACCGAACAGCTTCTAGCAGTAGCCTCATAATTGCAGCCATGATAGTGATACGGTTCGTCTCTTCTAACTCTCCACAGCTGCCCCAATAACATTTTTATTGTCTGTGACACTACATCTCTTCTTTTCATCACCCCTTAGTGCGCTTTGTGGTGTTTGGCATGTGAAACCATGAACATGTTTTTTTTTTGTTTAAATGAATGTTATTGTGCCTTCCTGGAAGTTTAGGCCTCCTGATATCACTGACAGCAGTATATGGTATCAGCAAAAATAACTGAGTCAGCTGGATGATCTCAGTTATATGCATTGTGCCTTTGTATATGTATACAAAAGGTAACACATTTGTATTTTTGTCTTCATTAAGTGGAAAGTCTTGGAGATGTCTTGGAGCTGCACAGAACATTGCACAGGTCAGTCATTTTCTTTACATTATCTCTAAATTTATACAGTATCTTCAGATTTTAAGCGTTACGTTTTTGACACATGCTTTACCTGGTCCACCCATCCATTATCTGTAACCACTTACTGTATTTTGTTCAGGACTAGCAGGGGGCTGGAGCCTATTCCAACTGCAATTGGGCGAGAGGTGGGGTACACCCTGGATAGGCCTCCAGTTTATCTGAGGGCCAACAAAAAGAGACACACACAGACAGACTAACATTCACACTCACATTCACTCCTCCTCGCAATTTAGAGTCACCAGCTAAGCTAACATTCATGTCTTTGAAATACAAACACAACAGGAACATGCAAACTCCTCACAGCAATTCCACCACCATGCTGCCTGCTTTACCTACTGTATATATTTCATTCCTTTTTTGCAGTCATCTGTTTTCATGTGTGATTATCAAAAATGTTTAATATGAAACAGAAATGATGACTTTGCTTCGTTAAATAATTATTTTGACACTGTGGCAGCTCCAGAAATTCTTAGTCCAGAGAAGTCATTACATATATTCTGTGTGAGATTTGATGCTTCTTTCTGATTGAAAGTTAATGACCAAATAGGTGAATTTTTAAAGCATATGCTGTCAAAATCAATGGCTTTTGTTTTGTCTCTTCAGGGGTCACCACAGTGGAACATGTTCCACACGTTGATTTAGCATGTGTTTTTACACCGGATGTCCTTCCTGCCGCATTTCCCTCCCATTTTTTGTCCCGACCCTTGGTGGGGCCACACCTAGTGAGGTGGAATTCGCCCCCTTCCTCATATACCGTAATACATTTATTCTATTTTAGCAACAAAAAGCACAGCAGTAAGACAACAATAGTAAACTTTAAACAGTGATAGATAATGCTGATGCTGATGCTGATGATTTCGTTTTTGATCCAAACAGCTGATCTGCCACTTACTGGGCTAACGAAGATCACAAGGTTTATAAACCAAAACCAGGATTCATCTTAGAAGCTTCAATCTGTTTGTTTTGATCTGCTTGTTTAGAAACATGTATCAATAGTCTCTACTGGAGCAGTCTGTAGGGGTCCCACAAACACTTCTGCACAAGGAACAAGGTATGTGGGAGAAGATTAAAATAGATGCCTGTTCACGTGTGTCACCTTTTTGCTATGTTATTAAATGGTAGGAGTTATGATGGTTGAGTAATGATTTTGTGGCTCCTATTTATTGCCTTTTTATGTATTTGTGCTGTATTTAAAAATATACAGTTATTTATTGTTGACTTGCAAATATTTCATTTTCATTTGTCACAAAGCAATAAATTAATGTATATAATACTTACATGTCATTTCTCATAAAGTTGGGACACTGTGAACATTGCAAATAGAAAGCAAATGCTCTAATTTGCAAGTTACATTTGAGTATAAAATTCCATTCCCTTACATTGAACTGGAAAACTATTTGTTCATCATCAGAAGTAACCTTTGGTGGTGGTGATTTGGTGTTGGGACTACCAAATGCTGTTCATTGGCAGAGCATAGTGAATGGGAGGGACTGTAGACCTGAATGGTCGTTCGGTATTTGAGGTAATCAGGAGCTGTTGAGCTGACCATTCTCTAGACAAGAGTCAGAACTTAGAACCTGATGTGGGCAACTACAGGAAGCCAGTGCAGAGATCTGAAGCATGATGTGACATATGTCCTTTTTGGTTGATTAAACATGAGACGTGCTGCTGCAAGGACAGGAAGAGCTGTTTGTCATCAGCATAGCAATGATAGGAAAACCCATGTAAGTGGATGATAGAATCCAGGGATTTAGTTTAGTTTAGTTAGGGATTTAGATGGAAAAAAGAAGAGGACCTGATTCTGAAAACAGAAGGTCAGTGCTGCTGTCATTGTAGGTCAGAGGAGAAGTGCCGCCTTATCTATGATAATATGAGTGTTCTCAAATGAACAAATCTTGTACTGAGCCATTGGAAAACTGTTCTTGAATTTATTGTTATTCAGTTGCTCGCTTTTGCAATCTAAATTCACCAGGTAGGGTTCCTTTTCTTCTTTTTATCTCTCCATCTCCTTTTAATGTAGGTGACGATACTCATTCTAACCACTGGAGCTGGTAAACTGTCAGGTAAACTGACTGCATATATTACAAGATAGCACCCTATTGTCCCTCAGCAGTAGTTTAAACTAGCAATTGGGCTCATGTACCAAACTAAAGTCTTTTAGTTTGGACACATGCACAAAAATAACCACTCTCACAGCTTCTCATTTTAAACTAATGCAGAAAATACACAAATCTCTTTCAAATCAATATTTTTTTATCATAATCTCTCCCATGTGTAATTTCTTATGAAATTACCTAATTACCTCACCTTATTTCAAAACAATCATTTCAACTTTACCTTGTTTTACAGCTCACAACAGCAGAACGGCTTCAGGCTGAACATGTCTTGTGTGTTGTCACATAAATGTGACTATATGGGTTTTTTAGGCTGCACTTGGATCTATGAATAATTGACGCCCACACAGAATGTTTCAAATTAAACATAATGCTCTAATTATGAGACAGTATTTTCAGGTTTTGCATCCTGTTTCAATTCTGATTTTTCAAAGACACACACACCCACACCCCCATAGACACACAATCTGGTTTCCATAACTTCAGGGAACATTACACACTGTCTTCCATTCATTTCCTGGAAACTTACCCTAACCTACCAACCTACCAAACTCTTAAACCAAGTGATCACAGCGAAACGCAATGATTTTTTCCTGTGTCTCCACAGTATAGTCAGTGTAGTCAGGACTAAGTCCCTATAATGTTAATAATACAGTACTTCTGACGCGCTCGCGCGGACACACACATGTTCTCACCAGGACACAGAAAACAAAGCTGTCTTGCCAGATATAAAATATTAAAGTTTGTTGTGTGAAGTAGATTATATGGAGATTTGGACAGTGTTTGATCATAAGTCAATGATAAACACAGCGTCAAAGTTGTTTTGATGAAAACTTTTAGATTACTAACACTAACTGCTACTTTGCATAAATTTGCGCAGAGGGATTTCAATTTTAAATTAATGTTTACACCACAGTTACAACACAATGATGGCCATAACTTCATAAACAGAGGAAATTGCAACATCACGCCAAATTACTGTGACATATTTGGTTTTAGTTTTGGGCAGTTTTTGGGCCAAGAATGTTGTCCTGTGACTACAAATCTGCCAAGCACTGTGTGTAAACGAGTCCCATCTGTGTATCCTCAGGTTTCCTTTCTTCTTAAATGAGATTTAATTTGGGGTTGTTTAAGTTCTATTACTCGCTATATGACTTATTTTTTAAACACATTCAAATTACTTCCTCAAAGTGGTTGGGATAGAGATTGGAGGGAAAAAAAGCCTAATCTCTGTAACTCTGCCTCCAATTTTCCTGCTCCAGCGGAAGACGTATATGGCGAGAGGCATTCTGAAGATAATTTCCAGGAGGATAATGATGCTCTTCTGTCTGCTGGCGCCAGCTCAAACATATGTTAACTTTCTCCTCAGCTGTGAAACTATAATTCACAAAAGTAGTGAATGCCAAAGGCATGCAGGAGGTAAAAAAGAAATAATGCTTAAGCTGAATACTTGTGGACAAATAATTGGTTTGTTATACGTTGTACGTGTCAAAACATACAGTAAATACAGTATGTTGATTATACCATACCAGCATGTCATATAGTTTGATTTTGAACTCTAAAAAGTTGCATAGTTTTAGATGGGAATTAACACGCCAGTAATTACAGCGTCTATTCTGGTTTGTTAAATTTTCAATACCATAACCCCTAACCCTCTCCAGACCCTCCACTCCATGAAAGTAAACAGCAGGGCAGACCTGGAGTGGCTGTGCTAATGATAAGGAATGACACACTAAGGAAAAACAGGTTGTTAAAAAGCAGATGTCTATCCTGTTTTACAGATGGGATTGATGTTGACATGGCTGGAGGTGATAGTGTAGGTTCTACATGCAAGTGGAAAAATGTATGTGCTCTAATGAGACTGGTTGGCTGAGGCTGTGGCTGCAGCTTTGGAGAGAGGGGGGGTACTTACTCTATACCAACAACGTATTCCACTCAGTCTAAGAAAGATACAGGCTACATGAGCAAGGAAGGTTGTCATCAGGGAACTGGTAGGTACACTATAGCGGAGTGGAGTAGAGAGGGAAGCTCAGTCTCAGTCTTAATAGCAAACTATTTAATGTGATGAAAGATTACAGATTTGGTTTCATGTGGCAACAAAAAGTCTTCATTTTTACATGATTTTTTTTTCAATTGATTTTTCATCAGTGACCATGTGGACAGTGGGTCTTCTCCTCATAATGGGAACAGTGGATCTGAGCTTCAGTCAGCATCACAGCCAATTCCAGTGGCTGTCCCATTTGCGAGGGCGCAGGCGGCACGCCGGCTGGCAGGCTGAGGCTGACGACTGTCCCCTAGAGTGTGACTGCCCCTCAACCTACCCCACAGCTATGTACTGTCACAACCGCAACCTTCAGCATGTTCCCTACGTGCCTTCACATATTAAGTACGTCTACCTGCAGCGCAATCAGATCACAAGCATCCAGGATGGAGTGTTTGACAATGCTACTAACTTGGTCTGGGTTGTTTTGTTTGACAACAAGCTCCACTCCGACAAGATTGGCAAGAACGTCTTCACCAAGCTTAAGAACCTGGAGCGACTTTTCTTGGATCACAATGATCTTAGTCTCGTGCCTCCCAACTTGCCCAAATCCATAACAGACATGCGACTTTGTCACAACAAGATCTCAAAAATCCTGCCTAACTCGTTTGAAGGGATGGTCAACCTCACTACCCTTAATCTTCAAGCGAATGACATAGAGGATGTTGGAAGTGTGTTCAAGGGACTGAAGTCTCTGACCATGCTGGATATAAGAAATAACAAGATGAACAAAATCCCTAACAACCTCCCTGAGAGGCTGCAGCAGCTCTACTTGGAGTTTAACAATATAGAGAGTGTACCGGCTGGCTTTTTGACCATGTATCCTCAACTGCAGTTCATCCGGTTGGCTCACAACAAGCTGACTGATAAAGGACTTCCAGCCGGTGTCTTCAATGCCAGCACGCTAGTTGAGCTTGACCTATCCTTCAATAAACTGGAGAAGATCCCCGTTGTCAGTAGCAACTTGGAAAACCTTTATTTGCAAGCCAATAAGATCAAAGGTATGGATGCTTTAATGTTAACAGGTTTAATGTCGTGTTAAAGTAGCTGAAATCCAAAATATGTTAAAAGATTTTAGGTCCTAGTGGAAATGCATAATTCCGCTAATAACTGCAATGTGATGGTGACATATTTTAGTCTTATTATACAGCAGATGATAATGCGATTCGCAGCTCAGTTATGTGCCAGGATGCATGGCAGGAGCAGGAAAATCACAAAAGTAAGGTGAACACAAGTTATGTGTACAGCGGAATGTCATCTTCATTGACTAATACTGGTACATGATTACAAATCAGCGAGAAGCTTGGACACCCTATGTGTGTAATAGTCTTTTTCTAATCAAAAAATAAACATTTTTTAATTAAGAAATGACTGTAATTCAGTTTTAAGGCTTTGATTTAAGTCATTACCATAATTGCCTGGGAGTGGATTCTGCCATCGTGTTGCTGAAGTAAAGTAATGTCCTGCATGTTGCCTGTTTTCTTTTTCTCTCATCACTTTCTCTAACAGTGTCGTTGTGCGGCATCTAACTCCAAAGTAGCTTTAATAATTGGGCTGGATGACCCAATTGCACACATGCTGCTGCTCTATTTAGTTGGGCAGTTAACTACACAAATTTAACAACTTTTTAATGACACAGGTAGAGGTTATAAGTTTAAACTTTTGACTGCAGAACACAATGTGCATCCTTTGAAAGATCTTTGCACTGAAATAAGCTCAAGAAACCCACCCTTCCGCATTGTAATGCACTCCAGTTGTTTCTGTGATTTCGAACTAAAGTTCAGACATGCACCAGTCCACCTATGCTGTTTCTAGCTGGTTTGTTCCCAAAGCACTATTTAACTGTGTTTGGAATTTAAACATCCTTCAGCTTCAAACCGCATGCAGTACCAATTTGTAAAACTTACAAACTACATATTTTTTCTTTAGTTGATTTTGTTTAAGTTTTGTCCACACCCAACAGTGATGTAATGCTGCCCATTGCATTCAGGGTGTAGGGGCTGAGCATGCAGGAAAGTAAACCATTTCAACTACCAGATGACAGCAAGTGCAGGATTTGTTTGTAACTATGTATTACTAACCCTGAAGTAGGGGGTTTCCAAAGACACTTTCTTCAGGCAAAGCTCAAGCACATATCAAACTTTACAAAATGCTAAAGTTTACAAAAATAATGCAAACTTTTCAAGGACTGTTTATTAATTGATATCATATTGTCAGTCAGAAACGTGGGAACATATTTTTGCCTTTAAACATAAATACACAGTATTTAAAAGTCTCAAGAGTAATACACTGTGTCACTCAGAATTATTAAGATGGTGTTGGTTTGATAGCATGCGTGATGTGAATGCATTATTACAGTGGGTGTTGAAACAAAATGTGGCCTCCCTTCATATTTCTCTCCTCTGCTGTCATTCAGAGTTCTCCCTGAGCAGTTTTTGCAGCACAACTGACATGATGAACTTCTCCAAGCTGAGAATGCTGCGTCTGGATGCCAATAAGATCAGTGCCAAAGACATTCCTGCTGAAGCTGCCTACTGTTTGCGGCGTGTTGCCTTTATTGATGTGTAGTGCTTCCTGATCTCGCCCACTGATATGTTTCCATTCACCCAGGGTGTTGCTGCATCTGTAGCAAATAATTCACAGTCCTGTCTATCCAAAACATGTAGGAAATTTTAAAGAAAGTGTTATGAGGGCTTTATTAATTTTATTCCAAATGATTAAACAGTTCCACCATTAGTCAACAGGAAATACCACAGTTTTATAATCACATATCCAGATGACAGGCATATGGGTGGCAGAGAGTGATTAGAGAATGACCAGATCAACAAAGTAATTACATTATCAGTTACAGAATTCTGGCAAAATAATATTCTTACTAAAAATTAGTTGCAGCTGAACCTTTGAAAAACTGCCATTGTGAATCGTCAGACTCAGTTTGGATCTTTGCCTCCACCATGTGGCATAAGCTGGTAAAACAGCAGGTTGAGCACAGATGATTTTTTTTGTTTGTTTGTTTATTTGTTTCGCTGGGTTACTTGTTCACATATTGTACAACAGTAAATTACCTACTAATTACCTGTTAATACCATTTGACCAATTGTTTATATAACTTATCTGAAACAGAGCTGCAGCCCTGCTTGTTTTCCCACTTTCCCTGCACTTAACACTGCTGATTACTTTTTTAATGTATCAGAGTCTAGATGATAGGGGTTGATTCAAAAGAAACACAGATAATCATACAGTCATTTTATATACTGTGTTAACTGTTGCATACCTTTTTTAGTTAACTTGAAAGATGTGTTGGTATTATATGCATTGTATTGTATATGTCATGTGCTTGGCAAAGAGCTTAAGTCATATTTGGACAGTTTAAACTATTTTCATAGTTTTTAACCTGTGAATTGACATCACTCAGTTTATATTACAGCCATAATTTGTTTGTGAAAAGTTTTGTACATTTTGTTACATTGACAAAAAATATTCTATTTCCATTTTTATCTGTCCACCTAAATGTTGGCAGCGATTCTGTGTAATTATAGCAGCAATAAGTCTTTGAAAGTAAAGGAGGTTGGGAGAGGCAGTTCCTACATATTTATTGTTGTAGACAACTTGCCTTTTCATCTTCCACAGCTGCCTTTAATCCTCTGCAGAAAGGCACTAAATTGAATTATAGAAATACTTTCCTTGTTTTGTAATGGAGTGCCGTCTTGGGATGAAGAATGGATTACTGCCAGTGTAACAGTGGTTTCCACACTGATAAGCAGTAGCCTGTGAAATTAAGTGTGTTATAGATCATGTTTTGTTACAGGCTGTGCGCGGTTCTACAGAATATGTGGGGCAGGGCTGTATTTTTTTATATATATATATATTTTTTGTTCCCCACTCCACTTCCTACATAGATTCTTCAGAAATTAGGTAGAGGCCAACACACATGCACACAATCCCATGTGGGAATCTTTTGACAGGATTTACCACTGTGGTCCTCTCCAAGACACATACAAATGTTTTATTTTGTTAAGTGTTGTTCATTTCTTCTCAGAGTCAGACATTATGCAATGTGTTTTTATAAAACATTAAACTGGGCCATCACTGGGTAAATTTGAGTAAAAGTCATGATTGCAAGGAATACACATGCAATGCCCACCCTCTCTCTCTGCCCCACAGTTATTTATCACTGCCATGTAGTAATGATTATATGTGATGCATGCATGTCAGTAAACTGTAGTAGCTTGTTATTCCCACCAAATTCTGTCACACCCTCTGAAGACATTTAATATCAAAGCTGCAGCAGCGGTTCATGTGCATCTTTTGGGATTGTTTCTCCACCTCTCTGCCAGTAATAACAGTTCAGTGTTTTTGACCAACAAGCCAGTCTCCAGTCTTCGTGTTGAAACTATTCATATTGTTTTGCAATAAAACCTGATATACAAATCTTTGGTCATAACTTTTAGACATGTGGCCCATGTAGTAGACAGCAGTGTGAATTGATAATAAAGGGAACTAAACAGTTTTTAAAGGAGTGGGAAAGCCTGTTTTGTCGAGGACCAAAGCATTTTAAATTGCCCAGTTAAATAGGATGAAGGCTGTAAAGTGGCCAGAATTTTTAAATAAGGGCATTACCTGTTTAGATGTGGTTTCATTGTGCTCTTGAATGCACTGGTACCTGAACAGCTGGGGAGCATTACATTTTGGATTTGGTATTGATAGTTAAGCTTTATTATCAATGCAGCGATTGAATAGCATTAAACTAATAAATAACTTGTGAAAATGTTTGGCAAACAACAATTTAAACAGTTGGTTAAGTGGTAGCAAATAGAATCACATTATTCGACATACATAACGTGTAAAAATAAAACTTTTTTTTAGTAAACTTGAAATGATATCTGCAATAGATAATTCATAAACACAATATACATAGCATATTTTTCCAAAAAAGTTTCATCTTTGCTCTCAGTCAAAGCGAAGCTTCTGATTAAATAAGTGAGCTTGATACAATACACAGACACACACACACTCGCGCACACACACACACACACATACACACGATATGAAAACATGTTCATGACAGATAGGATGTACAGATTCACAAGTGCTCTGTCTGCTGCTGCAGTGCTCTTGAGTGCCTGAGGAGTGAAAACAAAGAACTTAAAATTTATAGAATACAAACACACATGTGCACTACAGTCATACTTTACATTAAGGCTGCCACAGGCATTTGCTTCAGACATTTAATCTGTGCCAGCTCCCAGCTGTTCTACCGTTCATAACACTTTGATGTACAGTATGTTTAAAATATACTCACACTATTGTTGGTCCATCTCCATATCCTGCAGGTCTCTGATTTAATCCAGATGAGAAACAAATGCATTAAGATGATTTAAATGAACATGGGAACATTTTCTATTTTTGTAGCTCTATTTATTCTTACCTTGTGTTTGTGTATGATCTGTGAGGGTTATGTGTCTTCTGTTTTGGAAAGAAAAAACTTAAAATCAAACCTCCAAAGTGACATAGATGCACAGCTTATTGTCCTAAATTTTGAAGAAACTAAATCTCTTGAAAATAATATACTAGATTTATGATTGATGAAAGACGATGTGCCATTTATTTGTAATTCATTTCAACCCGAGCTGTTTCTCAGCCTGGATTGGCCTTAACTGAGTAAAGTACAAGCTTTTTAAAGCCACCTTTCAGCTTTACACTGAAAAACTGTTTTGCAGTGAAATTATTTTTTAAAATGACTTTAATTTCCTTGGTTACATGATCTTTAAGTTATTTCATCTCATCCCTGTACGTAGAGCAAAGCTGGATCCTGGTTCTCAGCAGGTGGCTGGTAGTTGATAGGCTTTTTGAAGAGCATATTTTCAGTGTTGCTCTTCACAATTTTGACACATTCTTCTCACTGCAGGTAAACTGTGCCGCAGTGATTAGGACTCCCGGACATTTGTAAGAGATGCTTCTGGAAACTGAAATAGGGGTGTGTTTAGCCACTGTGTGGACCGGGATGCAGTTGTAATGTGGGCTTGCTTCCAGTAAAGCTTTGACATAGAGCTTTTGACTCAACCAAAATGTTGCAGATGTACAAAGCTTCCATGTGTCAGTGACACTTTATAGCATTTACACTTTACATCCTGGCCTAGAAATGTGTTGGAGATAGATAATTGACCCTCTTTAACACACATCTCTCTCTTTCTAACCTATCCCCTTGAACTAAGTAAATGTGGGACCTTGACTGTGCAGGGTTTCTTCTTACACAGGCGGGATACTGAAAAACACAATAAACCCCCTGCACTGTATCACACAGTTTATTCAGCTGACAGTCATTAAAACACAATTGTTCATGTGTAAGCACCGTTAAATATGATTTAGTGTGGTGTGGGTGTGAATTAGCTTGTGAAAAAGCAAGTAGGACAACTGACACCAGCTTGCTGATATGGCCATTGTTAAGCAGAATTGTCACAGAAGTACACCAAGTAATATAAGAGGTCCCTTTCCTTATACAGCATCTTTTTGTAGACTTTTGTAGACATGTTGCCAGGTTTGATAGACTTTAGTTCTTAGAGTAGGAAATCATTTACCCAGACACTGTGGTAAAAAGGAGAGAAATAAACTAGTGTGAATAAAGTCATCTATCCCACCGAGCATTTTAATATGAATCAACTAAATAAGTAAATAAACACTGCAGACTTGAACGAACGGTCAGTTCTACATGATTTCTCAACGTGACTGCTTTCAATCGGACAACTCTAAAGGAGGAGAGAACACTTTATGACAGAAAGCAAATATATTTCTCCTACCAACACTTAAATGAGATAACTGCAAAATGTGATGTGATATTTTTAGCGGTGAAACACACAGACTGCTGCTGTCCAACTACAGGCCACTGACATGGTGCATATTCCTTGTTTGTCTGCCTTGTCAGGCTGATAATGTCTGAAATCTGATTTAAGCTGTTACCAGCTTTTAAATAACAAGCTTCTGTTATTACACACAACTGTTTGTGTGACCATATCATTTAATTGGCAGAAAAGCCAGAAATAGCCCCTAAAGTAATGATTATACTGAGAAGAATTATGCCACAATGACTTGAAAGAGCCATTTGTTTGCCATTAACCCACCACTCGTGTGGAGCTCTAATGTGATTGTATGCTGAAGTAAGAATCTTTAACTGGTTCAGTAAGATCCGACCCCTGCCTCTCATGGGATCAAAATAATCCAGCCAATCAACATAACATGTTTATGAAAGGAACAAACAAAATATAACATTTAGACCTTAGCACAACCCGACTAGGTGTAGGTTGCAGGTTCTTGCAGATACTACAATTACACCCCATTATAACGAGCATCAGCAAGACCTTACTTCCTGCAACTGCTTGACCAATGGGCGGGAATCAGAATTATAATTATTCCCTAAGCCTCTAGCCACAGCCCAGCGCACCTATATCTCGGTAAGATGCAGAACACAGATTTCTCTGCAAGGTATAATAAAATGTAACTGTCTAAGAAAATACAAGACACGGACAACTTTGTCTAGCATCAATCCAGACTTTTAGACTCTCGTCACAAAACCATTTTGAGTCTTCCTTATACAATTGCTTTACAACTATCGTTAGCATGTGAGGAACTGCAAAGTATGTGACCATGTTTGATTTTCTGAGAGATAAAGTGTTAATTGAGCATGCCACAGATTATTCGCTATTTTCCTTTTCATCAAACACTGTGCTGTTAGTAAGCCTGTTAATATGTTATTTCTCTAAATATATTACCTGGAATAAATAGTTTGGTCTATTCTGTCCATTTAATAGGACACATAAGCACTGAAACAAGTGTTGTTGAATTTGATCAAATCATGAAATAGGCTTGAGTGTGGAAAAATAAGGATTGTAGTGCCTCTGCAAGTTAAAAACCACAATCGTCTCTCAATCTCAAGCAATAGCTGAAGATGCCAAATAGCTTCCACAGAAGAAAGAGTGTACATGTACTTCTTTGCATTCGCACACTGTGTGCAAATGTACACATGCTGCTGCTTTAAACACTAAGTCCAGCCTCCTTTTTGTTTTGTTATGCTTACCAGTGGGGGAGGCTGGCACTTTGTGAGAGGGAGTGCCCCAGAGAGCAGAACAAGGCTGCCAAGGCCAACCTTATTGCAATATTAATGGAATGCATGGCCAAACTTTATTAGGGTACATGTGATGTAGAAACTAACAAAACAGAAGCTTACGTACCTTTTGTGTGATAAGACAGTAGATGGTAAGCATGAACAGTAGTCCTCCGCAGACCGAGGCGATGATGAAGCCCAGCTTGTATAAGTCTCTGGCTGATCTTCTCTGAGAGGCTGTCATTGACTTCCTACCATAACTCTCTGTAAAAAAGGGCACATGTTGCTTAATTTACCTCCAGACATTTGCATAATACATGACAGAATTCTGCAGAAGATTCCCACCTGTAAAAAGAGGTGTGGGTGAATCTGTATATAGCTCTGTGGTAGAACTGAAGGTTTCAGTGTATTCGTGCTGACATTGCCAGTCGACTGGTGTGTCACTTGTTGTCACCAGCTCCCAGTAAACAGACAGCACTTCTGAAACCCTCTGCAGCGCCTCTAAAGGAGATCCTCTGTAGAGCATCTCAAAACTTTCTGGTTTATCCTGTGGCAGGTTCAGAGAAACACACTTTACATTACACTCACAGAATTGCTAGACATTTGCTCACATCACATATAATATGACCAAACATTTTCATGTTTTATGTTACGCTAAATAGACTGCCAGAGCACACCTCTAAAACAACTCAACCTCACCTCAACCTCTTCGTTAATCTGTGGCACACACTTCTGGGAATATATGTTAAGGATGAGCGCTCTCAGGGATTGAACGTAACCATCATTGACTGAACCCCGACCATATTTAAAGTGAGTGGCGAGGAGTTCCAGAATCCAGGGTAAAGCAGCTTTTACAAAGCAACATTTGCTCTGTGGGATATCAGAGAACAAGGTCATTAAAAAGTTAACAACAACAACAACAACAACAACAACAACAACAACAATAATAATAATAATAATAATAGAATTTGCTTCAAAGGTTTTGCAAGGAACCCGTACAACAAATGCTACCTTACCAAAGTTCTCCGTTCTATGAATGTGTAAGTAATTGAACACCCACTTCTCAACTGGTTATCCATCTGCAGAGACAACAACAAAGAGATTTCAGTGTGGACTGTAGGGTGTGATATCATGTGGTGTAGTCTTGTTTCAGGAGCTGCGTTTCTAATGATGTATCTACACCTACCAGATGCCTAACTGTTAGCAGGTGCTCCCTGGTGATGGAGTGTCTGCATGGACCAGGGACCTCAGCCATGGTCAGAGAGAAGCTCAGGAACATAAGCACACACAGACAGTTTACCTGCAACTGACACAGCTTTACGTCATCTTTGTGTCAACTCTTCACGCCCCCAAAAGTAGTGCTTAGACAAAATTAAAAACATGCAAACTTTACTCAGTAATACATTACTCATGTAGCTTGTACATTCAAAAAAAGCAAAAAGAAGACTCAACCATTGTGGCATCCTGACCTTAACCATTTCAATATGAATGCCACATAACAGTCTCTGATTCAGTGAGCCCTCCCAAACTTTTGATTCTCAAAATGCTTTTTGGTATATTTAACCAACCCAACTTTAAAGCTAATGTAAATGGAATTTCCTGTGGATTTAGACTATAGCAGTAAGCGTCTGACCCATTTTTTCCTTTCTATTTCACACCTAGCAGTACAAAAACTGTCCAGTTACAGTTACAACCCTTTCTTTTTACCCCTGGATATTATGTGTGTGTTAGCTCAACTCGGGTCCTAACCAAGTATCAGGTTTCGGGCAATGTGCATGGCGCCTCTCTTCTGCAACACTGCTAAAGGAACCTAGACTGGTGTTAGATAAGTTCCAGTTATGGTCAAATGGTGCCCTCTACCATCAAAGCATGGCCGGGAGAACAACATGTGAGGACTTTTCCCTAGCTGCTGATGCTTGCTACTAAGACAAATGTAAGGGTAAAATGGGCTCCAGATGGACCAAATCCTTCTATTCAGAATTAAAACATGGTGACAAATGCTTCTCACACTGCGGGCAAAATGTCTGCACTGGGAGGCATTCTTTTATAATCATTTCCTTCACTCACTTGACCTATGAGTTTGATGCAGCTTTTACAACAAAAAAGCAAGACAAGACCAAAGTGTTAAACTGAAAATGTGTATATTTGTTGTGTGTTTGAAGGTATAAGAAAACAAAAAATAATTGTTCAAAGCCACGGGAAGTATGCATTTCATATTTAGCCGTCTGTTTCTTATATATTGTTAAGTTGTAAAGCTTTTTATGTTTACATGTAGGTTTTTGAATTACGTAACTAAACTCTGTTCTTGCAGATTATGTGTCATGATTTACAGTGAACCTAAGTTGTTCAGTCTGTGCATGCAAATTGATTGCCAGGACCCAGAGGAAAAGAAAAAAAATTCCTTGTTCCACTGTGGTTTTTACCATTCATGCAAATAAAACATAATAATCTGAAAAAGGTGGGATTTGAAACAGAGAAGATGAAAAGGTGATTTTTTAAATTAAAACAAGATGCTGTGTATGAACTGAACCTCTATTGTAAAAACTGGGAACCCACTTAATGACCAATGATGGCACATAATCTAATTATTATAATTTAATAAAACTGTTGATGATGCTGGTATGTGGCAAATGCAGGAACACATGATACAAATATCATCTATCACATGATTTCTTCGTCTTGTTCATGACATTTCTATGTATATCAGAAAATAGAACCATCAGGTTAAAACTAACATGCAAACACAATCATGCTTATGCGTTGTTGAGTGTGTAATTATTGGTTTTTTTACAGCAGTAATAATGAAAAAGCTCTCACCTACCTTGACTTTGTTCTGAATAAGGGAAGACACAAGGATGGTCATCTGGTAAATGTTTGACAATGGAAAACACCAGACTCCTCTGTCACACACATTGAAGCAAAGAGATCCTTCTCATATATTCAGTTTCACTCCACCGAAAGGAATTTGCTGTTAAGTAAATTTGACACTTCGTCATGTGGCTCTGTTCTTCAAAGCATTGCTTGATGTGCTCCTCCCGCACAGAGTGAGTTCAAACTAACTGTCTCAGCTGACAGACAGCCCTTTTTAAAGACCTCCCACCTCTCTTATGTTCAACAAAATGCATCGTCTTGGTCTGTGTAGATGCATTATGATAAATGGGGTTTTGGGTTGTAGTTTGACTGGATAATGTGTTTGTTTTATTGACTTGCAAGATCTTTCACATGTACTTGAAAAGTTGAACAACAGCATTTGAAGTGGGTGTCTATAACATCTGTTCTTGTTCTTAAAACTCCACTGAACGTAACTTGCATTAAAAGCACTGTTCCACGTATGAACTCTGAAAAAAGCAGTTTTGACCAGTGGCCATGAATCCAAGGTTTTCTCTGGAAAACAGATCGAGTGGCTCCACCTGAGAGAAACTGAACGCGACAAATAAGATGTTCTCGGCACTCACAGAGAAGATGTACACATCACAGCGGGGGTCTGTAGACGTTGAGGGAAGCAGGCGATACCACATGCTGCATAAAGTCTCCTAAACTATTTTTATAATGCCATGTTTATTAAGGATTATTGGGACAGTGGATGTCTACTACTATTTGTAATACTTCACCTAACCAGAGAGAGAGAGAGAGAGAGAGACATTCTCATTAACCAATTTTTGATGGCAAATTCTTCTCGAAACCGGTCAACAGACTCCAACAGGGAAATAAAATCATTTGGCCTGGGATCTATTAACACAGGAAGTGGCTTTGTAAACTTTGAATTGTGAACACATTCCTAAACCTAATGTAAGCTCCTAAATCTGTGTCTGACTCATTTATTGCTGTTGTACTGTGAAGTGTACCGCGCTCGCGTTACCTTTTGGTGCGCTAGAGAAATATTTTAAAAACTAGTAGCTCATGTCACAGCCAGGGGTGATGCAAATATCAGATTTGAACACTCTGATATTGAGTAGGATCTTTGAGGTTAAAGGAACAATGGAGAAGATTGGGAAGTCAGAAAACATTGCGACATGAGCTACTGTAACACATTTTGTTTTTTTACCACTTAGAATTGTGTAGAGGTGAAGCAAATGATGTCTAGATTTTTTGGAAAGATATTTAACTAGTAGCTGATAAAGGCAACACAAAGAGGCATTTAAATACAACCAATGCCTTTAGTCCTGCTTGGTCACACGTTTCATTTTAAGGTTTATTCAATTCACGAGCAGATTCCAAACACCACCTGCTCTCAAAAAACAAAACCAAATCATGAGACCCAAATATTTTGGCTCATAGTGAAACTCCAAGGGTCAGATAGATCAAAAGTCACAATATATCACAAATCTGTCACAGACTGCTGATGAAAACAAAAATGAAATCTACAAATCTTCTAGAACAAAAACTCCCCCATTTAAAAGAGAAAACTGGCAACAAGTAAAATAAACAACCATAATTATACTGGTTTTCTTGTAATGTCTCAGTAGCTATTTCAGTTGGATGAAACTTTAAAAGGAATCAGAGGAAAATATATTTGTGAGTTTTAAAAGTTGTAGATATTGTGCTCTGGGTCGATTCTGAACCTTATACTGTATATGGTGTGACCTGTTATATAACTCGAGTTGATGGTGAATCATCAGCTTTTTATACACAGTAGAAGCGTCTATGTGCTCCTGTTTTTATGCAAATATTCTTGCTTTTTTTTTTTTAAGATATTTGCTTGTTTGTCGAACTTGTTCAGCCAACAGCCTGTTTAAAAAAAGGCAAAAAGACAGCAAACAGATCATAGCCAAAGAAACTAAATCCTCTATGACACTTTTTTTGCATGGGAAACAAAAAGGATATAATGTGTTAATTTGGGAGCATTAGAGGTGGAGGGTTCATTTTTTTATGTTGAGAACTTTAGACAGAGTAACATTAGCTCCAGCCTCAAACGATGGTAGTGTATGACAGATTAATCTTGAAACTGTAGCTTTACCAACAGAGGACCATTTTAGTAAAGCCTTATTTTTAAAATGAAAGACAAAGTTTAATGGTGGAGTGCTACTGTAAGAGATTACACAACATTCCATGTCTTGAAATGACAATATCTAATGATAATTAGTAAATAATTGTAAATAATACCAAGACCATTTGTTGTGCATGTATTGGGTGTTTTGCAAGTATTTTAAGATTTTAGGATACAATTAAAGAAATATTTGTCATATTATAGATTATGTTTAAAGAACCATCTCTTGGTTTTGGGAAATATGTGAGCGGCTGTTTGGGCAGCTTTCCAGGCTGAATAGTTCTCTTGACTCATACTGAGAAACATGTTTTTGCAATAGTTGAACATATTGTTGCTAAAATGCCAGTAAAGAGATATCCACTCTCACCTCACTGCAGGCTATCAACAGATAAAAATCTAAAGCAGACAATTCATGGATGTAAAAGTAAGGAAGCATGACATCCCCACTGTCACTAGATTGCAGCATGGGAGGAATTTCCGGACCAATTCAGAGAAAAGGAGACAAAAAGATCTGACAAGAGTATCTGATAAATATGTGTCCTTTTATTGTTTTGCTATCTTTGTGTCTTCTTTACCTGCTAACTAAGCAGGAGTAACTGTGTTAATCAAGTCAGTCTAAAAACCACCTCACAGCAACGTGTTCACTCCTAGAAATACTTTGTCTTTCAGAGATTGTTATGATGAACCTTACACTGATTCCCAAAATAGGATTTCAGCACTAAACTAGGGTTTAAAATAACACTTTTATCAGGGATCACAAGCTGAACAAGCTGCTTAAAAACCTAAAAGGGAAGATTTGATAGAAAATATTCGGGAAAATATATCAGGCACTCATCCATACTGTAACTGTTGATTACTAAAGATAAATCCGCAATGTACAGAGGCAACATCAGTTTGAAAAAAGTGAAGGATGGTGTGAAACTGTGCAGGCCATTGTTACATTACATACATTTTTACCTAACTATGAAATGTTTACATGCAGTTATTGATAAACAGTGTCAAATATTTCTGTGACTGCTCTGCTGTGGGTGGTAACATCTGCTCCAGCAATCTGTTTTCAACTTCAGCCTTGACTTCCACATGGCCACGAAATGCCTTTGACAGACTTGGAAAGAAACGGTGCAGTCATTAATGATTTCAGGATTTGATCAAATTGAATCCTAAGTAAACAAGTTTATTCTTGTTAGGTCAGTGCAATACAGAAATGGATTTCTACTGTTGCTGCTATTATAATCCGCAGATTCACAAACATAAATGGATCCGCTGGTAAATAATTATAAATAAAAACATATTCAGAAGGTGCCCAATGCAGCTGGCAGAGAAAGCAGAATTTACAAAAATGTGGAAAATTTTTATAAGACAGAATTATAATCATGAGTTAAAATGCAAACGAAGGGAGGAAAGCAAAAGCAGCAAATAAAAGTGATGAAGAAACAGAGGCATGCCTGATGTTTAATTTCCTGTCAGACTGCTGTAGCAAACCCTATCCGATTACTGCGACGGTCAAATTCTGTGTAGTAGCGGGCAATGAAGTTGGCTCCCAAAATCCAGATGGGACCTGTAGGTGGTGGCAGATCCAAGCCTCTGAAGGTGACAATGCAGACATCCCCTTGGGTGTGTGGTTGCTGTAGACACAAAGACCACTCCGTTTCATAATGATGGGTTGCTGTTACATTGACACAGTAATAGTCCTCCTTTCAAAGTTCTACTTGAGTTACAGCGAAATATGCTTAAAAACTGAAAAGTACTCTTTTTGTTTGTGTTGTGATTTTGTACTAAAAACATGGTTTTTAGGACTTTAGTGGTTGTCTCAGTCAGAGAAAGTTACAACTTTATAATTCACATCGGTATATAGTGAGCTGAAATCCTACAGTGTGCAGCTTAGTGCAGCCCTGCTTGGGCAGGCCTCATAACTGAAAACACCTGTGTGGGTGTGTAAAGCCTTTAATCCATTATGACGCATCATATTTTCTACGTTATTCATTTGGTTTGTTTGCAAATTCAAAGTAACTAGTAAGTGCAGCTGTCAAATAAATAGACTGCTGTTAATAAAATAATTGGTGTGAAGTAACATAAAATGGAAATAATTGATTTAAAGTCATACATGAGCGTAAATATTTAGTTTCATTTTATCACTGCATGTTTATCAAAATTATTTCCCATTTGTCATTCTTACCCTTAAGATATAATCCTCCTGAGTGAGTGAGTACTCCTGGCCACCCATGTGGAAAGTGACGCTGGGCAATGCCTTGACTGTGTCACAGTTGACTTTGTACTGATTAACAATACAAATAAATGAATAATGACGATGAGGAATATGAATTTTTACAGACAATTTCTTTTCTATTGGTGGGAAATGGTGTTGCGTGTGTAAAAACTTACTCCACTTTCATCCAGCTGTGCTCCGATGGTTTTCATCAGCACAGAAATAGAGGAGGCCGGGCCAGTGATGTAGGAGGAGCCCGAGTCGATCACAGCTGTGCAGCCCTCAGCACAAAACATCATCTCCCTCCCCACAGAAACCCTAAAAGAATGAAAAAGAGGTGTAAAATAAAACACATGTTGTTTCTGAATGGGTGTGCACACATGCTTAAATGCACACATGCACACACACACACACACACACACACACACACACACACACACACACACACTGTATGAGGTATAAAGCAAAGATCTTACCCTCTCATGATAACTTCCCATTTTCCCAGCTCTCTGGTCTCAATATAGTTGAAGCTCCCAGTGTAGTAGTTTGGGTCTGTGCCGCCAAGGACCAGCTCTCCACCTGGGGAGCGTTTTGGGTCCCTGAGAACAATAAATTAGCATTCAGGCCCACTTTTGGTTTAAATTTTCACTGTCACAGTTGAAAACGCAAAGTAATTTCTTTAATGATTATAGCTTTCTTTAGCTAAAGATGAATCCACTTCTCTGATGGTTTCCAGAGGAAAGGAAAACAGAGTTTGTGTGGATATGCCATACGGGCAATCTTGACAATAACCACATAAAAAAACTGAACAGATTTGGTTTTAATTACATTACTAGGTTTTCTCCTTTGTAGAGGTGATGTCATTCATATATAGAGGCCAGAGGAGGTGAGTTGACCCAGTTCTCAACTCACCTGCTGTAGTAAATAGAGAACACCTCTTCCTTGAGGACACGCTGAGACATAATGCGATCAAACACTGGGGTGATACCATCGATGGCCATATTGGGGTAACCCATGCCCAGGACTCCATCAAACTTGGCAAAGATGAAAGGTATCGCAGACAGTGAGGTGGCTTCAGCAAACACCTGCACCACAGGAATGCCACCAACCTACAGTAATAAAACCAGCAGAAAGCCAGCGGCTTTATTGGGGAAGAGGACATTGAAGCATTTATCCAATAAGGCAACCCCTTTATTTTACAGATCATTTATTTTCATCTTACCACAACCACATCCTCGCTCAGGAATCCCCTGACATTTCCAGCTGCATACTGGATGGAAAACCCAGTTCCATTCTCAATATAGGTCTGGGATTTTGAGGCATCGTACCTGTTGTGAGTAACTAAAAGTTCAAAGTTCATTTGTGTCATAAAACAAACTTGTATCTGAAAATCTTTATTAAAAGTTAAATATTGTTTCTATTTTCGCTTTATTTGCAAATAACCTCGTTTTAGACCTATAGTAGAGCCGAAAGTGAACCTGACACTGACATGCCATCAGCAGTAAGCTACAGCAGTGTATACCTGGAACTGGGTAACTGTTATGTGCATTTTATGCCTGTTGAAGTAATATTTCGGACATGATAAAAGCTGATAACACCAATATAAAATAATGTTAACTTTGAAACTTGCTGATTGACATGAAAGTTATTTTATTGCTTTCATAAAAATTTTGACTATGTTATGCATCTACGTGTGCATGTGGACACTTACAGCATGCTGTGGAGAAAGGTGAGCAGCTTTGCGACGGCACCCACAGGTTGGCCGAACCCGTATCAAACACAACGTTGAACATCTGGCCCGGAAAGCCAATACTGATTTCCCCAAAGTATTGTGTCTATTGGAAAGTACACAGAAAAAATGTTAATATTTTATACAAATTTCTTTCCTAAGCCAGCTTATGTTGATGTTGCTGAAATACCCATTTAAAATTCCTGAGTGTTATTGTTTAAGTATTAATGCAAAGGCAAATGGCTGCTGTTGAAGATGTTAAATTCGTCCGAGGGAGCTCATGAAGCCTCTTGGATGGATGGTCGCTTTAACCTTAAGGATTAAAGTCCCTATTTTTACTGCAAGATCAAAATACAAAATCCAGTTATTTGAATTTCAAACTATTCTTTGTCTATGAGTAATACTAGAAATTAGAAACGTTCCTTTAAATGTACAATATACAATATACAAATGTCTCACATCCAAGTAGTTGGTCAGTGGTGTGGGAACAGTCCCGTTGTTGGCGTCACCTGTGCTCTTCTGGCCAAGCTCAGTCAACACCTGCTCTACAGAAACCCCCATCTCCTGTAGAGTCTGTCTTATAGATGGCATCTTCTTCAGAGTGATTCTGGAAACAAAGTAAATGAGCAGAAAAAAGCAAGAAAGCAAATAAATTCCTTTTCAGATGAAAGAAACAACAGAAACAGCAGAAGTGATGATTAAAGAACTACTAAATGGGTCTGTGAAATACATTTTCCATGCTATATGTCTGGTCATAATTCTAGTATAACAACAAACCTTTAATAAAGTACAGACTGACCTACTCTAAGAGTTTAGCCAGAAAAATAAACTCAAACACATGTGAAGCCAGGGCTAAAAACATTTGCTTTGTAATGAACCAATAAAACACATTTGTGGTATTGTCTTTTTTTGTTTTGTTTGCCATCGCAACTTTGCTGTAGCACGTTTTCCACTGTGTGAATGCAATTCTACATTCAATCATAACTGCTCAGGCAGGTATATAAAGAAAATGCTTTCTTACCTTCTTAAGGCACAGCTTGTGGTCACTGTCAACGATAGAGCAACCAAATACATCATAACATTTGTCAGTAGTGCCATGGTAACTTTTCTGATGGCAGGTGAAAAAAAAAGGTCTCTGATGAACGCTGTAAATTTTGGTTCTCCTGTTGAAGCAGTTTTAAATCTGCCACTCTCTGTCTGTGCTGACTGTCCCTGTTTTATACCAGTTCCCGCTCACCCATGGGCCACTAACTCTGGTTGGGAGTTTCTCTGGAGGAGACCACTTAAAAAACAAGCTCTGCTTGGTCACACAACCCCTCCTATGATTAACTGGTCCCACTGAGAGCTCTAGGCATTGACCTTTTAAAAGAGCTAAAGCAGGGGTGCAGAGTTCCAGAGACTGCTGACGTTATTTGGTCAGACACCTTGTCTGCAGGGTTGTGAGAAGCATTGAAGAAACTGTAAGATGCCCCGATCTGTCACAGTATTAGTTTGTTATCAGTCTCAATTACAAGGCATTTTAATATTCAACTGCTGCAGATTGTCCTCCACATGACCAGTTCTGTAATCTGTTGATTTGTCACCTTGAGCTTTATAAGGCCTAATGGCTAATTCATTATAAATGATGGAATTAAAGCTCAATATGAGTTAAATGTCATACCATCAATTTCTTATCTGTGAAGCAGGCAGGCTTTCACTCCCTAGGCAAAGATCAATGCAGCATGTGCATCACTTTAGTATTAATTTCCATCCACAAGAAATGACCGTCCACATCTGAAGGTTCAGTTCAAGGACTTAGATAAAGATCCCTGGCAGTAAATGGGGCCCATGTTGAGAGTATTATGCAGTGCAGGAGATTGGCAGTGTTTTTGTTTGGTTGTGTTTTATTTTGCTTGGACTGCCCCTCTAGCCACAATGCTCAGACCCAACAAGACTAGCACCTAATCATTCTGTAAAAGTTCTCAGTGGGTTTTTACCACAGGAAGGATTCCCACAGTATCTGTCCTGCCAGGATGAAGTTGTGTGACCAATACAAAGTACTACTCCAGCTTAGTATTAAAACAAGATATATTAGAACTATGATTGTTTTCTTGTGTGCAAATCTATCTATCTATCTATTTATCTATCTATATATGTAAGGCAGTCGTCCATGGACCAGAGGGTCAGTGGTTCGATGCCCGGTCCCGGCTATATGTCGAAGTGTCTCTGGGCAAGACACGGAACCTCTAACAGCCCCTTCCCATCCCCAGCTGTGCAGTGCCAGTCCAAGCCCGGTAGAAATTGGGGAGGGTTACATCAGGAAGGGCATCCAGCATAAAAACTGTGCCAAATCAACATGCGGACAAATGATCGGCTTATATATAAAACAATGAAAATGACCTCTGTGTTGACTTGTTGTTTTGTCTCCATTCTTTTAATTCAGTAATACACATTTTTATAGTAAAAACACAAACCAAGACACACAAACAGCAATATGACAACGTGAAATTATAGAAGTTACACTTTATGTATTACTACACAGTCTTCCCAGCTCTAGTCTGTTACTAGTTTCAGGCAAAAAAACCAAAGTGCAAAAAAGCACTTTGGTTGTGGTTGGAGTAGGATGTAGTTTTGTCTAAATATAGACAAACACATTGTGTCTGAGATCACTGTGGACTTTTCTAATATAAACCTGACCACAATCTTTTTTAAATCTACCCAGCTGCTAACTGTTCTGGTTATTATATTATAATGGCTATTATCTTGGTTCTAACCTTTCTAGTTTGTCATTTAGTGCTGGGCAGATAATGTCCACATGCTATTAGAACTTTATCAGTTAAAAACAGCTGCCTTCTTCTGCAGGAAATGAGATGTGAGCAGTGACAGTGAAGCACATTAGTTATGTTGTCCAGAGCACCTAAATATTACCCTGAAAGAAGTTAAAAGAACTTTTGTGTAATCTTCTCAGGGGTTCTTCAGATAATAGTCTTAAAAAGATAAAAATCTTTTTACTTAATAATCAGTCAGTGTACCTGTCTAATATGTCCTACAGTTAGACTTTATAGGTTTGTTTTAAGGGGTCATTTTGGGGGCAGTCTGTTATCTGACTCTTGACCTGCCTGGCTAAATGTTTAAACACAGCTCTTTCCCACACTGCCTAGAGAGGCCCACGTGTCACTCCCGTTTGGCCTCCCATATCTTCAGCAAGTCCACAACACTGATGGGCATGGGAAATGTAGAAGTACCCAAAATTATTTTCAGCATACACAAAACCTTGTAGTCATAAAAACAAACTAAAGCTGAACATGTGTTTGTGAAAAATTAGGCTGTTGAAAAAGATACAACAGACTTCAAATACGTTTCTGCTGACAGGCTCACATTAGAGCTGGTGTTCATGTAAGATGTTTGCAGTGTTGTGAGCTATCGGTCATGAACAGAAAGATATAAAGAAGAGCAGTGGTCGTTTGAAGAAAATGAGACTCGACGGAAGTTATCGCTCAAACAAACAAGCTTGACTCCCAAACCCACAAAGCTCAACATTAAATCCTGACCAGCTGCTACGTGCTTAAAATGCTAAAAGCTTGAATGTTTTTGACTTATTTCCAAGTAGCTGCTTCATATTGTTAAATGCATAAAATGTAAAGGACAAGAATTAGGTTTCAACGATTTTATGCTCAGTTATGTTTTTCAAATTGAAGCCAATGAACTCCAAATTAGAAATGACAAGACTGTGAATCCATCTGGAGACAATATGTATGAAAATATGCAAGGCAGTCTTCACAACAGGAGGTAAGAAATGTAGAATTTGAGACCAAAGGAGATAATAAAAACGTGTTTTATATGTGACAGCATAATATCTGCCCTCAGGAGCACTCTGAGTTCTTTTCTCCAGGCAGATTTAACTAAATAAATTTATTTTCTAATTTTTTTTACATGGTTTCGTACAAACTAAACATGCTGTATTTGTCCTGGCCAGCAGGGAGCAGCGTTGGCCTTAAAACGAATGAGAAGAGATCCGAGAACGAACTAAAATGAGGATGTCAGCCTAAAGACCACTCACATGCAGCTCTTGAAGACATCTCTCTCTCTCTCTCTTTCTCTCTCGGTCTGTGTGTGTGTGCATGTGTGCAGAATAAGCAGAATAATAACTGGGTAAATTGTTAAAATAAAATAAATATTATATAATAGATTAAATTAAATATAGTAGTCAATAAATACATGTAAATAGATACATATAAGTCAATCAATCCTGTGAAAAGAACAATGAATATACTTTATGAAGATGATGTAGTCTATAACACTGTTTATTTTAAGATTTTCACTGATGTTCTACACAAGGAAGCGTCTTCAGTTATGGGCTTTGTAAACCGTAACACCACTTATATGTTCAACAATAAAAGAGGGCAAAGTAAAAGAGGACTGAGCATAGGGTAGCTGAGCACCCCCATGCCAATTGTACTGGAAATAGCACTGTAAATGATCAACCAGCTCAACAGGGCAGCCACTAAACCTTGAAACTTGCGGGTGTAGACACCAAAGGCAGGGACAGAGTCAGCGTGAGGAAAACTGGGTTCACAGGTTATCCAGGCCTAAATGAGTTTGAACTTTCCCCTCTCTCATACCACAAATAGTATTGTAAAGTATGGTTTATTAATTACTTTCACTGTGAGTAGCTTTAATAACATTAGTTTAATAAAATTAGTAATTCTGGTGTCTTTTATGTTGTCCCATTTTTCCCTGCCTTGGACCATTAATTAAAGAGTAACACACAACATGCCAGTCTACAATGTCAGTGATCACTGTAAAACCTCTTTTAAATCTATACTGTTCTGTAAGTGGTGTTCATTGTACATAAATTAATCAAAAGAGGGAAATGTGTGGAGCCAAATAGATGTCAACACATCAAAAACAAAATTCTAATTCAATTCAGTTAATTCTTTAAACAAGACTTTTCAAAACAGACATAAAGAAAATCAAGAGATTTAAAAATGCCTTAAAAAGCGCAAGATTTAAGATTACAAGTACAGAGAAATAAATTCAACCATTCATTTTTTTCACTTTGATTTATTCAAAACATCACACACCACACATGGTGAGTGTGTGATATAAGGTTTATCTGTGAGCAGTAACATGTAAAAATATCTGTGTCCCGTGAATTCCCAAAGTGCCCTATTAGGTGACTCTATAAGGACAGAAAACATCTGGTAAACACATAGGAAGCCATGGCAACTGGACCTGTTTTGCTACTTAATGTTTGCGACATAACAAAATGTGCCAATCCATCAATCAGACATATGCATTTTTAACAACAGCAGCCTCCCAGCAATGTACGATACATATCTATCACCTAATTAGCTATGATTGGTACTCATACATCTTGTGGACAAGCTACATCTCTTGCTATTCGTTTATAGTTTGCTAGTGTACTTATGTATTTACACATTTAATACCCAACCATATATTTTAAAATGTATGCAAAAAAAAAACAGAACCTGCATTTTATAAATAGTCAATGCATGTGTGTTTGTGTATGTGTGCCTGTTTGTGTGTGTGTGTACATATCTGTTTGCATAGCATCAAAAGATGAATATACAAATGGCAGCCAGCTGATATAAAAAGACTCAGCAATGGCAGCCGTGGAGCCAAAATAATTCCATAAATGAGAACGCATAGCCACAGTGCAAAGCTTTTTTTGAAGCCAGTTTTAGTTAAGTTTTATACTTCAAAGTCTCTGTAATATTGAAAACAATGCCAGTGAGGCAGGAAAGTATATTCTATAGCTTATAGAAGGATCCGGTAATTAAAAGCTTATCGCCAGGTTTAAATGGACATGCAGCATCCTGTCAAATACACAATGTTTACTGCCAGCAGCAGCGGTTGTTAATGTGCATAATTTTTCCTATTTATAAAATGGAGATACTTCTAAGGTAGGCCATACTTCTCATGTGCTGTCCTGCATCAGGGCCTGCAATTATCCAACTACTAAATGTAAAATTTAAATTGGATGCTGGGAGACAAGAAAACATTTAAATCCTTTAGTTTTCCATCCACTCATACATTTAACGAAAAAGAAAAAGAAAAAGTTTCTGCTTTCAGGGATGAACGGTCTGATAAATTTACTGTAAATTATCAATTCAGCCACAAATAGCATTTCTTATCTAAAAAGCTTGATTTTCCCATCAGCACTTAGTGGAGACCAAAGCAGAGCAGAGCTGAGCTGTGTGTTACAGTGGGGCCTGATGGATCAGTGTTGGAGCATTGGGTTGGGATGCAGAAGGCCGCTGGCAGCAGAGTACCAGTTAAGACTGGCCTATTTTTGGGGGGAGGAAAATTGCCCTGCAGTGTATACTTTAAGTTATTATATTGAAATATAAATAATTGATTATTTAAAGATTTTATTTTTAGTAAATTAATTGTTATATTATTGTAGCGACTCAAGGGGAGTGGTCGCTGAACCTGAGGCACTGGGGATTGTGGGAGTTCCGTTCTGTTCTGTGCAGCGGTGTCATTTCTGTTGCATGTTGTGTCTGTTATGTAGCTGGGCTTTAGCCAGTGGGTGCAGTTTATGGTGACACCATGACTGTGAGTGCGGCTGAAGCTGATGGTCTTTAGTCGTTGTTGTTCATGTTTTACCCCCCAAAAATCTCTCTGTCTTCTCAGCTTTGGGGATGCATGTTGTATAAAATGCTCAGAGAAATGTCTGTCTTGTGTGACTTTGCCATTAAGCAAAAAATTTAAAAAGAATTTAATGGGAAAAATTGCTCATAGATTTGTGGATGAATCAAAAAACGAATCGATTCGTCGAGAAAAAAATATTATTATGTGCTGCCTTACATTTAATTAACCAATCGATATATACTTTATGCCAACTCCATTAAATCTTTTCAGTGTGTTCTGTCAAAATCCATCAAATGACGGGATTGTGTGCACAGGATATCCTCATTAAAAAAGGCATCCTTCTCTAATTGCTTTGTGACTTCCTGGACAACAATCTTCTATATCCTCACACCCCCAAACATCCTCTGTGTGGTAGTCACAATAATGGGCTGACTCATCTCTGAACACAGACAATGGAAATCTCTCATTGTATCAGTTCTATTGTTGTCATCAAAGTTATTTCTAAGACCTTGTTTTTGCTTTGTTTTTGTAATAGGTGCGTTGGTGCTCTGCACTGCATTTCCTACAATACAACTTTGTACCAACTCTGTTGGTAGTATTTCCCGAAGCCATGTCCTGCTCTAAAGATCTGCCCAGTAGAAGAGAGTACTGCTCCCTTTTTTTTTCTTTCCTTTGATTCCCAAGTGCAAGGTGAAGAGCTTTTTTTTTACTTTTGCCTTACGTTTGTAATAAAACAATTACATTTCTGACAGACTGTTTTGTTTTAGTCAGACTCTTTTGCAACAAAGAAAATATTCAGTACAATAAGATTTCTGTTAACTAAAACATAAAATGTTTTATTAGGTTTGAGGGATGGGGTTGGTGCATGGCTGTATGAAAAAAGTAAGCAAAAACTATTTAATGTCTTTAAGAGTTTCATTGTAGATACTGGGACAACATAAAATGTTTGAAGAAGAAAAAAAATAACAATAATAATGGAATAGATCAACGGCTTTTGGTTTGTCTCTTCAGGGGTCCCCACAGTGGAACATGTTCTGCATGTTGATTTGGCATGTGTTTTTTTTTTAAATGCCAGATGCTGTTCCTGCTGCAACCCTCCCGTTTTATTCTGGCTCAGGACCGGAACCAAGTCTGCTCATGATGGCTGGGTGGAGCCACCCAATGCTCCACCACTGAGCGACCAGGCCCCCTAACAATAATAAGAGAAAAGTAGTGAGGTAAAGCAAAATGTTAATGTAATATATATCCAGGCATTCCAAAGTGGTCCAAAATAAACTTTTTCATAAAATGTTCATCACACACTACTTTTGTATCTGCTTAACATAGATTTGTAGGATGCATTTTCCACCATAGACCTTTTTCACAAAAACCGGAAGTATTTAGCGAATGGGTAACATTTCCGCTTTAGGCTGTGCTTTAAGCCTGTGACGCTTACTAGATTTACCTTACAGGCTAAGTTGGTTAGCTTTGCATTAGAGCCAACGAAACAGACTGAAAACGACAATGGGTTAAAATTCCTCTGTAGAAGCCAATTATATTACACTACAGCTAACATTTCTTAGATGCTGGCGGGTGGGAAACATAATCGTAGTCCAGCACAGGAGCATAGATGGCAGCTTCCAGACTCACATCAAACGAAGAGGAGACTGTTTCCTGCACAGTTTCCTCCAATTTGTGTTGTTTGTTACAAAAAGTAGCAAATAGACCCTCACATCAGTAGAGCAAATCCTCAGAAACATTTGAAAGAAAAATTACACAAACGAGTCCAGTGCTTCACATTTTTAAATGCTTTTCATCTCATAAATCGTATGCTAATACTCTCCCTCTTTTCATCTGAAAGAAAGTCACTTTTTTTCAAAACCTTTTGTTTGTCTTTTTTTTTGGCTTCTTGTCAATCCAGTTTGTTGATCCAGTTTCACATTAGTGGACATTATTTCTGCTCAGAGAGAAACATTGTTGTATTACATTAAATTTAGAGATTTGACTGAAATCACAGGCACAAAAAAAATAACTGTGAATGTAAAACATAAAAATGAAAGCAGAGACAGCTCCATGCCTATACTAATCATGTAGCAAAGTCTTAGGGCATAAAGTTCAATTACTGCTTCAAGAGGATACGTACATGATGTTTCTGTAGTTACTGTAGCTGATATTTGAGAGGAGAAAGACGGGGCAGCACCTTTTTGAGCTAGCTAGATACTGATTAGATATCTGAGATCTTTCACAGTTGCAAGTCAGTGGTAACTTTATGAATTATTAAAATTTGAGCTAAATAAATCCTTTTTATATTTCAATTTTTTTCTAAATACTAACAATTATTATGCATATGAAACCTCAAATAATCCTACCATATAGACAAAGCACATTTCTAAGCAATTTTTAAAAGGATCTCAATAAGGAAACAAAGAAAACAAATAGCAAATTAACATTTTATTTGCATTAAGGATAAACTAAAAGGAAATTAGAAAAGATTAATTGGACCATGTTGTTGCAGTATGTCTACTACACTGGCTAAAATTGGACCAGTTGTCTCCTGTTAAAAGTATGATCAATGTCAAGTAGAGGTAGAAAAGAAAGTCATACTATTCACTCTCATTTAATATTTTTAAACTAACCTCATGGCTGCAAATATAATGCATCAGATATTGGGTATTGTGCGTTAGCATGCCAGCAGAAAATTTGTTTGTTTGTGCAGTAGTGGTGGGAAAATACTCAAAAGCTTGAAAAGAAATGAACTACAAAATAAATTTCAAAAGAAATCTACTAATACCTCATACCAATTGTTCTTGAATAATTGAACTAAGATTCCTTTGATCACTGGTGTACATACATCATATTCCGTGCTATTAAAACAAACAACGCCCGCAAACATTTCCATCTTTGAATGTTCTTTGCTTTGCTGAACAGCCCTGTTCTCTCTATTGCTGCAATGTTCTGTATGCCTGAATAATTCAGTGTTGCTCACTGTCTGCTTCTGTTGTGTACTGCATGGTTAAGAACCATTGAAGGGGAAGTATGAGCGTTGTTTTCTACGCTCACAGCCAAGTGTGTGTCTTATGTAAGGTGCGTGTGTGTTTGTGTGTGTGTGCGTGCATGCGTGTGTGTCTGTGGATAAGGGTCTGTCCCATCGCCACTCTTATGGCTTATGTGTTACAGCTTCACAAATGGCCTAATTTTTAATGACTACTAGTAAAAGTAATTGTTATAACCACTGTGATATCTCTTTCTATGTAATTCTGAGGCTGTCTTTAAGTTGATCAGTTTCTATATATGCCTTCATCTTCATCTTATGCCCAGATTCTGTTTCATCTTCTTTAACAGGCAGGAGCTTTTCTCAAGACAATTATGATAGCGATTTTATTTATCAGAAGTTACAGTATGTATTTTAATTATATAATTTTGCAACATTGTCATTTTATACATTTTATACATGAATGGACAGTATAAACTCATGCTCATAAAATGTAACTGTACTGTCTATCCAGTTTTCTAAAAGACAAGATTTCAGCCCTGTGTCCTGCTGAGAGATCAGGAATACGAGGATTCAACTTCTGCATTATTTAACAAACCCTCCAGCCATCTGATCCTTCACAGGTGTACATGAGTCTGTTTCCTATGATTCCACATTCCAAAAACCCTGTGTGGATTTCCTGCATAGGGTACTAATTGTGATCTGTCACTTTTCAAAAAAGTTTTTAAACGTGGACATTTCATTGAATTGTATGGAATTTTGTGTGGTATTTTAATTGATAAAAAATGATACATTTAGAAAGGCTAGTAATGCATCATATGTATGTGATATATTTATATAGTTTACAAGGTGATGGACAGAATTTGATGGGACCTATTGATCTATCCTAATGTGCTCTCTCTCTCTTTCTGTCTCTTGTCACAAAGCGAGATCTTTGCTGCAGAATCTTCTATTCTCCTGGCTGCCATGACAGATCAATAGAACGTTTGACTTGCTGGTTAATATTTAATTACAGTGCATTGATTTTGGACTTGTGGCATTCTCTCTGTTTGGACAGCCAATTACTGTCATTCATAAAACTAGACAAGGTGTCTGTTACCAAGGGTGCAGGTTTGGTTTCAACATTGTTAGGGACATGCCCTCCATCCCTCATCTGTCATTTTCAATGCATAAATGTACAGTGCATCCAGAAAGTATTTGCTTCGCCTACCTTTTTCCACATTTTGTTATGTTACAGCCTTGTTCCAAAATGAATTCAATTCATTATATTCTTTAACATTCTACAAACAATACCACATAATACCAACATGAAAGACGTTTGTTTGTAATCTTTGCAAATTTATTAAAAATAAAAAACAAAAACAATTCCATGTACACAAGTATTTACAGCCTCCAAAATTCAGCTCTGGTGCATCCTGTTTTCACTGATTATCTTTGAGATGCTTAATTGGAATCCACCTGTGGGAAATTCAGTTGATTGTAAATGACTTGGACAAGTATATACCTGTCTATATAACGTCCCACAGTTAACAGTGTATGTCAGAGGACAAACCAATAAGTCAAAGGAATTGTCTGTAGACCTTTCAGACAAGATTTTACCGAGGCACAGAGGGGTACAGAAACATTTCTGCAGCATTGAAGGTCCCAATGAGCACAGTGGCCTCCACTGTCCTTCAGTGGCCCAGCCAGAGCACAGACTAGAACCCCATTGAACATCTCTGGAGAGGTCTGAAAATGGGTGTACACCGACGCTCCCCATCCAACCTGATGGAGCCTGCAAAGAAGAATCTGAGAAACTGGCCAAAGCAAGGTGAGCCAAGCTTGTATCATAATACTTAAAAAGACTTGAGGCTGTAACTGGTGCTAAAAGAGGTTCAACAAAGTATTAAGCAAAGGCAGTGAATACTGCTACTGGCATTTTTTTCATTTTTTATTTTTAATAAATGTGCAATGATTTCAAACAAACTTCAAACAAACAAGTTTTCATTATGCGATATTGTTTGTAAAATCTTGGGGGAAATAATGAATTGAATCCATTTTGGAATACGGCTGTAATATAACACAAATGTGAAAAACGTTGAGCGATTCTTTCTAAATGCACTGTAGATTAAGCTGTAATCAATTAAAAGAGTTTGAACCTATCATCCTTATTTTGTACTTATTTCCTCAAAGCCTTTGGCACTTTTAAAACAGATATAGAAAAGATTATGGACTTGGGAAAATACAATTTACAGTACTGTACTCATAAGGTAAATTTTTATTTTGAAAATGTATTTACAGTTTTAGCAATGTTAGTTATTCATGAATTAGATACCGTAACTAATGTCCAATCTTAAGAGCTAGATGGCGACTTCCAAACAGCGTTACCCAGAATCCATCAGTGTTCCCTTTATTACTTCTTATTTACATGTTTCTTTTGATTTATTAATTTTTTTGTGATTTTCTTAAGAATTCATATCTCCAGATGTCTGTGCTGCTACAAACTGAAGATAATGTGCAGAGAGACTTTTCTGTCCTTTCAAAATATTAGTAGGGACATGTCAAACAGTAACATTTTTATGACAATCCGGGGACAAAGAGATAATAGATGATAAAATGTTACAATAATACATTTTAAAAATCATTTGTTTTTATTTTTTCTAAGCTTTTTTAATGGGACTGCCCATATTCCTGATTACGCATCAGAACTTCAGCTTGACTGACATCTCCCAAAGCTGCATTCCAGATTGTTGTGAAATTTACTGATGTGACGTTAGGCAGGACAAGAAATAGCACATCCAGGGTTGAAACCATAAACTGCAGCAATTAGCATGGCTACTTATACAACAACGGGAGCTCCGACATTTTTATATGATACACTTTCTCTGTCTGTGTCCTTACATTCTCTGCTTAGCATTGCCCCAGTTTGTGACGTGCATTTACTGTATAGAGGTCAATCCACCTTCACTTTCAAACTGCTGACACTATTAAGAAACTGTTAAGACAGTTTTGTTGTAGTCTGGTGCCACAACAGTAAACCCACAGACATTTTGACTTGTCATAGGGATCGCTGGGGAAAGTGGTGTAGATTTATTTTGAGTTTATACTGAGCAACCCTTTACTGTTTGTACAGCATTTTTGTACAGCACTTCATGCCCTTCGTGCATTAATCATCAGCTGATGTACAGACCTTTATAAAACCAGGTGTTTTGGCACTTTGCTGGTCTGGAGCATTTAGGTGTGTGTTAACACAATTTCAAGAGGGCAAGACATACGCAATGGTCTTAAGGAATGAATGGTTGCTGCACATTAATCTGGAAAGGCTCATGAAACCAATTCCAAACAATTTAGACCTCAATGTTCTACAGATAAAGTATTATTGACATGTGATAAGCATTCAAAACGGTCACTCACTTACCAAAACACAGAAACGCTCACCTCAAAGTCAGACCGTGTAATTCTTAGCAAAATACAAAAATCAAGAGCTATATCTCAGACCCTACAAGTCTCACTGAGCATGTGAATCCAAAGGGGAGTTGTTTTTCCTTAATGCCAATAAAATATGTATCTACCATAGGTTGGTAATCTAACACTCATCACTGTATGTACTATTACAGATGTGTTTTCAGGTACACACAGCTGCATGCTAGTTACACCTCACTGCGTAAATCACATAGTGTCCTGTTCAGTGCCATAGAGCTGTTAGTTCTCGCTGAGAATGTCACATGCCATGTGACTAGCAGTGTCTGATTTGGTTTGTATGTGGTGTTCACAGAGGTATAGGTAACTCAAGCTAATGTTGATCCCAGAATGAAAACATAAAAAAGCTGCCATATTCTAGGTCATAGAGACAAATACTCTACTGTATATAACAAGGAAGAGAGGTACATTAGACACAGTTGAGTCAACATGAACACTCCCAGCACTCAACATGAAATGGGATGGAAAGATACTTTTCATGCCCTGCCATCCAGGACACTGCCCTCGCAGCGCGTGGTAGAGTGCCAGTTCCTGTGCTTTATCTGAACAAGCAGGAACAACGGAGAGCTTGTTTTCCGCCTGCGGCGACATGTGTTTTTCACCTGATCCCTTCCAAACTGCAGACATCCCAGATATTTGCATTATTGTAGATAATGTAACGGTAACACGTTTTAATATGTTTGGTTTCTCTTAGGGCGGTGTAGAAAGTCTATTTGATCTTTAAGTGTTATGTTTAAAAAAAAAAACAGAAAGACAGACAGAAAGAATGAACGAATCAGGGAAACAAAGCATTCTTTTGTATTGCAGGTCAACATACATACATAAACTGTAGTCATGCAATGGACACGTTGTACCAAAATCTACTATGCAATATTATATGAGCTTGTGAAAAAGACTAAGCAACAAGCATAAAGTACTGCAGTATATCAGATATACTGGAAAAATGGTCAATACTTTTGCAGGAGGGTTTTGTGTGTGTGTCTATTTCTTCCTTCACAAGCATGTTTAATGGTTGTTTGTGATGTTACAGCCTAGAAGTGAGTGTTACAAAACCTATAATAAAGAACGATGTATTATTGTGTGTTATATTAGTTATATTAACTTAAACAGAAATAATAAAGTACATTTAACTACACTGTGTTGACGATATTCCTGATTCCTAAAGTAGGATTTTGAATTTATTCAGCTTCACTTAAGTAAAAAATATCAATATACACAGGTGTACATTACATATTAAACTTTGTACAAAAGTAATGTACAATCTATAATTATAATAACAAGATATTATTATTATTATTATTATTATTATTATAGTAATTCAGTTGAATTTGCCTACAACACTTGCTCTAAACTTGACCATGACCCATGTAAAACACGAGTAGGAACAGTTCACCTATCACTTCGTGGCTCCTCAGGACTCACCTGCTGTTTATATTTAAACCAACAACATTATTAAACATGCAGCTCGCCTGTGCGCGGAGCCCTGCGGTGTGTCTCCATTTTTTATGAATAACGACCACATGCTGAATCTCCTGGGGAGGTTAGAAGCTGATATCACTGTGGAGCTAGTTGAAAACACTTGCTGGCTGGTGGGCGGAGAGGATTTTTCCCTTGTGATGTGGAGAAGCAGCTGGACGCATGCGCCCCCTCCTCTACCGCTTCTCCCACTCCGGCGCAGGAGCAAATAGGATGAACGTGTGTTACCTGCTTAAAGGCGCCGCTGGTTGTGTGTACAATTCAACCTGCCCTCAACTTTAAGTTAAGTGCAGACTTTACTTGGAAAGTTATACAAAGTGGACATACTCTCCAAAGGAGGAGGCAGGACTAGAAGATTAATGAGGGCGATAGTTTTTGGATGTAAACTAGGCAACAATAACGCGGATTAAAGCCCATAGCGAGGAATGAGAGCGTGCGTTGGTGCTAAAGATGCGGAAACAACAGCAGCCTGGATTTTGACCCATCGGGATAATTACACACTGGGAGCAGCATTCCTTAGCTCAGGACAAGGGTGAGAATGTGCCAGCTTGGAGGAAGACCCAAGCCCGCTGAAGTTTTCTGTCTGGTGGGGAAGACTCTGTGCCATGCTTGGGCTTACACCACTTCGCAGGACTAACAGGTTTGATTTTGTTCTGATTCATAATGTCAAAAGTCATTCACAAGAAGAACCACTGGATCATCAAACTGAACGAGTGCGCGGTTTTAAGGGACGCGTGTGGGAATCTGAATGTGGAGCTGCGCGGCGGAGCGGAGAATGGAGAGTTTCCCTTCATCGGTCAAGTTAAAGAGGATGCTGTGGTTTATCAGGAGGGTAAACTCTGCGAAGGGGAGCTGCTCCTGGAAGTTGAGGGGTTGCCCGTGTCGGGATTACCTCTTTATGACATTTTAACTGTGATCCAATGCTGCAATAGTCCTGTCAGGTTGAAAACTGTGCGTCAAGGTAAGAAATGTGAGCTATACAATTTGAAAAAGTCACGTGTGTGTGTGTATGTGAAAGAGAAGGAGATTAACACACACACACACGCACACATTCTCATAGAGTTCATAAATCACAGTGTAAGTTTTTTTTTATAATTGCCATGTGGCTCAGCATTATAAGCCCGTAACAAAATGGGGATTTTTGTGAAGTAGGACAGAGGAGAGCAGTGCTGCTGCTCATCTTCTCTCCACAGCAGCCTGGAGTTTTCACAGGCTTTGACATGAAGCTGCACTGACAGTCCTCCCTCACTGGTTTGTCTAACATGACTAAACCAACTCTGGGTCAGACTTGGTCACAGATCAGGCCGCTACAGTGAATGCAGGTCCAGAGTTTCTGTAACAGTCACACCAAACAGGGTCTATTGCTGGTTTCCTTTTTTAAATACCATTCACAACCCATGACGACATCTTCGAATGTTTTGATTTTTTCATCTTACAGCTCCAAATCCAAATACATTCAATTTCCTGTTCATGATCTCAATCTAACCGTAATCGTAGAAACTGGTGCCTGAAAAAATGTTGCATTTTTTTGGGTTGGTTCACAAATTGATTTTTCAGTTACTTTCCTGTGTGTTTATGTAAAGTCAGGGCAGCATTGTTTGTAAGAGTGAGACAGCAGCTCCTGGGCAGCTGGGGTTATTTCTGGAAGTGCTCTCTGTGTGTTAGATGAGCTTGACCTATTGCCCACGGTCTGCTGCATCTGCATCTGTCTGTGAGATGGCTGGAGGGATTCAGACTTTGTTCTCATTGTTACCAGAGTGTTTTTTCCTGACCCTTTTATTATTATTCATGTTTTTAATCCCAGCCAAATCTGGATGTACCTGAGAGAATAGTAAAACACAGTATGCTCTTGTTAAATTAACAATTTGGTTAGGTTTCACCTCAAATATCTGTTTCCACACACATTCACATTTGTTCCCTTGAGCACACACTTACACAACATTTGACAAAGCTTGCGGAGCCTCCTGTCTGGGGAAATCATTAACAGAGTTATATAACCATGCTTTAGTTTCAGTGTAGCATCACTGTCTCTCTGGTGTAGGCCACTGTATGTCCATTAGTGGCTTCACAGTGAACGCTTGACCTCTGAAGCTGAAGTCTCGACCCCTGGGACAAGAGCTCAGCACCACAGCTGCTATGTGTTTGCAGGACAAGCATTTGTTTGACCTAAAATCAGAGCAGGCATTCACCGTGGGACAATGTTTACAAAACTCTTTGTGGATTTTAATTTGAGTACAGTTTTTGTAATTTGTAAAACTTTGACCAGAGACATTAAGAATATCCTGAAACCATGTTCATGGCCTAGTGATTAGTTTATTGCATGAGTCAGCAGATTTTCCATGGCAGTAATTAAAGGAGGGGGGTATCATGTGTAGCTCACAAAACCTCTATTGTGCCTCATAGTTTGGTGGGCTCTAATACAGAATTAGGCAGGGACTGTGATCTAACTGTCCGCGTCCAGATGACAGACTGGCAGGATGGATGGGATGTCTCTCCTTTCCTCTCTAAAGAGCTGTGGATCTTTATAACAGGAGGTCACATCACCTCAGTGCTGAAACCTTATCACTTTGCACAGCTAGGCAGGTCAGGGCTGTGGTATACTACAGTGCCCACAGGTGTGTTGCTTTCCCAGAGGAATGCTGATAGACAAACCAGTCTGGATGAAGTCTGAGCATTCCTGTGAAAAAGGTGGAATGTTACACTGCTGTGCTTTTGACTTTGACGTTTTTAAGCTCTGTAAATAACACTTTAAATCTGTAAAATTGGAAGGAAATTAATGATTTGTTTGTTAGTTACACAACAGTACATAAAATCAAACACAATGTGTTTGTGCATGCACACTGTAAAATCCTTTGGCCTGGCATATGAAATAAGTAAATCCCAGTATAGGTAGCCCAATCTAGGGTTTGGGAGATGTAAGGAGACACGGTAGTTTTGATTCAAACTTTAAGCAACAACATTTTTGTGCATTCATTTGTTTACAATATGGCAAACTGAACATATGCCGAAGTGACTACTCGTGGGTTCTGTTTGGATTGTACACACTGACAATACAGACAACTATCACCGGGTTAGTTTGACATTGAAGAAAACTTTAAATGGTGATAATTTTCAGGTAGGTTTTGGAGGGTTTTTCTTTTATTTTAAAGTACTTTTGTAGATGCTTATTTATAATGGACAATGTAAATAATAATAATCCCCAAAAGTCAGGCTGAATCTTGTGTCTGTGTTAACTTTTGACTGAAGTGTGACTCTGTGTTATGTATTTTAATTGGCTGTGTTCCACAACAAGTGCTGCAGCTTCAATTAAAAAAAAAAAAAGATTAAGACGCACAATCTACAGGCCACATTACAATAGCTTATTTCCTGTTCTTTTTACCATAATTGGATGCACCCCATCCTTCCAACTCTCACCTCCTCCCCCCCAAAACACACTCAGTGGTTGCTTAACATGTCGTTTTTTTTTGCCTTCTCAGGGTTTATGTTGTATATTGTTCTATAATCGTAGTTTTGTTCGCTATTCTTTGTTTATATTTATGTTATGAAATTTTTTGAGGGTTAAAGTACAAGTACAGAGCGTTTTCAGACCAATTAGGACTTTGGCCCAACAGTGTAGCTCTTATCTGTTATCATCAGTTGACTCTAGCTCACAGGTGTAAGGTTTTGTTGTCATAGTCTTGTCTTGACTGTTTTTAGTGAGGACCCTTTAACAGCATTGCACCTGTATAGGTGTAAAGGTTGTGCACCACACCATAGATATCATTACATTACTTGACAGTTGTTGCTTCTAGTAAGTAGTGATGGTAGAGAGTATGAGTTTTTGAGAAATGTTTTGTACTTAAGTTATATAATGAATCAAGAAGCAGTGCTGTAGTTTGGATTATTGTTTGAACATACTTTTTAATTGAGTTAGGTACCTTTAGGTAATATTCAGAGAAAACCACAGAGCACCCAGCACCTGAAAGGTTTTGGGCTTTATGTTGGCTGCGCATCTTATTCCTAGCACAAATAGACCTTGGTCATGTTGGACCCAGCCAACAGGAATTAGGACAGCGTGCTAGATGCCAGGCATTCCTAAGAGGGCCTGGAGTTCACTGGTACACCCCAATGGAAAAGACAGATTTTATGCCCAGATTTGTTTTCTTTTGCTTGTTTCACCCTTCACCCTCACTTTCTCACATCACCCTGCTAAGTCCTTGTAATCACGTTAACATTGTGATTAGGAAGACATCTGGTAAATAATTTAAACCTTGAGGATGCCTACCATGTCTTGTTGAAGTGTCTCTGAGCTCGTACCAATTTTGGGGTCACTAATATGTAGCAGACCCTACACTGTGACTTAACAGCAGATGCCAAAGCTAAAAAACAGAACAACATAGTATCATATGACTATATTGCATTAGGGGTGTGTATTTGTCTTTCTCAAAACAATCTTGTTTTTTTTTTTTTTGTTTATTTGTTATTTATGTTTTTTAAGAAAGAATTGGTAAAAAAAATTCTGTAAGAGAATGCTGACTAGAGGATCCATCAGAGACACACACACACACACAGGAGGTGCACAGGTGGAAAGAGGCTGTTTCTGAAAAAGAAGCAATAAGAAACTTAAAAAGTTCAGTTTTTTACAAATCAATTTGAGACCTGCAGAAAACAAAAGACAAACTTAAATTAGATTTTTCACTTATGTGTACAGACATATAAACTAATAGGATATTTTTGTCAAAAGGCTCACCAAGATTTGGATCTCCAGTTGTGTGTTCCCTGTCACACGTAACACCAGGCAACACACTAAATATTTGTGGTACTGTAACCTCAGCAATCTTTATGTTACCCTGTGAGTGGAATCATGAAACAGTAACTTACAGCAAAGGGACTTTTCCACTAGACACAAGCTGGGGCAGCAAAATTTTAGCAACACATCAGGAAGAAGTACTAAGGGCCCAAACGAGCTTGCCGGCGTGAATCATTCACAAGCTCCCATGCAGGGGTGTGTGTGGTGTGCCTACCAATGCGTTCATACTTGTGCAAGCCCCCCCCAACACATTTGTGTTGTTGCTGTTACATATGCCTCTGTGTGTGTCCTGTTCTTTCTCTTTCCCTTTTTTTCTTTTCCCTCTACTCCCCTCCTCCCCCAGCCTGTTGCACACCTCAGTGCTCAGGTGGAGGGAGGGTGAGGGGATAAGGACAGATAAGTAGTGCGGGAAAGTAGAGAGAACACACACACACACACACACACACGCAAAAACACACACAGGCAGCTGCATTTTTGGTAAGTAGTTTTCTCCTTCCCTGTGTTTTCCCCAGAGCTTGTGATTTTTTTTCTACTCCCTGCACGTTTAAGTGGTAGGGCTTCATTATTTTAGTTTGTTATGTCAGTTTGAGCTGGAGATTAGTTAAGTTATCTGTCTCTTTTGTTTGTTTAGGTTTAGCTTCCCTGTTATTATTTAGTTTATAGAGAGATGACAGGAGTGATGACCCATTGTGTTGTCGGAACTGCTTTTTCTCTTCTTCTTGTTCTTTTTGCCTGGGGTCTTTTTTTGCCGGTTTGTTTAATATGAGAAGCTTTTTTGCGGGGCTGGTGGCTCAGCTGCTGAGCATTGAGTTGGGATGTAGGAGGCAGCGGGCTCGAATCCCCCCACCCAGCGGCAAGCCAAGACAAAAACGGGAGGGCTGTGGTAGAAAGGGCATCCGGCGTAAAGACACATGCCGAATCAACCTGTGGAACATGTTCCACTGTGGCGATTCCTAAAGGGACAAGCAGAAAGCTTGTCTTTTAATGGATGGAGGCCGGAACCTCCACAGCTCCAACTATAGTGTCGGAAATGTTGTTTTTGTTGTTATGTTGTATTTGGCCTTTAGGAACACATTAGTTATTTTAACCTCTGTGTAGGAAGGCAATGGAGAAGGCAGTGATTGGATCGGGGTGCCCTCTGACCAGTATGGCAATCATCAACAAAGAGGTGCGTGATAGGGTGACGCAGACTTTAAAAATTAGATCAGAACACACCAGGCCCTCGCAGAGCCCTTGCAGGGGCAAAGATGATGTAGTTGTGGGTTGTGCAGGGTTTTGCGACACCTTCTGCGTCAAACATGAATTCACCTTAAGTCAGGTTCTAGGATCAGCTATTTAAAGGGAAAGAGGTGACTCGTCAAGCGTTAACTTAACAAGAGCAGTGTGGACACACGCACTCTCCTCACTCGCTTTATGGTGTAGACTGCCGTTTTGTTTGTTGTTATCTTTTTATGCACAGATGCTCTTGTGCACAAAATGTGCCACAGACTGAGGTTGACATGACAATAGAATTTTGCATTGGTGGTGCTAACAAGTGTAACAGCAAAGGCGCAGTACAACTTTTTTCATTTAATCCTGAACAATCAGTAGTGTACTACAGAAACTTTGCCCCAGGTGAGAGGGACATATGGTGGAAAAAGAAACAGTGCAAACAGGTAATGAGAAACAACCATCAGTACTTTGGACATGATGCTTCAGTAGCCAGACACATTAATTGTTTTCATACAGTTAACTGTAGCCATGTGAGTGTTTTTCCATGTGTGACATGATGTTTTATTTTGGACACATTGTATTATACTTTAATTGAGCCTTGCATCAAACCTCATATGCCTGTAGCACAGATTATCAAACTGTCAAATATCTAAAACCGTTGTTTTGGATTGAAGACAGAAATGTTCCTACCTATGTTAGAACGATGTCAATCAAAAGTGGCCTGGACATTTAGAAGTACAAGCCCCTAAATCAGGCATGAACCCAGCACACATGGACACGTGTAATGGCAGTAAATAAAAACTGAATGACTGGCTACCTGCAATTTTAATAAGTCATTCATATTACCTTCAGTTCTTAGGAGTACAAACATCCGGAGATATTCATTCTTTAGAAAATCACTAACCTAGGACTCCCACTGATAAATAACTGGGATGTAAATACCAACTGCACAATAGGCGAGTGTTTATTTTACTAAGGCAGTAGTTCCTCTTTTCTGTGCTACTTGTAGCCACAGGGATGGTGTCTCTTTCTACAAACTAAAGATCATAACAACATAAATAGGAAATAAATACATCAAAAGAAACCTGTAGGTAAGAAGTAATAATGAGGAAATGTAAAAGAATAAACAAGCTGCAATCTAGCTGTCAACACTAGACAGTAGCAGAGCTTCCACTGGTGTCGTTACTGTTGTTAAATTATAATTAGTCCATATAGTCAGTGGTCCAGCCAAGTACTCTCTGTGGTGCATGGGACATGAAGGGAGAACAGTCAAGGTATTATAGGAGAGGAGGACAGGAGGAGAACAAATGGAGACTTGCTTCCTTAGGATAAGGTTAGTTAATCCAAGTGTGTTTGAATAGCCATTTATTTAGCTAGGTGAGTGTGTACTTTGAGGTTGTATAGTTTGCGAGATTGTCTACATTAAAAAGTGGACTGAATGCTGTGTGTTTCCCCTTTTAAATAGTGAAGGGTGAACATAAAATAGCAAAGTAATTTCTGTTCACAGTGAAAAAAAGACTTTTAAGTGAATCTCTGTTCATAACTCTGTTGTGTTTTGTCCTGTTTCAACTATAGAGTTTACAATACAAGTGTAGAAAATGTGAATACTTTTAGCTACCATCATTTAATACCATCTTAGTTCTTTTACTTTTTACAATTTTTGTATATTTTAAAATTATCTTAAAATCAAGAACAATAGTCTACCATTAACACTGAACTTGGACATTGATCTGTGTTATTGTTGTTAGGGCTTTAGTGTTACATGAAAATTAATTTCTCTCCTCAAATTTGATCAAACATTTACCTTATTCAGATTATCAACAAACAATGCCATAACTATACAGGGCTACATGATGATTTAATGAAATTTAGTAATATTTATTAAGTATAAAGGCAATAAGAAAACAAGAAAACAACAGTAACAATGTTTGCCAATAAAATGCATTTCAGCTTTCCAGAGGTCTTCACCTGATGCTCATATTGTGAATCTCTTCACAGTGTTTTCTGCTGAGTTTATTTCTTTTCGTCTTTATCAAAGCGCATATTCGCTCAAAGCTTGTTGTATGTTCAGTTTGTTATTAAGCTTCTGGATGTGTTTGCAAGGTGTGTAATTAAGTTGTCTCATGTTGTTCTTTTTCTATTTTCTCTGAATCATAGCTGATTATAACTTTTTCACTCTAGAGTTGTTTGTAGAGTCTCTCATTTTGATCATGCAGAGAACAATTTCTGTGTATAGAGTATTGTTCTCTGTTCTTATCACACCGTTCTTGTCCTCTAAGCCCAGTTCCTTTTACAGCTTTTTGTCCAGCACTTGAAGCTTTTCATGCAGAATGTTGTCATGAGTGGTTAGAACCTTTTTCCAAATCTTCAGTAACTTATAATTGGCCATAGAAGGATTCCAATTTTAAAGGTTCTTGTTGAAAATCTAAAAATCTTTTCTAAGTCCTTCTTTTTCTCATTTGTTTGCTTCAAGTCATCTGTCTGCTTGTTTAGTTTGTTAAATTTGTGGATCCAGTCCAGGCTTTGGGCCAGCAAGGCTTTTTCCTCAGTTTCCAGTTCTTCATATGTCATTAGCAGCTTTTATTAAGCTGAAGCTTTGTGTTCATGTATTCGATTTGCTTTTTCAAATTGTCATTTGGTTTCATCAAAGCATCGTTGTGGAACCTTCTTTCTTTCCACATGACCCCCAAATCTTTACATTTTCATACTCTTTGTAGAAGTGGTTGAGTTCCTGGCTTGTGCCATGTGCCAAGATCTCTCTTTATGCATGAACTTGTTCATTTTATGCACAGTGTTTTATTCTGAAGCTTACTGTGAACTGTCTGGATCTTATGTTGCAAAGCAACTAAGCACTTCATTCTTGGCTTTTGCTACATCCAGAGGTTTGAGGAGATTATGTCTCTCCTTATTGTAGGTTGCTACATTGCCCCTTGGCAGCAGTTTCTTCTGCCTTCATTTGTTGATATTCTTTGAGGAGCACGGCATTTGCTAATGTGCTTTAAATGCTAACTGCCTGATGAACACAGTGGTTGATCTGTAAAAAAAAAAAAAAGAAAAAAGAAAAACTCAAAGTTTACCAATGACCTCAGATTGAAAGGAATGCTACAAGCGATGCTGAATAGTAAACCCAGCCATGCAGTATGTCCATGAAGACATCCTCCACTAGAGCACATCAGTTGTATTATCCGTAATAAACATGGATAGGGTGTAAAAGCAGGACTCCTGTCAAGTAGGTTTGTGTGTCTTTGACATGTCTTTGTGTCTTAATCTGTTTATGAATACACAGAGACAACACAGATCATTCTTTGAAATCAGATACCATTAAATTTGTCTGGGTTTACTACCAGTAATTTTAGCTTTGTGATTACAAACTTGGACATGTTTGATTTTAGGATGCATCACTTTTTTTTCAGACACAGTCATCCCCTTGTTTTTATGAACCATAAAACTGAAGCCAGGCCTAATCACAGTTAATTACACAAACAATACACCTTTTCATAAATTTACTAAGAAAGTATCAATAGCTCTAGGATTGTAAATTAATTGAAAGTAAAAATTACAGTCAATCTTGGTCTTCACTATAAAAGACTTTTGAAGAAAAGTTGTTGGTGCTCACCAGGATAGAAAGGGTTACAAAAAATTGTTTTACAAAAAGGGTTTGCACAAATGCCACTGTCACCAGCCCCATGAGTGGCTGGCCAACAAAAATCACACCACGACCAAAGTGTGTAATAATCTAAGAGCTAACATAGAACCTGTGAATTGAAGCTCAACAGAAAGACAATGTCCCTAAAGTCACAAGTCATTCTAGTAACGAGTGGATAAAGGAGAAAAAAATGCAGTTTAAAGCAGTGTAGTGTCATCTGCGTGCAGAAATAAGAAATAAAATATGATGATAACACAGCTAACACTGTCTCTGCATTGAAGTTGAAGTGTGAACAGCAAATTAGTAGGAGAGCAACAGCAGCTCCTATGAACGATCTGTGACTAAACAGGATGTGTGTGGCCACATTTAGTAAGAGTTCAGACACTGTAGTTAAGCATGGAAAATCCAGCAAATTAGACTTGGTGCTTTTGAGATGGATTTATGTGCATTCAGTGTGAGTACAGTGTCAGTATGAGCACATCTAGAATAGACACTTCAGCATACTGTCTCGCATTGAGTGGCTTTTTTTCATTTTTCCTCTAGTGGAGTGAGGCTCACTCAGTGGAGCTATAGTGCCACACTTGCCCACTCAGCCCTTGTTTTTTTTTTTTTAAGCAATCACCAAGTAATCAGAATGAATCCTAATGAGATCACAAATGTTTATTGTTAGGTGATGATTGCCAAACTGTTCCTTTGCTGTTCTTTAGTTTGTGTGAAATGATGAATAATGAATAATTAGACAGAAATTTGTCTGTGACCTGTTTAAAATGTAAATTCTCAGTTATTTAATTGTGCTTCACAAAGCTGAAACCTTTCTACAAGTGTGGTTGCCTTGCTGTTGTCACCCGTTTTGATGAAAGTTCTTCAGCATGGAAACTATTTTGTCTGGATGCAAAATTCCCGCTGAGAGTTTCTCTATCTGCCCTACAAAAGTGTAATTGTTTTAACTTAGATTATTTAGAAACCCATTCTAGCATACTGTTTTATAGCTTGCAACTGGCTTGTATCTCTCGCTCCCTGCAGCATTAACATTTATGTGCAGCGACCTACACACTAATACATGCTCCTACTAATGCAATCAAACACACACACACACACACACACACACACACACAGGCTCACGGTCACTGCAAGAGAGTCTTTTATAGTGGATATAAATTGACTTTTAAGCTGTGCTCCTCCTAGATTCACACATCTGGAAGGGATTACGCACCATTACAGGCTCTGTTTTATACTTATGAATCATAATTCTACTTTTAGTCTGTTTTGTTGTTATGGTTTTCAAGCACAGTAATTACACCCTTCTTCAGATGCCAATAGAATATCATGTTAGAAACATTCTAATTTTGCTAAAAGTTCTCTGTCTTTAAGTTAGTTTAAAATTAAAAAAGGTTTCTATGGGGAAATTTATCTGTGCTTGTTTCCACATATCAACAATAAGATACTGCTACACTGAACATTATTTATACTTGGTGGGGGGCTAAGTTGTATTGCATTGGGTTGGGACACAGAAGTCTGTAGGTTCGAATCCCACCAGGCGTGGCCCTGCCCAGCCACCAAGATCAACCTTGGTGTTGGTCCCGAGCGCGGATAAAATGGGAGGGTTGCAGCAGGAAGGGCATCCGGCATAAAAACTTGTGCCAAATGAATGTGCGGGACATGTTCCGTTGTTGCGACCCCTGTGGGGACAACCCGAAAGCCACTGATCTTTGTGTTGTAAAATGTTCTCCTACAGATAGTTTGTAATCATTAAAAGGAACCAGAAAAGACAAACAACTGGTTGAGAAAAGGTCTATTTAATTTATGAGTAACCATTTGCTTAGCTTTGTCCTTGTTGTACTTAGACAGCAACATTGAAGGCGTCAGTAGAGTTTAAAGAGGGTGGTCAATGCTTCCTGTTGGCAGGTCACTGCTTGTTAATATTTTGATGTGTTACAGTGTTGATTAACTAATTTTGTTAGAAGTGAACTTACTCAGGCTTGGAAAAACCCTCCAGTGTCTATTTATCTATTACAGAATGCAAGAAATTAGCATTTGTCTATTTTCAAAGGGAAGACCTTTCCTTTCCTATAAGATCTAATCTTTTAAACAACTGACTTGTGTTTGGTTTAGATCTTAATTAAATAGAATTTTTTGCAGGTGGTAAATAAATAAACTATGACTTATAAAGAAATATAACTTTCATAGACTGGTGACTACTGGCATTATCATTAAACTGACACTGATTCTTTTGGTCATTAAATTAAATGAGAAAATGTCAATCACAAGTTTCCTTTGCCTCTAGGTAATGTTTCCAAATGTCTTGTGTTTCCCTGCAGTTCTACCAAAGTGAACTTTTCTTATTTGTTTTTAATCATGCTCAATTTCAAGATATTGTGCATTTGTTCGTCTCTTGCCTATAGTATTTTTGTGGAGTGGGGTAGTTTAAATGGGTTTTCAATAAATACTGTACCTGTTTGGTCATAGTCAGTGGTATTTAAAATATGGCAGTAGCTTTTCTCAGAAGCATTTGGTGCAAACTGTAGCTTTGTATATTTATTCTGGTAAAGTTCCTTACGTTTACCCCAAACAAAACTTTAAGCTATAATTTAAGGGGTTTGACAAACATGTTAACTACTGAGGAATTAGTCATTTCCATACAAAACCATGTGATTAACGCCTTGACTTGATCAAACTTGAATTTAATGATTTTCATTTCAAATTCGGTGTGGTGTTTTTGGCCTTATACCAAAAAATATATTAGTGTTTGAATATGTATAAACCTGTGTGTATTTGGTGTCAGTTCTTTGGGTAATGTTTATCTTTCTGATGTAGAGATGTAAACTTACTTCTCTATGTTGCATCTGAACACAACCATATCCACAGGGACTAGGGCCAGTAAGCAAAGCCAGCATTGATCTTAGTGCTTTGGACCAACCTGACTGGTTTCCCATGAGCTTGTTCCCATTTTTTTTTACCCTGGGAAAGGTGAAAAAGTTAAATGACACCAGAAAACTGAAGACTTCAAACAGATGGAGTTCAAACACCTTTGTTAGCTCTGTGTATCTGTGTGTATTCTAGAGTTTGTGTCCAAATTCTCCTCAATCAGTCATCTCCAGGTTGTGGCAGATAGAAAGACATCTTATCTAAATGGAAGCAGCTTTGCAGGAGCTGGCTTCCTCCATCTGATATTCTCATTACCATCAAGAAGCTTGAAGGCTGTTCTGGTTGTGGTGGTTTGAATTGGACAAGTATCAGGGAAGCTTCAACAATAAAAGGGATTAGTGTTGTTGAGGGATGTGTCATGGCTGGAGTCCATAAAGTTCTGCAAATCTTCAAGGTGCACAAAACGAAATAATTAAGGAAAACTATTTTAGAGCAGTTGACAAAGGTTTAGAATAAAGAAATCAACACCACCACAGAGGCCATGTGCCTTTAGCAGCTTCACACTGTGTGATTGATGTGTCGCATGTAAACAGCTGTGTGTACAGCTGGAAATCATCTGCATGATATTAGACATCTCTCATTTGACTGGCACAACAAGCAAACCAAGTCCTGCCACCTGCCAACGTGAAAGAGTTTCTGTTGTGAATGTATGTGGCATATACAAACGATGCACGAAGCTGTTTTTTAAAAATTGAATAGTCAAATCCATATTTATTAACTGTCAACTAAAAATGGACAAAACAACAAAAAAACAGTTTTATTTTCAAGATTTATTATCAATTGCTAAAATCTGGAGATCTAGCTTTGATTTTGCCTTTTATCAGTAAACATTAAGGCTGATATCTGTATGCTCTGGTTACATGTTTTTACTGTATGTAAAATCCATACTTGTGGAAAAAAAGTTGTTACAATAGGTTTAAATGAAGGTGGTTGTAGGAACTGGACTGAGTCATGATGTGGACTTCATGTGGACTTGATGTGGATGTTAACACATGCTAGATTCTCATGGTAAATCTCTCATTCTACTTCTTCAGTTTGTCCCAGTTGGGGAGCAACTGCTAGGAGCTATCTGCAGATGTCAGGCTGATATCAACACAAACAGCAGATGAATTAGTGAGTGGACTTTAGGTTCTGTCCTGCCTGCACTAAAAATAATTACAAAATACTGGTGGAATGTGTGATAATTTGGACTTTACATAGTTATACATTTAATTTACATTTACATTTAATGTCCTAGTACAATATGTTTCTGATGTAACTAATGATATTAAATGCATCAATGCATCATGAATCGAAATCAGATCAGCAGCATAGAACCAATAGCTCAACTGACATCTCAGCAATAATCACATCCTTTTCTACTACTTAACTACTTAGAAGCCTGTTCACATCTGTCTACTATGTGTCTTGCTGTACAAAAGTCATGTCTTCTGGTGATCATAAGGAGGTAAACATGTCACATGAACCATCCTTTTGATGAATATTTCAGTCATCTTCAAATCTACCACAATCTGACACATGCCTCTGCCTATTGAATCTCTTGCTGTTTTTCTTCCAGCTGTGTCTCTGTATCACTGTACTTCCAGAGTAAATTTAGTCCCTTTGACAGAGCGTAGTAATGATGGAAACATTTTTCTTGAGCTTTTGGTGTCAGCTAAATTTACTTTGAACACTTCACTTGCGTAACTCGATCTCCGTTTCTTATCTTGTGGCGTGCTGCCTTTGGAGAACGTGACTTGAAAGTAACTCAAATCTCACGGAGCTCTTAGTTCTCTCTGTTCTCAATATAGAGCTTCATTGTGAGGTTATATATGGTAGCCAAGTGTGTTTAATCTGTGAACCATCATTCCAAAACGCATAATAATGAAATGTTTTCAGATGAATGAAATGTTTGTTTTAAAGAACAGCAGAGACAGAAGCATATTTTTAAAACTCTCAGCAGGCAAGATAATGAAAGGCAAATGTCTCCTACGTTGCTGCTGTCCTTTTAAAGCTGAAACATGTACATACATGGCATCCTCCAACTCAAACACTGGAGATTTTTGTTCTGTTACCATCTGTTTGTGAGCTCCTCTCTGTACAAGGGAGGGAGTGACCTTGGGCTGCAGCTCTTCGTCAGAAGTTGGCAGCATCTGGCGGTTTTGAGGGGTGAGGTGTGGTGGCGGGGGAGTCGGGTGCACAGAGGGGAGAAATACTTTGTGCTGAGCAGGTTGGGCAGGATTAGATATAGGACGCAGCTGTAATTTGTCATTTGTTAGTCTGAGATAAAGAATGAATGGGATGACGACTGGAAAACATTACAGCGAGTGTTATGATATTGGTGGTTTGGCATGTTTAGTTTATTAACAACAAAATGTCATTGCCAACCATTTTGGAAAGACTAATTTCTAACAGAGCAGCAGCACTTACTCAGACTTTGAACATTTAGTACTCCCCTTCTGACGCTTTCATCACCTGCTGATGCATTTGCTGCTTGGAACTGTCCTGAAAACTGAAAACTCCATATTTGTGTTTTTGGCAGCTGTTTGTCTTTAATTTGAGAAGCCAGTCCTTGTGCAAGTAATGCTTCTGGGTAACTAATTCTCAAATATTTGGTGTCAGAAAGGATGTTGGTGTCAGAAAAAATGTTGGTTTACCCAAATAAAATGCAATGCGATATATTTCCCACTCAACCTCTTGTGATATATATGCAGTTTAGCTTGGGTTTTATGTGCTGTGGCCTGCCTCTGGATGCCTTTGTCGCAACACAATTGGGAAGCATTGAAGACAGGTCTACTGTAAATATCAGAAATGGTGAAAAATGCTCATCACCATTTTCCAGAACTAAAGAGCTAAAGCTGATCTCTTTAATTTGCATTTTGGTTCAACAAACAAACTAAAACAAAAAGATGTTTAATATACCATCAACGTATTTGTGTTTGAAAGGCTGGAAGCAGCGGACATTGACAATTATATTAATTATTTAATTGGTTATTCCAGCATTTGGAGATTTAGCATTCTGTGAAATAATTTATCAATTGTTTTTGTGCTTTTTCTTATCTAATAACATTGTTAGTGTTTAAATGTTATCATATAAGTCAAAAACGTATAGTATCTTGACCAATAGTCTTAATCTACCAGGCACAAGATTTTCGCTATGTTTGGTAAGGTAGTGTACATCCTTTCATTTCTTGGACCTTAAACTCAGCACTGTCTTGACTATTGGACAGTATCCAGTCCTCTTCTCCTCACTTCTCCTTCTCGCTTCTGTGGTGCATTTCTTGTCACTAATATGTTGGAAGGAAGGAATAGCTAATGGTGTTTTACCTTTTGTTTTGACAAGCTATTCTTAGCTATTTTAGCTATTTTAAGACCTAAATAGGACCACCTGACCATTTATGCATATTTCCGGCATCCTGACACACTTCAATTGCCATTTTTGGGTGGCAACAGCTCTTGTTTCAAGGACAAGGACTTGACATAATATATTTCGTGTCGCAAAATGAACCAGTGCCTTGTTAGAGCACTCAAATTATCCCCAATTACACACTGTAGAAACACAATTGTAATGAGTGGGAAGCAGAACCTGATCTCAACTTGTAAAATGTTTGCTCAGATTATGTAATAATCACTGATCCAGGCATCTATTTTATTGTGCTTATTTTAAAACTGTCACCATATTTCATGATTACCTTCTCACTCAACAGACATTCAACATCAATAATTTCTTTTTTTTTCAAAGGTACAGTTTGTGCCGCAGGATCCTATTATGTAAGATTTTCATATTTTGTGCATAAGTGGAAACATTCAAGCTGGAGGTACAGAGATAACAGTGGGGAGCCTGAAGCTTTGATCAGAATACACCGACAATTCTCAGTTTTTTACGTACTCTCTCAATTTTCTTTCTTTTAACTTACTCTTTTAAATTTGGGCTGAAGTTAGCAAATACTTTTATTGATTTATCCACAGATTTATGTGTTAGTTTAGTTAACAAATCATACAGAAAATATGCACATGTCTATAAAATATCAGAAGATTGTGAAAATTTCCCAATGCCAAAATGATTAACAAATCAAAGATAAATGTAATGTCACTCTCACACACGAGATGAGGTGGTTGCACAATTCAGGCTAGAAAAACTATTGTGAAAAATGGCCATTTATTAATTATTTATTTATAAAATTATGTTTATGTATATATAGGATGATTACCAATCCAACCTATTAGCCAATCAACCAAGCATTGATAGGCTCCAGCCGCCCACAACCCTGAACGGGATAAGCAGTTAAAGATAATGGATAGATTGATCTTATTATTGATCCAAACCCCCAAAATATTCAGTGCAGTGTTAAAATCAGAAAGAAATGACACAATCAGCTATCAAAATAATTAAAACTCAGAGTTTAAATTGAAATAGAACTAAAAAGTGTGAAGGAAACCAGAAATAATCCACACTGGAAAATACTGCTTTAAAAATCTTCAAAGTTGTTAAATCACATAACAAATTATCAAAATTGTTGCTGATTAACTTTCTGCCATTTAAATACCCATTTCTACTTTACTTTAAACAGTTATTATAATAGTGGCAGTGACCAATTTTTGTGGTTGAAGCTGAAAGGCAGATTGTTTTTACATCTCTCTTTCTTTGAAATGCCTTACACCCAGCTCTTCCTTCTCTATCTCTTCCTGCTTCTGTCACACAATTTAATCTCCTTTCATACTGCACCTCAAATGTCTCTCAATCATCTCAGTGTTTGGTGCTTTCCAGCTGCGAATGAGAATCTGCTCTTTTACTGTCTGAGGGCCAGATTTTTGATGGTATGTGAAAGACACACAGTATGTGACCCCAGTCTAACATCATACACAGCCACACATTCAACTTTAATCCGACGTAGTTTGACTGTTGGAGGCAGAGACATATGACATGGTTTGCATCACTTGAAATATCTTTTTGAAGGCACAGTGAATAATTTGCACAAAACGTCTTTTTGTATTTTATCCTCATCACTGGGCGTCTGCTTGGTTACAGACACATTTAGGTTAAAGTACGTCTATTTTTGTCTGTTTCTGTTTACACACAGCGGTTTAAAAAGGGACAGACTCTTCTGTTCTCCAGACCATCTGTTATATTGTCACCCATGGGGATACTTGATAGATTTACCCAAGAAATCAATCACACTGCAAAAGGCAGAAACAGTGGCATCCTGTGCTTGGTAAATAGAGGCTCAAATCAAAACGTCTGTTATTTACTGTTACATTTACAGTTGGATTGAATGGTCAGCTGTTTTTTATGAGTTGGGTCCAACATCTTCTTTTACCTTCAAACTTGACGTGTTCATTTACCAATCTCAGCTTTTACAGTTATTCTCCTGATCAATCATTTTTTTTAAACTAAACACAACTTGTTTGTTTGTGTGTGTGTGTGGGGAGTATGATTAGATTGGAAGAGGCAGAAGTGATACAAACTTAATGAAGGTTTGCTGCATCTAAACAAGACCCTCTGCTGAGAAACAAGACCTCTCTTTAATCTTATCTCAGTTGTTGATCCCCAGCTGTCAGTCTGCTGCATGTTATCTCTGATCTTTTGATTTGATTTGAGTGCACCCCTCCGTAAGTGAATCACTCATGCATTTTATTTTCTTCTATGTTGAGACCAGTTTTTTTTTTTTTACTCCACTAAAAACCTAATTTTTTTGCAATGTTGCCTCACTTTTTGGGTTAAAAACTACTTGTTTAAGTTATTTTACCATAGTAGCTAAATCTTATGACAAACATACCAAGCTGGCATTTCTAAAGTGCACATAATTCTAGTTGGTCTAGAATCTATTTGGTAACCAACTGAGGAAATTCACACATGACAGATTAATTTGAAGAACTTCCCCTAAGTCCCTTCACACACAGCTCAATATATCTATTGGATAACCCCTTAATTAGACTGGCTATTTTTGTATAAGTGGGTGTTCCATATACAGTAAGTTAATTATATTAAGTTTAACACTGTAGAGACTAGGATATATAGGCCACTAGATATCTGAGTCTCCCCACTGGTTTGTTTGTGTATCACCTCAACTGCACATGAAGCCCCTTCATTTACAACCCTCAAGGTACAAATTAGTGGTTATTACAGCCTGTGGAATAGATTGTTCTCTTCCACTCCTTGCACACAAACCGTAATTTAAGCCAACCTAATGTGGTAATTTCTTGCCTTGTGCTTTATTGTGAGTTTCATCATATTAGCCGGCTTGTGATGACATACTTGTTCCTGTGGTGCGATGTGTTCCAGTCTGCTGCGGCTGTTGAGGCTCTGAGGAAGAGGAGGGAGGATGGAGACGTGTCGGTCTCATCGCCTGTGGTCACCGGCTCCTGTGAAAGAGGGGACTTTAATGACAGAGGGGCCCTTTGTGTGTGACAGCCAGGCAGGCAATGACATTTAACAGAGGCAGCCAGTTAGAACTGATGGCGTGCTGGTTATGGAAGCTTGATGCTTTCTATCAGCAGCAGGCAGGATTCAGCCTGCTTGAAGCGTGGATATTTTTACACGTGTTGCCCACGGGAGGAAAAAAGATACAATGGACACATTAAAATTGCTGCTTTGTGGGCATTTTTTCGAAATATGGCACGAAGAAGTGTTTTTCCTTCACTTTCAAAATGAACCCATGGGGATAAGAATAGAGAACCTGCCATCTGGAGTATGTTGAGTGTGGTTTGCCAGTATTTGACAGGAATAGTTGTCCATGTTTAGTCTGTGTTGTAATATTTTTGGGTGTAGGCAGAATTAATAGGCAGCATTTTTTGTTTATCTGGGATGGTACCCACACCAATCAAGATAAGGTCTCTTCTCAAACCTCTTCTTCAAGCCTTACTCTTTCTTTTAGTTGTTCAATCTCGCCAATCTTTCTTTCTCCTCCCTGGCTCCTTTTTTCTTCCACCATCCTTTGGCTTACTCAGCTTGTAACTCAGAGCGGTGGGAGCATTAGGCCTGGGTTCTTCTGGTTATATTTAGCAATGAACAGATGCAGCGCACTGGAGCGGAACATACCGCCTCTGCCGCTTCCGTGTGTGCGCCTGTGTGCCTCTGTGTGTGTGTGTGTGTGTCTGTCTTTGTCTGAAGACTCTTCTTGAAACCAGTCTTCTCACCGTGCACTGCTGAGTCTGACTCAGCAGCACAGCTTTGGAGAACTGGGTCAGAACATAAACAGTCCACACAGTTTTGCATGAGCAGTTGTCAAAACCAGAGTACCTATTCAAAGCATTACATCTTGAAAATAATAAAACCTCTGTCTAATAGATTAGTTCATCAACATGAAATTATTCCACTGTTTTGATAATCACTTAAGTCAAGCTTATTTAAGGCAATTTAAAAACAGAAATGCCAAATATTATCTGGTTTCCATTTAATACAACAATTAGTTGACTTTGTGTTTTAAACCGAATATTTAAGAAATTGTTTGGCAAAATTATTATTAATAATTATCAATAGTAAACTTTAATATATCTTCATCAGGAGCTTTCCATTGTTGATGTGTGTTGTATTAATTTAACTAAGTAACATAAGGAAAAAGTAGTTCCATTTTGTCCAAAAAGCAATGTGAGAACATAAATCATAGTATATAGTATATATAGAACACAGTAAATCTCTGCTGAGCTACACCTGTAAATCTGTTCTGCTCATATTTTGGCCAATTTCCTTTAATTGCACATGTTTTGTTGCTGTAGATATGTTCCCAGAAGCCCTGGAAAACACGAGCAAGAACACCAGGAAATTAGAACATAAATTTTACATAGAAATTGTTAAAATGGTATAAAGAACCTACGTTAAAGACACTTTAACTGTGCTGCACATCCAGCAGTAGCGGTACACTGACACACAATGCAGGAAACCTCTATCTTTATTTTAAAATCTCTGTTACCTAATCTTGCCACCACACTAAAACCACTGGTTTCCTGCAAAGCTCATGAAAGCTCTCATCAATTTAAAAAGCTACACTTTTGGATGTGGTCAACAGTAATGTAAAGTATATGCCATTTTTAGTATTGGGCTAAAATATGCTAAAGGATTCCATTTAATAACATAACAATAGCCTCGACATGGTTTAAAAAGAAATGTCAGAGGAGTAAAGCATTTTGCTGATGGTATTATGTAGGGCTACTGTCTGGTTTCTCCATGTTCTTCAAGCCTATGAACAAGACTTTGGACTGGGAATAACATGAAAGTAACTTTGGGTGTGGCTGGTCATGGAGGTAATTATAGAAAGAGAAGGCAGAGGGCTGGTCCAGAGCTTTATGTAAACCTCTCAGTGATTGTTGTTTTTTCCTCTCCACCCCTGCCAGTCTGATTGCAGGGCTCATGGCAGGCAACTATGAGTGGTGAACATGTGCCGAAAATGCTCAGTGCACTGCTTTTATATCATGAAGCAGCTGGTTGTGAGTGTACTGTATATGTTTGCAAGAACAGGAGATAAAGTGTGTGTATGTGCTTAATTAATGTGAGAATAAAAAAAGTCAGTGCCATGTTAAATATCGTTATCATCACGTCGGGTGTGGAAGCTGTCATGAACCCTCTCAGCCAAGCTAATGGCTGTGTAATAGCTAGAGATTGCACCTACTTTATTGCACCAAGTGAGACAATTGAAGCCCATCATCGACAGCAGAAGCATTTTATTCATTTTATCTGTTGCATCCCTCCCAGTGTTCACCTCTCTCAGATTGCTCCTCCTTATATTTCAAGATAATGTAGAGTTAAATGCTCTCATCTGTAACTGGAGACTCCAATGTTGACTGACGGGATGTCCTGAGACCCACAGGAAGCTGCTGAAACAATAGAATTTACTGTTTAAGAAACAGCATTTCCAGTTCCTAGTCTGTGGCCATTATTTGGAATCAGCCAGAGGAAATACAATATTATTTGTCCTCTGGAGGAAATGCCGTTTCTTTGTGCTCAGTTGGAGCTCCCTGCTTTCAGCCTGAGATGGCTTAGGAGCTGCATGAGATCAGGACAAAAAGGCAATTTGAAGATTTAGAACACGGCTTGATGAAATAAAACTGTAATGGACAATCACTGTGTGATTTTTATGTATATAATTGTGTTACTGTTGTTCCTGTTGAGCCACAGCTCCACACCAGACAGAATGATGCGGACAGAGTGGTGCCAACTTAATCGTAATGTGATAATAGAGAGACTGGTAAAATCCCCCACTACCCCTGAATTCTTAAATTTTGAACAATGCTACTCCTTAATACCAATACTCAGGACATCTTGATGAATTGTCCTCTACCTCTACACTATTATGTTTTATTTATATATATATATATATATATATATATATATATATATATATATATATATATATATATATATATATATATATATATATATATATATATATATATATATATATATATATATATATATATATATATATATATATAATATAATGTGTGTGTGTGTTTCATCAATTGAAATAAAATATTAATATATAAATATTATTAAATATTATATATATAATTGTTAATTTAATTGACAAATAATTGTTTATATAAAGTGCATCTTATCAATTGTATCAATTTTGAGGACAGCGCAGTGATGCAAGGGTCAGCACTAAGACAGGGTCACTTTAGTGCTTCAGTGAGGTGACTGAGCCCGGTAGGATTTTTTTACTCTCACCTTAATCCTCGCTGTCATCACTGCAAGTGGTGTTTTTATTAGGTAGACTTATTTGTGTGTGTCTGTGTGTGTGTGTGTGTGTGTGTGTGTGTATTCCAGTTAATACTGGATTGTCCTGAAATAAGGGAAACCTGTCTCAGTAAAACACCTAATTTGTGCCAGTGGCAACTTCCAGTGGTGTGAGAAAAGCACAAAGACAAGCCTAACACACAAGACGAGAGCTCATCTCAACAGGAATTGACCACTTCTTCACCCATTAGGCACAACCATTCGGACTCGTGATGCCTTTGTATTTACCCACTCTGAGCTTACTCCTGAAGCTGGATGGAGTTAAAGTTATCTCTTCCTTAATGATGTTTATGTTTGTTTAGAGTTGGTTTTATTGTAAATAGAGATAAAACAAGAGTTTGAATGTTTCTATTGTTAACGTAACCATGCTTATCTTATAATATGTATTTTGCTTGCAGTAATTAGTTGCTTATCAGTTGCAGAGTATTAACTGTATAACATTCTCCCAGAGATCAGCTATAATTTAAGGATTTTTCCTACTGTGGCCAGTATAACCTGACACCTGCATGTGTGGTCTGTATCTTGAAAGAAAGCAGTTGTGTTGACATTTTAATAAAGTCCTTACACTACTTAGTTGCAGTTTACTTGCACACGCTGTTTTTGTCTCCTGTCAAACTGGTGGTGATTGCAAGGAAGTTATAGGTGCATTACAAAGACCTTGGTTTCAGTGGTGGAAAAAGCATTTTTTTAAATTACTTAAATAAAAACAGCAATGACAGCAAAAAGTAGTCCATTGCATGTAACAAATTGACACAAAAAAGTTTACTTTTGTAAAAGTATTAATGATGAAGCATCAACCTGTATGCAGCAAACTGGCAGACTTGGAGCTCATTTAAATTACTGTTACTTTTATTTGTAATAATGCTTCAAATTTTAAGACATTACTCATGTATCACATCTTGTGGATGTGATAGTGAAAAGTCCTCTTCACTTTTAAGTTAGCAAATGGTATTTCAGGCTGTTTTGTATTTTTGAACCGCAGAAGCCACAACGGATTGAGAGTCAACATCTTTGTGATGTTCTGTAATGTTCTACATTATAGACTGAATCTCCACCACCAGGGGGCAGCAGCCCATAATGACCACATAAGGCTCATCTCCTTTGCCGCTGACTCAGGGTTGCCATGGTAATGTGTCTGTGTGAAGCAGATTTATTGGTGGAAAGGCTTGGGTACACAGAGGGCAGTGTTGAGCTGGAGGACAGGAGATGAATCCCAATCACACACAAACACACTCCAAACAAACTGACATGGATGTTTTCTTGAATTAATGTGAATTCTCTATAAGCTGTTGATTTAATTTGTCCGCTTGTACATACACATAATCAGATGGGTCAAACCCCAACTGTTTGGAGTATAGCATTCTGTTTTTAAATGGCAACCACCTGGCATGTTTATTTTCATAGATCTGATTGACAAATAGTAGCAGTGACTTGTGGTTATGACAGCTGTTATGTGGCACTATAGGCTGCAGCTGCTTGGGACAGTCGTATACAGATGTTTCAGGGAACCGATACCATATGTTTCTGCTGTCCTTTTATTGGACCAGCATGTTTTTAAAGCAGAGTTTGTGTTGAATCCTCACCAAATGTCCCCTAATTGATACCGTGGTGTACAAGATAAAAACCAATAAATCTTTTAAACACAGCCTTGTGTGCGCATGCATGTGTGTGTGTGCTATTTCATGCTCACAGAAATATATGAGAGAATGTGTGAATCACTATCTCCTGAGATGTTTGAGAGCACACCCTCACCCTCCCAAAATGAGAAAGGGATGCATAACTAGATTTAAGGTTATGTAATGCTGACTGGAGGCATAGAGGATGTGTATAATCCACTCTTATTTGGGTTAAACCCATCTCTCTCCTTCTCTCACGCTCTATCTGTAAGAGTACAAGGGTCTTGCATCCTCACACATCTTTCTTCTGCCTCAACCAGGGTTGAAAAGCATAAAAATCACTTTTACCAGCTGGCTTCACAAACATCTCAGCTCCCAGGAAACATCTCCTAACACGCTTAATGTCCCTGGTGTCTCACATTTTCCTTGATAATGTTATTTTCATTGCTAGGAAAATTTGGAATATCTTCCCTCTTATCATCTAGAGACTGTTTGTGTGTTATTTTCAATGACAGAATAACATGACATGTTTTTAGTGCTGCGGCTAATGATAATTTTCCTGTCGATTGCTTGCATAAAATTACATTATTACAATAATTACAATACATTATTAATTTACTATCACAGAAAACCATGAAACACTTCAAATTTTAGATGCTGTAAATAGTAAATGTGACTTTTTGTTACATAACATTGTCATGGATCTGACACTGGACTCTACTCACCTTCACCTTTCGCTATCCTTGCACTAAACTACCCACTCAAACACCCTACCCTTTGTAAACTCTTATACTGGTACTCCTTCTCTCTGCCCCTCCTTCTCTGTCTCTTCCTCTATTCTGATCAACCTCTGCCTTTAATTCCTGTTTTCCCTCTCAGACTGTTTTCCATAGCCCTGCTTCCTATTTCCTAGCTTTTATTTTGTAATCTATCTGTCCTCTTCCTGTCTAGTCATTTCAGCTACTTGACAACTCATCGTCGCCTGTTCCCTTGCAGTCCCCTGCCAGATTGCCTCTCCGCATTTGCTATGCTATTGGACACTGTTTTCCAGTTTCTGCTCCACTCTATCTGACTTCTCTTTGTGGACTCTCAATGTTTGGTATTTTTTTTATCTGTGTCTGTTGGTTAAGTTTTTGGTTATTTGAGGTTTAGTTAGATGTTCATCCTTATTTTTTGGCCTGTTTAATGCTGGTTTTGGTTATCTGTTTACCCCTGTTTATATTCTATTTTTCCTCCCTACTGGCATCTGTATATTCAAACCGTTTGGTTCTCTTGCACATTTTTGGTGTACTGTTTGTTGTCATTTCTGATTCAGCACTTGTATGTGTGCACCCGTTATTCTATCATTGTAATCTGACCCTGGTGGTTTTGGTATGTGCCCTTTGGGTTATTATTACTGGTCCAGATTGGTGGTTTTGCCCACACTGTTCATTTTGGTAAATATTTGCCAGGCTGTATGTTTCCCCTGGTCTCTCCTCTTGTATGAGTGTATTCTGTTCCCCTGTTTTCTCAGTGCCATTGCAATCAGTTTTTATCATTCAAATAATCTCCTTTGTTTCTTTGTCATGCTTTAGTCTTTCTTTCTCCCCTCACTCCTGCGTTTAGCATTCTCTAGGTTCTCCAACCCCTTATTATATCTGTTTTCTTATCCCTAGTCTTGGCGCTTATGTCTTTTTTTTTTTTTATTAATGGTTTTGGTGTAGTGTGTTGGTTCTCTGTTGTGGGCTCTCTCTGTCCTCCATTTTAGGAGTGACTTTGTGTTGTGTTTCTGTACCTTGCCACATTATTGCAATAAATCCCTGTTGCCATCATACCTCCCCTCGCCGTCTCCTCACTTGGGTCTTTATACAAAATCCCTTACAAAGATTTAAACTCAAATCTGCGAAGTCATCTTGTCTCGCTTGAAAAAATCAGTTTGATAACTCAGCTTTGCATCTAGCATCATTATCAAGTTAACATTTTAATTTTAATTTTAATCAAACACCTCAAAATATGTGTTTTAAACTAATAAGGAATTGTTAAAACAGTAAAAAAGGTGGTGAACATAATTATTATAAATGCTTAGCATCAGCATGTTAAATGTTCTCAGTGTGCATATATTTTTGTAAATATTACCCTATTTTAGAATATATTTAGGAGAGACAGACCTACAAGCATTAGGGGTCACTGTTAATGAGTACATCCTGCACATTCCCAGTAACAATACTGTTATTAGGTACAATACAAGGACCTCCATTCAGTACACGTGGTGCATTGTACAGTTTACCATATTTATTGTTCAGAAATCTGTGAAGCACTGCAGTGCTATGGTTGTATAGCTGAGATGATACCTCATGTCTTCTCAATACATCTGGACACTTCTGATTTTATAGCTCAGTTTTATGTAACATGCAACTGTGACACCACTGAAATACATCACATCAAACCATGAATTTACAGTCTCTCTGCACCTAAGAGGAACTTATTTTATCAAGTATCAAGATATTTATAATTTGCCATGCAGAATGCCAAGTGTACTGCAGTGTAACACAATTTTATTTGTTTAGTGATAAGAAACCACAGAGACACTAGGTAAACAGTGTGTGAAAGGTACACAGATATCCCACTGTGTTTTGATTGTAATCTCTGAGCCACACTGTTTAAATCCTCATAAATATTGAAAATTTGATGACTTTCTCATTGATGGAGCACGACACCTGGGTTGCCCACCCTCTGCTAGCGATATGTACCCACAGGAGGGGGTTGATCCTGACAGCGGCTCTTATCTCAGGAAAAGCATCTGAGCCAGCAAAACTGACATGACCATAAACACAAACGTTAATGTATGTGTCGAACGATCCAATCATATTTTATCTTTTATGAGGGGCTGTTTATATAAATCAAACCAGCATGGACATAGAAATAGAGCAAGATTCACTTGAAAGGGTCCTCATGTATGTTAAGCTTAAGTGTGTGTGTGTGTGTGTGTGTGTGTGTGTGTGTGTGTGTGTGTGCGCTGTTGTATCTGTTTTTCCTTTTACAATCTGACTGCTGCTTGCCTAGCAGGGACTGTAATGATGGTCGTCAGCACTGGCTGGTTGCTAGGTAACGATTACCTGACTGTGCTTTGCTTGCGCTGAATTACACAGTGGGTTGTGTGCGTGTGTGTTTAGAGAAACGGAAAAATACAGCAAAGTAGACGACCAACCAGTGTGTCCACTCCTGGGCAGAAAATGTCCCACAGCAGAATCACATTCTTGGCCATGACAATATTAGCTTAGGTGCTTTTCTGAATTCTATCCTTACCATAAATGGATTATTCTTATCACCATGCTTCAAATGTCTACCTGATAAGGTGTTAGTAGGATTGGCAAGATTGTCTCTCGGGATTCATGTTGGCATATGTATTGGATGCCAGTTAGTTTGGCTTCAGTATTCAGTATTTATTCATCACATCCATGACGCTAGGGCTGATATATGATGATGTCACTGCAGCTGGTTTTGCTCTGTCTTATTTACCCAACTTCTAGTGTCCCAAAAGCAACTCTTCCCAGCCTGCAAACACTACTGCAAACTCACATTTCAACCACAGCCACAACTCCAACCTTAAAGGACTTGTTTGCCGAATTTATGTTTTTGATTTCTCAGAGATGGACACTTCCAAATATTTGATTTGGCACCAGTTTTATGCTGGATGCCCTTCCTGACACAACATTCCCCATTTATTCAGGCTTGGGACCGGCACTGAGTGCACTGCCTTGTGCTGGGTTCTCGTTAAGAGATCCTACTACTCTCCTTTCGGCTTATCCCGTGAGTTCAGGGTCGCCACAGCGGATCATTGTCCGCATGTTGATTTGGCACAGTTTTTACGCCGGATGCCCTTCCTGACGCAACCATCCCCAATTTCTACCGGGCTTGGACCGGCACTGCATCGCTGGGGAGGGGGAATGAGCTGTTAGGGGTTCAGTGTCTTGCCCAGGGACACTTCGACATATAGCCAGGGCCGGGGATCGAACCACTCACCCTGTGGTCCGTAAGCAACTGCCTTTACCAACTGAGCTATAGCCACCCCCGGTTCTCGTTAAGAGATGGATGAGAATATTATAATACCACCCTGGTCTGCAAAGTAAAAATAAAGCTGAAACCAATTTGCTTAGCTTAGCATAAAGACTGGGAACTTCCTTTAGACCAGCTCAAATAAGTAGCCTAGAGCATAACCCCCTGTTAAAGTATGTTACACTTTTTACAGATTGACCATACAAGATGTCCCATATGGTGATGGAAAGATGTTGACTTAGTGGGATATTTCTAATGGCTTTTCTTCGTGTGAAGAGTTTTGTTAACTGAATTTACTTGTTACTGGATGGTTTTGAGCTTTTAAGGGGCTGACAGGCAAATGAGGGTCTGTGTTTGGACGCTGTCGCAGGTCTTTTGTTTTTGCAGCCATCGGACTTCTCGTCTCTGTTGCTCCTAGTGGATTCAGGTGGCCCAGGTGACTGCAGACTGATTTGCCTAATTGTCCAGCTTGGGGGGCTGAGATAACCAAATAACCATCTGGTTCCAGCTTTGTTCCTGAGTAGACATGAGGCTGGTCTTTAAATCCAACTGTGCAAGAAAGAAAATAAAAATACATCTGGTATTTTCTTTCGAACAACCTGTAACAATCTGCATTACTAAACACACTATCTGCCTTGGTAGGTATTCTAGGGAACAGTACTAATATAGAAAAAAATGTAGTGACAGTGAAAAATAGATTTTCCAAATCTTCCAATTTTGAATACTGTGCTGCAGGGTTGTATTGTTCAGTTATCACTTGAAAATACTTGTTTATAGTATTGTGTTTCAAATATTTTCCCCTATCTCTGTAAAATATTAATACATTTTGAAGGACTAGTGCCTTCAAAATAAAGGACTAGTGCCGAACTTTATCTGTCATATTAAACTGGATCATTGGGTGGTGGGTTGTACAGGCTAGTGGACTGGTATTATTGGTGAGTTAGATCTTGTTAAAAGAAGTTTGAATTCGTAAGAAATGTAGTTGGAAGTTTTGTTTCACGTCATAAAGTGTAGTCCTCTTGCAACTATGCCCCCACATATTCTGCTTCCCTCCGTAATGTTTCACATTTCAGTGACTAAGACTCTTTACACGCATTTATTAATACCTAAGAATTTGTTTAAGTAAAGTACCTTCCCAGTCAGCATGCTGACCCTTTCATCCTGAAGCACACAGCCAAGAGAAACTCATCCGCTTTGATTATAGGCCAACAGGAGGTTGTGGCACCTCCCCCAAGAAGTGCTTGCCAGCTCTCTCAGACATGATATATTTGGAGATCATTAAATGGTCCTAAATGAGACCCTGGCGTGAGAGTGAGCTCTGACCATCTGGCCCTATTGTGATTGCTGGAGCTCTGTTCAAACTCAGCCAGCGGTATCGGCAGCTCTGATTGGAAGGAAGCTAAGTAAGCCTAGGTACTCTAGCCAATCAGAGTCTCTCATAATCAATTACCCAAACCTGCCTCATTCAGCATGTTTCTCTCTAACCATCCTGTTTTGATACTACATGTATCTGTTCTAGTCAAGCCCCCACCCTCTCATCAAATATGTGAGAGCATTTGAAATTGCTTTTTTCTTTATATTTCTCATTTGTTGTCAGTTGGTGGTGATATTTTCTTTTTCCGTGCTTGTGGCACAAATGAGGGCAATATCCCTTGTTGTGGTTGCTCCACCAGTCTGAAATATATAAAAATTATATAGAGAGATTTGCACTACATTTTGTTGGTGCCCAGAGGACCATTTCTAATGGCTTTAGTAATTCTCTGTTAAACCCTCTAGCATTAGGATAAGACAGAGATGATAGCATTGCTGTCTCCCATAAGTAAGATAACATTTATGATCAAACTGAAGTCAAATAAAGTTTTTTTTTTTCAAACGCTTGTATCCAGGAGCATTTAATCAGTGGGAATGTCACTGCCTTTTGTGACCTTTTGGTTATATGACAGCATGAAAATGGCAAAAAGAGACAACCAGGATTTTTGACACTGAAGTTTGCTTACTTTAGCTCTGTCTGCTGTTTCCAGGTCACAAGCTCAACAAGGACCTGAAGCATTACCTGAGCTTGAGGTTTCAGAAGTCTTCCCCTGACCATGAGCTGCAGAAGGTCATCCGAGCCAATCTGTATCGCCATGCTGTGCCTTGTGAGTAAGAAATGACGTTCTTGTATTATAAAGTGTTGGTGGATGCCTAAAAGCAAAATTTCTGGCTGAAGAATGAGATCTTAACCAGTTTGTATCACTTTCTCATCTTTACCCCAGTGACCCACTTTTCTTCTGGCTTTATTTTCCATCTGTTCCATTCCTTTTAATATTATTCTACCATTTCACTTGGCTACAGCTTATTCTGTTACGTGTTTTTGTTTGTTTCATCAAATGTAATCCTCACCAGCTCTGCTTTTAACTAATAAAATGAGAAACAGATGTTTTCCAAACATAATACTATGTAGTTTTTATGTATAACTGTACATTAAAGACGCGTGGCTTGACCGGACCACAGTACTGTTTTTGCAGCTGTTTCACATAGCTTTGGAACATACAAATAAAGTGTGGCTCAAGCCCTACACCCAACACTGTGCCAGACGCCACAGCTGGGCTACATTACGTCACAAATGGTTGGTTGGGTGGTACACTCCAGCACTACTCACATCATTTTTTACTGTACTCACACCATGTTTATGTTTCAGAAGTCGTTTGCTTGAGTTGGGACTACAAATCTTGAGGCTTAAAGTGTTTCAACAAAGCAGCACAGTGGATCTATGATTAGAGGGTGTGTATGTTCCCTCCATGGGGAATTGTTTTGATTTTCAAACATATGCCTATGTGCAAAGGATCATCATTCCCATCACAGCTTTCTCCTCTTTCACTGGATCGGAGCGTGGCTGTCTGTTTGTTTGCAACTGTTTGGACTGTGGCACTCCCTAATAAATTGTAGCTTTTAGACTAGATTAATTTCTCGCTTGTTCGTTGCTTTTTCCCCTCTCTGCCTGTCAATCTCTGGCTGTGTGTCCTTCCCTTGCACTCAGCCATGTGACTGTTAAATCTGCCTCTCTGAGCCTCCCCCGATGCCCTCTCTGGGATTATGATGTTCTGATATATTGAAAATACATTCCTCCCTGATTATCTGATGAGCATGTTGGGCTCTCACAAACATCATTGGACAATGGAAAGTGCACAGAGGACAGAGAGTCTGGACATTAAAAGTGAACATAGACAAAATAAAAAAAGCTAAATAATCTCAGTAATAGTATTGTAAGGAGATTATTAAAGGAATTTCTATGTTGTTTTCTTATATTTGACATTTTTTTTTGCTGTTTTCTATAATTCAAATGGATACATTCACCCTCTTATGTCTCTAGACTTTTTTAGAAAACCTCATACTAACAATTGTGGGCTGGATAGCTTCACTTCTTCAGGACAAAAAAGCAAGGGTAGTCATGTAGACATTATCGTTATCATGAGATTCAGTGAAACCTTTCAAGTTGTCTTGAACAATAACAAGATAATCCTTGAGCCATAGCACATCTGTTACGAACTTTAGAGGACATACACTATAACCACCAGCCCACAACAGAGTCTGTGTTAAAATGCAGGAGGTTTGTCTTTAGTTTACTAGTAAACAATTAAAATGTAAATCCTTTGTACAACTAATCTTGGTTTTTTAAAAGTTCTAATAATGCTCTTTGATCAGTGAGATATGATATAGTTTTTAAATCTGCTTCTTTGTGAAGAAAATACTGATAATGTGCAGGACGACTTTACATAAAGCTACACTAAGTCCTGGAAGTTGGCTAAACTCAGCAATACTGCATCTCTTTCACTGTGAGCAAGGCTTCTTCTTCACCCATGCTAACAGCTTTGTAAAGCTGTACTAAAGCACGGCCATACTTTGAGCTAAGTGCTAATATCGGCCTTTGCTGCTAAAATGACAGACCATAATTTCCAAGCATACACTTCTACCTACTTAGGTGGCTTTTATTGGGAAAAAGCGTTTTCCCAAAAAGAGTTTTTGAAGTATATCAAAAAATACTTCTTTAGAGATATGAGGAAAATTTGCAAAACTACAATGATGACAAACATTCAGAAGTAAAATATTGTTTATATTATTATTGCAAATACCTGTAGCTAATATGTGATAATCTTTACTTTTAAGTAAAAAAATTTTATGCATGGCTTTCTGATGCATTTTAGTATTGCTACTTTTACCTAAGCAAAGGCTCTGAATTCTTCTAACACTGATGCTTCATAGCTACCAAGTGCAAACAAAGAGGACCTGCGGTGCAGGTACCAAACCTGTCTACTGCAAATTATATTCTTATATTATTAAACAGTTTCACCAATTACACTGTGGTGGTAACATTATTGCTGGCTGGTTTTCCTTAAGAGGCAACATTGTTTTGAATTAATAAAGGACAACATTTATTTACAGCAGTGCAGTCTACAGGCCATGATTGGAGTGAATTGTGAGATACTTGCATCCAGTTTCTGGTCTGTGATTATGGTGGCAAAATAATTTGCTAAAACAGCCGGTTGCTGTAATTGTTTTGCGTACATTACTCAAACAGGAGTCAATGTGTGTTTTATGCGGTATTGAGTATTTACAGCAGCAGGAAGGTGTGTGTGTGGGATTGACTTAAAATACACTATAGTGCCTACGTTCATGATGATAAAGGAACGTGTCATCCACTGAAACAATTTGGCTCACTGAGGATTTTTTTTGTAGTTTTTAAACAATGGTAGCATAGAGAAATATAATTTGTAAGGCTTTGGCTACACAGACAGCAAGCTACTTGTGAGTAAAAACAATTGATTGTTTGGTTGTAGTCTTTTAATGGGAATTGCTGACAGTAATAAAAAAAATTCTCATGAAGTGTCCAGTGTGAGGATTAATAGTCAGTAGTTTTAGGTAATGATGCAAATTTTTTGGTGTATTTTCTTTTAATGTCTCAAAAAAGTCAAAACCATGGACACAACGCAATGCTGGTCAGTAACATTGAAATGTTTATAGACTTTACCCCTTTTGTCTTTCCCTTTCTTTCTTCTTGTCCCTCCCTCTCTCTCTTTCTTGGTGACCTACTATCGCTGCCACCTCCTGGTTATTGTCATTCCCCCACAAACATCACACACACACACACATATATGCAAATATTGTCTTGGCATGACAAGGCAGAATGACAAAAGCAGTCAGATAAAAGCCACACTTCTCTTTGTCTTTGTGTTTCTTGTGTCTCCTCCCCCTCTCCTGAGCATGTGTTTCCGTCTGTCCCTCTTCTTGACTCAAACAGGTGCCTTTCTGTCCACCACTGGCCGAGGTGTTTCTCTCTCTCTGTGTGTCTGTGTGTTTATAGGAAGTTACCCCCTCCCCCGGTCAGCCCACCCTGCTCCCCCTCTCTTTCAACAGCCTGCTGCTACAGATGGCCATTGTTATCACGTGCAGCAAATGTCATAATTGATAGAGAAGTTGCCCTCTTGTGGCATTCATTTCCCTCTCACGTCTACAGCTGCTGCTTGGGGATGAGGGTTATCATGGCTTCATCCCAGCGTTTGAGCCACAGAGCAAACCAATGCTCCCTCCCCCCACCTGATCTCTCCCTCCCGCTCCCACTCTCTGTCGTTCTCCTCTCTTCACTTCAAATCCTCCAGTGAGTGTCAGCGTCCCTGTGGCTCGGTGGTGGTTGCTGCCTTCCTCTGTCTCTCTCTGTCACACTCTAGCTGCTCCTGCTGTCCCTCTGCCTCTGCTGCTCTAACCCCTCCATCTCCTCCTCTCTCTTCCTCCCTCCCTTCTCGCTGTCCTTCGCTCCCTTGCTTCCTTGTTTTCCACTCCACTGCCGATCTTGGGGAAATCATTGTTGAAGACAAATTTCTCTGCTTGCCGCTCACACAAAGAAAGGGATTACGGCTTGATTTGCTGGCTACTGGCTCACTTTGCATCCAGGCAAGTGGCAGCTCCTTATTCTTTCCTTCTTCTTTTTCCCACACTCACTGCCATCCGCCATCTGAAGCTTGTGATGTATTCATGGCATAGTGTGTGGTGGATGCTGTGTATATAGGCTAAGGGAGTCAGGGAAGGTGGGGGTAGGGGAGGGAATTATGTGAGGGAAGAGAGGGGCAGGCACACTTGGAGCAGGCACGTCCAGCCCAGAGGGACAGATGGCCAGTAGCCCTGGTGCTTTTTCCTCTTTGGTTTTCTAATTCACCCTGCAGGCTTTGTGTAAGGCCCACTAGTACACAGAGCTTCTTTTCAAGAAGCAGGAGATGGCTGCTCTCATTTGCTAGAAGAGGGAGGGAGGGGGGTATCTGTGTGTGAAGAACGGACAGGGTATAGAAAAGGAGAGGAAAGACGAGGAGGAGGAGAGGGGTGGTTGCTGTAGAAGCAGAGCAGGTTTTTGAGAGGAGGTTAGCATAGGAGAGATGAGGAGATGAGAAGGAGCGGAGAAAGGGGGTCATTAGCCCCAAATGCATGGAGGTCAGGTCCAGATGCTGCTCAAACAAAAGGACTTCTCTGGGGAAAGGCAGGGGGAAGCGTGGCACTCGCCATTGTGTGTGTCGCTGCATTGCAGGGTGCTGCCGTGGAACCTCATGCTAATGATGGCCATTCATTCTTACAACGGATGAGTGGGCCTCAGCTTCTGTTTGTCTGCGAGAGAGAGAGAGAGAGGGAGAGGGAGAGAGGGAGAGAGAGAGAGAGCTTCATGTTTAATGTTTATGTTAGTGTATTCATTGCCAAATTTTGACACAGTAACAAGCAGACATCGTTTGTTAACATCAAAATGAATACTACTACACAAAGGCCAAAAGAGCTGCAGTACTTCCTTGTTGGTTAACCATCAGTGTGATTGTCAAGTAGGTGGAAGGTAGCACTGGAGGCTGAGGTCTCTCATGTCGTTTATGTTGACAATCGCCTCCAGAGCTATTTCAAAGGCATCCTATGGTACATTACCCTTTACAACAACACAACCTCTATTTTGCACTTGCAGTTTAGAACAGACTGTACTCCGAGCCTGGTATTAATTTAATCAGTCCTGATGAGCACCCACTGTGATCATGAATATTAAGTGTCTCTCGTAATAATGTAATACTTGTGTTTGTAAAGGCCTTTAAGACCATCATTCTTTGATCTAATTCTAATAAATATGAAAAGATAGTTGACATGTTAAAGTGATCAGTTCATGATGGGTAAACCACTATCTTGTCCCACAGCTGCATCATGTAGTTCTCTGTTTATGGCTATGTGTAGCTGAAGCTCTTCATTGCGAGCCTGAGAGATCTGTCCACCACACACAACAAAAGGAGAGTTTAGGATTGTTGATTAAAGCAGGTGTTAATCCTCTGCACTATTTATAGGCATTGACAATATATCAGGCAGCAAAGTGAAGCTCTGCTTTTGTTGTCAGTGAAGTGTGATAACCCCATCTTTGAGGTGAAGGAAATGAACTGTACCAATTCATAAAATCTTTTATGACATTAATCTCTGTGTGAGTGTCTTGTGATGGTCTGGAAGTGGATCTACTGTGCCTGCCAGCTAGCCTACAGACTGTGGCTCCTCAGTATTAGCTAGCCTCGATGCCTCAGAGCAGTTAGTGTGACGATACCAGTCTGATCTTAAATCAGATATGTGCACATGTGTTCATGTGGCTTCTGTTGTGTTCCAGTCATTTTTACTTCTGTGGATAAACATTTGTCTTCTTTCCAGGGCCTCATTTGATGTCTATAAAATTAAACAATAATTATTATTTCAGCTTCATACAAAACATATTTCGATTTTTACAAACCAAAGCAATCTGTAGCTTTTAGTGCTTTTCTTTTGCCGTCATTGAATTTATTTTAATATTTGAATATCTTGTTTGGTTGCCATAAAAGCTGATTATTGTCCATTTTGCAATCTGTTAATGTTTATAATAATTATCTGATTAGCTTAGCATTAAGACTGGGGACTGAAAAACAATATGCTCATTAATAAACATTAAATCTTTCATCCAGGCTGGCTGTTTCCTTATGCTTCTTGTCTACATGAGACTGTCCTGTAATTTATTTAACTATTTATGGTGTTTGTACAAGCTGCCAAAAACATCCAAATGATATGGATTACTGTTCTGCGGATTTTCCACAGAAGACCAGAGTTTAAATCCAGTGTGAAACTGCTTGAGTGGTTTCAGTGAAGCTCTTAGTCATCCAGGTGTGGTTATCTGGAACACTGTGAACAGACTGAAGAAGCTACGGGAACTGTAGTGAAATGTTTCTAACTAAAAAAAAGAGAAGTCCCATTGACATGACTCAACTTCCAGATACTGCAGAGGTGGTCACCTCCAGTTATCAAGATTGATTTAAGCACTCCTGATCTGGGTAATCAGCAGTAGGTAGTTGGAAAATAAGCAGGGCTGCAGCTGGACCGTAGCTGGCCATTTCTGAACTACTGCTATTACTGTTGTTATAACTAGTCATGTGACACACGTCATGTGACACATCATATGATGTTCAGAAGGCTGTGATTTCTAAGATTCCCCATGGCTTTTTTACTTACCTTAACCATCTTCATTTAGTGCCTTCACTTTACTTTGAGGTTTTGTGCCTACACCCAACCACAAATGTATTAAAGCATTTTTGATTGCTTAGCAAAAATAGTGTTACACCAACTTCCATTTTTGGTGCCATTGTAAGAAAAGAAATCCACCATTTTGGTGTGGAAAGGGTGCATTTCTTTCACAGATGCCTGCTTTTCTATTTGGGACTATGGCCACAAAGGTCCTGCAATGATTGTATCAGAGTGTAGGGACAAATGACCTCTGTGGGTGTAAAGGTTGGAGGACTTGTTGGCCTCTATGCTAAGCCAGGCTAATCTGCTGGCTCTACCATCATATACAGACACGAAAGTTGTGTTTACATTTTTTTTATTTACTGAAGGATAATGTATTTTCCATACATATAACTATTCTCATTAATAAAAAAAAATCTACAATGTCGCTTTATTGTGCTAGTTGGCCAGCGTCAGGTAGTATAACTTTTTTTTTTTTAAATTAAATTAACAATCTGTAGCAAGGTACAAATTGAGATTAGCTTCATGTTAAAAAAAGGTCTAAAATTGTCCTTCACCAATTTCCCAGATACAAGTGACATTCTTAGGGTCCCACTGCTGCTGCTAACCTAAGTAGCCTACCATCTAATTCAATTCAAACTTTTAGCTGTGGTACAACATGGGCCACATGGCTGAGATTGGAATATGTGAAGTCAAACAGAGAAATCTGCAGTCTTCTTCCCTCAGGGCAGCTCCTGGGTTTTTTGGTGAGGTTGCCTGGGCAGCAGTCCATGTCCATGCAGGTACAGGCCTGCACTGCCAGGTACAAGCTTTCCTTTTGTCTGCCAGTACCTCTTAATCTGCCAAGGTCCTAATCAAGCGGTAGCGTTCTTGTCTAGTCCGGTCAAAGCATAGTAAATAAATCTAGCCTTCAACTAACTCTTGACTGCCTAATCCAAAGAACACTGTCAGGTGTCCCTTTTTACACCTTTATTATTTACATTTGCCTTTACGTTTCCTGTTTTATATTTAGTTATGCTCATACCTTCTAAACTATATGATATTGTACCCCCTCCCTTCATCACCTGTATCCTGAATGCTGTCCTGCTGCCCTCTACAACCTTCTTTAACCCAGCATTCTCAGTCACAAGACCTGCACAGAGCTAAGTGTTTATCAGGGGGCAGCATGTGTTAGGTAATGTCAAGCATCTATATTTATGGCTTAGATAGCAGGAGAAGAGAAGAAGAGAAAGAAAGACAGAGGAGAGTAAGAGAGAGCAAGAGAAAAGAGTGAGAAAATGAGAGGGAGGGAGGGTGACAGTGGGCGGGAGTATGCAGGGGGGCTGTGGGGCTGCAGCCATTGGCCTCAGACAGGAACTGGTGTGTGAATAGCACACATTGGCTTAGCCTCTAAGCTGGGCTGGACTTCTAATTTGCTCTGCTTGTGGAGCTTTGAAGAAAAACGGCAGCTGCCTCCTAGCTGCCTGCCTGAATGAGCTCGCAAGCTGGAAGCTAGCAGTCGCCCACAGACAACTGGATGATCCATGGGTGTCTTGGCTGGAAGAGGAAGAGCAGAATTCTGCCTGTTTGGATTTTTAATTTTAAATATTTCTGTGGAATAACGTGCAGGGAGGTAAGCAGCGGCAGCAGCAGCAGTTGTGGTGTAGAGGTAATTCTGTGACGTCTACTTCTCCTGGGAGTTATGCCCTGGCTTCCGGGATTAGACTGAAAGAGATGTGGGTGGGGAGAAAGATGGATACACACAGAGGCAGAAATACAGAGGCAGGTGATTTTTCTCTTTTGTTTTTTTTAAGCAACAGTGGGATTCGGCTCCTTTGAAGATGTGTGTTGAGGTATTGATGAGTTGCGATGTGTTGTTCTGTGATGACAGCTGTAAATGCATTCAAATGAATGTGGTTTGTCTGAGATGGTGTTTAGTAAGGGGCTAAGTTTAAACACACTCACCTGCTGTTAGAGGGCATTATTGCCTGTGCCTGCCATTGGCTTTTTCAACCACATCTCACCTTTTTTTTTTTCTTTCAGCTTGCCTGCATTTTTACCTTTTTGAGTCACCCCTGCTCATGCACTATATAAGAAAGCTATTCCCCCCATTTTCATCTGGCCATTTCCCCTTAAAACAGTGCTTTATAATAGGCGAAAGAGAACAAAAACCCTGCCATATTTTCTATATTTTTACACGATTTCCAGTTAATGATACTTCAGATTGTATGTTCTTGCTCCTTCCCCTCCCTTATTTTTGTTCCTCGTACTGAAAGGGGAGAGATGGGGAGGGAACAGGGGGAACAGCAGGAGAATAGCGGCTTGGACTCAGCTGTGAGGAGTGTTGTGGCGCGAGCTGAAAGAATGGCCTGTTGTGCTGGGCAGCAGCAGTATTGTGTGTCTGGCCTCTCTCTCCCTCTGTGTCCTGTGTCCTTCTTTAATGGGTAACTCCATCATCCCTTTATTCAAACAATCACAGCTAGAAACCTGCTTTACATAAAAAAAAATAAATAAACGGCCCTTTCATAAAGAGCGCTAGCCTTTCCATAAATGTAGGGCTAGGTATTGTTTGAAATTGTTTGACTCTAATGCCAGTAAGATGCGTGGGGTACTGAAACACAATTTAGGACACCTTATACTTTGACTATAATGGCAATAATAGTTGCAGGCACTCCTAAACAAATATGGTGGTAAATGCTCATTGCTGTCTCTGCACAGAGCAGTCCTACAAGGAGTCTGCTTAAACAAAATAGTTTAAAGATGGTTGAATTTTTGGAAGAATAACTAAAAACCTTTCATCTATGTAAACTCTAGAAACATGAATTTGGTATCAAAAAGGGGTTCCTCCTTTTTATAACATTGTACATATACTTTGACAAAAATACTCTACGAGCTTGTAGTGAGTTTTGAATGCCGTTTGAATATATGCATGAATTTGAATGAGAGTTTTATTGTGGGATGCAAGAGGAGACTTCGTAGCTCTTTACTGATGCTTCTCCAACCCCATGGTAGTTAATTGAACCTACTACAGCATGGCGTGCTCTTAGCAGCACCTCAGCCCCTGATAGGATCTGGAGTGTGGCTGCTATTTGTTTAATCATTAATCTGAAGGCCTCCGCTACATTGATTCGCTCTCTGTTCCCCTTTATAAATCATTATGGGCCAGCAATCCTTTTAATGGGGGATGGAAGTGCTGATTGAACACAGCTACACCACTGAGGGTGTACTCACCTTGTTCTCCAGGCTAGCTGGTCACGGCTGAAGAAACAGGTCCACTATCTTGGCAGCAGTAGACTTTCAGCCCCTAAACATGAAGTTGAAATGAAGAGAGACACATTATTTCAATTAAATAAGTTGAACACCTGTTCACACCAAATATATTGTAATAGTCCCACAGATTTCACACCATAATGTTAATCTATTCAGAGTTTGTGGTTTAGATGTTCCCATCATCTGACCAGTGTATTAAGGGACTACTTGTGTAGATGAGGACTTTAAGTGCTGCCTCAATCAATGCTGCTTCGGTAATTGGCTTAGAAGCCCAAGAGAGTCCCTTGCTAACTCCCTGTGTGACTGTTTGCTATCTCTGCCCCTCCTCTTCTCTGTCTGCTCTGAGATATGCACGTAATGCATTCTCACGTCACCCCTTAGTTTGTGTTTTTATAACATTAACTTCCCATAAACACACAGTTTTTATCCTGGAAACATGTCTGTTTAAACTAAAACTATATTTCACAATTAATTTCTACAGAAACAGCCATTTCCCTATACAGTTTATAGTCCCATCATCAGGCTCATCTCACTCTCAGGTCAGCTGGAAGTGGCTTGTTCTTGTGTGTGCGCCACCCCCCCATACTCAAACTGAAAACCAGCAGGGTTTAAAAACAGCAGATGTTTGGCTGAACCAATGTGCATGTCTCTGTGATGATTGTCTACGAGTGTGTGTATGTCTGTGTTAGACAATAAGGGGAAGCTCCCTAGACCATCAACAGCAGGAAGGTGATTCAGAGTATCAAATGTTATCGGAGTACTGTCAGCCCCACTGCTTATTGTCAATGCATAGGAGGACCTTTTTTACCTGGATTTGTGTGTGTTTGTGTGCGCGCATGTGGGTGTGTGATTATAGTTGTGCATGTGATGGTAGTAGTGTGTGTGTATGTGGGATAGTTTTCTGTTTGTTGCTGTTTTGCAAACAGACTAAATTAGCTTTAACTGTAATGATTACGGACATAATGGCACATATATTGTGTTTCTGATGATAATTGTCCGAGCAGTCAATGAGCTCTCAAACAGAGCAAAAGGTCATGACCTCCACCTCCAGCATCAAAGTGAACCAGAGGCTAGGCCAGAACATTATGACAGAAAACTAGAAATACAACATGTACATTTGGTTACACAACAATTATCATTTAACAGATCACAAGTAGCAAATATGCACATTAAACACCCCTTCATTTTCGTGGGCATGTCTGTATTGTTTGAAGCACACTTCTTATAGCACATGAATATATACATACATAAACTGCTCAGTGTACGTTTACATCCACTAGATTCAAGGTTCACTTTCCAGCTGAGTTTTAATAAACATAAAATCAAGGTTACAGTAACTATTATTTATAAGCGATAACATAAATATTGCAGTTTGCAGTTGCTTCTTTACTACCTGACTAGTTGCTCAAGAAAAGTTATGAAATATGTAGGACAGGAAACCGTGTCGTCACGCTTTTTTACCTGATAAGCCATATCAATTATGATATAGTATAGTCAACAATACAGTGTAGAGTTGTGCTAGCAGCTCTGGATTTGTAACAACTTTACTCCGAACTTCAGGGAAACATACACACATTGACTATGGTAACATGCTGATCCTAATGCTTATTATGTCTACCATGTTAATTTAGTTTACAAGCATGCTAACATTTGTTAATTGGTGCCGAACACGAGACAGCTCAGGCGGATGCGATTAGTTTTCCAGGGGTTTTCTAAATTATTGTTTTCATAAAAGTTTTCATAAAGTATTGGAAGTTTTATAATTTTGACCTGATGATGGTGTGAGATAAAAAAAAGTCAGGGAATCACCACAATTCACACTGATAGAAGCATGTATGTAATGAAGTTTCATGTGGATCCATCCAGTGATTGTTGAAACATTAGTCCCAGATTAATATATTCATCCTTTTAGTCTTCTAAGAATTTACTGCACACAATGTTACACAGGTCTCACTAGCAGCGCTCAGGACTCAGCTACATGAACAAACTTTTTAGTCAGCCTCTACAGGTAACAGTTTGCCTCTCAGTTTAATCAGCGTTCATGAGCCAAACCGAAAGGGCTGGAGTTCAACCTGATTTCTTGAAACCTGAAAATTAGGATTTTATTACAGTGTACAGTTAGGACCATGTTTGACCCTGTAACCCTGTTTAGGTTTTTTTCCTTGACCTCTGTGAAAGTACTTATTTCAATAGGCCTGGGTCAGTGTTTGTTATTATAACATGCCAAAATGATGTGGTGCATAAAAAAAGAAAATCTAATTAAAAACCTTTGGCTGCGAACAGTGAAAGTTGAACCCTGTGCATTGTAAAAGATTCAGTAGCCAGATGGCCTTAGAATCTGCTTTTCTCTGACGCTAGATAAAATGGCCTCTAAATGTTTTGCCCGTGGTACAGTATACAAGCTCATTTAATGTACTGGCAGTAGCAGTGTGGACTTGCAAAAATCTGAGTGATGGCGCTGCTACACTGGACTCTGTGTAATTAATCTTTTTCACATGCATCTTCTAAAATATAAGCCTTACCACCATGACAGTTCTGAATATGATTTAATTTGAATGTATATTAGCCCACAAAGATTACCATCATTTATCATCTGTAAGATGATAGCCTCTCTTCACTTAAAATCCAGTGTTTGTAACTCATGACATAGGCCATCTTAGATCTCTGATATTTTAATGCAGGTTCAGTAGCAGTTAGTGAATGGGCCAGTATTAGGAAACAGGATGTAGGTCATAGCACACACTCAAACAGGCCACTTCAGGGACACGTGTCTCCTGCTCCATAGCTTTTTATGAACTACCAGTGAGGACAGAAACTGGCTTCCACAACCTGCTATTTATAGTCCACGCTCAGTACACTATATGTGTGTTTACATGTTCCATCTCTCTTCTATCTGCATTTCTAGTGGTCTCTGTCATTGTGAGTCTGTGAATCTCTCAGTTTGGAGGCTCACACCTGCAACCATGTGTAACCTCAAGATTTTCAGTAATAAATTAACAACTCTTACTGGAATAGAATTAATCCATTCTTTTATATTAATGTTGTTGTTGTTAGGTTATTTGTTATCTATGAAATCTATCAATTTGTTTGATTATTCCATTATTTCTTTGTTCTTTACATTTCAGAAATAGTAAAAAAGACTCTTTCAAATTTCTAAATTTAAAGTTATGTCTTTCAGATTGTCTCCCACTAACAAAGTCGGGCCAAGGCAGCCAAAGGCCAAGGGTGTTTATTTTAAGTCTGGTCACATTCAGAAGAGCTCCCCTACGTCAGAACATATTTTCAGGACATCTAATGAATGTTCATTTTATGTCCAGTAGACATTTTCACAGGGCTCGAAATCAAAGTTCTTTCAATGGCTTTTCAGGATGTCTTGTGGTCATTGACAGCTATAAAAGATTCTAAATGTTTTTGTGACATTAGTTCAAGGATGTCTTCTGATCACTGCATTAAGCATGTCCTAGGAGTGTTGCATTAATACATCAAATTTACATTTACTTATTTTGTATACGTTATCCAGCCTGTCTTACAAGTGAAGACAAACACATGTTCACACACCAGGAAGAACTTAACCAAAGATACTTTGAGAAGTTGAATGGAGGAGCCGGGGTTTACCCCTGCAACGGGTACCCAAACAGATATACAGTACCTCCCGAACTAAATCCACCCACATCTACACGAGGGGAAACAAACCAGGTGACCAACCAATCAGAATCCAAAGACATCAGGAAGGCTGGACAGAGGACAGTTCAATGAGGAACAGAGGGAAATTATTAGATAAGACCATCAAAAAGGTTCTTCACTCTTAGATAGGCAATTTTAATCCATTCTGGATGTCTGCAAAGACTTTTAACATACAGAACCTGTACTGGACATTGGTGGACTTTAGGTCTTTAGATAAGTAATTTATTTTGTAAATCTGTAAACATCCATGCATAGACATACATGTTTGTTGGGAGTCTGTCTTGGATGTCATGATACTGACCGTGTAATAGATAGTAATCTAAAGTCAATATGCATGGCTTTCTAAAACCATAAATTTGTAACGTTGTGTGGATCTGTAATGGCAGTAAATGTTAACAAACAAAAGATGACTTAAAAATATGTATGTGAACATTTTCTAGAAGGACGTGGGAAGTGGTTTGACAGAAAATGTATAAATCCTGCACTAAAATCACCAATGCAAATCTATTTCTAAAGTAAAAGTACTAAGCACTTTACCTACATGTTACCTAAAGTACAAAGGTACTAAAAACTATATATTATAAACAGTGCTGATAGGAGTAATTATGGTAAAATATGTAGAGTTACTTTATTATTGAAAAATAAGTGTCTTGATGAAATAATCATTTTTGCATATGGAAACGCTTCAGGTGGTGCCATGGCACAGTGATGTGATGATAAATAGCGACATGCTAAATGTGAGGACAGACTTTATTCTTTTAGCAGTGCGTAGATCAATACTTGACACATAAAAAAACACACACGCACACACTCACATCCATGCACATATCCTGCTTCATTCTTGTGAAAGTGAGCGAGATGCTACTGACTCGATAATATGATACCTAGACATGAGCAAAGTGGACATATGAGGTTTGGTGTGAGTGACACACAGCAATTCAGAAGTCCTGTGTGTGTGTGTGTGTGTGTGTGTGTGTGTGTGTGTCTGTAGCTGCTCAATTGTGTGTTTTTTGTCAGACAGCAAGAGGTGAGAATGAGGGAGAAAGTGTGGGCTGTTTGTTGTGCCAGGGATTTCATGTGCCCATTAGGTGATTGTTTATCCTGTTGTGTGTGTGTGTGTGCCGCGTGTCTGTACCCGTTCTCGTCCTCTTTCATTCCCTCCATCTTTCTCCTCTGTGCTGTTTTAAACATTTGGAACAGATGCCCCCTGTCACAGCAGCACTGTGCATCCTCTGCGCTTCTCCCTTTGGGCCCAGATTGGAGCTGCTGATTGACAGTGTTTTGTTTAAGAGCATAATATGTAATCAACATTGGATATTGAGTGCTTGGTGTGTAACCTCTAAGAAGCAGCAGGAGCATTTACATGTTGTAGTGGATCATACCTCATGGTGTGTAGACACAAACAGAAAAACTATACTTCACTTAACTTCAATTATTGGGAAAAAACAGAGCATACTGAGCCAGAAAGATACAAACAAGGAAGATGGCGTGAGGGACATAAGATGCTTAAAAACTAAGGGAACTGACAATGTTATTTAAATGTGAAATTATTCTTTTTTTTCTTTCCTTCTCAAAGCTATATTTTGAATGCAGTCCAGTTGAGTGACTTGCTACACTGTTTGCAACAGCATTAACTGAACTAACATCCTAACTGAAATTGAATTAATTGCCATTAAACCTGTTCAGATATATGTAATATACATTAATCTACAAGTTATAACAATCTTTTTTTCATTGATTACTTCTACATTTGTAGCCATACTTTGATAGTGAAGAGAAAAGCAAAAAGAAAACATGGGATGGCAGAAGCTGTATGACATTCAAGAAATGTCCCAGGTTGAACAAGAACCCAGGACATTGCTGAAACATGGCACGAATCTATAACTCTATCTAATTATATATTTGGAAATAAAAAATATACTGTAATTAGATGTAAAACATAGATCTGTCAAAGGTTTCCGACATTTTGGGAAATACTTATTTCCTGTGTTTTGCTTTTGGTTTCTTTATTTGCAATTTCACTACAACCAGCAGGTGGTTATCATAGGTTAGTGTACATTTGGGGGGTATAGGGGGACACATCTACCATATCCACCCTGTTATCCTTCATATGCTGATAGGTTCATTTATTCTGTAGATAAACCAGTGTGTAAATGACAACACAACCTGACATAAAACCGCATTATGCTGTTTTACACAGATGGTTTTGCATAAGTTATTAGCGGTCTTAAGAATTGCTAGTGGGCAGACATTGTTACCTTTAGCTAGCTGTTTCTCTATGCTTCAAGACTACTGCTAAGCTAAGCTAACCATGTCCTGACTCAAAATAGACCAACGGCTTTCGATTGGTCCCTTCCGGGGTTTCTGCTGCGGAAAGTGTTCTGCTCGTTGAGTTGGCATGAGTTTTTACACCGGATGAACTTCCTGCTGCAACCCTCCCATCTTGTCCGGGCTCAGGAACGGGACCAAGGTCGACCTTGATGGCTGGGCAGGACCACACCTAGTGAGGTGGTATTCGAGCTGGCGGCCTTCTGCACCCCAACCTGATGCGCTACCCACTGAGACACCAGGCCCCCTAAACCATCTCCTGAATGTTATAGATACATCTTCCTATGTAACTCGCTTCAAGAACACAAATGAAAATATTAATCATAATGCCGAACTAAGACCATATATATGGTAGACATTAAGTTCTTTAATATCTTAATATAAGAATATGTGTTCCTTTTATAATAATTACGATTAATTGGTTTGTCAATAAATGTTGTTACTTGAGTGACACACTAACTGTAAATCTTGACATGCTACTGACAGTAAATGTAACTGTGAAAGTGTTTAGTTAAAGTCCTTTCACCAGCTTTTACCAAATGTAATACTGGTTTTTAGCATTTGGTGGATTTAGGACAAATGCTCAAACCACCAGTAAATACATACTCTGCTGCAAATCTCCCTGGAAGCTTCAGTATGAAGAACTGCGTGTTTGGGTTACTGAGGAAAGAGCTCCTACATTTCTGCTTCCCCTGAAGGATGTGCATGAAGCTTCTCTGTAACAGGCGGACACAAAAACAGTCTGAGCCTATCGCTGTTATATAATACCATGGCTTTGTGCTGTCCCCCCTTTTGTTGTATTATTTGTTTTGTTGTTTATGCACAATGCAAACTACATTGAGAGATATAACCCATTTACATGAACTACTTAACACAATTTAAAATGATACAATGAAGAGACTGAAAACCACACGGACACTTGAGTTTGCAAAATTACATCCATATCAAACATGAGGCGATCACATATTTTTTATTGTACAGTACTGAGCCCCAATCAGGACAAGTAATTGGTGTTTCCTAAGTTCTGTGCTACAGTAATGAACACTTACTGTAAGCCAATGTTTGTGCTTATTTCAAATTGTCCCATTTCCTATACTAAGAAATCGTGCCTACTGACACTAGTAAACTTAAAACACACTGTGCTAAAATGGCTCTACAAGAGAATATTTGATGCCTGTAGAAGTCGACCAGGACCTGTCGTATTTGGTTTTCTGAAAGCAAAATAAAGTTGACTGAGGAACACAAACATCTTAATTTCATCAAAGTTCAAATAAATATCACAATTCTTCTATTAATGCTCAATCAGAAGATTTTTCACTTGTGATGAACTAGTTTTGGGAAACCACCAAAAGAACAAATACAGAGAGGGCACACAAAAAATCTAATCCAGTGCAATAGCTTTGCAATAAAAAATTAACATGTGACATTTTTGTATTTTTTTTGTATTGTTTTACTGTGGTATTGTCATTGTGCCTCTGTACCTAGCTGTTGTGGCAGCTCTATATTAGTTTTCTTATCAGTACAACAGAGTTAAGAAGTAAAAAACTGCCTCTCTTAGTAAATGCTAATAAACAGTACTTTCAGTTGGGTTTGGTGGTATTTCTAAACTGAAGAAGTTTCAGAATCTGCTTGTGTTACGCTTTTTCTATCTATGCATGCACAGAACTGGTTTGTCACAGTGAAATAATGAGCCCATTGATAGCTGCCAGTGGAAGTTAGTTCATTAGAGCTGGGGAGGGAGTGTGGCCCAGTCATTGTTTCGCTGGTCAGAGAGAATAGAGACTGTCCACAGTGATGGCGAGGAGACGAGTCAGACCTCACTGTTGCTGTTGGACACTGGAGTTATTCAGACTCACTCTGCTTTGAGTCATGCTGATGTGTATTCAACATTTTCTCCTAAACTTGACAGTTTTCTTAGTTTAGCATGTGATTCAGAAACATTGGTTTTCAAAGAAACATCATTGGTATCTATCTGAATTTTGTGTTATATTTTTTTTCAAAATATAGGTAGGTGATGCAGTGAATTAAAAAAAACATATTTTAATTTTAAGACTTTGATTTAAGTAATAACAGTAATAATATTTTTCACTCACATATGCCTTACTACTATAACACAAATTGTACATACTGTGCCTACTGAGGAATGTGTCACTTCTATTCGTATTTATGTGTTTTTTTATTTTTTTATTTTTTTTATGGTCAGACTGATCCTATGAAGACCTAATTATCAGTTTTACCCACAGCTGTTGTTGTCTTTTTGATTTTTAACTAATGACATGCATGTACCCACTTGCTATTATGCTCTAAGTCTGGCATCAAGACGCAAGAAGCAAGAAATGTTGCTGCTAACATTTTGTTTACTGTTAAGTTCTAAACACACTGGAATTGAAGGTAGATTTCAGTTTGTCCCTCCACCACAATGACATAAGAAAACCGAGAAACACAAATAATAAAAGAGAAAATACACACGTGGAAGCACCAACCAGTGTTGAGTATTTTTTCTTAAAAGGTGACTTTGTACAGTTTCTAACAGGTTTAGTGAAGTGCCCACAAATCATAAATCATTTTCTTTGTTTATTTCACCTAAGCACCAAATTACCATTGATGTGAACCCATTGATTTTACCTTATTACTGCAGCATAATATATCACAGATGATTTCTGCCATGCAGCGAGAATGTTTTCCTACCGTACTGAAAATATTGTTCTTACATTATGCAAGATATCACAGAGAATCCGAGTAGAAACAGAACATCCAGTTACACAACCTAGAAGCTCAGGTGCAGTGCGACTGTGTGTGATGGTTAAAACATAAAAATGTTTAGAATAGTGGTTGTTTTACACTGACCATGTGATGGCGTAAAACATACATTCAGTATTAGGTCATATAGGCACAACAGTATTTGTCGTCCTTTTGGAGCCCTCAACTGTGGGGAATATACTGGAATAACAGCTTCATTTTGTGCTCAGCAGACAGCGTCAATGGAGCATACTGAGCCTCAAAAACATCTCCCACCCTGGGACCACCCAGTCCTATGACTTTAGCTCTCAGACAACTTCACTTTCATCTCATCTCAACCCACTGAGGTGAATACAAAGCAGCGTTTTGCTTGTGTGCTTCTGCCGTAAACGGTCAAATGATTTATAATGTTTTTATCTATATGTGAGTGATGTGTTTTGGTGCTTAGCGTCAGAACACTATGTCTTGTCAACTAAATTGCCTTCTCCTGATCAATTTATCTTGAGTATCATTTTGAAAATAGCAAAAGGAGAAGCGATAAAGAAAATCAGTGTTGCCTTTGCAATGCAGTGCAGTGCAGGTGTAGGACTGAGCAGTGCTCAGTAAAGACTTATTATCATGTATTTGTGGGATGGATGTACCCTGAGGGATGGAATGTGAGCTTGCATATTGGAGAGGGTCAGGTAAACAATTGCAAAAGCAAGAATATTGTGTCAAACATGAGGTTTCTCATCTGTCCAGAACAGAAGACAGTGATAATGTTAAAGTGGGTAAAGAGGGATGAAGTGAACTTTCTTTGTTTTTCTGCTTTTCAAACAGTGATATTTGTCTGGAGTTACTCCATCTTTTTGATTGATTCTATTTGGATTTATGGAATATGGGCATAATGCACATTTTCACACAGTCTGATTCTCTGAGTTATTGAGTTAATGGACAAGCACTACCCTCCTCCCTAATCCAACCCTTAGATAGATTGAAGATGGTGAGAGGGCTTCTAAAGCCTTTCAACCATCAGACAAGCAGTTCTGACAGAGTACATGCAGTGTGAGGTAACTTTTTCTTTTCCAGTAAAAAGTTGTTTGTTTCTCAGCATTGAAACCCAATAGTTTGTTTGGCCTCCAATGGTTCACACTTCTTCGTGTGCTGCCTGTCTTGCTTAAGAGAGGTGTGTGTGTGTGTGTGTGTGTGTTTGTGTGTACACACATATGCAACCCTCCTGTCTTTATCACAGATGGGTTACAACCTCCGTCAACCATCTGGCCTGTCATCTCATCAGTCAGAGAGACAATAGTCACTGTCTCCATTGTGTGGTTTCAGCTTCCTTCTACAAAGTGTTTTCACTACAAAGTAAAGCACAGCAGGTCACTAATCATTAACTCCAAATAGGGGATCAGGCTCAGGGCAGTTAGGCCAGCAAGAAAAATGGTGATGATGGTTTCCTTTTTAAACCATTTCAAACAAAATATTTATACTTAAAACAGATGTTTAATGTGAAAATCTAGCAAAAATAATGTCAAATATACTTTTGTTTTTTGTGTCCTGTTTCCACTGGTACAACAGTCCTGGTCTCAGACTGAAAAGATTTTATTAACAACACGTAAGAAAGCAGTAAGCGCAGCTGTTTAGCATCTCACTTGTCGCAGGAACAATTCAGCTCTGGCAATTAATAACGGTACAAGCAATACAACTCAAATTGTATTATGTCAATACATGTTACACTTCCAAAAATGGATGGACTGATAATTGGACTAGTGTATTGCTGAAGGTGACCTTTAATTTATCTTCTGACTTAGCAGGCAGTAGTTTCCCATGGAGCGGAACATAGCTCAAGATGTGTACCTAGATTTAATTTCCTGACATAACATTCGACGCCACTCACTAGTCACTTTATTTCCAATCAACACGCTGAATGACAATTGCACCCTCTGTAATTCGGAACTCTCTCATATCCGGCTTTAGAAACATTTTCTATTACCGGTCATGAGCTCAAAAAGCTGTATGAATTTAGTGATGCTGAAAGTATTTTAACACTAATGATAGACTTTCAGCGTGGTGGTTGTGAGAGGAAAACACTGAACCTGTTCTTGTGCCAGGAGGAAAAATCTGATCCCACCTTTAGTGAATTGTGATCACATTGCTTGATTTTTTTCAGGCTATTAGCAGTCACTTCACTTTGTTTTTTTCTGTCCTCAGGTACAACCCGCCGCCCTAGACCTGGAGAAGTCCACGGGGTGGATTACAACTTCCTATCTGTGGAGGACTTCCTAGAACTTGAGGAGAGTGGCACACTACTGGAAATAGGAACATATGAAGGTGATCATTTTATCCACACATTGATTAGGAACAGTTTTTTTCTTTTTTGGATTCCCAATTTCTACCGGGCTTGGGACTAGCACTGCACAACTGGGAATGAGGGTGGGCTGTTGGGGGTTCAGTGTCTTGCCCAGACACACTTTAACATGTGGTCGGGAAGAGCGGGGCGCGAACCTCCAAACCCATGGTTGGCGAACCTCCAAACCCATGGTTGGTAGGCGACAACTCTAGCAACTGAGCCACTGATGATGATTATGATTATAACTGACACTCTTGCTAGTCATGATAGCGCAGGTGTCCTGATTTTCAACAGATACGATAAGCATAGCAGCAATCAACATTTATTTTTCCCTACATGCAGACAGGCTGTAAGAGTTTTCACTCAGTTGATTCCGATTAGGCAGTGCATGATGATGGGAGGAGATGCATCCAGGAGACAGCAGGTCACTCCACATCTGCCCCTCTCACTCTGATTAGGACAGTGTTGTGCAACGCTAAGTCTCAAACTGACACAAACCTGTGTGTGTAAACGTGTGTATTTGTGTGTGTGTGTATGAGAGAGAGAGAGAGAGAGAGAGCACGGGGTGGTAGAGAATGTTACAACATTAATCTGCTTGGCACCAGTTCTGCTCTGTGTTGGCACGTTTCTGTCTTTCATGCAGACAATGTCAAATACCTGTCCACGGGAGTCCGTGGCCATTCACACGAGAAAATAAAGACAGGATTATTGATTTATAAATAAATCTTGATTTTATAAAAAAATTAATTTGAAAAATCTTTTATTTTATATAACTTTTAATAATTAATAATGAAAAGCAAATAATAATTTGCAAGTCTTAACAGTACAGTAAATGTGAAGCCATGGCCAATAGCCAGTCAGCTTCGGAAAAAGCTTACCTGTCTAAATGCAACAAAATCTGCCTACCAACATTTGTAAAACTCAACACAGTACTGTCATTTGTTTTTTTCTGTTTGGCCAGTGCCAATCTGAGTCAAATAAGTGTTTCCCAAGTTTCTCTTCCAAGTTTCTTTTCCAACTATACATCTGACTTTCCCAGTGACATCACTGCACATCTTTCTCTTTTATTTAAAAACATTATTTAACTGGTACAATGACAAATTGAAAGTCTTTGTTTGCACTACTGACAAGTAAACAGTATTTTGGATGCTGCTGGTCTATTGTTTTAGCTTACTTTTTTTTTCAGCTCTTAAACCCCAAACACAAATTTCAGGATTTGTAGTCTCACTGTGAGCCAGCTTTATGTTTTTTCTTTCAGCAAACGATTAGGAGGTTTCATAGATCCTATGCCTGCTATCTCTCTATCCCCCACTGTGCTTGGTTTTACCTCGCTCTGTCTCGGTTTCTAATTCTCCCTTCTTCGTCTCTCTCTTTCTCTCTCTCTCTCTCTCAAGCATTCTAATGTCCTTCTTGTTGCCTAGGTAACTATTATGGGACCCCCAAGCCTCCAAAGCAGCCCATCATTGGGACAGTGATTCTGAGTGATGCGGGCTCCCAGCAATCCACCCCAAAGCGCACCAAGTCCTACAATGACATGCAAAACGCCCGAGTAGTGCCTGCTGACGATGACGATGACGACCAGGCCACGGAAATGAACAACAGTTTTACAGGTGAGGGCTTTGTACCACCTTTCTGTTGAAGTTCCTCTAACTTCTGCTCTCTTCGTCGATGCATGTGTGGTAGTTCTGTATCTGCTCTGTTCTCAAGTGGACGCTTGCTTAGGAGTTTCTCTGTATATGTGTGTCCAAGATTAAAGAGATAATGTGTGTATGTTTGTAATCCTCCCCACTGGTGTACGGTGTCTGGCAGTTACATCATGTCTTTGTGATGCTGATTCCTTTACTATGAGCCTCCAAACACTGCCATCTGCCTGTGAGGAGGGGTGTAGTGGGGGAAGGACTACATTACACACTATACTCTCAGCATTCACAGTTTGGGATCTTTTTCTTTCATTTCACTTGTTTTGTCTTATCAAATTCTCTTTCATCATGTGTGTGTTCATTATTTCCAGGCAAGATTTTCTCAACATCTTTCAATTACTTACAGGCATAGAAGAAGATAGGTGACAGTAGCAGATTTTTATGCAGAAGCTTCAGTGTTTTCCATCTTATCCTTCCTCTTTTGAGCTCTATCCTGTTTTTAGAGTGTGATAGATGGTGTTTTTTGCTGTGAATTTTTGCCTTTTCTGTGTCCCCTGGCCAGGCTGCCTGAGTGTTAAATTAGCATTTGACCAAGCTTGAAAGGCCCACAGAAGTGGTGGTGAGCCAAGAGGAGCAAGTGGGGATGGGGGTTGGGATTGCTAGCTTTAGGAGAAAGCGGTTTATGGGTGGAGAGGTAAAAAAAAGGTGGGGGGGTTCAAAAAGAATTTGGGAAAGACTAAGAATTAGCATATTCCTGGGGCCTTTTCAGTACACTAGGAAAAGGCGGGAGCCAAACTTATAGGGGGAAGGGGGAGTCCTGGGAGACTGTTGAGGTCTAAGTTGCATGATATTTTGTAGAGTATCCAGAGTGAGCATGGCAGCTTTTTTTCATCTGTTCTTTCCTTGCTTGCATGAAACATAAACTGTGTTTTATTCTTTCTTTGTTGTCATTCCGTGTTGTGCCCGTTGTGTGACCCAGGATCCTTAGTGCGTAGTCTCTTCCCCTCTCCTTTGTTGTGTGCAGGTAACCCTAATGACCAGGACGAGAGCCGCGGTGGCATCCTCCGGCCGTACCCCGCACGTGACAATGCTCCATCCTGTGGTCTGAACAATGCGGCCACCTCCACCTCAGAAAGTGGGCAGCAGACCCTCGCAGAACCGCAGGTCTCTCCAGAAGACCCACTGGGACCGCTGCCTGAAAACTGGGAGATGGCCTACACAGAGAACGGAGAACTTTACTTCATAGAGTATGTATCAGTAACCTACAACAGTGGCTTCTGCTGCACGCGCACTGTTTGCACTGTCCGAATAAGCATTTCTCATCATGGCTCATATCGTAGTTGCTGTTTGCTGTATTTTACCTACACTATTATCCCTTGTGTTCGTCCAGTGGCTTGTCTCCCCATGATTTGGTTTTTAGGCCTGCCTAGCCAACCTGCACAGTCCTCTGGGTACCACTGCTTTCCTGTTAATCCCTGCATGTCCTGATCTCTAAAGGAGATCACATCCTGATCACCTGACTACCTCCATCTCTCTGTCCTCTCTGCAGCATGGCAAAGACACACCACCAGGACATGGCTGTGTATTTTCAGAGCTTGTATGTTAATTTCTGCTATCACTGAATTACTGCATTTTCATGTTTAGCAATAGAGAGTAAACTCAGGTTATTTTTGTTGTCTTGCCTGTGTTGTGTTCTCTGCAGCAGATGCCTTCTGTCCTCTTGTTAACTTGCTGATGCTGTTTACTTTCTAATTTTTACTGATGCATTCATGCACCCCTGCTGTGCTTTCATGTGTTGGTTTGACAGCCTGTGTTAAATTATTCTGTTGACTCGTTTGTTTGCCCTTAGCCACAACACAAAGACCACATCATGGTTGGATCCTCGGTGTACCAAAGCCTCCAGGCCTCTGGAAGACTGTGATGATGATGGTAAGCTGCTACACATAATTTACATATAAAAATATAAATTCACACTTCTGTGTAGTGGTTTAAGAATCAGTAGGTGGTGCTTGAAGTCTCAGACATGGAGGTCTTCATGTGTTTTCAGTGCTGACGTTGTTAATTCCTTAATTGAAAAAAAAAACATGTTTTCTCAGAGTTTGATTGGTTGATCCGGTACGTGACTTAAATTTCATGTCTTTCACAACTATTGTCATAAAACGTGACATATGATTAAGAAATGTTTGATAAGTTCCAAATTACAGCTGACAACTTTAGCTTTTGGTCCACAGACTGCAGAATTGCACCATCAAGTGGTGAAGCTGAAAGCGGCACACTGCAACTGTCTTAAGCTTGCCTACAGAGTTATTAGTTATTATTTATTGTTTTTTGTTGTCCTGTTAATCACACATTTGAGACTAAGCGTTTTCTGTTTCCCTATTTGCCTTTTTCATTCTTTATTTGCTCTTGATTCTTCCATCCTCAAACCACCTCCCCTCTGTTTTTTTCTTCTTTTCTATTCGTCATTTGTTTGCTTTGTTTCATCTTGCTTGTACCTTGGAGAAGAAGGGATTCATACGGAAGACCTGGAGAATGATTTAGGTAAGACTTTTATATCTTTGAATGTTGGTTATTATAGACCTGAAGAATACACACAATGTGTTTTACCACGATGGTTAAATGTAAACAAAACTGTACTTGTTTTCCCAAAACCTAACTGCCTAAATTCCTCACGCGTATTACTGCCAAATCTACTGTAGGTGTGGTTTACTTATGTTACAAATTATCGAACTGCCTTTAATTGCAATTTCCATACCCACAGATTGGGTATTTAGTTTTCGATCACTTATTCAGATTTATAAAAATCCACATTTGAAAAATCTAATGCTGAGGTTGGTATATTTACTTGGTGTTGCTTCCCAGAGTGGCAAATGGTAGGCTGCCCATTTGCTTCCCATTATATGGTAGAACACGCAAACCTGTAATGGAATGACAGCTCAATCTCAAACTAGGTCTTAGATGTCTGGTTGTAAGCCTTTATTATTGCTGACTGCTCAGATGCAGACAGTCTGTGATTATTGATTGTGAAACTCAGTCTCTTATAAATGTGTTTACTGGACTTGGGAGAAGCTCACAGTAACAAAAGGAGCTAATGTCTTTGCCTGAAATCAAATACAGTGAGGAGGAGAACTGAGATGCCAACCTCTTAAAGGTAGTGTGTCATTTTAATAGGCTTCATCTGTCTGCCTGTTGTCATGAATAGTGTGGTTAGGTGTGTGTAAAATATGTAGATGTGTGATTGAAATGAGACGATGTCCCTCAGAACATTTTAGGAATATTTAGCCAAACAAAAAAACACACAAGTGTGAGGTTCCCACAGTTGCTGTGAGATTTCTTGAGATGTCTTGAGAAGAATAAATGTAATTGTACAGTAGGAAGCTGTAGAGTGATTCAGGTCATAATTTAGTTTATGAATACTTACTGATATACTTCATAACACATTGACTAGACTGGTAAATATGCACAACTGGCACAGCAAGAATCATCTGTACCTGACAAGGTGACAAAATGTTGTATTTTACTATGTAATAAAACAGAAATTTAACAGATCCACAATTCAAGTTTTCAAAATTAAAGAAAGGTGGTCTTAAATGATTTCATTGTCCAGTAGTAAATGGTATAAAGTTGAGATTAATTTAGTTTATCCTGGCATTTAATCCCATTTGGCATTTTAACCCACTTGCCATTTATGGGAGAATTTTTCCCAGTAAAATGCCAGTGCCATTAAGATGGCCAGTCCCAGCAAACCATGCTTATAAATATTACACAATAGATCTAATCTCTTACTGAACTGTGAAGAAATCAGATGTTGGATAAGAGAGGAATGTGACCCAGAACAATTGTATAGGCTTTATATTGTGTAATTGTAGTAAAATGAGTGTATTTTTGTGATAGTGATAGTTTGGGGAGTTACTGCATCCATTTACTGAGCTTTTAATGTCCAAGATCAAAGGTAAAGGGTCTTTCTGTGTTTAATGCTGTGTGCCTTCTGTATTTCAGAGCTGCCTCCAGGATGGGAGAAAATAGATGACCCAGTGTATGGGGTCTACTATGTAGAGTAAGTTAATCAGCTTATTGATTTTAGGTAAACAAAATAGGCCAAAAGGCCCTCTGACAAATCTTCAGTCTTTTTACCGGCCTCATGTACAGTAGCTATTTCACTGCATACGGTACAGTACATACACACAGCGCATTTTAAATTTCACACTGTCATTTGTTTTTCTTATCAGTCTTTGCCTCTATTACCTTGTGTTTTCTTCCCCTGTGTTTCTTAGCCATATAAACAGAAAGACTCAGTATGAGAACCCAGTGGTGGAGGCGCGGCGTCGCAAAATCCTGGAGCAGCAGCAGCAGCCGCAGCCTCCAGAAGGTGAGCGGTATATTCGAGGTTCGTTTCCTGCCCTGGCACGGCACCATTTCTTTCTTTCTTCATGTCTGTGAGTGTCATGTTGTACTGGTTTGTCCACTGCTCTCCTGGGTTTGGGCCAGTCAGCTTTTCTCTTGGCTGTGACTTGATTTCAACTTCAAATCAAGTCATCAACACATTATGGAAAAACTGACTTATTTGCTAAATGTACATTTTGATTACCATATGATCTACTGTATGTTTACTAAAACAGATCTGGCCCAATCCCTGGTGTTGTCTTTAGTGTTTTAGGTTTTAATTTATGTGATTAAAATCATAAATGCTGTATATCATTTTCTATTTGAACATTTCATTTAAAAGCCATAAAAGGGTGGGGAAAGATTTGTACTGCAGCCTAGAGGTTTTCAAACAGTAACATGAGAGTTGACAGGGGAACCCAGAGTGAGACATTAGAGGAAATGACTCTGCGTGAGGTGTCAGGGCCAGGTGCATGACGACGTTTTAAAAAGAATGGACCTAATAGACTTTGAGAACACTGATTTGGCGTATTGTACATAGTCAGCAGTTGGAGCTGCTGATTGCTGGAGTTTCATCAAAATTTATAGGCTACTCCTTCTGGGAGTCAAATGTGAGCAGACATGATACTCACAATTTTATATTCAGTGTTGACTTACACTTCTGAGGATATGCTTATCTCCTATGTCATTATAAATACAAACATTCATTCGCTTAAAAATCATAAGAAAAAAAACTCTGGAGTTTTAACATTAAAAAATGTTTTTTGTTTCAGAGTAATTGTAATGCCAAAATGCTAATACATAATTCAGACTATGTTAAATGGCAACTGTATGGTCCAACCAGTGTTTCCTCGGTTTTGTTTATGTTGTGTATTGTATTGTAAGGTTAATTAGATTAAGAAATATACGTATAAGCGTGCTGATGATGTCATTAATGACATCATATGGCTTTAATGTCTGCCTTTATAGTTTGCCTTGTATCTTTAACTGGTTGTCAAGGAAACAATGCATAACAATGTTTGTTACTTGAGAGGTAGTTAGCTCAGCTGTTGAGAGGAACAGAGCGTGTATTGTAGAATTATTTCGTTATCGGCTAAATTGTGAAACTTGGAATACAAGAAATGTTCATTGTCCACCATAAAACAATCTCTGGAGTGGATAACTGATGACCATCAGATACAAGTAAGATCGCCTATATATTGGTACGAAACCTTCTTTACACGGACTAAACACGTGGATTACCATTCAGCGAGTAATTGAAGGAGAAATGTATCCAGTTAAAGTGGAAAAAGGACAGGCAAAGCCAAGTCTTAAGGCCATAGAGAACGATGTGCAAAGTTGGATAGACGCAAGAAAGGTCAAGTTGGACCAGCTGGCGCAACTAAACAGAAAGATCCTTCGTTTAATGGCGGATGACTGCTGCGCGGAGCTGGTGGAAACCAAACTGTTGATAGAGCTCAACCAACTGTTTGGTGAGTTTTGTGACATGAATAGCTCAGTCAGAGAAATACTCCATAAGCTTAGATCCGATGTTTCGCTGCTGGATACAGTGGGAGTGCAAAGGCGGAGACGCCACTGTGATTTCCAAGCAAGTGCTGCCAGTCAGCTTTTAGGGTCATTAGGAGCGTTTTGGTATTGAAGAGTGAAGAGCTCAACTCAATCACGCTTTTTCTGACCAATTTTGCAAACGCACTGGCAGATTTGGAATATATGGAAGAGCTTAATGCTGAATCCATTTATGAGAAAAATGAGCGTAAGGCTACGTTTAAAGACCTAGTGGAGTCTGTAAAACAGACAATCCCAGTTCGTACTGCACCATTACTTTGGGGACAAAATAGAAAAACCTAAAGAGCACTGTAGTAGATTGGTCGTGATGTTTTAAGGCTATTGCATGATCCAAGCCCGGTAGAAATTGGGGAGGGTTGCGTCAGGAAGGGCATCCGGTGTAAAAACTGTGCCAAATCAACATGCGGACAATGATCCGTGTTGCGACACTGAACTCATGGGATAAGCCGAGAAAGGACAAAAATAAAAAGTCCGTTATCGGCTAAGTTGAAAAACGTGGAATACATGTTCAATGTTCGACATACAAAGATCTCTGGAGTGAATAATTGTTTGACCATATTGTCGCCAAAGCCCCTAAATTGGCTTTGTGGTTATCAAGCTTAGATTATGTCTAAACCACAAAATAGTAATAGCGACCAAACCACTTCACAGTCACTTTTTTTCATGTTCTATTATTTATAGTTTTACCAGTCACAGTGTCATCTTGTTTGATGGATGCCAACAGTGTCACAGTTTAAAACCCTCATCTTTAACCTCTGATGTCATATATGTATTTGCTTTGCTACATCTAATGATTTAAATCAGACATGTTTATATTCTAAAATGTTACAAAAGTATCTTACATTCAAGAAATGTATCTAGTACAAGCTGATGAGAAAGCAACAAGTCAGAATCTGCTTTGAGCTTTGTGTTCGTGTGTTGCTGTTAACTATTTATAAGTGTGGTATTTAAATACACTTGTTGGCATAGTGTCTGCAGATTAACATGTGTGATTGCGTGTACAGAGTGGATAGAGGAGCACTCCTCAGCAGCGGCTCCATTGACAAACTATGCTCCAAATCACCTGGAAACCTACAGGGACCCACAGGTCCCGCCAACTCTACCTCCCGGACCTGCAGGAGTTAAACGTAATTATACTTATAGCACTAGTATACTCTATTAATACTGCTTGATTTTTTGGGGGGGGGGACTGTGGCGCAGGAAAGTAGAGCGGTTGTCCACTAATCTCGCAGTTATTGGTTCCCAGTTCCTCCAGTCACATGTCGAAGTGTCTTTGAGCAAGACAATGAACCCCAACTTAGTTGCTCCCAGTGAGCATTCGCCCGCTGCAATAGCAGCTCCCCCATCAGTGTATGAGTGTGTGTGTGTGATTGGGAGTGCGAATGGGTGAATAAGAAGCAGTGTAAAGCACTTTGAGTGCCAAAAGGTAGAAAAGTACTATATAAGTGCAGACCATTTACTATTTTCTAGCATGTGCTCATAAAAATGGCCCTACGATGCAGAATGTACTGTATGTACATGTGTATGGAAATGGCAAGCAAACACATGCAAGCAAAATGTCATTAGACAAACTGTATATCACACAGTTCAAGTTTCCCTTACTGCCACACTTTTAATATCCAGAAAAATAAATTAATTGTTTAATGGTTTCATGTCACAGCCATTTTTAACACCGCTAAGGACTTAAATGTTAAGTCCTTCGCCCACCTCCCCCAGCTTGCAAAGTGTTCAGATAAAATAATTAAGTTTACAAACTCTGATCTGAATATAAGAGATAACATTACCACCTACAAAGGACTATTCAGGAATACTGTATGTTGAGAATATTAGTTGTTTCTCTGCTGCTCTGCAGGAGGGAAGCCTTTCTTCACAAGAAACCCAGCAGAGTTAAAAGGAACCTTCATCAACACAAAACTGAAGAAGAGTCGTCGAGGCTTTGGCTTCACTGTGGTTGGAGGTGACGAGCCAGATGAGTTTCTACAGATCAAAAGTCTGGTTCTGGACGGGCCTGCGGCTGTGGATGGCAAGATGGAGACAGGTGCAGTACATAACCACCATCCACAGGGGGCAGTGTTTTCATTCAACAGCACACTGTAGTATTCTTGCAATACAGCCATCCATTTTCTATGCTACTTATTCAGTCTAGAGCAGCAGGAGGCTGAAGCATTTCTCAGCACGTTCTAGGTGAGAGACCAGATAAACTTTTGTCATGTTGCGAGTCACAGGCACTTTGTTGTTTTAGTTTCATGTAACTGAATAGTGAAACTTCAGTATATAAATCACACAAATAACACCAAATAATACCAACAGTGTAATATTAACTATGTTTGGTAGGGAAACTGTGATTGGTTAAAGTAGTTGTTATTAGTTTAAATAACTTCATCACTGAAAGTATAATTTTCCCTGGTGTAGGTGACGTGATAGTCAGTGTGAATGACACCATTGTGCTGGGATACACCCACGCTCAGGTGGTGAAAATCTTTCAATCCATCCCAATCGGTTCCACGGTGGATCTGGCCTTGTGCCGGGGCTACCCACTGCCCTTTGACCCCGATGACCCCAACACCAGCCTGGTGACCTCAGTGGCAATCTTGGATAAGGAGCCAATAATCGTCAATGGACAGGAGACGTTTGACTCGCCTTCCAACCAGGTTGGACCCATTAACGGCATGAGGGAGCCGCGGCCACACAGCCCCTCAGCTGAGGTGGCGTCTAATGGCTCGCACAGTTATACGAGTGATGTAGTCACCCTTGCCTCGTCCATAGCCACCCAGCCTGAGCTGATCACCATCCACATGGAAAAGGGGGACAAAGGATTTGGTTTCACCATTGCTGACAGCCTTACTGGAGGAGGGCAGAGAGTCAAGCAGATAGTGGACTATCCACGTTGCCGGGGTTTAAAAGAGGGGGACATTTTGATGGAAGTCAACAAGAGAAATGTCCAGAATATGAGCCACAACCAGGTGGTGGACCTGCTAAGCAAATGCCCCAGAGGCAGTGAGGTCACTATGCTCGTGCAAAGAGGTATGTATTACATGTTGATGTCTAGCATTTGTCAGCAGTGGTAGATAAATAGACGCAGGAAAGTCAAGATTTGATGTAAGAGGAAGTGTGATGAAGTGCACAAAATAATGCATTGTTGTCTGATGAACAGACAACAGCTTGAATAGTTGGCACAGCAAGAGTCAGATAATGAGAAAGCAGGAGAGAAAAGGGAGTAAGAGAGTGGGTGGCATGGTGAAAATGCTTGGACTGGATGGGATGAAACCAGGAGAGACAAAGAGATGATGGGCTGTGTAGCATGGCAGAGGATGAGCAGATGAGTGTGGAAAGGAGTGGGATGCTGTGTAAAGAGGTGAGATAGTTGAATGAGAAGGGAGGGGAGGAGGAGCACATTAGGTCAGTGACTTCTATATAAATTCAGATGCAGCTGAAATAGACCTCAGTCTTCCCATTTGCTATTGTCTTATGTTGCCTTTATGATAATTTGGCATCATGAAGAGTGTGAATATTCTTCAAATTACTGCTCCTAGAAAAAAAACAAGGTAATGTTTTGATTGATGTTGGCTTTTACTCTGTGGTTTACAGGTGCATATGTTTTTTGCAGATTTGATGGTGGATCCTTCTTTGCTTTAACCCGCTCATTACCACATTCATGAACACTTACAGACGAGTCTTTTGGCCAGGAATGGCCTACAGTGAAATGCTTTTCTCACTGAAATGCCGTAACAATGCAAATTGTTCACTTGCAAGTATCCGTGTAGATACTAAATTAAATTTAAGGTCTGTATTAGGGGAAAGTTGAGATATGTGACTCGCATCAATTATGCCCTTTAAAAAGCTGACCTTGTGCACTACTGCGGAAAAAACACTGCTGTAATGTCATCATCAATATGGACCTGAGTGAGTGTGTGTGTGTGTGTGTGTGTATGTGCGTGCATGTGCGTACATCAGAGACCTGATACGGAAGGTGCTGTTCCTGATACTAGAACATAGAGGAACATCTAAGCATATTAGATTGGGGGCTGAATAAAGCATAAAATATTTCGTCATTTCACTAGTGCAAATATGATACGTCACTTTTCTACAAGCCATCATCTCAAACCACACATGCTGTCTGAATGCAACATTTAACACCCTTACAAACGTTATGTCAAAATAAAGTAGTTGAAAATCTGCGGCATTCTGAAAATCTGAATGAAGGTGCTTGATAGTTTGACTAAAATGTGAGGTTGATTCATTCCTCAAGGTCCAGTAATAACACTGTGCATGTCAGGGCTGCCAAAGATGAAGTTGACAGTCATGACAAATTGTGGTAAGGTCTTTGATCACCAATCCAAAAAAGCTGTTCTTTAGAGCCAGTGACAGATTAACCAAATTCTGACAGTATCAGAAATGTCAAGGTATATGCCATGAATGTGTAGGAGGCAGAGAAGGTAGTAAGTCCAACAAAGTATAACTGACATTATTTATATAAAGTTAAGAACAGAATAATGTTTGCACACACACTAAAACATGTTTCTGAGAGCTGTATTCCCAAGACATAGGATTGACTCATATAGATGACACAAGCTAATGAAGGGGCTGTGTGCCTCTTGTGTTCTTCTTACTTAGATTGCAAGAATCTAGTAGCCCAATGAACTTAAATGATCGCTGTTGCACAGAGTAGAAGCCATCAACAGTAAAATATTTAACACTAAGTTTGAGGTACTTTATTATTTAAAAAGTCTCAAAACTGGCTGAAATCTGTTAATTCTTTAATATGTCAGGTACCATTATGTTTTTAACTCAATTTGTCTTGGGTTTTTTGGCTCTGTGAAAAAGTGACAACCCTTTTTCATTACTTTATTGATAAAACAGCTTATAGATTAATCCAAAATACACGACAGATTATCAATTAAAAAATGGTCATTAGTTGTAGCTGCACTCCAAAACAAAGGCTGAGATTTTTGCTTGGCTTTCTGTCTGAAAATGATGTAGTGACCTTTCTAGTCCTCGCTACTAGTTTGCACATCGTCATTCACAAACAACAATTATGGGAACTAAGAGGAGCAAGGTAAAGCAGATAAGAGGAAAGAGCAGAGGATGAGAAATAGGAGGCCCAGGGATCATGTTTTTTGAAAGTACAGGTGGAGGATTAGAGGAGAGTGTGATATTTGCTGAACAGCACTGAAAATTCAGCAAGGAGACAAATATGGGTGGATTGGCTTAGAGAAGCATAGACGAGGAGGAGAAGGAGGAGGACAAGCAACAAGGTGGACTTCTGCTAGAGGAGAAGAAGCCTTAATCTTTTTATCTGTGACTCATCAAGCTGTGCAGTGTGACTAAGTGTCAGCAGAGTCTGTTTTTAAAAGAGGGCACAAAACATAACATCAAACATAACATAATACAATGACTTTTCTATAGTAATTGTTTTCTCTCGAATATGCAGCTATTTTTTCCCAATGCTATTGTTATGTTCCAATTTTGTAAAAGATTTTTTCACAGGCAGTGTCACTGAAGTTACATTTATGGAAAAACAAAGTATATATACAAAGTATAAAAACTGCACCAAACATATTTTAAACAGTCATTTCAATAAGATCCAGTTGTTTGCATTTTATGATGTGAAGAACAAAGCTTGTTTTATTTGTTTTTTTTTTTTTGCACACGGGAAAGCATCACTCTGAACTGAATAGTGTCAGAGTTGTTTGCTTGTGGCTAATCGCTGAAAGATACACAATCAGTTTAGAAGCTCCACAAGTAACAAAAATTCAAATGTGTTTCTAAACAGGGCATTTGCAGGAGGCTTTAGTTCATTTTGCCATTACTTTAATGCAATGACAGAACAGTGCAAAGAGTGAGAACAGAGACACATTTTATCTTTTGGATTGTGTAACAAATGGTCTCTCTAGCTTCAGTTGTGGACCTGGTGAAGAAAAGAGTGGCAACATGTAATTTGTGCCATAGGCATAGACAAGAGCTACAGAAGTTGTTGTGGTAACAAAAAAAGTAGCTGCTAAAGCACTGTGTTGTGCCAGTTGTTAAAAAGGAAAAGTAAGTACAAGCTACAGTAAGTATCTACTGTATGTTTGGATTTACATGATTATTAAGAATTTTTCAGCTTAGCCTTCTTTAACCTTCTCCAACTGCATCTAACCAGTTTCATTTGTGAATGTTTACCTGTTAACTTTTTTTATTGTTGTTGCAATTAGTTTCAAGGTTTCTAGTGTGAAATGTTATTTTGCATTAATTTTTTACAAGATACCATTATGTGTTCTTTAACACAAAGATGGTCTCCTGTAAAGGAGGCCAGGCCAGCTATGACTCCTCCATCTTGTCTTTCCATCGTTGTTGCTATGACAATGGTGCACAGTGCTCCTGTCCCCTGAGAGACAGACAGATACAAGAGAGAAAATGAAAAGAATGAAGGAAGTGAAATGTGGATGACATTAAGGTAGTGGTGATGAGAAGGAGCATGACAATATCATTTAGAGTAACTAAGAGAAGCAGTGCCAGATAATAGGAAGAGTAGAGCAAGGACAGGTGTTTGCAGGTTTCAAAAAAAGAGAACATTACTCATGTTGTGCACCGTCCAACAATGTATATAGAAAACCTGGAGGAAGGACTGTTTGCTCTCATGTGTGGGCTTTGGTTGAACCCACCAAGGCCATAGTTTCTACAGCATATTGAAACACTGGACTATTCATTGTGCTGCAGATTTGTGTAGTTCAAGCTTTTTCAGTTCTGTCACTCAACACACACAAACACACACTCAAACCCACATTTTCAACCCATATAACTAAGCTAAAACACACATTTTTCTCTATTTTATTGAATTATGGCACTTTTTCTGCTGCTCATCGGTGAAAGCAGTTGTGTGCATCTGTGATTTCTGTTCAGTTTTCTTTTGATATTGTAATGTTAAGAAATGGACAGAATCTAGAGCAGGATAATTAAGACATTTCACACAAATGTTTACAAGCTTCTTGGTAGAAACACTGATTGGTATGTGCTCATATTACCAATTAATACAATGCACATGTTGTACAGCCTACATGTCTGTATCCACACTCTCTGTCTTTAGTGTTGTTCTACATTTTTCCCTGTAGCGTACATGTACTTATTCGTAACTGTGCTAGTATTGCTCGCTTTCACCTACAATTTGTTTACTTCCTATCTTTTTAGAATGATAATAGACAGAGGCTTAGCCATACTTACAGAAGGTTGCTTAGTAATACAAAAAATCCGCCCTTTTAAGCTAGTGTCACTTCAGAGTCTTTAATGGGGAGCATTCTGTTGTGGGTTATGAGCAGAGCTTTACTGTCATTCAGCAGCTTCAGCAGGCTAAAAAATATGAGGATTATGGCAGCGCTGCATAATGTAAATGTGGCGTGTATATATGAGTATTTTTACAAACTCATTCTGTGTGTATAACTAAAAGCTCACCTTCATGCATATCTGCCGGTGCTGATATTGAATGTGTATAGCGTGCATGCATTTAGAGATCCCTCTGCAGAGTTGCGTGTGTGCAGGAACATGCAATTCCCATATTTCTTCCACTGAACTTCAGCTGCTCATAAATGTTAAATTTATCCAGATTCAATCAACGCCAAATGACATGTATACATCAGCATCACAATGACAGGGTGAGTCTGCATCATGCATGCATATAAATGAGCTGTGTTTAATGTGCTGCATGTAAATCAGCTGATCTAACTGACACATGTAGTAGATAAATGTAGAGTTCGAATCAAACTACTCCATTCCTTGAGTTCTCTTTCAGTTGCACACCCATATTTTTAACGACCATTATTACTGGCCCCTGTTAATATGAATTTTTTTTTTGATACTTCGAAGATTTTCAGAGGTTATTTCAAAGTGAAAGTTTTCTGTTGACCTTCCACGCTATGTAATTTAGGGCTTCAGGGTCATATAAGCTGCTATTGCATTGGGAATCACATATTATTGACATCTGACCTTCTACCTCAGCACGTCAACAGCTGTGATGTTTCACTTGCTTCAGTAACTGGCACCCAATAATCTGAGGGAGAGAGGAATAAAGGGGGGAAGGGAAAATAGAGAGGATAAATTATGAATCGTGTAGAGAGAGGGGCTTTGCAGCAACAGAGAGTTTTAACATTTAATGATTTTTTTGCCAATGCAGCAGAAAGAGTCTGAGATGGATGCTTGAATGTTGTTGCATGTGTTAATGTCACTGGGACCTTCCATTCACTCTACCAATAGGTTTTTCCCTGTGGATGCTAGCTTTTAGATTTTGTAGGAAAGAATATGGCTTCATTGGTTTTCATAGTGGGAATGAGGCAGACTGACGCTGCAATGGATCATAGTTGGGAATTCATGTAAATGTGGTGCACTGCTGCTGCTCACTCCTCATATTCAACAAAGTAGACTGCTGCTGCTGTATACAGGACTACTTGATTGCCTTGGCAACAGCAACTCTTTGTCCCAATCCTGCCTTATATAGTTCATGCATTCATTTGTCTATTTTTGTCTCAACATAGTGTGCTGTGGTAAGTGGCGGGAAAAGAAGCTTCAGGAAGGGAAATTAGTTTTCTTGGCAAGTGGCACATCTTACCCAAAACAATCAGGTGGTGTCTGAATGAATATGTAATTACATATGGTAATATAATTGAGGTAGTGGAACCCCCACCATGAATGAGTTCTTTGGGATGTTAAAAAGTGCAGTTAAGTAGGAAAGTGAATTATTCCCTGCACTGGTATGCTGTGAAACCTCTTCCCTTGACAACTGGCTCCAGGTATGAATATTTCATTAGCACAAATGAGACTGATCTTCTTGGTGACTCTCTACACCATGTTAACTGGTATATAAAGAGAGAGCGAGACAGAAAGAGAAAGACAGACAGATGGAAGTCATGGTGCACAGAAGAAGAGAAGGGGTGGGACCAAAAAAGAAAAGGCAGAGAGAGAAGATCTCAATGTGAGCTTTCAGCAAATGGGCAAGTGGAGAGGAGGGGAACCAGCTCTGTAGTTTCTTAGAAGATGTGCACGGTGAGGCAGAAGCTCAGCCTTTCCCTTGATATGATATGATATCAAGCTGCTGAGCTCCTTCTTAGTGGTTAATAGTTGAGCTGCTGGAATGCTGGTGTTGGAGACAGCTGGTGAGCAATCCGGGGGTGACCTGTAGCTTGGTCCAGCCGTCCAAGGCTGCTGCAGCATCAGTCAGCTTGTCTAATGCAGATAGATCCGTTACTGGTCTTCTAACAGCACGGGTGAGAGTGCTGAGGGGAGCAGGATCCAACGCACGGGGAGCAGATTAGCGCACAGCCTAGCGCAGTGTTTTACTCGGGGTGAGAAAGCAACAGAGGGGAGGAGAAGAAGGAGGAGATAGAGCGTGGGCCAGTTGCATTCTGCTTTGAGAAAAGAAACGGGTCCATCCGTTTGTCCTGTGGAGTTTTTGATTAGACGGGACAAGGAAAGAGCCCTGCAGGTCATTAATGCTCTCTCTGTCTCTCTGCCGATGCTTTGCAGGAGTGGTGCCTGCCAAGAGGAGTCCAAAGCTGGTGGTGAGTACTATAATCTTGTCCTCCTTTGTGTGTGCATGTTTGCTCTGAGTGAAAAGAGCGCTATTTAAAGAACAAGAGGCAGAGATGTGGTATCTAACTCTCTCGACTGCTTTATATTCAGAGCTTCAGAAACCTTCCCGTTTTATCCTGCTGTCACCACTCCTTGCAGTCTGCCACTTTGACTTTTGCCACGGGCTTCTTTTATTGTTTTCATTTTCTTTTCTTGCCTCTGTGTTGTCATTTCTCTTTGTTTTATATTCCCCCTCTTTCTCTCTACACACAAACACACAGACACACTCCTGTCACACTGCCATCCTGTGACTGATTAAGCATAGCCTAGGCAGAGCAGTGTAACAGTGACCAGCTGTTGTGGAGGGCAGACAGCCACAGTGGAGAGACGGTGTGGGGAGAGAGACAAGATGCAGGGAAAGGAGAAAGGGATGAGATTGAGGGAGTAGAGAAGACCAGTGTGGAGATGGCTTGTCCCACAGTAGTGAATTATTATGAAAACTCATGGATAAACGCAGGGACAAGGGGGCAATGATGACAGAGTGAGCTCAAAACAAAGCGAAGAGAAAGTGGGGAAGCCAGAGGAGAGATTGCAACAGATTGCTATGTGTTTGTAGTAGTGATGGTTAGGACAGGATGGGGAAACGGGCAAAGAAGCAGAAAGACTAGTTGTCTGAGCAGTGTGAGGGATTTTCAGGGGACACTGCAGTTACAGTATTTACGAGTTTAGAGGAGCAGCTGCCTGTCCGTTATGATGACCTATCCCAACCTGATAAAAAAAATCAATACAGGTTCAAAAGTGACGCCAGTGCAGCTTTAAATTACTGACACTCTAATTCAACCCTTGAGAGTCTACGGGTTATAACAGAAGGACGTTTTCCCTTGACAGACTCATCCAAAGTCAACGACGGGTTCCATTGCCACAACTTGAGTGGAATAAAATCTGTGTCTCCTACTTGACATTAATAACCCCATCCCCACCCCCTGCGCACTTGATATTAAGATTTGCATTAGTTTACAATGGTACCAGTCAGAGTAATGGGTTTTACCTATTCAGGTCACATGGCATGGCAGATGGAGGAGGAGGGGGCGCTGGAAATGTTTGGGGGGGAGGAGTGGGACCCAATAGTCGCCCTGCTTGACTGTCACTTTGGATTAACTTTCCACTGTGAAAAAGCCAGTTTTTCCTCCTGTGTTATGTCAGGGAAATGTCACGCTGCATGCAACTTTGTGTCAACCCAGAACAACCATTTTGCCTCCAGTTCAGAATCTAAATAGCTGCTCACAATAAACTCATATACACAAGAGAAACTGTGCTGTCCCAATCCATTAAGCAAGTCTCTGGTGATAAAGTGAAAAGTCAATTTTGCATGGCTGTTCTCCTCATTATGAAGCATTACTGGAATATTTGACCCTTCGTCTATTACAGTCTGATGAGTGAGAGTCTTGGAGACGCTGCCATGACATCTCTATCGTTCCGTGCACTGGTTTATTATTTATATGAGAAAAGAAATTATTCAGTTGTCATTTGGCACGTTTTCACTGGCAGAAAACACACCTCAGTAAGGCTTATTTTGCATAAATTCTTTCGAAATGCGCATCTGCAAAAAATATGCAGCTATGTTTTCTAGATACAAAATCAGGAGACAAAAATTACAGAAAACCAAAAAGTGCTGATCAGCATGATAGCACAATAGTAGGACAATAACAGCCTGCAAATTTTCTGAAACATTTGCAAGCTTCCTGATTTCTCAAGCTTCTCTCTAACAACCAGAACCCCATCTAGAGCGATTCTGGGGTTGTTTTAAGCTGTTCCTCTGGTGACGTGTAAATTCAGGTCCAGCTAATTACGCTCGTGGACATGCACAGGACACCGCAGCTGCTGGGAAAAAAAATCCTATGGGAAACACTAAAGCCTATATATATATTGTTTTAGCAGGAGTTAATAAGAAAACACCCCTCTGTTAAAATAACACAAAGGCTTTTGTGTATGGGGTTTAGTTGCTTCAGGCACCAGTGACACTAAAACGCAGTTAAGGGAGTCCAGTTTCGGTAGCAGGTCACTGAATTTGTAGGCATCAAAATACTGAGCCGTTGTTTGTCTTACTCCATCACATTTATAACATAGTTATTTTTGTTTACATTGGGATGATCGAAAGATAACAGTAGAAATGCCGTAAATGTTACAAAGTACAGTAATCTACCAGACACAAGTCTTTTCACAGATCTGGTTTAACAGCAGTGTTCACAGTGTAAACAGCAGCTTTTTGTTTTCACGGTTAAATTGGCCAGTTTTTCAGCAATTTCAATTAACTGAATAACAACAAAATACTCTCAGTACTTTTCTCCTACCCAACAGGATTTTTCTTTGCTATTGAAATTTGTAATTCAGATTTCAAACATTCTAGTTTCTGTTCAGACCAACCTTGATTTTGTTTCCACTCACAGGACCTTTTTTCTTTCAATAAACAAAAACCCATGGGATGCATAAAGAAAATATCTTTGTTCGTTGAAATTCCTTCACCTTTCAAATGTTCTTTGACTAGCAACCATGGAAACCAAGTTATTTATCCTTAAACTACAGCAGATGTTTTCAGTGAGAGATGTTCTACTGCAACGTCAAAAAAAGATGACCTTGAATGGTTTTTCTTTCTCTTTGTCCTCCATCAACACGTTTCTCACTCATCTCGTTTCCCCTCTATCTCACCCTTATCACTGACTCACTTATCACTCACTTTGTTCTCCTTTTTCTGCCCTCTGCCTCCATTTTCTGCTTATATCCACCCCCATTCCTGACACACATATACCTCTCTCTGTGTTTTCTGTCCGCCCAGCACCAGTTAGAGAGGAAAGACAGCCAGAGCAGCTCCCAGCACAGTGTGTGCAGCCATCGCAGCACCCACACCGATTCTCCCAGCCACCCACCCTCTGCCATGCCCAGTGAGGCTGTGGCTGCCACTCCTGCTGCCCCCACCCAACCTCTGCCAGGCCTGCCCCCTCAGGACCATGCAGATGGCACCTTCACCCTCCAGAAGAAGCCTGACCCCTTCAAGATCTGGGCTCAGTCCAGGAGCATGTACGAAAGTCGATGTGAGTAGCATTTATTTCAGTCTTATTTTAGATTTTGGATTTTTTTTGCTGACTGGTATGGCAACCGTAGACATCTCCAAATGCTGGGTTTCTTCCATGATAATGCTCTGCCAGGCCTTTACTGCATTACTCTCATATCATGCTTGCTCTTGGGGCTTTTTTTCTTTTAGGTTTGCTTTCACCAAGTGAAATGCATACTTAGGATTGGACTCAGATCAGGCCATTGGCTTGGCCAGTCCAGAAGAGTCCATTTCATTGCATAAAAAATATTTGGTCCCTTTTGCAATATGCTTCATGTTACTGTCCATTTAAATTCGAGCTGGTTTTCTTTGAGGCTTTGCAAAAAAATAAATAGCATATGTTATATCTCTCTATTCACTATGTCCCTGTGGCAATGTCTCCTCTTGCAGATAAATGATGTTCCCACTGATATACCTACCTCCTTGATTTGTGGAGGTTGTGAAGTTTTTTCAAGCCCTTTAGTGTCCCTGAGCAGTGTCGTCTTTCTCTTTAAGAATTTAGCCACATGTCATCTTTTAAAACTCATCAGAATTGATAAATGGCAGGTCTGCAGTGTTTGCTTGTCATACGCTTGTGCCAGCTAGACATTTGGGTTGTGCACTTGCAATGCTGGTTGATAATTGTTAACAGCCTTTAGAATCTAGGACTGCTGTCGATTAAATATTAACAGGGCCCAGAGAGAGCTGCTTTAAGCTGTGGCTGATTGGTATATGTTTGAGAACCCCTGAAGGAGCTGCAGCCCCTTTTTGAGTCGTGGAGAGGAGGCGAAGACACGACAATACAAGAAGCAGAGAAGGAGACTAAGAATGACAAGGAGGCCTAGATTTTGTGTCTATGCTTTCATATGTATTCATGGGCATCCTGCTACATACAAGCACACACTCTTAGATTCGTGTCTACGTGGGTCTGTGCATCCACTGAGTGAACTCAAAGAGCACTATCTTAGTGGCAAGACAGTGTGACTGAAGGGTGAGCTGTTGGGAATTTAGCTTCCCTGCATGCTTCATTTCACCTGGCACTCGATATGGCACACAGCTGTTCCTCTTACTGTTACAGTAGTTTACTTTGATCACTACTCAATAGACATGGGTCAATGGAGGGTTAATTACAAGTCTGGCCGCAGCAGTTTAATTCCCACCCAGCGAGTTACCGGGGGAACCAGAGAGCTAAAGCTCACGGGTTCACTACTGGCCTTGCGTTGCAGCCGTCTAAGCAGCAGGCAGCACAGAATGGCCCTGTGGGTTGAACAGACTGACACCAAATTGCCTGTGTCCTCCTCCACAGTCTGCTCAGTCCATGGTGAGATGCAAATGTGTGGGGAGTTGTGTGTTATGTCAAGCAGGAGAGATACACAGGAGAACGATGCTGTAAGTTCATGTGAATGACAAAAGTTTGATATATAAATGAGGGCTAATAATAGGGATCGGCATTTTGTAACTTTATAGATCGCATGTCTGCGAGTCTGATGAGGCCACAGCTTGAGACTTTGTAGCCTTGTTTGGTGTCTGCATGTGAGAACAAGGAGCCAATCTGCTCTCCCTAAGAGGCAGTGCTGAGGTGAAGGAAGAAGCGGGTGATGATCATGCCTCCTTTCATTGGGTTGCTCATAGAAAAACAAACACTGTATTGATCAGTAATTACACAACTGGATGTGGATTTGTAACTTGTTAGAGATTAGCCTAAATACTCCTAATCAGTTTACTCTGAGCAGTGCTTGCAGATCTTGGTGGGTTTGCTGGTTCCTCTTTATAGTAGTCTCTCATTGTTTCTCTTGTGTATTTTCAGTGCCAGATTGTCAGGAGCAGGACATTTTTCTCTGGCGGAAGGATACAGGCTTCGGCTTCCGTATCCTGGGTGGAAATGAGCCCGGAGAGCCTGTAAGTATCCCTTTCAAACTTATCAACAGTTTTGCATTAAATTACCGAAACTGTTAATTAAAATCTTAAAATCTAAATATACACTCATTAATACTACTCTCTAAATGGTAATTTCCTAGTATAGTTCCAATTTCTATATGATGTTATTTTTGTTAGTATTTTGTAAGTGATCTTTTTGTCCTGCTTTACTGTTTATTCTCCCTTTAAAACCAGAGTAGCAGAAAGTCCTAACACATCACTCTCTCTCTAACTGGAGCTGTTGCTCTCAGGAGGATCATATAGACAGCTTGTTAAGAGAAGCAAAGGCCTTACCCACCAATCTCTCTGGTTGTGCGCTATATATTTGTCTTAAAAGGAAGGCGCAAGAGGGAGGGTAGAAGGCAGATAGTGAGGAATAGAGGGAAATAAAATGGCAGCAGGCTTCAGGTTTACCCCACAGGAGTTAGTACTTGTTGTTTGTGCCAAATACAGTAGTTGTGTGCCTGTTTCTGTCAGTGGTGTGTGTACACACCCACACAATGCCTACAGCATGCACGCTTCTCAGCAGCCCCAGTAGGCTGCACTGGCCTTCTTGGTTTCGCCGAACGTCAGCCGCTAAAACCCTTGAAGTAATGCAGAGGTAGACTCTGAAATGCTGCTGTGTTTAAGAGATTAATTTAAAATTCAGAAGGGGATAAGTCACACTGAGTTCCAGCACTATCTCTTAGTTGGTGGTTTCTTTTACAGCAGTTTAATTAGCCATAATCTCATAATCATATACCATCATTAACACAAATCTCTTACATCATGTATTGCATTGGTCTGCTTTTTCCAGATCTACATAGGGCACATAGTGAAGTACGGGGCTGCAGATGAGGATGGGCGCCTGCGGTCGGGTGATGAGCTCATCTGTGTGGATGGGACAGCAGTGGTTGGAAAGTCTCACCAGCTGGTGGTGCAGCTGATGCAACAAGCTGCCAAACAGGGCCATGTCAACCTCACTGTCAGACGCAAGACCCCCGGATATGGAGGTGATGGCAATTTTAAATAAAAGTTATGCATGTGCTTGCACTGTCACATAAGTAATACAAGCCTAATGCACACAGTTTCTCTCCTGGCCACTTACCCAGTTGAAAGTGAAGACAATGTGCAAATAATTGTCTAATTAAACATTTCTCTTCTTCCAGTGTCAAAAGGAGAAGGTGATGTTCCTCCATCACCAGCCTCCTCCCACCACAGCAGCACCCAGGCACCCAGTCTGACAGAGGGTAAACGGACACCCCAGGGGAGCCAGAACTCGCTCAACACTGTCAGCTCTGGCAGCGGATCTACCAGTGGTATAGGCAGCGGTGGGGGAGGTGGCAGCGGGAGTGCAGTGGTGCCTGCCTCCCTGCAGCCGTACGACGTGGAGATCCAGCGTGGAGAGAACGAGGGCTTCGGTTTTGTCATTGTGTCATCTGTTTCAAGGCCTGATGCTGGCACCACCTTCGGTAAGTGACACAGATGGTGCCAGAGCTAGAGATTGACAGGGATGTCTATTCAGTGTGACATAATAATTTATTTTGTTTACTATGTGATGACTATGTTTGACTTAAAAAGATCAATATGATTCAATTTAATCTGACTCAACACTTTGATTGCTTGGGCATTTGTAATCTGTATGAGTGCAAGTGTCATGAAAACACTGTTGTTTGTGATTAATTTACTCTCTGTCTGTGAGCAGCATGACAAAATCACTAAAGCAATATTCTTCAAAGGTTGCCGTATAACACTGATGATAATACTGTGCTGAAAGCAGTTTTAAAACCCACTTCATAGAGGCTCAACTTAAAAACATTTTTTGACTCTTTTAATTTCATATTGAATGCAAATGAATACTGCAATGAAATGCAGAATACAAGTTGGCACAGACTCTTGCACACACAATCCACATCATGTAAGCCTGCAGTCGTATATAAAAACTTTTTTTAACCTCCATTACCACCAATGGCAAGAAAAAATGTCTTAAGCCTTTAGCTTATAAATAGTCTTTACAATGTCTTCCAAGCGGTAAATACAGTGCATTCCAAGACTTGCAGACACACCAAATGTTTGATCTCATAGTCAGCGCATGAAGTAGCCACAGTTTCCAAAGGATATCTCCAGTAAAGACACACATTCAGGGAGAGTACAAATGCACAGTACAATATTGTTTTAGTTAACCCCCCACTGAGTTTTCTTCATGTTGTGAATAGCAGGAGGATGCCGTTTGATAGCAGTGTACTTCATGCAACAGGCCGAGGTCACAAGCCTGCTATCATGAGTTTAGGGAAAATGACATTCATGTACAGGTCACATTCCTTCAGGATCCGCTTTATCACAGATTCATGCCTCGCAACTGCCCTCAACAGTTCATTTAGGATGTAATTGAAGTCTACTCAGCAGAGTTCATAGCTGTCTATACCGTTCACATATCAGAGCAAAACAGCAAAATTGCATGCATTAAAGTTGCTCAAGCACTGATGAGGACTTGTAGATGTCCTCTTTGTACAAATTTGGTATTAACCTCCAAGTGATGAATTTCCAACACCAAAGTCATGCCAAGGTCCCTTGTATAGTGAGTCATTATGATGATGTACTGTGGTGTGTCACAGGCAAAAACACAAGAATGGATGAGACATGACCACCACTGACTGCCCAGGGAAAGTTTCATTGATCGCATGGGCTAATGGTGTTGCTCTGCAAAATGCATTGCAACAATTAATGTAATATTTATAATGACACTAGTGACAGTGCTAGTCAACAACCTTGCCTAAGTGTCTTCTAGTTTTTTGAAGTTGTTTTTGCTGTTGCCTCACTCTGCTCCCCTGCTCTGCACCGTCATTATTCCCCTTGGGTGGATGAGATGAATGGGCTTTGTGCTTTCATGTGCTGATCTGGGATCGTGCTGTAGCATCCTGTGCTCACTTTCCTAATGGATTCAAACCATATGGGACATGAGCTGAAATCTGACAGGGGAATGTGTATTTTAGAAAAAAGAAAGACACACACATGGCTCTGAGGATTCCTACAGGAGTGGTAGATGGTTTTCATTCCTGAGAAAAACATTACTTTAGCTGATTCAATATCTCACACACCATGGATGCATAAAACATTTTGCTCCAGTCCCCATCCCCCTCTCTTCTCCCCTCCTACTCTGACCTGGGGTTGGTATTGTGCTTAGCTTATGCATTTTTCAATCAAGACAGAGGGAGGTAGATGCGAAGTGAGGTGATGTAATAAATATGGATGCTGTAAAAAACACTAGATCCAATGGGCAGTGGAGGAAGGAGTAGAAATACAGGGAGTGAAATGGAAGGAGGGTGAAGTGAACTGGAGGTCCCCAGAGTCTTTTTGGAGCTTCTGTGTAAACACGATGTGCACTATTGAAAACTGTCAGTCAGATGCATACTGTATTTCTTGCAGTGCTTGTATCGACTACATGTCTGCATATATTGGCTAGAGGCTGCACAATTTCCCAAAAGAACCAATGAATTATGTTGCTAACACATCCACATTTTCTAGGAAACACACTATCGCGCATGTTAATCCTGGATATGTGCACCTTGATTTTCTTGGATGAATAGGGATATGGTGATTTGGATTATTAACCTATCTTTTATTCTCTTTTTCCCTTTCTGTTTTCTTTCCTTTTAATAAACAAAAATGAATCCCAATCAAACAAATACCAATCAAATCGTCAACAAATGCCAATCAAATCATCACCATATGAACTCAAACAAACATGTATGTTAACAAAAAAGTTGGGAATGCTTGTGTGGCCATGCCTCACAAAATAGGACGCATCATTGAGGGCAGCCCGGCAGACCGCTGTGGGAAGCTAAAAGTCGGGGACCGAATATTGGCTGTTAACGGTTGCTCCATCACCAACAAGTCGCACTCGGACATCGTCAACCTGATCAAGGAAGCCGGGAATACAGTCTCGCTCAGGATCATCCCGGGTGATGGTAAGGCTTTTTGCTCCTAGTCTCATGTCTGTTTCATAATGCAGCATGATGTGACTTATTCATGGATGTAGTGGGAAGAAAAGGGCACCACTTCTCTTTACAGACAAGAGCACTTTTCATCAGGGTGTGAACCCTAGTGTCTCAAAATGAGTCACTGAGTAGGAGTAAGGTGAGGTTTTCCCCAGAAACTACTCTAGCCACAACTCCTTTACACTATGTGCTTTTTAATTATTTTCTTTACCAGATGTCCTCCCATATGCAATATTTTGTCCATTTGAAAGGATTAAAAACCAAGTGCCTCCTGTTGTATTAATTTTTCAGCGTAGCATAGGAAATAAAATAGAAATGCCTATCTCAGCACAGAAGTTTTTTAGGTTACACACTTTTTAAAGTGAATTTCCTTTTTACATAACTAATAACACACTGAGCATAGTCGTGCTGCATAACCATCCATAGAAACAGAAAATGAAGCTTAATTAAGACTCGAGGTGAGAGAGGTGGGAACACACTCCCACACACACATGTCCACTAACTTCCAGGCCTGTGTGTGTACATGCACAATGCAAGCTTCGCTGCTAGAAAACATCTTTTAATGTGAATGAAAGATGGCTTTTACTGTTCCACCGTTTTCTCATTTTAAATAGCTTGAAAGATGTGTGTGGCAAGAGCAAATTGTTCACCTCAGGAAGACAGAGAGGTGGCCTTAAGGAAGTCATATTTCTTCAAGTAATGAGGGCTGAGTGAGTAAGGAGCCTGAGACGACTGAGTCAACCTACTGTAGCTAAAAACAGTCAGGGCTCTTCTGCTGCCAGTGCCATTGGAAACTAATGTGTGCTGCCATTTTCTTGCTAGTGCTGAGATGGACTTAAAGAAAGGCAATAAAAGACAGTTGTCCTTGTTTTTCATCCTCCTGGAATAATGGGTGAAACAATGATGCAAGTTGTGTTTTATAGTTTGTTTTTTTTTACTGTTGTGTTTCTTTTGTGCAGTGGGGCCAGTGTTGGGCATGAGCAAATGGCAAGTGACAACATCACAGGCTGTTAGCATCAGGTTGAACAGCCTGTGGGCGGTCTTGTGGAGAATAACATTTGGCTTTTGAAAACAGGGCTACTGGCAAATACATTTACCAAAAGCAGCTTCTTTATTTTAGTTTATTTAATTGCTGTTTCTTTTCAATACATTTTTCTGTATTTGTTTATCACAAGAATCTTCCAATGCTTCTCTGTTGACCAATGCTGAGAAGATAGCTACCATCACCACCACACACACACCTCAACAGTCTGCAGAGTTGCGGTAAGTGATGAAGCATCTTTATTCTTTTTTTTTTTTCAATATGCATCGATTAGGCTCTCTATTTATAACATATTGTTTAATGCAGCGCATCGTGTATAGATACATTTTCTCTTTTTTCAAGGAATAACCCAAAGTCCAAAGGAGCACCTCCCCCCCCTCCAACACAAACTCAGGCAATACAGGTGAGAACAGTTTTAATGAAAACAGGTTTTCCATCAACACAGCAATGAGCAACTATCAGTTACATAACACATGATACACTGGAAAGCTTCTGATCAGATCTATACAAAACTCTTTTAACCCAAGGTACCAAATAATAGAATGTATTTGGTCCTGAAAGTTCCCGAAGAAATACTGGGAAGAATATAAAAAGAGAGCTACACTGAGAAGTTAAATAAATTTTTTACATGTTGGCTTGTCAGGTAAGAAAATATACAAAAAGTGTTGAACACAATTCCCCTTTATTCTGGCATCAGGATGGTCAGGGGAAGGATTAAACCTACAGTGAGCATTGTTGTCAAGCTAGACTTGTGTACATATTTTTGAAAGTATATAACAGTTTCCCATTAAGGTGGGGGTCATACGTTGAATTTTACCTCTGCTTTTTTACGCAAAGAAATATGTTGCTCCCCTCGACGTGTACTGTCTAATATAAGGTTTTCCATACTTTTGTTTTTATTAATGTAATAATGGTATATAATATAAGTTTCGGCTCTAGCCTTTGTGCTGCCCTTGCTTGGTGATCTGTACCCTGCTCACAGGCTGATGTATCATTAATTATTCATGCTTTCCACAGTACTGTATTGCTATTGACATTTTGGGAGATTTTGTGGGACATGGCTTGATTAGTCCTAAAGTTTGGACTCCCCTTTTGACTCCCCTTTGACCATGGATTCCTCTTGTTCTCTCTCCTTCTGTCTCAGGATGCTGAGTTCTACTCTGTGGATCTGGAGCGGGACAACAAAGGGTTTGGCTTTAGTCTGAGAGGAGGACGGGAGTACAACATGGACCTGTATGTGTTAAGACTAGCTGAGGATGGGGCTGCTGTCAGAAATGGCAAAATGAGGGTAATAAAACTATTAAAAGCTGAACATGTGACTACAGGACATCTAGTTTCTCTGTCGACCTTGGCAGGTTGATAGTCTATAGGTTTCCTTATTACACCCTGTTAATGAAAAGTCATCACTAATTGGCTGGGATAATACCATGGCCTCTCTGTTTTAAAAGGTGGGAGATGAGATCCTGGAGATTAATGGGGAGAGCACAAAGAACATGAAGCATTCACGTGCCATTGAACTGATCAAGAACGGTGGACGGAGGGCGCGGCTGGTCCTCAAACGGGGTGATGGATCTGTACCTGAATATGGTATGTAACCATGATGCAATGTTTCTCTCCTCTTCCTATAAATGACACTGCAGATGCAAACATTGACATCTTATTGTTTTCCACCTGTACAAACTGCAGACTGGATTAAAGCTTATTATCTGCGTAGCGCGCCACAGGAATGTTGCTCCAAGTAGACATTTTCTTATCCTTTAATATAAAGCAACCTGTCATAGTTTCCTGGAAGATCAAGCTGTACAATTGCTCAGTGTCATAGTATTAGTATGTTTTTTATAGGTGAAATAATGTTCCCTCCCAAGATCTGTATGTTCTGCTAATGGATTATACTCCTCACAATTTTAGTCATTTTGTTGTTGGACATTATTTTCTGGTTTATCTGGGGTTTACTTTTCTGATAGTTTCCCCCTCTGATGTTTTTTGATTCTGTAAAATGTATAAAACTTTCTAGTCATTCATGACAAACCCTTTCTTCTCTCTATAACGACACACTGTAAAACAGCCTTTTGTCTGTTTTATTTGTCTTCTCTCTATCCCTCCTTCTTTCTCTCTTATTTGTCCCTTGTTGCTGGGCTCTTCCTCCTCTCTCCAGCGATGATGGCTCCTCATCTCGCTGTTGGTACAGTGAGGAATGACAAGATGGGAGAGCCCTGTTTCTACCTAATGGGCCAAAATCAGACCACGGTTTGTAGCCAAAAGTCTGTCCCAGTCCACTTTCCCGGTCATTTTTTTTCCCTTTAAATTTTATCCACGCTTCCTTCCAGCTCATCCCTACCTGCATCCCACTTTGTGTTTGCGTGTCAGTGTCTTTACATTGTGTACATGCTTTTTGTCTCATTTTGCCTGAATTAAACTTTACTTCTGTGAATCCAAGTGTGTACAATCCCCCTGCAGCTGCCAGCATCAGACCAAACATTTTAACTTGGACTAATTTAATGCCACTGCTCATCACATGCTACCTGCAGCCAAAATGACCCCATTTATTAGTTTTTTCTTCCCAATGATGCACTTTGAGTTGTTCAACATGTTGTTTTGAATTATTTCCTCGGAGCCTGCTGTGTCATTGACAGTCTCTGCCCCACACTTGCCAGTGTGTTTAACCCACTTCTGTTGTTGACATCACCTTGTGTTTCAACCCACAGCCCTATAGAGAATACATATTGAAGTGAGATTTGTTGCTTCAATGCACTTTCTGTGTAGATATCTACTTAGTTCAGCATGATTGTTTGTAGGGATACACAGTAAACAGCACAGGGATGCATGATTTACATAAATCTCTGTATTGACCCTCTGTCAGGTCAATGCAAGAGCTCACATGAACCACCAAGGAAATTCATGTCCACTGAGCGCAATAAATGTCACACGTGATTTAAATGTAATTATCCTTAAACCTAATTCCTCCTATAAAAGTGTTTCTGGTCAACAAGCTCCCTCTTCCTTCTCCTTTCCTGCAGACGGCAGCAGTGACGGGCACCCTCCCACACCCGGGGCACAAAACACTCCGGAAGTGACAACGCTGCCACCCAACAGCCGATATCACACCTCATTGGAGTCCAGTTATCCACCAGACCTTCACAAACCATCACGCCAGGAGGAGGCTGCGCGTGGCCGAGACAGGAACAGGGACAGGGCTGGGTCAGATCAGATGGACTGCCAAGGCCAGCAATTTAACCCCCACCATCATCACACCTGGAATAACAATCACAGTCAAAGTACCCCCAGACAGCGGTCTCCAGACAACAGTAACAGCAGTAGCAGTGCTAACAAGAAGAGCAGAGACCGCAAAGTCAAGAAGTCCGAGTCGGAGAGCGGCATCTCTAAACTCCTAAAGACTCTGAGGAAAGACAGCTCGGGGAAGAAGGCTGCAGCTGCTGAGAAACTGAGGGGATGTGAGCTGTCAAGCAGCAGTTCTACCTTGGATGGGAGATCTCGTATGCAGCGTCGCGGCTCCCTTGACCGCTCACCAACCCGAAAGCACACCTCGTCTCCTGATCGTCGACGGGCAAAGTCCATGGACCGCAGAGCAGATCGAGGGAATCGGGATCGTACACCTGAGCAGGAGTACGATGATGGAGGTTTCCTCGCAGTCACTCCCGAACGTAAGCTCTATGAGCGGAGGCTTCTCAAGGACTCACAGATGGCTGGGCAAGTCAGGGAGGCCACAACCCCCGAGCGCAGCAACAACAACGGGGATTCATTATCTCTGTCCAGGGGCCGTAGATACGACAGAACCACAAAGAATGGCAACCTCCTGAGAGACTCTTCCTCAGAGAGGAGAGAGGAGAGACATCAGATGAACGGGACACCGGAAAGAAGGTACAGAGTGGAGCGGGACTCTTCCCCTGACAGCAACTACAGCCGGGATGAGCTGAACTATGCAGCAGCACCCAGACTGAAGGACTACTACAGCATGATGAAGAACAATCCTGCCTATAATAACACAGGCCATAAAAATAATGCAGTAGGCCATGGCCCAAACCAGATCCCTGAGCCCAAGAGAAGGCTGTACAAAGAGAGCCCCAAAGACCTCAGCATCTAGAGCAGAGCAGAGATCCCCCTCGCCACTCTCTACTCTATCTGTGCAAACTATGTACCATACACTGGAATCTGACTTCTGAGGATACTAACTCTTGTGCTTTATTTGGTTGACTGATTCGCTGATTGGTTTAATTGACTTAACTACTTGTGATTCCATCCAGAGATTCATTAGTCAGCAGGAGTACAATCCTTCTGTCAGCTCACACTGGTTGTTTTGTCATTGTTATAGTTATTTTGAACATAACAGAGGTTGTTGTACTATAGTAAAGGTATTGTATGTGCCTGCATATGAAATCGGTGATATTGCTTTTTATAGGCATTGCTGAACCTAAATCTTTGTTCCCTCAGAGGTATGAAACATGCTTCCAGTTGTGGTAACTTCTAATTACTAAGCTTGTTTTCAACTTGTTTCTAGATGTCTTATCCGTTCTGAATTGCTTTACTGAATATACAATAGCACAAAACACTGATTGTTCACAAGAACTGTAAAAATGTTTGACTTAAGGCAAAAATCTAAATTTAAGTTCTGATGGTAAAGCTAGAACTTCTATTAATAATATGACTTTGTTGTATTGCCTGACTATTTATTTTTAATTTGGCACATATCTTAAGCAAGTTCATTAAACCTTTAAGGACAAAGGTAAAAGTGCACACTGTAAGTGAGCAAGCATGCTGTACCCTTACTTGTGTTGCATCCTTGAAATATGTGGCAGCTCCCCTTCATTTGGCTAAATATACCCACACACTGAAATCAGATAACTGGTGTGAAAATTGGCAAAGGTGTAAAAATAACTTGAATACTCTGGTCCTTTGTACCTCACTGTCTAGCTCACTTTCAACTATAGGTGAAACTGCTCTGGTAGATTCTCAGTTACAGGAAAATGAGAGTCATATAAATTTATTACTCATCAAAAATTCCATTTAGTATTTTATATGAGACTGCATTATACCCGAACCAGAACCAAAAAAAAAAACATGTAAATTATTCCAGTGCAAGATGCATGTGTAATTAAAGTGTAGTTTCATCACTTTATCTGATAGGTGTTGGTGAGAATAATGAGTAAAGAATGTGCACTATAATCCCACACTAATTGTCAGGCCTGTCCTCATGTTGAAGATACCCACATTTGCGCACTGACCCCTTCCTGGGTCCTGACACAAGGAGCCAATGTGGTTTGTTTTGTTGGTAACATATGGAGAGTCCTGGTACAGGAGACAACTCAACTAATCTGCCATGCTGAGCCATGCTGTCATGCCACTGGAGTCTGACTGCTGCTTTATAATGTGTTTTGTGTGTATTCTCTGTTTTATGTTTCATTAAAGAACAAAAAATATATTGGGTAAGCCACTACAAATGCATTGTTTGGTCACTGTTGTCACCATGGTACTGTATTAAAAAAAGAAGAAAAAAACACATTTAAGAAGTTAACCTGTTGGCCATCACCTGTAAAGAATTTTTCCAACGTAACCATTAGGAACCTGTCAAGGAATAAAATGTTGCCTTTTTCTTGTACAAAAGAGAAATTTATGAAAAAACTCAGCAGTGAGGAATGTGATATTGTGTTTATATATCTGAAATGGACCTGATGAATATGTTGATTTACCCTGGATCAGGTATGTAAAGACATTTTAAAATGAAAGACTGTATTTAGTCAATCAGAAACAGCTTGATGGTCTGAGTCTCTCTTGATGGTTAGCCTGCCTTTGTATTATAAAGCACTTGTATGCAGTCTGTGTTCTTCAAGCATTATTTCTTGCAATGTGCTCCGGACATATGTCTCTGTGTTGATGAAAGCAGTACATGTATATGGGCCAATCTTTTTTTTTTTTTTTTTTTATAAAACTATGCATATATAAATACTACATTGTTCATAGCTTTATTTGACCCATGAAGCTATACATAACATTAGTCTAAGTACAAGTAGATGTGAACTTATCCAGCTTCTTTCCTTGAGATGGATTACAATGTATATGTAGCTATCAAAAGAAGTCTGTGAATGCTATTTTTATTATCAAATAAAGTTTTCCATATAAATTCAAAGGGCTTTCATATTTCTGCACAGCCATTTTCCAGTAATGTCTCACAAGAGGCTCTTGAGTTTCTTCACTCTTTTTTTGCCAGACATGGTCACACTTAATTGTGTAGCTTTCTACACATTTTTTTTTCTTTTTTTGTTTAGTGTGACATTACTGAGGACTGGAGACTATCTGTCACTCGTTCACATATTTACAACATTCAGCAAAATAACAAATATAACCGCATTAGAGCTAAGTTGGTACAACATACTATTGAGGTACTGCATTACAAGCACTGCGGCTTCACCCATTTAAATAATCAATGGAGTAATGACGGCCAGAGCCTCTGAATTTATTGTTCATAATTTAGTTAGAAATGGCTTAGGTAAAAGATATAAAATTAGATGAACAACAAATTACAATGAAATTTAATTATTCAGAAGAGAAACGAAATGACCAAAAATATCTTCAGAACATCCAAAAAGCTGTGGTGGGGGAATCCTTCTCCACTCAGTGCACTGTGGCTTTTTCTGTCCTAATCAATTCATGCCTTAACTCTCCTTAGTATTCTCAGTGGCAACTCAGCCACATACCAAGAAAGCTGCAATGCACTGCGTACTGTTGATCATGGCCAAAATTAAATCAAGACACTTTTTTCCATGCTCATTGTGTTCACAATGTTTTGGATAGTTTTAATATTGTGGCTAATCAGTATGGTAACTTTAGCAAAGCTTGACAAGTTTTTGAATACTGTATAAAACTGTTTAGAAGTATGTTTTTTTCCAAAAAAAGCTTAAACATATCTTGTCTCTGTGAAAAAACATACTGTTTGAAGTCTGATACACGGCAGAAAGATAAGATTTTAGCTAATTATTTTCTTTCCCTTAAACTCACAGCTGGAGCTTGGGTTCAGACTGCTTGGAGAGCACATCTGTATTCCATGAAAGATCCATCGGTATGATGGTTGCTATAGCTACACATAAAGGTCATTATGGGAGAAATCTTAAGGTGTTTGTTTTTCTCCAGTCTGGCTTACTGCACAAGCAAGAACATCATCAGTTGAATTTCTCTTGTCATCTCACAATTTCTATTACACTTTGCAGTAGGTGTTTCTGGTATTTACTGTATGATGTATAAAAGCATATTGTTACTATAATGTACACAAGGATGCATTTGCAGACACCTACTGTATAGGAACAGTTTTTCGTATTGGTTAATGTATTTGTTTGCAGTTATAACTTCTCCAGTGACGACATTTTATTTTACCATGCTTCACAGACTCATCATTCATTATTTATTAGGAGAGATAGTTGTTGACAAATATTTATTATACACATACCATTTATTACACGTTTATACGTTGCTTAAAATGCAAAATTAAAGTGCTCTTCAGGCCTTATTCTTTGCTTAAGGCCACCATGGCTTATGCAATGAGGATTGATTATTTGTATTCTATAACCTCTGCATCAGAGTGCCTCTTAATAATACGGATTTGTGTTATCCAGTAAGTTGCTCTTAATCTGTTATTAATTAAAGGTGATTAATATTTGTTATCAGAGAAAGTTGTGCATTATGTCTTGTCTATATTCATCCCTGATTAATAATCTCATAATCCTTTTAGGCCATAAGTCCAAGGTGACCTGTGATTGACTTGAGATGATGATAGCAAGGCAGACACTAAAATAAAGGAATCCAAACACTATGATAATGTATTTCTAAGTGTCTGCAGCATCTATACCTGTAGCAAAAGAGCAGTAATGACTACAATAGTAGGCTATCTCTAAAGCAGAAATTGACTCAAGACATAAATGCATTCTGAATAGGTCATTCACATTTATTTATTTGATATAATATACTATATTCATATGAACTTTGCCACCCAAATTTTAAGTAAAACATAAACAGGATGAGTCATTTGCAAAGTGCGTTTTATTTTACGTTGCCTTGATTACATGCCTCTACATTCAAAAATAAGCCAGTATCATTTAGGATCCAACTGTAAAAGATTAAAATTTTTCCTATTTATTTCCAGGAAAAATCTCATAGATTGTTAAGTTGGATATTCTGTACATACAGGAACAACTCTGTAATGGGCTGACCTTTCCTGTAACCGTCTTTAAGGTAAACCAACTCATTTGTAAAAATACAAAAAGAATATTTCTGTAGACATTAGCCTTCAGCCATTTCCCAGGGGGAGCAGAAGTCTTCTTCTTGGATAGTGGATCATTGAGCCTTTGTTTGTGGCCCGTTTATGCAGGAGAGACGGAGCTGGAGGACACAGAGGAGGCCTCAGTCTTGGAGGCAGTAGTGGATGCTCCCTCCTCCTCCTCAAAGGGATTCTTTCCGCAGCACAAGGTGGTGATCATGCATTGGCGGAACTGCTTGTTCATGCAGATGTAGATCAGTGGGTTGTAGATGGCAGAACTCTTGGCAAAGAAGGCTGGGAGGGTCATGAATAGTGGTCCAAAGTCAGAGCCCTGATGTGTGAAGATATGCCAGGCCACACCAGCATAGGGCAACCAACATATCAGGAAGAAGATGACCATGATTACGACCATGCGGGTGACTTCCTTCTCAGCCCTTTGGGTTGTCTCAGACTCCTGCTGGGCAGCAGCAGCCTCCTTGACAGCGCAGAGCAGGCGGCCGTAGCAGAAGAACACAACAATCATTGGAATTAAGAAGTGGCATGTGAACATGTAAATGACGAAGGACTCGTTGTTGAAACCTTCTGCACGTGTGTAGTAGTCAACTCCACATGAGCACTGCATGCCCTCAGGGATGTAACGAGACCAGCCGACAAGAGGGGGCACTGCGCAAGAGCAGGCCATAAACCAGGTGAACACCAAACCCATGATTGCGTGATTCTCCCCGAAGCGGAAGTTGCTGATGGGTTTGCAGACAACCAACCACCTTTCAACAGCCAGAGCAACCAGTGACCAGAGAGACATCTCACCACCGAGTGTAGCAAAGAATCCTTCCAGATTGCAGCCAAGGCGTCCCAGAACGAAGTAGCCATGCATGGAGGTGTACATTGTTGTGGTGAATCCTCCAAACACCATGAAGAGGTTAGCCACCGCAAGGTTCAGAAGGATGTAGTTTAGAGGGGTTCGCAGCTTCTTGTGTTCGATGGTGACGTACAGAGTGAGGAAGTTAATAGGAAAGCCCAGGAGAATGAGCAGGAACATGTAAGCTCCCAGGGCAGCATAAGCTGCTGGGTTGACAAGGTAGTACTGAGGGTATTCATAAGGGCTCCGGACAATGCCAGTGGTGTTTACCATAGGGACATAGAAATATGGTCCCTCTGTGCCGTTCATGGTTGCGGATTGCGGTTGCGATCAGCCCTTTGGTGATGTTTCTTCTGGCTGTTCAGGAGAGTGATGGAGAGGGCCCTTGTACAAATGGATCCAGGTGGCCACAGTCTGGCTTTTAAATGGCACACCTTGGATTATCACTTTCCAAATCCATCAGCACAAAGTGATTTAGGCCACAGTTAATATCTAATCCAGCCACCACTGCAAACATAACTGACCACTCATCAAGATATTAAGGTTACACCTGCTCATGCCTATCATGTAGCTCTTTATTGACTTATTTTTTTTAAAATCATGACAACAATATGGTACCTGGTGAAAAAGCTTTTTAAAGTTACAACTATGAGAAAAGGCTCTGGTATATAGTTTGGATGTCTCCTCATACTTTTCCACATTTCCTCCTCACTACTAAATGTTTGTGCTTTAGTCTTTTAGCCAGTGGTGATAAGTACATTTACTCAAGTACTGTACTTAAGTGCACTTTACCTGTACCTGTACATTACTTTAGTATTCCCCTTTGTGCTACTTTTTACTTCTACCACATTTATCTGTGGTAGTTACTGTTTACTTAATGGATTAACAATTCAAATAGAAACACATATGCATCATTTGCAGTGTTTTAAACTAATAGATTTCCACCATCACTTTGTCTTGTGACCTTTACAAAAAGCAGCACGGTCTCTACTCTATTGCTCTATTGGCAGTAAAGGGTGGTTACACCAAATACACCACATAAAGTGTATGTAGAATTATATACAAGAATAAACAAGAACCCTCAGCCAATGGCATCTTACAAACTAGCTTCAAAATCTGAATACATTTGTGTTTATCAAAACATTTAATTTTTTCCTCTCCCATTAAGCACTGTACAACCACTCAGATTTGTCCAATGAAACTTTAGAGGCAGGTTGAAAAACCATAGACAAAAATACCAACTTTGAATAAAGTAACTACCTCCACCTTGAGCAGCTACAACTGTAAAATGATGTAAGTACTAAGGTCATCAGATATAAAATATAGTAGTTTTTTGGTTCTTTGAGTGTGAATAATTAAAGGGATTGTGGATGTAATGAACTAGAATGAAGCATAATATAAAATTATTTCAGTACTGATACTCCAGCTATTAATTACTGCAGACCTAAAATCTGAAGTAGTAAATTTGTGTGATTAGTGATTGTTGTACTACTGGGAATTAGAAAAGCATGTACAGGACTGTAGTAGCAGAACCATAAGATAACAACATTTCTTAAAATATACCCTGTCAGAAAGTACTTTGAAGTAAGTACTCATTTTTTCTGTCTTACAGTATTATTAAGAGGCGAGGCAGTGACGGTGAGCCCTGCACCATCTTAGCTGTCAGTGGAGAGCTCAGCAGTTTCCTAATGGGTGTTGTATTAAAGAGATTTGGAGCTTATGGATGTGTTACTCTCACAGGCCTGTAATGGATTTAATGTCACAGATGGGTCACTCTCACTCAGTAGGATGCTGTTGTCCCTTCATTATATTACCTTTTAATTTGTTTATTTAAAAGTCAGATTTAAATCAATAAGCTTTTACAGAATTAAATCAGGTATTAAATTCTTATGTAGATAACTAGGCCTAATGTGATATCAGTAACTGTTAACTGGCAGTGGTTATAATTAATATTTTAACTACAATCTGTGAAATCCTAATATATCTACAGAAAATAAACCACCAAATTGGCAGATTTGGCTTTACAGAGTTTTATAGCAGGGTTAAGCAGGTGTTTACATGTCTGCCTGGGCCACAACATAAGCGTCTCTTCACTCTCGTATTTCTCATAGCATCAATTTTAGCTGTTAGAGAACTGGTATCAACAGAAAAGCCCAATGTATTTGCTCCGCACCAAACAATGGAAAAGTGCAGCAAAACAGGGAAAAGATGCATCTAGGAATGTTGTGCACTTTTTTTTTTTTTTTACTACTTTAAAATTTAAATGTGGTTGGTTAAATGGTTGAATGATCAAGTTAATAATTATTGGTTTCAAAATTAAATAGTTACTTGGATGCAAATGTTAGTTGATATTTTCTTTTTTCTTGTTCTTGACATTCTGAAGTCATACTAAAGTGCTTCACTATTGTGCAATGTTGAAGTTCAGTTAAAAAGCCATTCATCTGCAAAAAAATAAGTTAAAGACAAAACGGACTAAAACCGATGGGACAGAAATTAGAGCTCAAATCTGCACCTGGTATTTATGCAAACGCTGTTAGAGATTGTATGGACGCAGCAGAAAATCAGGGCTGATCTGCTGTGGATTTCTAGGTGTTTTGCTGCCCTCCACAGGAATCCCAAATAATTACACCAACATGTGGCTCAATGAGCTTTTACAGAATTAAATTAGGTATTAAATTCTTATGTAGATAACTAGGCCCAATGTGATATCAGTAACTGTTAACTGACAGTGGTTATAATTAATATTTTAACTACACTCTGTGAAATCCTAATATATCTACAGATATTTATTTTTGTCCTTTCGGCTTATACCGTGAGTTTAGGGTCGCCACAGCGGATCATTGGGCGCATGTTGATTTGGCACAGTTTTTACGCCGGATGCCCTTCCTGACGCAACCCTCCCCAATTTCTACCGGGCTTCGACCGGGAGGGGAATGGCTCAGGGACACTTCGACATATATAGCCAGGGCCGGGGATCAAACCACTCACCCTCTAGTCCGTGGACGACTACTACAGAAAGTAAACCACCAAATTGGCAGATTTGGCTTTATAGAGTTTTATAGCAAGGTTAAGCAGGTACAGTCTCTTAAGCGTAGAGACATGTTTCCAACACTGTGACAAGCTTTCCAACTCCAAGTATTCATACTGTTTTCCATTTATCACAGAAATTTCAATTTTACGTTCATAACATCTATTGGAAACAAAGACAATTGTGGAAAGGAAATAAGTACAATTATTTAAGTACTATTTTACAGTGCCATTTAAAATTAATTTTCTTTTTTTTTACTTAATACTTTAACTTCTTTATAATCACAGGGACAAATCTTTGTTACTACATTTCATTATTTTAAATTGACATTTTAGTTACCTAAGTACAGTATAAGTAATCAGTAGTTCAAGCAAATAATGATTTCCCCTCAACACTTCGGTGATGTCTTCTAAATAACAGGTTAAGCCCCCCAAAAGCAAAACAAACTCCTATTCCTTAGCACCCCATTAAGCTTCTCATGTTGTCCTCTGGAGGGGCCCAGCCTCTACAAAATCAAGTTTCCAAACTCCATATGAAGTATTTAAAACACACCTTAACTATCTAGAATAGTAAAATGGTGCTGACACATTAATGAAATAGTATTATCAATCTATGCTGTGCATTACTTCTCGTTCTGACTATAGTTCAGAGACATCAGAGTCCTTTTTTCTGCAAGTACGTACATTTAGCTGATAACACTACCTAAATGTATTAGTATTTTTGTTCTACGAATACATCTTCCCCCACTGGAAATAAACTTCTTAGTTCTGCCTTGTTAGACTACAAAATTGTGTATAAGCAATAATCTGTACTGTGACAATTTTGGTGAACTGCTGGATTTCTCCCTAAAGGTGCAGTACAGGACAGTAGTGTAGAGCCTACAGCTGTTTTTTCAGCTGTAGTTCTTATTCAATTCAACCAGGACCATGAGAGAAAATAATACACTGTTATATTTTAGTTCTGTATGTTCACAGTTTTATTAAATAAAGGGACCAAACAGAGTATACAAGACATTATACAGACCAAAAGGCAAATCTCGGCTCCAAAAGCTCACAAAGAAATAAGTGATTATTAGCATTCTTAATATTAGACTGCACTTTGGCTGCATGTTATGAATAATGAAAAACAGAAAGATGCACATCGAAAACGAGCCATCTGGTACAGAAATATTCCTACGTTTTATTGTGGGTCGCTATTTTATGCACTTTTTAATAGACTTAATGGACTGGAAGTACACAGAGTTTGATACAAACACAATAAGCTGCAGTTGACAGATTCATCAGGGTGAAGTCATTGCACTCACGTGCATACAAGTTACCATGGTTACCAAATTATTTACATAAATATACTGTATACAGTGTTTGATTGAAATAATTTTTCCTTAACGCTTCACCTTCAGCAGTTTGATTTACAAATGTGGATGAAATGGTTGCCCCCCCCCCAAAAAGAAAAAAAAAATTTTTTTTTCTGAAATAATTTAACACAGCCAAAAAATATAAAAGTGACAAGAAAAAAAAAACACAATGTGGCTTTTGATTCAACAGAATATTTTCAAACAACAATTTTATCCACATCTGTAGCTTGTAAATTCATGCTAAAACTAAATATGACATCTTCTTTAACAACATACTGTCTTAGTCCGTTTGTTCTCAAATCACAAACAAACCACACCAGAGTTTGTTTGGAAGCAAACTGAGTCCTTCTTATTAAAACAATCCTGGGTCAGTTGTTTAGTCCAAACTAGGGTTTGATAAACGACTTTTTCTCACCAGCCCAGTACTGTAACAAACCACCACTCGGTTTCTTTAAACTAAACCTGAAGGTCATCTGTAAAAATACCCTAAAAGATTCACCTTCTGTTTATAGATACCCAAGACAAGGACTTCTCAAATGAATAATACACCAAGATTCAGCCAAATGCTTATGAATACTGTCTCTCTCATTAAAGAAAAAGACAGAAGATGTTCTGTTACTGCCTTGATATGTTTTAAAGCAGATGTAAACCAGAGGACGCATTGTTTGACAGCATCTGGGAATATTCCAAGTATTTCCATCATTAGGCCTGTTCTTTTCATTCCTGGCTATAGTATTCAGACCCAATATTCAAACTTGCTCGGTTGTTAGCTTTGTATTGCATTTAATTTACAAATAAAATGTTGACTATATTCAATTAGCTACAGCCTTGCTGCCTGATTTCAGTGTTTTTTATTTTGCATATGATGATGACTGTGGTTTATAGAGGACAAATGTGTGGGCAGAGTGTGATGCTCTCTCATTCTGCCCACAGGAACTATCTTGCTGAGTGACCGGTAGAGAGAAGGGAACACTGTGACCAGGACTTTGCACATTCCACACCACCAGCTCCCACTTACATTTCACACTGAGGGTTATAGTACATCATCAGCCCCGTAGGGGCAAAATTAACATCAGCTGGTGTTGAAGATATCAAGATTCATAATGAGTTCCACTGTCCAAACAATAACAAAACTTCTTCACATACTGTTCATAAAGGAAATTTGGCTGTTATTTGGTTTTGGCTTCCATTGTTTTCAGCATAGATTAATCTGCTTATGATTGTCAGAAAATTGTAAAAATGCCTGTTGGTATTTCTCAGAGCTCAACAAAACATCTTTAGATTTCTTGTATGCTTGTATCCAAATCCCATCAGTTTACTACGACATAACAAAGCATCAAATCATCAGATCCAAGTTTGCATTTTTTTTTAAAAAACTAGTAAAATGCTCCACATCCAATTGTTTGTCAAAATTACCTGACGAGGATTACTTTGTGATGATAAAGTAGACGATAACTTTTCACTATAGTTTCAGCCTTTTTTTGCTTTATAGTAATTATGTGGTGGTTTACTGATGGTACATAATTGGCTTGGTACATAGACTGTACTTAATAGTAAACTGTATATAAAAAAATAAAATATATATATTTAGGATCTAATATAGGAAGTGAAGCTCCTAACATCCTACCACAGAAAAATCAACAGATCAGTGCATAAAATCAGACACCTGTACATTTTGTCCCTCCCTGTACAAAAGACTAAAACAAATTACTGTAAATCTGTGAAGCTTCATGTAAATGGAATTTAACTGGTGGTGCACATGCTTGCAGCAGTTTTGCCAGCAGTGGGAGCTCTTCGCCTTTACTGTGGTGCTCAATCTTTCACATTCTGCATCACTATTGATTCTAAAGCAATCGACTAGAGCAATATTTGTATCTTTTTGCTGAATTAGTCGTACCAAGGCGAGTAGTGTTTGACGTCATCAAGCTGCCCTTTTTAAAAATACAGTACTTTATTCACGTTATAACAGAAGTGCTTTCTTAAATCCTTGTACATCATAGCTGATCCATAATCATGTTTCTTTAACCACATCAATATATTTTAGACCACTGCTGCTATTATTGTGCACAGGGCCATGTCTCAGCTCTCTCTGCAGCTAGAAATGTATGTCAAACGGACCTCTCACACCCTCCTCTGATGTAAACGGAGACTATTATTTGCCAGGAATAACATCCAAGACCATTCACTCACTGTAAAGTACAGAGAAGATGAGGTCAAAGGTGTCATTAAAGCTTCATTTACTGGAGCCCGTAAGGAACCAGATCATATGTCATGAATACTATCCACTCCCACCTGAAATAATCAGGAGATGGAGTTTTGTCAGTGGATTGTGTGCTGCATAACAACACATTTCTGTTATATTGTGTATATATGTTGTATTGAGATTAACACGAAGGATGGTTCTTCATCTACTGTGGTCGGTCAGAAGTAAGAAAGTAATAAGTGTACACTGAACAGTAACTATCCTTCAATTAGCCTTGATTTTTCTTTTGCTGCTTTCTTCAAAGTTCATGCACTCACAACATTCTGTCTGTGGTGACGTTTCTGTGACTCCTTCTTACCGCCCATTGTTCATGTTTGACAACTGCAAAGAAATTAGCAGTCTTTGGCATGATTCATCATCTTTCAATCGACTGGTTGCTAAGGCGATGAATCCACGGTGTGTGTGCAGAGTGCTGAAATCCTGTGGAGTGTGTGGAGAGCGATGTCCTTAGTTTGACACACATGCATTGACTATGTGGTGCTAGCAGAACTAAACTGTCAGGCTGAGCTGAATTTTTTACCTCTCTTGGCTTGATGTTTAAGGGTTTGGAGAAAGAAGCCCCAGATGCTGGTGCTTAAACCTCTCACTGTGCGCACAAATGTCACCCTCATCAGCAAACACTTCCAGACGCACACACATCCACACACACAACACCTCCTACGCTCTCATCTGCACTCGATCACACAACAACCGCTTCAAAGCCACACGTATTCATCAGCCCTCTCCAAACTCCTTTTATCATATCTCATCATTCATATGCTAAACAGCCACACAGATTTTGGGGTTGTAAACCAGAGCATGGCAGCTGGTAAGATAAACACTCTGGTCAGGCTTGATCCCAACATGCTGGCTTTTGTACTGTGGTGTTTGGACAAATGTTTTCCTCTTTTCTTTTGGTGATCTGTTAAAAGGCCACTGAGCCGCATTTTGACCTGAATCTTTCTGACATGGTGATCACATGTAGCCAAAGAGCTACTAACTGGACCTGATTCTGATCTTTCCAACTCCACATCTGTAAACCTGAGACAAACCTGGAAACTAAATTTGAATATCCAAATAAATAACCAGAAACACAAGTCAAACTAAACATGACTGAACGCAGCACTGCTTAGACAAGATATCCCACCTCATCTGGCAGGAGTACCAGTTGACTTGACTTTAAACTGGATTTTTTAAAAATTAAACACAAATATTTTAAAATAAACCTTTTTGATCTTCTTACGGTAGAGTAAGTACGGTAAGACAATTTGCCATTTGATCGACTAAAATTGAATTGTAACATTCATTCTACAGTAATGAGACAAAACATTATCACCACTCACAGATAAACCTAAAATATTATCTCCTAACAACGGAGCATGTGAGGAGCTCCAACTCAACAGTAATGAGCACCTGGCAGTCAGGGATTTGTAAGTAAATACCTTTTTATTTGCAAATACCCTATTGTCTTTTCATCCATCTACACTTGGGGCCTGTTGGCATATATTTCTGCCCCAGTGGTCAAAGGAGAGACAAAATACAAACAGTGAGGGGCTCTCTTGTCTGGTTGAAACCAACAGCACGGCTCCAAGTCACATGAAATTTGAAGGATATTTTGGGAGGAATGTGTCACAACATGCAAACCATTGCACTCTGCTGTGTATGGGGATGAATAGCCCAGATTGGTCACAATGACTATTTTGCATCATAATGTTTTGGCTCATCATTTGTTTCACATACTGTAATGCCTCTGTGCTGAGTCTTCAATCAATGGAGCTATTAGGTTTCCTCATTGCAGCACAGCAGCAGACCACACTCTTCTTCCTTGTAATGTTGAAAAAGCTTTGTCACTGCTAGATGCTCCATTGTGTTTCTTTTCTAGACATCACAGGTAAAAAAACTAAACAAATGGAGGCTATGTCAAGCAAAGGCCATGAATAACATTTAAACACTGGGATTGTTTGAAGCAGCTCCAATGTGTCTAGCTGTGCTAGTATTTATTATGTGTGAATGGGAACTATGAATGGAGCAAAACTCAATGATGACTACTAGTAGTTGTTTGTAGAAGATTAGCTTTGGTTCAAAACTAAATTCTTATTCATGTGTGACTGTAAGAGCAAAATGCCACTACTCATCCAATTTTGCACCACAGATTGGTTTTGGTGAAACAGCGTGTTTGTGCACTTTGAAGGCATTCATCACTGGGCTCATAATATGGCGTGAATAGTGGAAAGACGGCAAAGATGAAAACATTAAACCAAGATATGCATCAGTGGAGCTGCTTTCCCAAATCTGTCCAGTGTTTTGTCCATATGGAGAAGGTGAGGTTTAAAAGGAGCTTTAAAAGTTTTTAAAAATCAAATTACACAGTTTCCAATGAAGGTTTTTATTTCCTTGAGAAGGAGAGACTAAGTGTGGACTGTGCAGCAGATGATGGATTGGGGTCCAGAGAGGAATGCCATATCTGTGGGGCAACATAATTTGACTCCTTGAGAGAAGCCAATAGATTTCCCTGATTTATAATTAGCATGTTTTTTTGAATGTAGGTATGTGTGAAAATTGTTAATCAGAGATAACACTAGCAATGATTGAATACTCTCTCTCATCAAGGGGTTTCTGTGTTTTGCCAATTCACTGTTACAAAGTCTTCTGCATCTTTCTCAAAGCTACAACGTCTGACAGCTATATCTGAGGGGCCTAAGCTCCAGCCTGACAATTGATTGAAGTCTGCTAGTTAGCCAGAGTTCCCTGCAGAAGCAGCAGGACCAGAAGGCATCAGGTCTGTTTACTGAATTACATGGAGGTTTGTGATGATAGGCATAGCAATTGGCCTGCAACGAAACTGATTGCGAGAGAGAGGGAATCATGTGACCCCATTAATTACTAATGTAGGTAAGGATGAGCATCACTGAATAAAGATAAAGCTCTCCTGTTCACACTTAGCATAAGGCTTATGTTAAAGGTCATATTTAAGGAGATATTTTTCTAAATGTAATTATTAAAACACTGTGAGTCATCAATATCTGCACCAAAACGCATGTCAATGTAAAGAGCCACGGTACAATCCCCAAATAGCAAGATGTTAGCTAAGGAAGAATACTAATAACATCCACAATATTAGATGATGAGTGTCAGGTCCCCCTATCAATCACAAGTCCTTCAAAACAAAATTGATCTGTTGACAGAAAGAAAAAACAATCAATTTAATAACTAATGAATTGGTTAAGACATTTGTACACTAAGCTGTCTGGGTTCAGCAAACAAATCATCAAATCCAAATATTGGCAAAGGCTTTAAACATCATGTTTAAGTAAAAATTAGGTTAGGAATTAGGCAGACACTAAGGATGCCAAACAATTGCTGGATCTAGCTCTTAAATTAAAACGTTTACTATGTTGATGTGTGTGTTTTGTTTTCTTTCTAAGACAAAATCATCTCCATAAGACAAAATTATTTGAGGACAGTCACTAGAAAATGCTATTTATTTATTTATTTATTTATTTTTTAATTAAACTAAATTGGTCAATCACAAATCCCATGCTTCCCTCTAACAGCTTTAAAATCATAAACATTAGACATCCCCACATAATTGTTTCTACTATCACCCATATTCTATTAATTAAAAATGATTAATAAGCAATAAAAATAGCAATTATAGCTGCCAAGTCTGCTTGATTGTCTTTACAATCTGCTGGCCAATACTGCTGCTGTGTCTGCTTAAACAGTGTGTGCTACACACAGCTGCTGCAGTTTACACCTCCTCCTGCCCAACCTCCTGCCCCCAGTATCCCGGTTTCTTATAAATCATATATTTGCCGTGTACATTATGTATTTCCCATGTCTCAGTGATACGTGTCTATTAAGCTCTGTTCTTTTGCTCTGTGTTCTCTGCAGCTTGAATGCTGAGTGGAGCCCCCCTTTTCCCATCAAATACAAACCCAGAGCAATTTGTGTCTATAAATGGTCCCGCCTTCTTTGACGCAAGTGTTGCTGAATTTTTAATTCCTACTAAGTTTCAAAAGCAAAGATAGCCACATTTAAAAAATCAAATATAGCAGATTGTCAATAGAAATATGGAAGCAATGTTCACATTTAGTTACCAACCATTATGTGGTTTCAACAAAAATCTATGTGCAGAAAAGAAAGTGTTTATCCTACATTAGCCAAACGACAGATGAACTATTCCAAATGCTTTCACCAGACAATGTAAGAAAATAGCTGCACAGATGCACACGCATGCACAATCAGTTGAATCAAGCTCCTTGCTTTTGGACACACTGATTACTTCTAATGAGGATGGATAAAGCTTTCATTATTAACTTTGGCCTGTCTACTATCAAAAAGAAAATGTTCTTTACAGTACACCTAATGTGTTTATGTGTGGTGGTACAACAAAGCTGGATCAAATGAATGTTTATTGTTCATGTATGTGCATCTATCTGCGTGTTTGTGCACGTGTATTCATGAACTCAAACACTGTCTCTGTAGTCACAAATGGAAGCTGCTCAGCATCTTGTGATGGTTGTCATGACTGTGACTCTACACAAGGTTTAATTCTGCTATTTTACTGCAGACATGTAAAATAAATCACTCATAATGACTCGTATCTTTATTTCCTCACACATAAACAACTGTGTTTTTTTATCCGTCTTATCCTACCTGATAGCTTAACGATACTGCCCACATTAGATAATCCCTCCTAAATGATGTCGCCAAAAATATGATATGCCCATCAGTAATCCAAGCAATGCTTTGAATTAAACTGAATACCCCAAATACTAATATGATCATCCAGTACTTAGCTGCACAAGTGTTGGTATTTGTGTACACACAGAGGTTATGTACTGCTGTTTTGCACCATTGCTCTCAGTTCTTGTACAATAATTTTACTGCTGCACATTTTAATCTCTGTACTTTCAGATCTGTTTGTTCCTTGTCTGGGAAGCTGCTGGCACAACACCTCGCTGAAGCTCTATGCTCATTGAGGTTACAGAGCTCCTTTCTGTATGGTGGAATGATAGAATTTTACAAATTATGGTCAAACAGTGCACTCATGTCTGCTGATCTCAGGGTTTTGCTGAGCACCACACTGCCCAATTTAATATTCCAGACACCATCCATATGAGATCTTAGCAGTAACATAGCCTTAATTTAAGCCTTACTCTGGCCTTAAAGATGGCTTTTGCTGGGCCTGTAACAACACATGGTGGGTTTATGCACCATGTTCAATAAGTAAAAGTCTTACAATGGATTGTGTTTCACCACATATGAAACAAAGACTGATTTTTACAGGATCTGGAGGCTCAAGAGTTTTTGGCAGAAGAACACAGTAATGAAACTTTGATAAACCATTAGACACAAAAACATAAAATACCACAGAGCAATTCATGTGGTCCTTTATCCATTTTTTCATAGTTATATTCATATTAACATGCTGTCTATCATATCCACCTGAGATTCTGTAGTTCTGATTCTGTGTATAGTTAAAATACAGCAAGAAATGCAGACCAAAAGCTGCTATCATTTGACAGTATGCCATGTCTATTTTAGCACAAATGCAAATCTCTTCAACAGCAATAGTGGCAATGGTACAAGTAATGTAACCTTGAATGACAAATCCTCCTGTGCTGAATGTCTATGCTTCTTTTTTCCTGTACAGCTGGGGGACATCTCTGGAGCAAGCATGTTTTCAAAATTTATCTGAAAGGATTTATCTCCACCTAATCCATTCCCTGTGGTGGCAGCTGCCTGGGCTTCAGTGCTAGTACAGTCCTTCGATGTCAACTAGTACAAAATATACCATTCACTCAACAACATCAAATATATATTTTTTTACATTCTATAAACTGAGGCTCCATTTCAAAAGCAGAAACCACATTAGTGGAACTGTAATGCACCTTAAATGGTCTAAAATGTTAGACAATATGAAAATTGGCACACTGGGCCTGCAATCACATGTGGGCTCTTCACCCAGTGCAAATAAGACATTATATCAAACAAACAAACAAAAAACTCATAAGTTATAAACACAGTAAATAAAATAGTATAATAAGTATTTTGATAATAGTATATTGTATATTTATATTGTATAGTTGCTAGTTACTTTACATACTCAGATTATTTATAAGAAATATAATGTTGCTTTTTGTAGTAGTACCACCAGCATCATTAGTCAAGGACCAGTCATCCTGAAACAGACAATTCAGCATATGATATTTTATCTTTTGGAATTTAATGTATTCATGTGTGCATTTAATAAAAAATTTTAATTAATTAATTTAATTACTTAACACTGTTACACTGCTTTTACTTTACTTAAGTAAAGTACCTGAAACAACACATAATAGTGAGTGACTTTTTGAATCTCATGTAAACACATTGCATATATCTGTTTTTCTAAAATCGAGCCAAACATTTAAGAGTTTTGACCTCTGTCACTGCTCTAAAACTCATATGATATTAACTGTTATTATGGAAAATAGTATTAAAGCATATAAACAATCTATAGTTAAAAAAAAATTGAAAATTTGTCTAGTTTTCATTTACGTCATACGAGAAAGGTAGATGTCACTTCCGGCTCCTATCTGTATCACAACAACGGTTGTTACGTTTGGGAACAGGTTTAAAATCACATTAACTACGCTGTGCTGCCCACAAAATATTTTATTCCAGCAGAGCTGAATATAGAGTTTGGAATTTTCTTTAAAACAGCGGTAAGTGGCAAACAACTTACAGCTGCGGGTGTTCACATCATGCTAATTGAAAACTTAATTCACCGTTAGCCGGAAGCGGCCTGGGGTCGGCTGCCCTCCACCTCCTCGACACTTATTAATTCAGGAAGACACATTTTAAGAGTTTGGAAACATCCTCCCTCAAATTACAATTAATTTCCACCAATTCTTTATTTGTCCCTCAGTTTTATGTGTGACAAATACCATATTCCTTTCAAAAGAGTTTTGCACCTGCATGGCTCATCCACCCTTGGGATTTTCAATTTGTATAACGGAACCTCCCCGCCAGGCGGCGCATTCCGCTCAGGCCGAGGTAAATGGACTTTATTTTTAATCCTATCCTTTACTTTCTGTGATTGTACAAAGGTAAACTTTATTGTTTTCTTGGGAGCCTTAGACGTAATTGGCGGGAAAATAGTTTCTGTTTGGTTGTTTGATTGTTATGTGTCTTTAAAAACTACAAACGATGTAGTTGCCACGTGAGGATTCGTTGTCAGACCAACACAGCCGGAATATTCGGAACCACAAACAAAGCATTATCACATAATCGCGCCTCAGTTTGCGCCTTTACTTACAGTTACAGTTAAACATGTAATTGGTGAAGTTAGAAAAACCCAGATTGTTAAAGTTCTGATGGTATATTCAGAATCGTAAAAAATAAATTGTCTACTGCATAAAAATGTTTTTTGCAACCTTCTTATCTAGTGAGTGAGTATTTATCTTTATTATTATTATTCACAGGTCAAAAATCTTTTAAAATCGTTAAGAGAATGTAATACTTACTCATACTCCAGATGAAAAGGTAATATATGGGGGTTCTTGGGTTTTTTTTAAAAAAATATTGCCATTTACCAATCTTTAGGGAAACTGTTGATTACTTCTAAGTGACTATTCTAATACACCTGCACCTGCTCAACAAACACAGTTTTTCTGTTAATTGAATTTTTGGGTTTGGTGTTCAGCTGAAAGCTTTAAAAACAGCGGAAATGCAGACTCTGATTTAATATTTCTTTTTGCCATACCAGTGAAATTGGTATTTTGATAATTATGTTCTCATTAGGAGAGCTGGCCCCAAAGGGGAAAAACGAGTGCTTTCATCGTTCACTGGGAATGTTACAAGACATTGTGAGAGTATGCAGTGAAGAGAATATGTAGTTAATCCTTAATTGCAGCTCTCTGTATCCTTCCCAAAATAGGAAATGGTAATGAAATTCAGAAAGGGCTATGATTGAGAAAGACTGTTTGGCAGGAAATATGACTGAGCTTTTCCCCGTTGACAGTATCATATGACCCCTTCACCCTGTATATAATGTTGTTTCGGTGACCTGCCCTTCTTGCTTGATTAGGTAACATCCTACTGAAGCTGTTAATCCATGACCGTTATGGAAAAATGCCTGAGTGCTGACAGAAATAGAAATGCAAATCCTCACAGTTTCATAACTCTCATATAGAAATCATTACCATGATCTGGTTACCTTTATGCACCACATCATTTGTACAGTGTAGTCTAGAAAACGTATCATATCAAGTGTGGTTAATTAACATCCTATTAAATAGCAGAAAGTGTATTTATACAGAACATGCAGGCAGCTTCTATTGTATGAAGGTCACATAATTAATTGATCACTGAAATTTACATGTGTAGGGGATTTTTGTCTGTTTCTATTTCAGTTATCACACCATTAGTGGGTTGTAGGGTTCGGAGTCTCAGTCTCCAAACACATGCTGCATATGAGATCCAATCAGAGATGATTTACTGCCCTTACAGTCGAGGCAAATGGCTGTGTGATGAAATCAGCAATCTGATCCCCTGACTTTTTCTTTTACTGTACTTTGTAGGCAAAGAGGATGAGCTTGTTTACAGTAAGTGCAATTTTCTTGGGTAGTACAATTTTGCATTTTGTGGTAATATGTTCAGTTTGTTGTTGTGTGACTTTGGTTTTATTAGCTCAACCACTGCACTTGTAGCCAGAGATGAGAAAGAGAAGCATATAAACATTTAATAGCCTCTTGTTTGTTTTACGTTATGGCAGCATCTTGAGAAAATGGTAAGAGAGAGGTGGGCAAGGAGGCCAGACTGCTCAATGCGCCCATGTGTGTCCCCATCTCATTTATTGGACATGTTGTCTTAAAGTGTCTAATCTAATTACTTCCTGGAAAAGTGGATGTGGCAGATCCAGCAGGCTCGTCCTCTGGTCGCCACAATCTTGATGCGTTGCTATGATGCAATATGCAAAGTGACTTAATCAAACAGCCCATATAATGTATGGTTTCAGAAAGTCATATAATGATTCATTTTTGCTGATAGACATAATGTACTGTGGGGAAGATTCACATTGAGTTCATGTAATATTGTTTGTGTTTTGGGTAAAGGTAAAGATTAAATAGCTGCAGTCAGATGGAATCTTTTGTATTATGGGAGAATGGGACCAGCATTTTATGAATAAAACTGTGATGCATGTTGCAAAGATTTTATGATCTTTTAAATTGCAGGGTGATATCCAGAATTCATGGGGGATTCGTTGAATTAATTGTTTTTTTCTTGTTAATTAATTTCTGTCATTTTGATATAATCTTCCTTGAATGAGAGATCTCCACAGAATCTTGTTGCTTTACTAAAACTGCAACATGAATTTTCAAACTAGAGGTGACAAACACACAGGAGGGTACAGTGTGTATTGTTTTGGTGTCTTGCATGTATTTTAGTGTCTTTCAAGTACAGTATCTCATCCTGGTGTGTAAATGTAATTTCACTTAGTGTGTGCTCCTACAGAGTATTGTGCTCATATCCATACATGTGTTTGTGTTGTGCCTGTCTTTCAATTGAGTCTTCTTTTTTTGAGAGGAAATGACAGCTCAGTACCCAGGGAGTTAGATAAAGAAGGATAACATAAAGATGTTTGCAGGTCTACATTTTTCCTCTATGACTTTACAACGTGGAGGAGTGCTATTTGTCAGTTGGTGATATTGACGAGAGTAGTTGAACACGTGAGTATGTGAGATGGATATAAATTTATTGTAAATTGTTGAAAGATGTTCAGATTTTTTTGCACATCATCAAATTTATTGGTCGTGTCAATACATTTTCATCTATGGTTTTAGCACAAAAATCTTTTTTTTCCTATTGTATGTTGTAATCCAAATGCTTTTTCTGGCCCATGAAAGTGGATTATCTTTGCTGCATGACTCTCCTCCTCCTGTATTATACTGTAACTGTGCAGTTGTGCAGTGAGCCAACAGGGAATCAATGGCTCCTTTTCTAAAACTCCTTAGTGGTTTAAAATGTGAGTAGTTATGACCAAGTTTTAACCCTTAAGGCAGCATCCTAACGACAAAATCCTTAATAGCCTCAAATTGAACAGAAAGTGTAAAATGGCTCTGAACGTACGGGATAAGCTGAAAGGAAAAGAAAGAAAAAGAAGAAAAATCTTGGATTGACATAGACACAGTTTAAGGAAAGCTTTGTCTGAATTCTTCCAAAGCAATGAAAACTCACGAACATTACAAATGCAGTAACTATAAAATATTTACCACTGTGTGTGTGTGTGTGTGTGTGTGTGTGTGTGTGTGTGTGTGTGTGTGTGTGTGTGTGTGTGTGTGTGTGTGTGTGTGTGTGTGTGTGTGTGTGTGTGTGTGTGTGTGTGTGTGTGTGTGTGTGTGTGTGTGTGTGTGTGTGTGTGTGTGTGTGTGTGTGTGTGTGTGTGTGTGTGTGTGTGTGTGTGTGTGTGTGTGTGTGTATAGTCGAATTTCTCTTCTGAAGATGTTTGTAATTCAATTATATGCATTAGGTTTCATTCATTAGATTTCACCAAGTAAATGGATTTGGTTAAATGGAAATGCTCAAATTTTTTAGAAGGGTCTCACACAGTATACAAACTAATAAACAGTTAATGTTATGGCATTATTCAAACCTAGGGAAAAGGTTGATATTTCCAAGAAACAACGCAGACCTTTGCAAGCCAGAAGCAGGTATGGTAATTAGAATTGGGACACTGGGACATAATCACTCCCTAACAGTCCTCATATACCTGGTAAATAGTCACACTATTGTTCCATGGATTTGCGCTCCCTGGAAATCATGATGCTTTGTTTAGATGGCAGTGGTCATCTGAGAAAAGAAGGGCCTAACAAAACTGAGTACAACATGGGTCTCAGGCCTCACATCTACAGCAAAATGTGTTTCCACTCAAAGGAAATAAGTATTTTTCATGTTTGTCTACACGTGTTTTCGGTATATTCCGGAAGGGGGATCACAGTCATTCACCCTTTGAATAGTAGTGTGAATTGTATCTGGTCTCAGCTGAATAGTGGTTCTTTCAGTGTGGAAATTCTTGCCATTGTTTTTCGGCTGCGTGAACAGCTACAACAGGCTGTGTCATTCTTGTCCTCTTTTTTTTTTTTTTTTTTTTCTGGTTGAGGAAGCTTTTTTGCTAGTGGGTTTGAACCAGTTCTCATAATTATAACCTATTACTTGACTAACAGCATTTCAGGATTTTTTTTAAGCACAGTAACATCATTGACGTACTACGTCAGCCTGACTGTCAGTAAACACCACCCAACTGTGTATGTTGTGGGCATGCCGAATCAAAGTAGAGGTTCATTGATTGATTCAACATCTCGTGATGTTTGTATGTAGGAATATCTTCATTTATACTTCAAGAAATAAAAGTGCTTTGAAAGTAGTTAATTCTCACAGATAAGGTTTCAACTGAGAAAATTTTTGGAACTTTAAAAATCCGACCCATTTGGTCGTGGTTCAAAGAACGTGTGTACTGTGTGGTCCATTTAAAATAATAAGCACTGAGTGTTGCTGCCACTCAGTCTTAGTAAAGTCAGGTCTGTTTTATGCAGCTGTCTCCTGGTGGTTGGTGAAGGCATTGCAGGTGGTCCCTGACCACACGCTCAAATACACTTCACTTTAACTGTGTGAATTGATATTTTTTCTATTTAAAAAATCATTTTAATAATTATTGTTTGTGAATAATGATAATTAAGGATTTAGCATATATATCACATTTTGGAAAGCCAAGGTAACTCTGCCTCCTCCTGTACTGAACCAAAAATTGTGACGTGACCTCAAAACCATAATACAGGGTTTGTAATCATATTAGACAATTTAATCTAAAACCCTCATTCAGTCCAACATAAATTAACATGGAAATGTGGAAGCATGCTAATTTGATAATATGTGCTAATATGCCTTATTATAAGACTGATTAACCTACAGTAACTAACAACATTGATAGCATTCATTCATCAATGATGATCCACTTTAAAAGTCCTGCTCCTTTTTGTGCATTTGTGCAAATCCGCATTTCTGTCAGGACTAAATCAGTACTGAGGGTTTGCACAGTACCCAGTTTTTAACAAAGACATCATGTGGAACTTATTAGAAATGGCATTTACCCATAAAAAATCACAAATGCAACAAATATTTGAAACTTTAAAGATCCGTAATAGGTCTAATCTGTATTACTATTGTTTATCTCCCCAATAAGGTCAGACTCTAAATTTCAGCACAATATATGGGAATCACACAAAGGATTTAGTGCATTTTAGCAAAGGGTTGTGTGGTCTAAATGAAGGAAGAGCAAATACAGCAAATGTTTTGTTTTTCTTATTCTTTGTTTTTTGTACAGCTATGTGTTTTGTTTAAAATAAATCAGTATTTGTTGTGTTATTTAACCAGGTCTCTGTTTTGGAGAGAGTCAGTTCTTCTTGTCACAATGACAGTGAGGGATGAGAGTCCTGCTTATCAGGCTGTAGAACTGGTTGTGTGATCAAATCATAGGGCAAGCAGGGTGACACAGACTCTAATAGAGGCAACACATCACTGTCATCCTCATTATCTCCCTTCTCCATTGACCTCATCGCCTCAGTAACACTGCTCACCCAGCACAATGGGTCATTAGTCTATTAAAGTGTAAATACTTTTCTCTGTGGAGCTGACTCATACCTGTAAATGTAGCTAACTGAACTTAATACAATATTACATACATTTCTGAAGCCATAGACGTTTATGAGGACGAACTGTACAGTATGTGAACAAATGTACAAATTACCCACACAATCTGTTACATCTCTTTCAGAGACTTTAGGGTTGGGAGGTTGACAGCTTTTGTCATCTTGTGAAAGCACATGGTAATAAAACCCCCATGTATATTACTCACAGTCCCCCAGAGCAAAGACCTCCCCTCGCTATCTGAAATGGGGTATGGCAGGACGGTGATCTCCGCTGCTCAGAGCTCCACTGTCTTCGGTGTGTGTGTGTCGGTGAATGGGTGTATGAGCAGCAACATTGTAAAGGCTTTGGATAAAATGGCTATATAAGCGACCATTTACCATCACCATTTAACATCAGTATCTGGTATCACATGTCAAGCTCCCTGAGGCAGCCAAGAAAGTGAGCTGTGGGAGAGAAGAAAAAAAGCAGAAGAGGCTGAGAGAGAGGAGCCCCATATGTAGTGTGAGACACGTGACAAACTGAGTATAATCTTTAGTGGATCCGTTTTTTTTATTTTTTTATGTTTTATTGTTTTTGTTTGTTTGTTTGAGTGCAGTTTTAATGACACTGAGTAGAGCTGCCTTACTAGTCATGTCAGATGAATCACCTTCTTTTGACCCACAGTAATGACTATAATGCTTTTTATTTAGTGTTACTCATCAATGACACACAGAAGTGTGACCAAAATTATTAGTAGAAAAGAATACATAATACATTTAAACATGCAATTGATAAGGTTCAGGTCACAGTTATGCGGAAGAAGTAGCCAAGCCAATTGATATGATTGTGCTATTGTAGGTGTACAATGGCCACTAATGAATGCATGATTGTGAATAATGGTGTTAATGGAAGAAGGGCAAGACTGCCTGTTTTAATGTAGTGCTGCACTGTTGTAAGCAGAAAAAAATCAAAATTTTCTTCCGTCTTGCATAATATATATATTTTTCTCTTCATAAAAAAAACTCTTGGATAGCTTGAAGTTTTTCTAACATGTTTCCTTTTCAAAAGTTGTTCAATTATATGTCAAGATCTGAGAAATATTACCCTATTAATATTAGGCAGTGCAGAGGCATGACTAATGTCTTCACGTCCCAGTTGATATTTTCAAGTCTCTGATGTAAATGTCAAACACAGTCTTTTGTGGTTGTTATGCCATCTATCATTCTCAGTAGCTTTTACAAGGTCCAGTATTGTATAAGGATGAACAGAAAACCCCTCCCAGGTTTGTGTTTGACCATAGAGCAAACATTTTTCACCTCATATTAAAGTCTACATGCTTCTCAGCTGTATTTTGGAAAAGAGAAACAGTTGTGTGACATTTTGACAAGTGTCCACTAAAAGCTTGATACACACTTTAGACAAGGTGCTAGATCACAAGAAACAAACCTTTACTGCATTGAGATTATATACCTACCACCTGACTTTGTGAACTAGGGGCAGTTGAGACCGACATCAGTGCAACACGTATCTTCTTTAATGTGTTACTACAATGATACTATGATGAGCTTTTTCTCCACTAGATTTATTTGACAGCTGTAGAAACATGCAATCAATCAAATTCAAGCATATTTCCTTCGCTTTTTCTTCATTTTTTTGATTTATTTTAGATATGGGCAATGAAAATTTTTTTAGGTGGAATAATCAATGCACTTAAAGTCATTTATGTGAATAATTGTGATGTAAATCCTGCTGGTATAACCATATAAAGGTCCCACCTCATCCCGTATAATGAGCACTCAGTTTTGTTGTCCAACTGAATAAAATAACTTCTTTGTTTTGCTGAATCTGCTGCTGCAACTTTTTTTCATAATTCGACTACAAATTAGTCGAATAATTGTAAGTTTGATTATTCATGCAGATCCCTATTTTATTGAAATAGCAGTTTTATTAGACTGAAAAACAGTTCATAGATAGGAAAAACTACTAAAACTATCTATCTTGTACAGCACACAGTCTTAAAGCCAACAGTGAGTAGACTTTTATATTGCCGTATTGGTTACTTTTAATCAAATAGGGAAAGTACTGTTTAGACCGCCAGAATTGTTATATCACCATAAAACATGTGTCTTACATTGTAAAAGTGTTTTATTTATACTTTCTAAAGGAGACACTCATTACATTATCATTTATTTCTCCCCTCTTCTTTAGTGTGTTCACTTATTTTGAGTAGCTACACCAAAATGAATTTTGTCCATGATCGTTTTTTGTCATTTCTTTAGAGATAATGGAATTTGAGCAGAAAAAAGTGGATCTTAGGAATGAGTGTGTCTCAGCTGCATAATCTTAAGGATATTTGTTTATTTACATCTATTTTCAGGCCTGGTGGCTCAGTGGTAGAGCATTGGGTTGAGATCCAGAAGGCTGCAGGATCGAATCCTACCCCACCAGGTGTGTCCTCGTCCAGGGTCCTAAGCCCAGACAAAACCCCCCTTAATCTTATTGCAGAGAGATGCCTCCTGTGAAATCAGACTCACAACAGCACTGGCAGCAATGCAGCGCATTATTATTATTATTTTTTTTAAACAAAGTTTTGAGCAAGGTTTACCCTTCTAGACAGTCAGTTATTTAATTCAATTATTTCATGTTTTCTTTTTGATAAGTAAGGTTTGCAGCATTCTTAATTATTGTAATTTCATTACTAACGCTACCTCAAGCACTGGGCAGAGTGCAGTTAAGCCCAGCAGGGTGTAGCAAACTGTGGGTGCCCATGAATGTTGGACAACTGCTGTTGTGCTGAAAATTAGCACACAATCTTTGACTACATTTCCCAACATGGAGACATGTTATGATCCATCCTAAAGCACTGTACATTGAATCGGCCGTACCCGAATAGTCAAGGAAAAGGAAAGGATGAAAGAAATGGGAACCAAGAAAGCTTGCCTATAGGTTAATTTTGGCTGTGGAACGTCAAAAAAAGAAAATTACATTCGTAAAGACTGAATTACAGTCAATTTAATAATATTAGTAAGTTTAATAGCATCGAATGGCTTTATTTAAACTAATGAAAACGGAAGCATTTCTACCTAAATTACATAATTACTTACTCTTAACATTGGCCTTGGCCAGAAGATGTTTCCAAACCATTCTACAAAGGCATCCACTCCACTAGGCCTTAGTACTCCTGCCTTCAGTTTACTCTCTTATACTCCCTACAACTGGGGAATGATTTGAGCATGTCTGCAGATGATAAAGTCATTGCCTTTGGGAGAAACTCTAATTAGTGTTTTCTTAACTGGTATCCCTATGGGTTTAAATTAACAGTGCATTCTGTCTTCATTACAAAAAAACTATTCAGATGCTTGTTTCTCTCCTGTCACCCTTGTGGTTAACTTTAGGGACTAAACAAAACTTGTTTTAAGGAGAAGTTTCTGTTAAAAACTGTGTTTTTCTGTTAAAACAGTTTTGATAGATACTTTAATCATCCCAATGGGAAATTCACAGAAAATTGAAATCCATTTTGATAGGATAGATGGTAATCTGATGGTAATCAAATACAACAGGGGTACAAAAATACACAAAATAGCAAGGCGCACACTGAGCTGCTGGAAAGGCTGCCACTCACAAGCAAAAGTTGTTTTTACAATTACTGTAACATGTTGTGTGGATCCTTGAGTTCAAACAGCATGTTAGGTACATTCCCTCATGTATAATATGAAATAGCACTAATAGAGGTCATAAACTTCACAGGGTACCTTTTTGCAGGTTTGTTAATGACCATAATGGTGTTGAAGGTCTGTAACAATGTCTTGTTCCTTGACACAAAAGTAATAATATCAATAAAATTCAAGTCAGATTTGTTTATTTAACACATCCAGTCCATTTGAAGCCTTAAAAACAAAAACCAACAGCTTCAGATTAACTCAGAAATAGACTGGAAACCAGTAAAGAAAGGGTCAGAACTGTAGAGAAACCATATTTAATTAAGATGGACCCCAGAGAAACCATGTAAAAGGAAAACAGAATTCAATTCAATTCAACTTTATTTATACAGTGCCAAATTACAACAAAGTCATCTCAAGGTACTTTACAGAATAAAGTAAAGATAATAAAGATATATAGAGAAAACCCAACAAATGCCCCTTGAGCAAGCCCTAGGCAACAGTGGAGAGAAAAAACTCCCTTTAATGGAATAAAATTCCAGCAGAACCAGGCTCAGGGTGGGCAGCCATCTGCTTTGACTGTTTGGGGTGAGTGGAGAGAGTAGAGAAAAGAGCAACAAAAAGCCAAAACAAAACATCGGGCAGGTTGGTAGGTCAGTAGCTGAGCACAGGAAAACACACAGCTCCAAAGCCGGGGACACCTGCAGAAAGGGACAGAGAGTGAGACAGAGAAGGGGAAGCACAATAACAGGAGAAAGAAGACCCACAGAACTGGACTTAGAACGGACCATTAGGGTTGTGTGTAATAATTAGCATTATAGGGCACTTTTATCTCTTGTCTTTGACTTTTGTCAACACAAAGGCTGCGCTTCTTTTTGAAACAGTTGCTCATTTTTTTTGCTGTTGATTATACCAGCAGAGCATAGTGTAGATCCAAGCTCTGCTCCATTATTGTATCCAGGAGAGCTTCTGGTTACTTAGTCCCCCAAAATAACTCTTCCCACTTTACTACACAGAAGGGCACTTGCCACAACTGTCAAGTTAGAGAGCAGTGACTTTGGGCTCTATTTTAGTATTTTGTTTTCTTAGGAAAGTTAGAGGTCAGACCCTATTGTACTCACATGTAGCAGCAGCTTTGATAGAATGAATCATAGTGTATACAACAATGAGTCACATCTAAGTGATGCAGTGATGAACACTGGAGATTTATAAGCATATTTTGTCATAGTGTATTCTTTGTTTGAGATAACAGATTTTTTTAGACCACAATCAGTACCTCCTTGTACAAAAAAATGATATGGTAAAGCCTTTAAGAAGGAATGTGTGTTTTATTTTACACAAATCCTGCAGCAATTTTTTTTAGGTATTGCCTGGTTTTTTTTTTCCCCACCCAGAGCAAAGTATGTCAAGTCCTCCCAGACTATTCTCCATTTCATTTTCACCTCCTCAAAACAAGAGTGCATAAATACTCCTGTTATTCTAATCAGAGACTGTGTGCTGCTTACGATTGGCTGATATCTGATGACTCATTTCAACAGGCTGGTGTGGGGCTGGCAAGAAGAGGGTGGATGGATGAGTGGGTGGGTGGTGGTGAAAATGAGGAGCAGGCAGTGAGAGTAAAGCTTTCTCCCACTGCATGTGCACACTTGTGTGCGTTGTTTTTGGAGTGTGTCGTTCCTTACACACAAACTCACAACATATATACTTGAAAAGGGATTCAAGTTAATCTATATACACTTTCTCATTGTTTCTGGTTCCATTTTCCCAGCCACAACTGCCTGTAGCCAGTCTTAAGGAGCAGCAGAAATCCTGGACGAGAGAGAGCTAGAGAGAGATGGAAAGAGAGAGAGAGAGAGAGAGAGAGAGAGAAAGGGTGGGGGAAGAGAGTGAGAGCCTTGTGTTAATCACTGAGTCTGCAGCCCCCCAACCTACCCTCTTGCTGTTACAGTACGTCTGAAAGCCAGAGAGGGTGAAGCAGCGGAGGCACAGTTGCTGTTTGTCTCTGAGGCTCAAAGGGAAGAAGAAAGCGCTGTGAGCTGTGCAATGCAGACCAGAGCCAGTCAATCCTATGGTATGCGTCCAGTGTGAGTGATTCAGTCCAGTCCCTGCGCACCTCTGCCGCTGTCTGAGCATCCTCGCACACCGGGACTCTGACACCAGCCACACAAACAGGTGAGTTGCAACAACCTCATGATGATATACTCTTAATAGTGCAGTACCAGTTCGACTTGACAGGTCAGTATGATTATTATAATTGTTACTGACAAGCATGTATTTTAGTGTTGTGAATAAAAACAATCTTATGTTTACAACATATACGTATTGATTTAGAAAATGCCAACATGGATAGCTGAAGTGTGATGAAGTTTTTCATAAGAAATGAGATGTACCCATCACAACCGAAGCTGCGTGTGGATGTGACAGGCGGGGGTGTTATTTATTACATGTATGTTGTTATCTGTGTTAGTTTGTGTGTAGCCTTCTTTGGCTCATGACTGACAAGTGAAAAAGACCAGTGAGACTTGGGGAAATAGTCGCCTCTGATAGGAGAAAATTTGTCTGATTTTTATCCCTGTTTCCCCCATGTGTAGATCCATGTGTCCCTGAAAGAGAGTGGGTGGAGTGTGAACTGTTTCATTTCTGCAACTGTTATCTCAGTCTTGTTTAGAAATAGAAAAAAAAAACAAAGACGCCTGTGACATCTCAGATGCTGCGCTTTAGTCTGACAATAGATTTTAATAGACCACAGATTGTGCACATATTTTGGCTCCTAGTGTGTATGGACACAGCAGTTTATCGACAACTGCAGGTGTTTACATTTCAGATTTCTGCTGTTTTTCTTTAGCTTAGTGTGAGCCTTTTGTCTCAACTGCGCAAGAGAACTACTGCATCCATCCCTAATTGTTGTAGCATTGAATTGGATGCAATCTGTTCGACATGTTTCTGACAATATTCTCAGTTTAAAGTATAATCCAAGGTTTTCTGCATATTACTGTGATTTGCAAAATAGAGCTGACGTCAAATCATAGATCATCGACTCAACAAGATGATGTATGGCTATTTTATCTGTGATATTATACACAAGTGTGGTAATTTGGATGAAAAGTTTTCATTTATTATTGATATGTTTACATTTTTTCATATCTAGTAGTCGTGTCTGAGCTCAGATTTTCTCATTTATTCTGTTATGAAGTTCTCATCTATCATCTAAACGAAACATCAGCATCTTCTCCTCCATGTCAGTATGTAGCACTTGTCGCTCGTACTGTTGCATTCTGTTGCATCCTGGGATGTAATTTATGTGTAATGGCAGTTGCTGAGTGTTTATCATAGGGAATCAGCAGATCAGTCTAGAATTATGTCCTCCAGTGCACAACTTGTTGAATCAGCCTTAGTTGTTTTCAAGTTTGCCCGTGAAGTAAGTCTTAATCTGCTAAGAGTAACTTGAAGCCTGATTTGTTTACAGACAAATAGGAGCTTTTGAATAGGAATATGTGCCTGAATGAGATTTCAAGGAGAGACACTGTCAGAGTGTAGATGGTTAAAACCCATGAGCCATGACCGGGATCAGGGCTGCCAGTGAGAGTGAAAAATCCCCCCAGTGTTTCTATCTTACTGTGGACGCTACTGTTGTTTGGGTCCGACTGTCAACCTGTCACTGACTGTGATGGTGAGGAATCGGCCCCAGCTCACCACTGACCCTGCCACATTCCTTTATCACTGATTCCTCAATATATATTTCCCCTCATTCATCCATCTCGTCATGTTTCTCCCACTGGCTTTCAAATGTTTGTCTCTTCACGTTGCCTCACACTGCACCTCCCTCCACCCCCTCCGATCTGGTCGCCACAGAAACGGCTGATTCAGGGAGGGTGGGCGGGTGTCTTAGAGCTCTTGCTGCTCTGCCCCATGCGGTGCTTTCACAGTACATTTCTGCTTCTGTGCTGCTTTTATGGCCCTGATATGCTGACAGTTCAGGTGGCTCAGTCAGATGTTATACAATCATATCGACTACACAAAGGCTGTTTGTTCATTTCCCTCAAAGGGCATGTTTGATATTTAGAGGTGCATTGTCATTCATGTTCAGTTTTTCTTCGAACAATGGAATGATCACAGGGAGTCTCTTCATTGCCCGCTGAGAAATAACTAGTGCTGGGGGATTTTGTTATTTATTTGTCTTTAAAGATTCACCTTGCTGAATTTGTGAAGACTCTATTTGTGATTTTGATGTAAATGCCTCTCTTGGGTGGTCCTCTGATTAAGTTTAGAGTTGTTCCTGAGAGATTGCAGGCCTATTTTTTCCTAAACATAAGTAACACCTAGGTCATAGTCACACTGTGTGTGTTTAGCAACTACACTGAGGCGATTAATAATGTAATATATCATAACCGAGTCATTTAATAATAGATATGCTATGACCTTTCTCGTACATAAGGTCGATGAAGCATAGTAAGAGTGACGGAATACACCACTGATGCTTACAGATTTAAGTGAAAACAAAATTTTTTTCACAAATCACCCCCTTTTTGGGAATGTATTACAATAGCCCTCCTATTCAATAACATAACGAGCCCTAGATAAAAGATTTGCTTTTACAATCACAGATACAGTTATCAGAGGTGGCTTTTTGTTTTTGTGCTGTGGTTTTATCCATTTTGTTGCAGTTTTAGGATAGCTCTGGTTGCCATGGGGACACTTGTACAGTAGATTAAAACATTGCCTTTTCTGAAGGCTCCTGAACAGGAAATGAAACCTGTATTGCACCACAGTCTGGTCCAAACAGGACCCCTTGAGCTTGTCCTGCTGTGCCTGATTAAATTAAAATGGGAATTTGTATTCACCAAAGCGTTATTGTGGATGACCAGTACTGTACAAACATATCATTGATGACAGACTCAGGCTTTTCAACTCTGTCTTTCGATACTATCTTTTATGAATTATCTGTAGAAAAAGTTACATTTAGTTAATGCTGGGTGTCATTCCTGTTTAGACAAGATTAATCTTGTTTTAACAGGAATGATGCCCAGTTTAGAGGGACTCAAACTCAAAACACCACCAACATCTTATTAATAAACGGTCTCAGATTGTGTGTTTTCTTTCTAGTTTTTCATCATGAAAAGGTATACTTACATGCTGCAGAGGTTTTTCCACCCTGCAGTGTTCAGTCACTACAGTCAGTGGTGACGCAGCCTCACGCAAGTCTCACACAGCACACTGCAGACTCGTCATGAAACACAGCCAGGACAAAGAGCACACACTGTCATCTAGTAGAAATACACAACATGGATGATAAGACAGAAGCAGTTTTTCCACAATACATCAAAAGACGGTGCATTGGGAGAATTGGAAATACAGTATGAAGCCATGTGCTTCTACTTGCTTTCCCAGGCACCTCTGTGGTACTAAACGCCTCAGGTGAAACATTGGTGTCAGTGAATACATATTCATTTCTAATTACTCTTTCATGTGAACATGTGAGGAGTTTACAGATGCTTCTGTACCGGCCATAACATCAGTTGCTGTGATGAAATGTGTGTTACTAACTTTGGGGGTCCAACGAAGCCATTACTAAACCTTAAAGGTAAGTTTACAAAAGTGTTATTAAAATGCTCGGACTTATGTTTTTACATATGAATTTGTTTATTGGTGGATATTTTGAAGAAAAACAGACTAAAAGAAATGCATTAATGAAGGCTGCAGCTAAAGTAGTGATTGCAGTTAAGATACTTTATTGGAATTTGAATAAAATAAACTCTGAGAAGAGATTTTAACTTGCAGTACCCATAGCCATACCCCCCCCCCCCCCCCCCCCCCCAACTCATGTTTCATTCACAGATCCATAGAATAACAGCACTGGGTACATTACAGTACAGTTACAGTACAGTACAACAATTACTTAGAAATCACTTTTCATTAAATATTCCTAAATATATTTAGCCAACAGTAACTTTAGTTTACTTATAGTGGTAATATAAAATGTTAAAATGCTGATGAAATCTTTTCAAAAAAGATCATTGAGGGCTGTTTGGGTACTCTACACTAAAAGAAGATAAAAATGGAGATTTTAAAACGTCTTTTCAAAGGGATTACAAATCCTATAAACTTAATCTACACAAGTAGAACCAGTAAGTCAAAACCAAACAAAATAAAACTCTACATAAGATAGATTTTGAGCAGCAACAATTTTATATAAAACTGATTTATAATGTAAATGAAGAGGCACAGTTCTGGATAATAAAAGTAAAACACTTAAAAACTGTGTACTTGGGACTTCAGTGTATCCCAAGTAAATCCCTAACAAGCCACAGGGCCAATTGTGGCTTGTACTACTGCTTAGGCAAAAATCTGTTTGAGTCTAGTCATATTTTTGTTATTGTCAAAAAACAAAAATTAGAAAAAAGTTAAAAACTATCTATGAATTGATTGAGTCACTGTGCAAGTATTAAGATAGTTCTTGGCTTTGGTGAGTAAACTTAAAAAATAAAGAAGAAACAATAATTTATTATTTATGTTACTCTTACTCTGCTCAGTAGCCAAAAAGATACATTTTTCAAAAAATGATCTCTTTCTTTTAACTGAACTATATGAGTGAAGGATTTGGTAATGATAACGTAGTGGACTGTCTTTAAAATGTTGCCACAAGGAAATAATGCATAATGCATCTTTGCAAGTGAGGAGAGGCCAGTACGTTTGTTACCCAAACACACACAAAAAAAATACCTAGCTTAAAATATACTTTGAGGACACAGAGAATCATGCTTAAAATACAGTAATCTAGGTGCAGATAGCCTGACTGATTTCCATGTGGAGTGAAAGGTGAATTTTTAGCCTCCAACTGGTCATTATCACAATCAAACTGGTCTTGAAGTAGATCCTGGATGAATCTAGGCGGCTGCCTGCTGTCTGCTGACTAATGGTTCCCGAAGCACCATATTAAAACCCCCGTAATTGGCTAGAATAAGCCAATGATTGACTTTCTCATTAAAGCTCATTGTCCTGTGACTTTATCATACAAACGTCTGTAATTGTTTCCAAAGCTTTTCTGTGATCATGTCTGACATTATACAAGACTTATCAGCACCAACCTCTTCACTCACTTTGCTTGTTTAAAGATTCCTCAGCACTTGGTGTCAGGGTGTTTCTGCACTAACCTCGATGTTCTGGCCAAAAATCCCCATCTGGACCCACTCTTGCTGCCATCTGCTCCTCTGGTCTCTTATTGGCCAGTCCCTTTGACAGTTGTGAGACTTCTAGTTCAAAATGGCCCCAACCCACTTTTGTTGGAAGAAGTAAAGAAAGGAAGTGAACAGGAGGAGGAGCAGACACACGCAGAGAGATTTAAAAGCTAAAGGTTTAAAACTAGATTCACCACAGTGCATCTTTTCAGCGCCATTGCACTGTGCGTCTCAGCAGTTTCCACGCAATATCTGTGTCTCATAGAAAGTGCTGATTGGCTTACAATTGGGATCACTAAGAGAACAATATGCAGCTTATGCTTAGTCAGACAAAGACTGTTTCCCTTAAATTAAAAATCATATCCAGAGAGGAGTCTAGAGGAAGAAAGAAATGGGGACAAATGAGAGCTGCAGTCAGAGTGCAGGTGTGTGGATTATTGCCAGGGGAGAGTGACAGCATGATGTAAATGCCACTGCTGGTGTTGGTGTTGACTGTGGTGCTAGTTTGGCCTCGGTGATGGATCCAAGAAAAGGTAACTCTAGGGGAATCATATGTGGTGCTGCTGTGCCCTGGGGTTTAGTACTCATTCAGTCCTCATACTAATGGCATCATTACTGAGTGTCTGAAATGGCATTTTTCACTCTCATCCATGTGTGTACAAGACGGCTTACACATGCAAAAAAATACCCAAAGAAGAAAATAACCATTCGAATTAAGACAATGCATGAAATTGATGCATGCAGCTCCATATCATTCAAGAAGTCATACTACTACTTTACTTTAGTAGTAATTAGTAAACAATGAAACTTTGCTCATTTAAGCTGTGCTGAAACATGCTCCTCTTTCTGTTTGTCTGATGCCAATTTACATTGTGACATGCATCACTAAATATTAATATTAAATATTACATTGTACAAGTATTATGACTTAAATTCAGGTCAACCTTGAAAAAGGACGTGAAGCACATTGTAAAATTTATGATCAAACCAAATTCTATTTTTAAACAGCAGTTTTTAAATATTACACTTTAATGCAAATGCTTTACTTTCAGCCCTTCCCTGTTAAGCATAAGCATTACATAAACTTATAATGCTTAGGCAAAGTCCTTGTATACACACTTTGTAATATTATAATGTATAAAAGAGTGATACTTTTATTGATAGTGCTAAAAAAGAGCTCTTGCAGTAAACTGTTGCATATTTAATATACCTAGACTCAATGTAGCACCTTTTAACACAAATGAAGACATTTAGAAAATCTAAAATGCATGAGATGCACTTCATGCTCCAAGCTCTTTTGGACAGGTTCTTCAAAATGCTCCAAAAGGTATTTTTTACCAATTTTAGAAATCAAAGACCATCTCAGAAAAACTAAAAGACACGCATGCTTAAATAAGAAGATGGAAAGAAACCCCTATCACCCGAATGTTCTGCTTTTCTTTTCCCCCTTCTTCTTATATTTTCAGTAGCTCTCCACTTTGAAATTAGAAGTCAATACTGAAAGCCATAAAGACACAAACAGCATAAATATAAATCCATATATCTATAAAGAAATAAAGATTTATGATTTCAATGTACGCAATGTTGCTTTGACTTGCAATATAATATACTGTTAACCGTATACGTGTTCAAAATTCCATCTGTCCATCAGTTTTCATTTATCCCTTCCAATTATTCATGATTTTATCTGCACCCCTTCTTATTTTGTTTATATAGTAGTATGAAGTATTTTTATGTTTATTTGAATGGATATTCCATCTTGGCAAATACAATAGATCATTGGGATGATACAGTAAATGATCTACATTTGAAGAGTGAATGTCTATTAAATAAATTGTTTTGCTATACTTTCCAGTTTCAAATACAATATTCAATAGTGATGTTATTGCTATTATAAAATAATGGTTTTATCACTGCTCACCATGTCTTCAAACTGAATGCAGAGTCAACATGGCATCTACATGCAGCAATACTTTGAGATAAATGCTAACATGTTAATGATGTCATTGATTAAGCTGATTTGATTTCAGATTTTCCAACAAGACAATTTATGTAATGTAAGTGTAAAAGCACCCGTACACCCTAGAGATAATGTAGGAAAAGTTAACAATGCACATGTGATAAATTCAATTTACCATCCACATGTGGCTGAAATAGAATTACTTTACAAACCATAATCTTTGGTTTCCTCTCATGAGCTCTGCGTCATTCGAAAGGCTCTGACAAGATAAGAATACATTACAGGCGACGCTTTTAACTGTTACACTGCGACACATTTAAATACTCGAATAACCAACAGATCCTCTTGATTGCTGCATCACCTGTGCATCCCATCAGCTCTCTTTTTAAGCATAATAGGATCTCTGCTTTGTCTCAGCCCATTGTGTACCAACAGAATTCTCACTGCAGGGCCCAGCTGTTCCCCCAGGGCTCCCCAGAAGCCAAGAGTATAGAGAGGTGCTCCCAGCCTACACGTTTCCTTCCTGCCTCTGCTTCTGACTTTCTTTTCTCTTCATACACACAGGCATTCTTTCTCTTTTTTTATGTAATGTATTTCTTCTGGTTGTTTTCTGTAGAGGACATGGTCGAGGACAGAAATTCAGGCACTTACAGGAGATATCCAGTAAAGAAAAGTAAATCAGATTTAGATGTTAAAGGTTAAGTAGAGCCCAAAAATATAAATATTTATGTTCTGAAATCACCGGATAAGAATTCTTCAAGATCCCACTGAGAGTAGCGAATGAGAAAATATACTCTCTTGAGTCTGAGCGAGGGCGGAGCTTAGCCAAGTGTCCGTGTCTGCAGCAGAGAGGGAGCAGACAGCTCAGGTAAAATCAAAGTTGCTCCTTAAATCGACCGGACAACATCACTGCTTGTTTGGGTACCAGCATAAAATTAACCATTTTGATCATAAACATGCAGAAAAGCGATCATTTCAGCTGTGGCTGCAGTTAACCATCCACCGTCATGTTTTCACCACAGCAAGCATGTTGGTTAATATAATACGTCAACTAACAGTAAAATTATGCTTACACATTTAAATGGATAATACAATCGCATTTCACTCAATTATATCAGAGGGCATTTTACTGTAAATTAGAGTATTTTACTGTGGGGACATTTTAATGATACTGCATACTTGTCATGGTGAATTGCTACTTTTACCTAAATAAAGATTTGAGTACTTCCTTCTCTGCTGGAAATGTCTAAGTTTGATTTAAAGTGGCAGCCATTGTGTGAAAGCTTGGTGTGTGTGTGTGTGTGTTTGTGTGTGTGTGTGTGTGTGTGTGTGTCCTGCCCTGCTGTGTGGTCACCTGTAGCACAACAAATCATGCCCCCTTCATTTTGGTCTTGATTTGTATTTGTTTACCTTCACTGCTCCCCGCTGGCTCCCTAAATGTTTCACTGAGTATTTCTGATTGTGTTGTTCACGTCAATGGTGCGTTCTGATGCCTGCCCTCTCATCTGGCAGGAGAGTTTGCAATAGTCGGGGGATTTGAGATGTATTTTAGTCGCAAACTCCTTTGGAGGACCATCAGGGGAGATCCAGTACCGCAGAGGTAATTGAATTTTCGGCTTCAGCTAATGATTTTTTCAACTGTGGGATGCCATCCCACCACCACCCCCCAACACCACCACCCTCTCCTGGGCTTGCAGTGTCATGCACGGCCTTAGCAGGGCATTGCTCAGATGAGCACTAACTCATACAGTAATAGCTTGGGAAAAGCGAAGTACCACCTACTCCTTTTACAGGCATGATTTAATAGCACTTGTTAATCCAACACCATAATCAGAGCTTTCCATTTTGTGTGTAATCTTATAGGCTTCATTGAACCGATGTTATATTAGATTCATTGCTGTTGGACAAGAACTTTGTTGTTAAAAACTAATTAGAGCTTAATAAATCTCAAAAGGCTCAGGATGTACTATATTATACCGTCACATACAGTATGAGTTTGTTATTTGTCTTGTTAAGGTTATTGTGGCTTTAACTATTGAGATAATGTGTTTAACTGCTTACTAATCAACTCATGGCTTCAGCACTGCTCATCTGTCAAGAAACTGTTGAGCCTGAAATTGAAAGTTCTCTAATGGTCTTTGATCATAGGACTAACTTGTATATTTAGGCTTGAAATTAATACTGTTAAACCCCTAAAACATACTGCTGTGTCAAGGATAAGAACAGCCAAAAAACATGAAGGACAACATGAATATTTAATATTAAAAACATTTCGACCTGTTGATCATTTTTCAGATAGCTGAAAAACATCCCATTATTCCACTGACAGAAAGTTACCCCCATTTATCCACATGGAGGACAAAAGAAATTCACCCATTCAATTTATCTGGAAAAATGGCACCAAGGACAAATAGCTGTTGATTACATATTATAAATACGCTAATAAGGGCCATCTTAAGAATTCCCTATTCCCTACAGTATTCAAAAAGTTTGATACCGGTTTTTACATTTGGCATTAAAGAACAATTATTTGACATGTTTTTCTAATACCTTCTAAACTTTTGTTGATTTTGTTTTTGACATTATCTTTTGTTTAACTGTACGACTTGAAGATGCTCTTTAATTTAAATCTTTGCGATGTCTACACTGATTGGCCTCCATTTCACTCAGGAACAGACCTCCTCCCCTTGGACCTGATGGCTTTTCCCCTCTATTGTTATCCATTTATCCTTTTTACATTGCTCCTCAGAATCTCCATTTTGCTTTTTGTGTTTTCTTTAGCAAATCTCATTCAGTTATCTGCCCTCTATTAAGCTACTTAATATATTTATTTCTCGTTCCAGCTCAGATGCAGCTTTTATCGCAAAATGAGTGGGCATCATAATTGTTCCTCTTATCCCACCCCACTGCTCACGTGCACACACGTGCACACACAAATCCTCCCTTGTACGATGCTGTAACTGATTTAGGTGAACCATCTTATTATTGCCCTTCAGCTGCACAGACTCAATGCTAATGGCCACCAGGTTTTTCTCATTAGTTAATTATGTTTTGTGATCGTGTCTATACTTAGCTGTTATTTGAATGTCTTTTAGGCTAATGGTAACTGATCACATCTACATAGACCAGAACTGGCCTTTTTGCAATTGTTGCTTTGTCATGACTTTCCTTTATGAATGAATGCATTTTACAGACAAGATGGTGTTTGTCTTGGTGAACTCCAGTGAACTTTTTTGCAGTATCCCACTGCAGTCTGTTTGGGTCAGAGTGCAGTTAAAAAAAGAGTCTATCAGATAATGGTGCCACCCACTGGTCTATATGTAATCATACTCTTAGCGGTAACTGCCTAATATAATTTTCTTCATAGCCTGTAATTTTGGTTTTCCAGGGTGTAAGAGGTTCACAGAAGTTGAGTGGGGACACCTGCAGTAGTTTCAGACCATTACAGGCATATACAGATTTATTCTTTTCAGAATCTTTGTCTGGTTTTGACTTAATCTATTGAGATCTCATTGACTTGTCCCATTTCATTGTCTGCTTCTTTTGTACTCTCATAGTCAATTTATATTTCTTTGTTCATTTTGGAACAACTATGGCATGAGTCATTACATGTCCATTGTTGATTACGTTGCTGCACAAAAGCACTGGTTTTTAAAAAAGGCTACAACAATGACAGAGGCTGTCAAATGAATCATGTCTTTGGTGGCGACTCTCTCCACACTTTTTTTGCCTGGTACCCAACTCTACATAGTTAGATTTGGATGACCTGTTTGGACTACCTTTCTTTTAACCTAAGGCTTCGGTGACAGCCTGATGTTGTTGTTGTTGTTGTTGTTGTTGTTGTTGATGTTGATGATGATGAATTTTCACCACGTTTCTGTTGATTAATACCATTAATATGTTCTCAGGCACTTTTTTTGTTCACAGCTAAATTATGTATGTACTTGTGATGCTGAAAAAAATCAAGTAAGTTCAATCCAAACCTTTTGGACTAATCTGCTGTTTCTAAGAAAAGTGAATACTTTCGAAAAGACTTCCTCCGTTCTCCAGTGTACCACTACCATTTGTTCGTGCTACCTGACAAATGACCCAGACCATTGTAAAGAACTACAGCATTTACAGCTCCTCTGTAAATGCTTTGGTTGTCCACCAATCTCGCAGTGGTGTGTTCAATCCCCGGCTCCTCCAGTCACACGGCGAGGTGTCCTTGAGCAAGACACTGAACCGCAACTTAGTCGCTCCTGGTGAGCTTTAGCCAGCTGCATAGCAGCTCCCCCGTTGGTGTATGAGTGTGCGCGTTTGTAATTGCGAGTGCGAATGCGTGAATAAGAAGTAGTGTAAAGTGCTTTGAATGCTAATAGGTAGAAAAGCGCTATATAAGTGCAGACCAAGTGCCGACCATATGGCAACATCCACACATTTGTCAGTTCTTCTGTCTTGGTTAAAAGAAAAAAAAATGTGGCTAGTTTGCTGCCAATAAAAGAGAGATTATGGAAATATATTTATAATCTTATTGGTGGAGAAAGTGCTGAGATGTGAAATTTGCACAGTGCCATCACGGTGAAGCCAAGTTGTTATCAGTCATAGATGTCATAAAAGAAAAGGGCTTTCTTTACTTAAATAAATAATTTATTCTTTAATTAATCACAGTAGGAGTGAGTGAATGCTGGTATTTCATGTCTGTGCCATTGTTAGTGATGGATGTACCCTAGCAGTAGGTTGCATAGTAGAAATGATGCAATTTAATATACAAAGAAGTAACATAATGTAATTACTTTTTAAAATGTAACAGAATAATTTTTAAGTAAATTATTCTCAATTAGGGCTGTCAATCATCACATGAATTACATACATTATTCTCAATTAAATGGATTCTTACATTTGTGCCATAAAAGTATTAAAAAAAATTCAGTTCAGCTGAATTTTCACTGATGAGTAAATCAATAGACAATTTCTATAAATGTTTTTTCATTGTCCATATACAATAATGGCCATAACAATACAAATAGGACCCAACATGCTGAGGAAATGAATTTAAAAAATGCTTTAAGTAAAGGAATTCATCAGATCTGGGTGCCATGATCAGGAGACTGTAATGTATGTTTACAGTCATTTACATCTTTTACAAAAAAATAAAACAAAAGATTTGTCATGTTTTCTGCATGCATTTCACTGTGAGGTTTTTATGTCTATTTATCTGGACAATCAAGTTGTGATATTTTCATACTAGTAGTGGATGGAAACAGGTAATTCTGATCAAATTTGCATAAAACATTTTGAGACTTTGTTTAATGGTGTCCTCATAGAAACCCCACGTTACTTTATTTACAGTAAGTGGGAGAATTTAATTAGACACCTAGTTTTTGAGCCATTGCGTAACTCTAACATTACATAATAACCCATATACTGTAGCAGGACTCCTCAGCACAGGTCAAACTGTGAAAATAACAGTGCTTTGATTCAACAATAAGATACAGCAGCGACTTCTCACATTGCTTAAACACTGGAACCTGGCAAAGCAATGGCGCAATCCAGCAAAACAACGGGCAATTTAGAGGGTTTAAGCCCTTTTTCTCTCACAGTATTAAGAAGGCTTCAGGATTCGCCAGATCTCTGCAGCTACTCTGAGGCTTTTAGTGCTTTTACTGCTGAAGTGTTCGCATGAAAATGGCTCAGCTTTATGTGTTCAACTTGTTTCTGCCATGATGTTTCATGTGAAGATAGTGGGAGGACGTGTAAAAATGCATAGCAACAGAGTCTTTTCTTCCTTATTGCTCTCTTTCTCACACACACACACGTTTGCGCGCAAGCGCAGACAAATAAATCCATGGCTGCACAGATATAGCCCACATGTACCCCCACTACCCAACACAAAGCCTGGTGGAATAATTATGGCCCCGTATTAAAGCTAACACCCTTAGGCAAAAGATGTAAATGGCATCACACAACAGGAATTGGTCTCAGTTTGTGAATCACCAGCAGAAGCAGACCAGGGAGAACATGCACAGTTGCCCGCCCAGCTGCACTCCTCACACAGGTCACAGTCTCTGTCTGGAAAACTGGTTGTGTGTGTGTGTGTGTTGCCATTTTGGACAGAGCCATTCTCCTACAGCAGTCCATTGCCCCTCAGTGTTTCCTGTCATTACACCTGATCACACCTGTCTGTCAAATCATTTGGTAAAATTACCACATAGATACGGTTTCTTATGAACATAAGCAGTATCCATTTCCCTCACTGAGCTGCAGGATTGCGCCTGTGCAGCAGCGTAGAGTACAATTGGCCTGTTGAAACCCTGCAATTCTATTTCAGGCCATCCCACACACAGTGGGAGAGGAGCAGAAATGTGTCACCCTTTAATTACAGCTTTTCAGGTCCTTGTGAAATTTTGTGCATCTGTAGGTAAGAGAGCCCTACTTTGGATTTCAGGAACACACCTCCAGCAATTAGCACATCAGGGACATGAACAGTGGTGTGTGTGTGTGTGTGTGTGTGTGTGTGCTTTAATTCATTTACTTTAAGCATTTTTGCTTATTGTCTATACTTTCAGGATCCACAGCTTCGGCACATGAAAATTATATCTTCCGAAAACCGAGCTAGTAATGCTGACTGCCAGTTTCAGAGTGTGCTATGTTCCCAATCATATCAGTAGTATTGTCACCGACTCTAAGCTTCTCTGTTTGCTCTGCCTTCTGAACCACAGAGCTTTATTCCTATAGGGTCACCCCCCTTTCAATTAATTTCTTGTTAGTCTTGATCCAAATAAGCTGGGGTAAGAATTTAATCCTCATAAATGGATTATGAGCTGATTGGTGCTACAAGAGAGCTGTTTGTTTTTTAAATGAATGGTTACATAATTTTAGATTTGATTGTATTGACAGCTAATCAGATCTGATCTGTTAATGAGCCGTTGTCGTAACAATCTGAATCTGAGAGAAAAATGATTGCAGCCTTCTGACAACAGACTCCATTTAACGATGTATTGGTTGTTTTTATGATAGCGTTCTTGATAATGATTTTCCACACAGACCTCAGAGAGCCATTGAACGCACACACATACACACCTCCCCTTATGTACGCATTAAGATTAGGAAACAAGATGGAAGTCTGAAGGACACTGAATTTGCTTGAAAGATTGCATTGTACATTTAGACAGTTTCTTCTCAGTCAGAACTAATCTGACAAAGAAATCTGTAGTCATACATTCCATCTTATATCCTCCTCAAATATACAGAAAAAACACACATACACACGCACAAACTACTTTGTCATCTCCTCCATCTGTATTCCTACATTTAGATAAATACATATTTCCTTTTGAGCCTCTTGTTCTGTTGCCATGCTGTTCTAAGTTTTTCTGTTTGATTGTTGTGAGTGTAGGGCACAGGTTACTGTATTTACTCAACTAACCTGACTCCATGGCGACCGGTTCCTGTGCTGTTATCCTGTAGGGAAGGTTACTGTGCTCTGGCACATTTGTCACCCACTGCGTGAAATAATTCCCTAGGATGGGAGGAGTGGGTGTGTCGGCAGTCTGTTGTGTATGCATGTCTTTAGCCATTTTATTATTAATAAGCAATAACTGTGACTTCGGCAGGGGAGGGGGAAAGAGGTCACGGGAAAAGAGGTTGACATTTGGGGCTGTTGTAAGTCCAGTAGGGAGGCTCAGACACCAGCGTTAGTAGAGCAGTAGGTTACTGTTTCAGTCCTGCCCTGTGGTTTGTTGTGTCACTCTGCATCAGTGAGAATCTGTGCATTTAAATGTTTGTGAATGTATGTCACACATTCAAAAATCATCCGCTTTTTTCTTACCTCAGGGTTTGTCACTTTACCTTTCTGTACATTCAGCCCAGAATGTCACTCCATGCTGTACCTGTGCTGAGCTATTTGAAAGCAATTTTCTTCAGGAAACTGGCTGAAGTGAAGAGGATGATGGCAGATTTCATCCAGCTGTTGTTCCGTAAAATTGATTATATCAGTTGGTTATGTAAGTATGGAATGAGATGAGCCAACAAATTAGTTTTGTTGTGTAGCCCGGGGAACTGAGGATGAAGGATCCCAAGTTTTAATAAACAGATATCAAAGCATATCTATTTAATCTACCTTTTTGGTATTTTTTTTTTTTGGTTTTAAGCAAGAACAATCTGATTAAAAAATGTCATTCAAACTACTCTTATATTCAAAACACTTCCAGGGTTTTCCAGATGTTAAAGGCACTTTTGCAGATGATTGTTATTAAGTATTTTCAAAGAATATTTAGGACAATATTTGTGGCATGGTCTTTGAATGTTTTACTCCATGTACAGTCTGTTGAATTTGCAGAGAGAAGCATCTCTTAACAAAAAGATAATTTTCATCTAGTCATGTACATACACATTTGCATAGTAACTGAAAAAACACTGCCAAATGCAAGCTGCTGATTCTGTTTTGGTTTTGTCTCAGTTTGATTTATTACTTGGTATCTCCAGATAATTATGTTGCCTTAGCAGTATCTGTAAAATGAATGAGGCCTGGCTGTCAACAAGTTACAGTACATGGGACTATTCATTACAAGACATCAACATCATCCAAAAATTTTTTATGTTTCCACTGAGCTCTATTGAAGCTGGTTCATGACAAAAATGTGCATTTTAATGTTTCTGTGATTAATATTCACTTTATGTACTGTTGCATCGTGTATTCGTTTGCCACAGTTCTTCCAGTGACGTATTGCTAAAGTGTTTGATGTTTTACAGAAGAGGCCTGGTTGCACACTGAACCACCACCACTTCTTCAACATTAGGAGCATATGTTCTGAAAATGTAGGCTATATTGAGAAACAAATCTTCAAACCTCCCACTGCACTCTAATATTTAATCGGATGTACCATGCCTTTGAGAACGTGTGATGCAGCTGAAAGTGGTAAAGTGCTGCCATTACCAATAGAGAGGAGAGAAGGATGTGACTGTGTTGCATCTGGTTTTAGTGGATTCAGTTGTTTCATGCAAAGAGTAAATGGTAAACAGCATTCCTAAATCCTGTTGTGTCAGCCACATTACTGCAGCAGAGTCCACAACAGGGAAAGAATGAATAATAATTCCATACAGTGGTTGTTTACAGTGAAATAATTGCCTAGATTAGCTGGCAACCAAGATCATGTAGAGACAATTAAAATGATTCTTCTTGTTCAGGTTTTGTGTTAGGATTGAATGCATTCAGTGTCAGACTCCTCAGCAGAGTTTGAGATGAAACACATTAATGTTTATTATCTAATTTAATGATTATGTTCAAAGGACTAGTTGATCTTGTTGATTAAAAAACCCAAGTACAGCACAATATAACTTTGTCTGCTGTGTTTTTGTTTTGTTTCAAAGAAGGCATTTAAGAATGTAGAGGGGATTTATTAACCAAGGTAAATTGTGATTGCTTTTGGCATAAAGAGATTAAAAGTTGGCTTTGGAGACCAAATAGTTGATTTTGATTGGTATTACTCTCACTGTAAAGAGTTAATAGAGCCTTAGTCAGGCTCTGTGCTTCAGCTAAGCACCTCCTCTCATGTCAGCTTTTACATAAATAAGAGCTTTTTCTCTCCATCACTGCCTCTCCTTCTCTTTCTCTCATGCACACCCACACAGAGCCTGTCAGAGGCACATGAGGATGGGAGGAGGAAGGAGGGAGGTGGGTGAAGCATGACACGTAAAAAAGAAAAAGTGTTGCTCTTAACACTGCATCTACAGCCCTCTATTGTCTCCTTCTGTTTTGAGATACTGTATGTATTCAAGAGGATTTTCCCTGACTGAAATCTGAGCTATTGTGGCTTTGTATGCAGAGGCTTCTCTCTTTGTTCTCAAATTTACCCAATTTGTTATGAAGATCTTTTCTCCTCTGGCTCAGAGTTGTTGATTAATCTCAGTTAATTTATGTGTAAATTAGGACGGTGATAATTGGTTCTAACTGAAAGAGATGCAAAGTATGAATTCAGATTCAGTGATGATTTATGGCCTGTAAAGCATGGATTGCCTTTGTATATCACCTATTGTAAGCCCTTGCCATGGCATGCAAGGAAAAAACACTGAGAGAAATATTGATGCTTCTAAATAATAATTCTGGGCAGAAGAAAAACATCGTAGATCTCTTTCTACTTGTTCTTTATTGTTAAATCAATAAAAAAATTCTACATTTTTTTCAGACACTAGTAAATGGGTGTTCAAGACTTTGCACACCAATCGGTTGCCACGGCAACTTGCAGAGTTTTTCCAACTGACCTACAGTTGGCTGACTGCTGCTTCAACGAGGTACCGTTTGGATGAGTTGTCTTCTCCTCCATATTCTAGTCAGCGTGTGTGAACGAAACAGTCATCTACACAGTCGCATTATTACATTTCCAGTGAACAAAACAAAATCTTTGTTCTCAAACTAAAGCCACCAATTAAATGTGCATATTTGAGACTTGTCAGATTCACAGAAAACAGCAGGCTGCTTCCATAGAAAGGGTGAAAAACTTTAAATTCAGTGCGTAAGTATTCAACCCCACTGGGAAGAGTTCATGTGTTATTGTTTCATTGGGTTAGAACTGATATCACTTATACTGGGCACTGATGAACAGACAAAAACTCAAAGAGAAAACAGATCAGTCACCTAAATAAAAATGTAAATGTTCTCAAATCATTAACAGGGTTTTATTTTTTTAGATAGATTTGCATAAAAAAGCTAATAATCGTCCTCATCATCATCATCATCATCATTATTCATGTATGCGTTTCTTTTTGAATGTCATATAAACCTTTACAGAAAATGTGCACACAAGTTAGATATTAGTTCTATAGCAAATGTGGGTAAAATTAAATACAACATAAACTGTACAACAGCATAATTATATGTAGATTCGTTGTACAATGGTTTTCTAACTAGCAAAAGAAGCATGATTTCTTTCTATAGAAAATTTCACATATTCATATTCAGTCCTGAAAAAAGTAATTACACTATTGTGAAACATACTTATTACTGTTCAATATGTATTAAAAATATCCTGTAGACAAATGATAGATCAGCATGGACATGTAGGCAGACCATATTCAATATTGTACTGTAATAATTCTTATGCAATTATTCATGAATACTGCAATAAAAACCCACTTAAAGTCATAAAGTATCAGGAAGATTTGACACACTGTGGTCCCTCTTTCCTCCTGAGACAAATGTCAAATATCTTAACTTTAGCTGATCAGTGTCACATGACCAGGGAAGTGCCTCTGATATCACTGATGTTAATTACGATATGATCATGGAGGAAAGTCCAGGCAGCTTGTTGTTGTTGCAGTTTTCTAATCCAGTCACTCCTCTAGGTGACTTCACTGATTGGTTTATTCTATATTGATTAGTCAGTTTCTCAGTCCTCAGTGGCACATGAATGCCTGTGTGTGGAGTAGACCATTACACACTGTTAATTACACAACTCTGATCTTTTCACAGCTGCATGCAAAAACACCAAACATATCACTAAACAATATAGTATATACATTTAGAGAGCTTTTTTAAGAATATTTTAAAATGATTTAATGAATTTTATTCAAGTAGTATCTCCCCTCCTTCCATTTCTTTTCTCTATTAGTAAAGTTATTTTAATAGCACAAGCAAAGACGAAACAAATTCCCCAAAAATACAAATGCGGGAACAGTACAATATTTCTTTACTCCCCAAATATATCACCACTTCTTTCTGAATCATGAATTACCCAAGAGTATGCCCCCTCCAGGAAACAGAAGTTCTCAACTCGTCTCTCCTCTCCCCTTGTGTTGCTGGGGAAGAACAGAGGAGTGTGTTATGACTAACCAGTCGGCCTGGCGAGTGTGTATTACGTCAAAGTCGCACAGTCATCAGCAGCCTTCTGTACCAGCTGAATGTGCATTCACAGTCAAAAGTTAGGGTGTAAAAATGACACGTCACTCTGAAACAGTTTGACGCTAAAGCTGAGTCTTTGTTAAACAATGCACAGTAGAGACTTACAGTACATCTTAATACTTAGGGTGTGAGGGGACCATTAATCGAAGCAGTGCTGCACACAGTGATGCTACCATTCCCTTGATCCAACTGTGTATGTGCAAAATGAATTTCACAAGGTTCACAGTGATTTTACTAATGCTTAGCCTGGGAAAAAGAGGGTGAGCCTGGTTAGTTGTAGTTTCTTCTCAGATTAAAGAATATTCGTGAAAAAGGGCAAAAGAAGGTTGTAGACTCCTGTAGGTCTTGATAGATCTTTTTTCACAGACATTTTAACTTGTCATAGCAAGTAATATGCAGGTGTAAAACTGATCATGCCTCAATTTCCTTTATGGGCCCCAGAAAGCCATGTCACAGCATCAGCATTGACTTCCATAGCCCAGCCATTGTTCATGTTACTTGTTAAACATGTGGTTTTCAACTTATTAAATGTCAAAATGTCTTCGGTGGATGGAAAGGATCTCTCTGACATTATGGGAAATACTGGCTTTCTTACCTGGAGTTAGAGGATGAGATCATCTCTGTGTGGGGGTGGCTGTGGCTCAGGAAGTTGAAAAGGTTGTTCACTAATGGCAGGCTTGGCTATTCACTCCCCATCTCCTCTGGTCAGTGTGTTTAAAATGGTGAGGGGGGTTCTAACTTGTGAATCACTTTAGATTAACTCATCAGACAAATGACTAAAACTGCAAAAAGATTGAAAATGGTCAGAAGCAGCTCTGGGAAATTTTACTCAAGCATAGTATGAATGCTGGAGGCAGAGAAAACAACTCCATGTACTGTACAATAAAGTGTTCATCCAACATCTTTACAAGACTGGAAAGCAATACTAGACAATAGAAGATAATGATAAGCTAGGCTCTCTTTTGACTAGTACAATCATGTTTTTAACAAACTCTTAAAGATACAGTTTGCATATTTTTAAACAATATTTTCTTTGTTAGAAAATACTTTGTATGTTGTCCTTGATTAGTAACTTTTAAAGCATTCTCATTTATTGTAATTTCATATCAATGACTTACTGAAGTACTGGGGAGAGCATTACAGAATACACAGTAGCAGAGTGTAGTAGAGCAGATTGATTTACATTGCATATTGCAGCTTTAGGCTGAAGTGACTCTATTAATTCAATGGGTAACTCCCCAAGCTGTGCTGTAACACAGTGTTACTGAAAAAGCAACGGAAACAGTGATAACATATTATCAATGTTGGGCATAGGTGTCTGCTGAGATATTAAAACCCTCTCTCTTTGAAATGACATTCATATATGGTTTTAGTACTCTTTTTCCTAATTATGTTGTGGTGGTGACTCTGTCTGGATTATGTTTAGAAGCTAAGGGGATGTTTTGGTGTTTGTTTGTTTCTTTGAATGAATGAAGCACTGCTGCAGTGTTGGCAGAAGGTGGTTGGGGTGGATGGCAGGCAAACAAAGAGCATGTGTGTCACACCAGAGACCAGAGTTCACATCCACAGTCGTGTGTGTGTGTGTGTGTGTGTGTGTGTGTGTGTGTGTGTGTGTGTGTGTGTGTGTGTGTGTGTGAATAGGCTCAGGCAAAGAGCACTATACTATGCTGTAAGATCGGATCCACATATTTGCCACTTGCCAAAGTGTTCTCAATGCATTAATAGAAAATGTAATCCTGTTGCAGTTACATAACAAACATGTTTGTTTTTATTAATTGATTTATTTATAAAATAATTTCTAGATGACAGCTTTTGCTAAAAACATTACAAACAGGGCTTAATGTAGACCTAGTTTTCTATTCAACTGAATACCAGCAACAACAACTAAAATGTAGAAGGAATCTGCAGCACATCACAGCAGTGTGATCTGTGTGATGTGCACACTGGTGATGCACAGAGACACGATTGCTTAGCGTAGAAAAATTCACTGAGCTAGAGTGTCACTGACTATGAATCATTGAAAACCAATAAATATTGATAACAAACATTCTTGTAAATACACTTACTAATTTTCTCTTGCTTGTGTGACTATTTTCGGGCCAGGCACCATAATTTTATAGAGTGCCTGGCAAAGAAGTAGTAAGACACATAAGCCTGTCTAAACCAAAAGGTAATAAATGATGTAATATAATTGGTTAGATTTATATTGAAGTTGCTGATAGGTGCATTTTGTTGTAGTGCCACTGTACAGAGCCAACTACCACTGGGAAGAAAGCAAATTAGTGACTGTCCTTTTAACTGAGCAAAACAAAAAAGCGTGAGCAAAAAATTATTGCCATTATTAGTCGTCTCATGTAATTCCAAAAACAGAGCAAATATGCACATTTTCCCAATCACTGGAATATTGAAATTTAAATTTAAAACCAAAAACAATGTAGTTAAAGAAATGGCAGTTGGTTGGTTGCCAGAACGTACTTCAAATAGTTTGTTACTTCACAGATCTGCTGTCACATTGCAGTCAAAGGTTCCATTTGAACTGCAGGTTTTTCAGCAGGCCTATACTCTAACTGAGCCTCCATACTCTAATGAAGAGCAGCCTCAGGCCAGGCTAGAGGCTCAAGGTTACATACCTGCAAACTCTCCTCACAAAGAAATCAGCAGCACCCATCTTAGAGAGATAAACAGTACTCAGCTCTTCTTGGATGGAGGCTGACTCACTGGCTCAGTCTGTGGAAATGTCTGCTGTTCCTTGGCCACAGCTTAATCACTATTTTTCTGTGATTTGTAATCTGCAGGAAATGGTGTGATTGTCTGAAACTGCCAGAAAAGACCTGTCTTATATTATAGGCGAAATCACTGCAAATCAGGAATGTCATGGCCTGTGCACACTTTCTCGCTGGCCATTGTGTGTTGTTTTTGTCAGCTCTGGCCTTGATACACATCCTACAGACACTGACACTGACATTTCATGGCTTGTCTGAGTTTTCTGCGCTGATGTGTTCATGTTGGTCTGATTATTGTCTGTGATTGATTTACAACAACCTCTGCGAGCTATGGATTTTGCAGTTTTTATATTAGGATGCAAATTTTTTTAGGAACCGCAATTGTTTCGTTCTTCTTTACCCTAATTGACTCTAATATTGCTCCAATCATTATCAGCTTTCCAAACTACAAGCCATGGCATGTAAACAGAACTCATTCTTGCTCTTGTTGCCGGCTCACTAAATAGTTGCCTGGAAAATGAGTTGCATTTCATTTTCATACTGATTTGGTGGAGGAGGTGATACCTGGTCCTGTTAATTATTCATGTGTCAGTAATGTGTGCAGCTGTTCTCCTCTCAGACAGGAAGGAGGAGATCAAACTGATCTCTAATCCACACATTCAGGTAAAGAAGTGAATACTGTCTTGTCTGCTGATAATGATGCATTGGAATTGGATTGGTGTAAAATTACGCAGATAATTTTTCACGGTACAGACCTGAATTAATAAGGTTTTAAGCTATGTTATTACCGTGGCTCGAGGGATGGCACATTAGTTCAGATGTCTTTGCTTTTAAATGAGACAACTAATACATAAATTACCATTAAATATTGTACACACATTCCTAATCCCCAGAGCATGAGCAATGATAAAATAGAGGCCTGATTTTCAAATCTATATGTTTCTTTTTAGTAATATGTGTTAACTTCTCTTGATGGATTACAATCACAAAGATATGAGTGCATTCTGCAGGATGAATTTGAACAATTTTGTCGATCCCTCAAGCACCATCATTACATAAGAACTTTAAATGTTTAATACTTTATTTGACTAAATATGAGCAAAAAATTGCATCCGGCTCTGCAACAGCTGCGCTTTGTGTTTAGTGCTACATTAGCAGGTGTTTTTATGAAAACATAGCAAACTAGGGTGTGCCCAAAATCACACCCTCTCAGTCACTACTTATTATGGACACTCAACAGGTTACTCCATAGTAAGCAGTAGCTACATATTTGTAACAGTTAAATAATAATCATTGTCTTGTTTTTTCATCACTATTAGCTGCAGTCCCACAAGAGTGACGTTTGCACCTTTTAAAATGAGGAAGAGTGTATCAGGGGATTGTTAGCCTAAATATATTGACGTTAGGTACATGTTTGTTTTGGGGACAGTGCATAAACCAATCAATGTACCCACTCATAATTAAAAAGACATTAAAATGAAATGCTAAACAGTAAATGTAGGGCTCTATTTAAAAATATGGGAGTAATTTTGAATGCAGCTTTTAGGATGCACGTTAGCATGATAGTGTAGCCAAGGTGCAGCCTCAAAGGACAGATGTGGCATCAATTTTATTTTAATTTTTTTACTGTGGATATGTGAGATGGAAAGGTATTGATTACATTGAGATTTTTATTTATTTTTTCTACCTTAAAGAATCCAAATCTGCAAACCTGCACATACACACGATTCCCCCTCACACTCCTCTCTTTCTCCTCAACAGGAGTACCTCCTGTGTCCACTGAAGCGTTCTGTGTGGAGGAGCATGTTGTGACAGCCATGTCTCTGGAGATGGAAAAGACCATCACCAAGCTGATGTACGACTTTCAGAGGAACTCCACCTCTGATGATGACTCTGGATGTGCGCTGGAGGAATATGTCTGGGTTCCCCCCGGCCTCAGCCCTGAGCAGGTATACAATCAGTCTTCTTTATTTCAAGCCACAGATATTCTGCTGGTACGGTTGTTTATGTCCCTCTTAAATGTTTCATTAACTTATTTGTATTGTTGTCCAGCATGGCCTGAATGTATCAAATTTAAACAAATCGGCCACGAGACTTTAATTATTTAGACAGTAAAACTATCTTTGAAGACATTCATTTCTTTTTATTTTCTTTATAATCCTCGGTTAGAAAATTCACTGGTCTAAATCCAAGACAATGGATGATGATTGTTATTAAATCCCCTTCATGGTGTTTTAGTGTAGTCTTTGTGTTTGAATGGGGGAGAAGGGAAGGGCAGAAATGACATACAAATCACTGAGACTTGGCTGTCAGTTGCTGTCAGTGAGGACATTTTTAAGCAGTAAGCATTAAAGCTGACACTGTGTAGGAACCAAGTTCACAATCGGACAGAATGACAACCATAATCAAAGCCATGAAAAGGACCCACAGACTGAGCAGCTGTTTACATTGTCTGAAGATATGATAAGACATCTGAACAAATCCAAAAATTTCAAAAATTTCAAATTATGTAATTTTTTATCAAACAAGCTATTGCATAGTCCCCAATACTGTCTTATTTTTTTATGAGGGGAAAAATATCACCTTAATCACCATAAAGTAAATGATTACTTATTTAAAAATTAGATATTTAATCTATAATGTGTATAAATTGCTATGTGTCATTTAATGATGTTTCTTGATTCTAAGCTTCAATTTGGTCTTTTTTTTTTTTTTTAGTATCTTTGCAAATTTAAACCCAGAGGAACTGAAGTAATTTGAGTCAAGGAATGTTTGGGTGAATATAATTGAAAATGTGTTTGTGCGGCAGGTTTCATAATTCCCTAACTGGACTCATTTGCAGCTAAAATGCCTTTTAATTGCATGCATGACTAAGCTAAATTATTCAATTGTGCACATCAAGAGAAAGATTTTCTGATCATTTTGTTATTATTGTTCATTGTTTTCGTCAGCTCTGACATAAGATAACCAAATATAACAACTGTTCAACTATATTGAGTATAAACACTTAGGTCTTTATTTAGTAAGAGTAGCACTCTAATGCAGCAGGCCTCCAAGGGTTCTGTTAACAGATGACAGGCTGGGCTGATAACAGTCATTTTCTCCAGTCAGCCATCTTGAAAAGATGCTGAAAGAAGCTACAGCCTCTCCCATCCAACAGGAGATGCAGACAATTGTATCAGCCTGTTGCTTTTTAAATGAACTTGACTGTAATGATTTTTAATCTTGTCACTTATGGTTTTTCCTCTACACAAATGTCATCAATGGGAATCATAATTTCAAATAAAAATCAAACAGTACAGTTCATTGAGCTGTCAGAATTGAAAATCCCCAGTATGACTGAGTTTGTTTGACAATAGGGCTCATTTGTGTCAGGACGTACTGGATTATTCCACAAGTTTCTGAAAAAAAAAACAAAAGAAAATGGTCCCAACTGTTGCCTCTGGCTGAACCCAGCTACTGACCATCAACGACCCAGCAGGTGCCATGATGCAAAAATGCCATTTAAAGATCTCAGCTTTTAAAATTTGTGGATTTTCTGCTTTTCCTTTTAAATACTGTCCGTCTGTCCATCCATCCATCCATCCATCATCTTTGAGCACTTATCCTGTTCAGGGTCATGGGGGTGGTGGAACATATCCCAACATAGAGAGACATACACAGACAGACAACTATTCATACCAACAGGCAATTTAGAATCATCACTTAAACATCATTTAAACATGCATGTCTTTGGATTTTGGGAGGAAACTGGAGCACTGACGTGAGATAACTGACGAACCACCTCACCACTTTGCTGCCCCCTCTTGTTTATTATATGTTTTTAAAGATTGCTCCTCCGGGTGCTCCAGTTTCCTCCCACAGTCCAAAAACATGCATGTTAGGTTAATTGGTGACTCTAATTGCCCATAGGTGAGAGTGTGAATGGTTGTCTGTCAGTGTATGTCTCTATGTGGCCCTGTCCAGGGTGTACCCTGCCTCTTGCCTGATGACAGCTCCTCTTCCCAATAAGATACATTTGGGAGTATATTTCTACTAAGAGTATTTTTTAATTGCATATTTAAGTACAGGGACCACTATTAATTAAAAAAACAACTTCTAAATATCAGCTGCAGGGGACAATTTAGTTGTTAGTCATGTTTAGGACAAGCGAATAAAGGATTATGTAGGGCTTCTTATAATTTTACATTAAAAAACAGTTGATTAGTAAATTAATGTAGCAACAGCTTTGCAAACTGGTTAACTGCATTTTAGGCAACATACTTATAGTTTACAGTTTTCCAGGACTTCTGATGGTAAATGAAATACCTTTTTAAATTGTGGACTGTTAGTCAGACTAAATAGGCAAGTGTAAAATATCACCTTGAGCTCTGGAAAATTGCATTGAGCATGTTTCACCACAAAACATTAACAAATGAATCGATAAAATAGCCACAAGCCTGATAGATGGCAAAGAAAAAGGAGAGTGAAATTCTGTGTTTCTTAATTTGTCCTCAGACACTTGCCTATTTTGGCTCCTTCCAAGCTCTTTTTTTTATTATTTGAATGTGGAAGCTTTTGGAGAAATGTCCCTCACCTTAGACAGCTCTGTCACCCTTCACAGCAGTGAATAAAATAAGAAAGTGGGCTACAGAGAGTCTGAGGAGCAACACTCAGAGATGCACTTTTCCTCCCCTCACTCACCACCCTGCTGATTATGTAAATTGGATCACAACAATTTCTGGAAAATAGATTCTTACATTGCATTGAACACTAGACCACTTTGTGTCAAAGGCTATTTTCCTGAAAATAAGAGACAAGTGACAAGATTGCTTTCGTTCCTTTTGAGTGTTTACTTCTCAAACACCAGTGAATGTTTTCTCTATTTCACTTGCTAACATGCAAATACAAAAGGAGGTTCAGGCCACAGAAATCAAGTTCTACTGTACCATGAATTCTAATCGCAGTACCAGTGTGGGTAACTGATTTCCTTTAAGCAGTGTTAATAATAGCTGCTGAAAATTTAAACAACCTGATGCCGTCCAAGGTTGTCTCTGCTGCAGCAGCTCAGGGTTTATTCTGCCACACCGACGGATTTCCAAGGGCAGTGATGGCTGAGGGTGTGAAGACCATGACAAATGCGTTTGAAAGTAATTTCAGCCTTAAATCGGATACCACTGTTTAACTCAAAATTATACTAATTAGTAAAACAAGGTGATATAATCAGTATTTTTAAAAATTGGGATTACTTGTATGGTGTCAATTTGTTTGATGAACACAGAGAATTGCATCACAGCATCTCCTGCAGCTCAAAGTTTTGATTTTCTGGCCCAAACATTCATAGTTTTGCCTGGCTGCAGGCCAAGAGAGTAGTTTATAATCACTGTCAAACATGTAGCAACTAAAGAGCAGCGACTAAAAACAGCTTAAAGACTTAAATTCATCAGCTGGCCAGAAACATGACTCCAACGAATTGTGAAAATCCTGCTCCTGGCGTTTGATCTTTCCCTTCCTGAGAAGTGGTTTAGAGACTGCTACTCTTATGTGTGACCACAATCCGACAGCCTTCTTTTGAAAGTCTGTGATTACATTGCTTTTCCATCTTTCAGTGAACAAAAGCTTGTTTTGGTCTTTGTAAGTTTTTCTTACCTGTAGTCTTTCTGAATATATGCACTTTTGACCTTGAATATGCAGGCAGACCATGCAGGTACTAATATGACGTTTTGCATTATCAGTATCACATTTTTGATGTTGATCGTTTCAGGTGCATCAGTATTATAACTCCTTACCAGAAGAGAAGGTCCCATACATAAACAGCCCTGGAGAGAAATATCGTATCAAACAACTGCTTCACCAGTTGCCACCACATGACAACGAGGTAGAACATTTTAAAAAAAAATATTACATTTTTACGAGAACCTGTGTTTATATCATTTCCAGCCATTAGAAAAAGTCTTCTATACGTTACACTATGATGTCTTATGATAAACAATTGTTGTTCAGGTGCGTTACTGTAATGCGCTGGATGAGGAGGAGAAACGAGAGCTGAAACTCTTCAGCAACCAACGGAAGAAGGACAATTTGGGCAGAGGCAACGTCCGTCCTTTTCCCCTTACTATTAATGGAGCACTCTGTGATAAGGTAAACTCCTGCCCTTTACCCTGCTTCTCAATTATATCCCTACTAAACCCATCATCTTTTAAGACTTTAGAGCTCTGTCTAAATATAGAGAATTTCTTTTCTAATCCATCTGTATACTATAATTTAGCCCATGTAGTGTATAACAAAGATAATTGTGTTTGCTTGGTTAGGCTTCCTTTGCATGTTTTGCTAGATGAAATACATGTGAAAAAGAAAACATTTCAGTATTTTAAAAGATGTTATTTCTAGTTCCATCTTCTGACCTTCCCTCTCCATATCTGTTTATATTAATCTTTTACCTTTTCATTTTTATTCCATCCTGCTCCTTCTTTCCTTTTTCTTTCACAAATTTTCCAACTTTCCTGTTCTCTCTTCTCCCTTCTTTTCATTGCATTCCTCTATTCTTTCCTCTATTTTGTTTCTCTTAATTCCCTTCCCTTTCTTGTCTCCCCTCTTCGTCTACTACAGTGCGGTAGTCAGATAAACGGAGGGGACATTGTGGTTTTTGCTGCGAGAGCGGGTCATGGAAAATGCTGGCACCCTCATTGCTTTGTCTGCAGCATGTGTGAGGAGCTGTTGGTGGATCTCATCTACTTCTACCAGGATGGCAAGATGTACTGTGGCCGGCACCATGCCGAGAGGCTGAAACCCCGCTGCTGTGCCTGTGATGAGGTGTGCCTGTCTGGGCCCAGAGCCCTGGGTTGGAAATGGCTGAATGGTTCATGGCTCAGAGACTTGGATATAGTTTAAACTGATCTGGAGAGAAAAGATGTTTCAGTATTCTTGCCATGTCTCAGAAAGTCTGCTTGTTTTCTAACCATAATGTGTGGCAAGCACGCTTGAGATAACAATATTACTTTTGGCCACAGTGTGCTGCACTAATTAAGTAAACAAACCTCACCAGGGTTCAAAGTAGAGTAAATGCAGTAGTTCAGGTGTCTGTTTTTTGTAACAGGCCCCATTTGATTTAATAGAGTTTCAGTTCGCTTTACTCGCAAATAATTCTGAACCGCTGATAGTTCAAGCTTATGTGATGCCTAAACATCAACACTTCCCAAAGAACACTGAAAGTAATCTTTGCAAGTACTGCAGGTGTAAAACTAGTTTTAAACCAGTTCAATTTATCCGTCATTTTTACAATAATGCATGATTTTCATTCAACTTCAAGAAATACCAGTTTAAACTATATCTGCTCGTTAAAGCAATGCCTTTATTATGCAGATAATCTTTGCTGACGAATGCACCGAAGCAGAGGGCAGACACTGGCACATGAAGCACTTTTGTTGCTACGAGTGCGAAACCACCCTCGGTGGCCAGCGTTACATCATGAAGGATGGACGACCACACTGCTGCAACTGCTTCGAGTCCCTGTACGCAGAGTACTGTGACGCATGTGGAGAACATATAGGTACAACACTCGTTTTCTATTGCTGCTTTAAGTCCTCTAACACATATGAACTGTTACCAAAACACAAGGACATGTTTTCCTACACTTAAACCACATCATATATAGAAAACCTCTAACAGCCGTTTATTGTAAGTGTGGGTGTTATCAGCTCTGTTAGCTCGTGTGGCACAGCTGTGAAGAGGCGGAGTTAGTTCAGTGAGATGTGGATGGTTATTATCACCAGCTCCAGTAACAGTGAAAGTATGTCACAGAGGATGCTCCCATGTTGTATCCACATGGAAGCTGTGGAATATGATTACTTCCCCTAGCTGGACATGTATTTCTGCTATCTTACAAATCAAGTGATGAGGTATGGGCACATAATCATAAAGGTCTCTCTTTAGGAGATAAAAGGCTCAGTCTGTATTTTTAATTAATTTCAGGATGTGCATCTAACAAAAATTATCCCAAAGCTGTATGGAGCTTTTTGCTGTTTCTGATGCTCCAAAAAAGAACAGCTCTGGCAGCAGTGCTAAAACTCAAGATGAAATTCTTTTGAGTGCAGCTCACTCTTCTAGCAAATCATAGAAGGTTACACCATGTGCAGAATGAACAGATGTCAAAGATTCCCCTGTTCCTATAAATGACATTCAGGTGGATTTGACTCATGCTACATTCCCGAATGTTGCATATTGGAGCTTTATCCTAGGGAATAAAGGTTTGGGGTACGAGAGCCAATAGCAGTTTTATATTAAAGCTTTACCATGTTTAGAATAACCGTTAATGGTTATGTACACACAGAAGTAGCTGAAGATAACAGATGTGTTTGTTTTTTTACTCAAATCACAGACATCAGAACAGACAATCCACATAGTCATCAAGCAGCATAGGTTACAGAGCAGTGTTGTGTTAAGTTACTCACACTTTCAATGGTCATTGCAGTCCCATATCTAGTTTATGTGGATGGAGAGGGAGTATGCTGACCATTGGCATACTTAGAGAATCACAATCTGTCTGTTGTAGGAGCAGTGGACATTAAGAGCATTGGTCATATTGTAAATAATGCTTTAGCATATAAATGGAAACGGAAGGCTACGGTCAGCTAATGGTACTATGGAGCAAACAAGGCAAATACAAGAAACGTTTGTTTTGTTTTTTTGTTTTTTTCAGCCACACATCAGAGAATTGTTAGTGGTGCTAGTGTAATTCTTGGTGGGCTATAGCCCATTTGGCCCCCAGTGTATTTACTAATAAACTTGTTTCTGACATCTACCATCACACCAAAGGTATTGACCAAGGCCAGATGACTTATGATGGGCAGCATTGGCACGCAACTGAGGAATGTTTTTGCTGTGCCCGGTGCAAACGATCTCTTCTGGGGCGCCCATTCCTGCCAAAGCAAGGGCAGATCTTCTGCTCTCGGTCCTGCAGTGCTGGACAGGTATTGGGGATTAAAAATATAATTACAAGTTTGTTTCTTTTTTTAATTTAGGTGATTTTTATGTATTGATGGTCGACAATTTCTTAGTTTTTACATATCAGTTCAATAAGTGTGATTTGCTTCATTTGAATCAATCAGGATCCAGATGAGTCTGATTCCTCAGACTCTGCCTTCCAAAGTGCCCGTTCTCGTGAATCCCGCCACAGCACCAAGATTGGGAAAAAGGAACGCAGGAATGCTGATCAGGACCGGCGGAGCACTGAGGCACGCCAGTCAGCTCCTCCACCCATGCCTGACCGGCTGTCTGCTGAAATTGACCCTCTGTCTGTTCAGATGGATCGTTTAAGCCTCTCATCTAGCCAGACTCCGAGCAGGACACCTAACCGTACACCCAGCCGCACACCAAGTCGTGCCCCCAGCCTTAACCAGGTGTGGATGAGCCGGGATGAGCCCTACGTCCCAGCTTCCTATGAGGGTCCCCAGTGGGAATCCTCTCCTACCCCAACACCTATACATCTGTTGGGTCAGTGTAATCCCAGGCAGGCCTACAATCCTAATGCAAATGCTCACCCTCCAGGCCAGAATCCTGCCAACCAAGCAAAGAGACCCGATTCCTGGGGGAAGGAGCAAGGCAATGCCAAGAGGACCCCTATGGCTGCTCTGAGGGGGCACTCATTTAATGAAAATTGGATCCAACACAGTCAGGATGAGTTTAGGCCCAACAAGCTGCGCACCCAGATGAGTTTCAATGAGATGCCTAGCCAGAACCAGGGCTTCTCTGACAAGAGAAGTATCAGCCTGCATGGATTCCAGAGAGATGGCAGACCCCCGTTAACCAGGAGGAACCCCATCAATGCCATGAGTTTCAACGAGCCCCTGACTCCTGTAGAACAGACGCCTCGTGGGTCCATGGACTCCCTGACTATGTCCAATGCTACAGGTATGGTGACGTACACTGCATGGTATGACAAAATATGGCATTATAACAGATTAAATATGACACATGAATTTTGGTTTTAACAGGTAACTCTCTGGACGGGGTCAGTAAGCGACAAGAGCATTTATCTAGGTTCTCCATGCCTGACCTGAGTAAGGACTCCGGTGTGAACGTGTCTGAAAAGAGCAACATGGGCACCCTGAGCTCCTCAGTCCAGTTCCATAGTACAGAATCACTGTCCTCCTCTCGTCCCTACAACAACAACAACATGTACGCTCCACTGAGAGTTGGTTACCCGCTGCAGTATTGGGATGGCCCGCAGCCACTGGGCTTCGATGGAAGAAGTCGCGTGGGGGTGATGGGCAGCAGCGGAAACCTGCGAATGGCTCCCATGAGCGACAGAATGCCCCGCCGACGTATAAATGGGCAGGAGCCCGTATCACAGCAACAGCAGCCACAAGCACGACGCCGTAAACACCACCACGGAAACCATGGTAATGGGCAGCACCGCAGTGGTCGCCACCACAAACGCTCTCGGCGCTCTCGCTCTGACAACGCCCTGCACCTGGTGGCAGACCGGCCCACTCATTTGGTGGAGCTGCCTTACCGCCGTGTACAGGAAGATTACGATCGCTTCCCCTCTGGCCATGCTGCTCGGGAGTTGTATGGTCTCGAGCCAGGTAGCTACAGGCAGCAGTCCCACCGGCCCTGCCCTCGCACCACTTCAGATCTGACCCTGCAGAATGCTGGGTGGCAACCTGTAGGGCTGGGTGGGCAATGCTGGGGAGATGGGTACATGGAGGCTGCTGACCCCTGGTGTTCCAGCTGCTCCTCTTCCTCTGAGTCAGAGGGAGATGAGGGTTATTTCCTGGGTGAGTCAATCCCTCGGCCTGTGCAGCTGTGCTACATCAACAACGAGGAGCTGCGCCATCGCTACAGCCCCTCTGGAATAGGTGGCCATCATGGACCTCTGCATGGACCGATTCATGGCCAGCTGCACACTCGTCAGAGGAGGAAGAGCAAAAACTGCATAATTTCCTAGATATAGAGCAAAGAGATGGTGAGGGATGAGCAGGAGAGTGAAAGAGATGACAGAGAGAGAGAGGTAAGGATACAGTTAAAGCAACATAGGAGGAAAAAAGGGAGTGGGAAGGTGAGAGTGAGGCGGTTGACAGTGAGTGAATAGTGTGTGTGTGTGTGTGTTGGGGTTAAAGAGACAAAGGCCTATTTTTTGTACTTGTAAGCTTACACAACTCTACACTGGGTAGTGTTTGTGTACACCTACACAGGATGATCTAATCATGAAAGGAAGCTCAGCTGGCTTACACAACAGAAATGTTTACAGTGATGGAAATCAACTCTACTGATGGTACCAGGAAGCACTGATGAATTTGACTACTAAATATACTGTGGTCAAGGTAAATAACATGATATATGTGCGTGTCTGTACGTGTGTCCATGTTAAAGAAAGATTGAACAATTTCTTCACGGTTTGAAAAGGAAAGTAACACTGGTCAAACTGCAGCGATCTGACTGTTTGTCGCAGCTCAGCGATTAAAGTTCTGAACAGCAAAACGTACTCTGTGTGGACATACCAGAAATTGTGTTGGGATAGTGAAAGCTACGTGCTAGATTCCAAGCTATGTTATTGTTTACCTCAGTGGAATCCAAATGCTGCTGGAATATAGTGTTGGCTCGCTAGCCCTGTTATCACCTTGTACAAATAGTCTGTTGAACCATGTGCTCTACATAGCCAGCTCTCCATGCTTTACCGAGGACAGAGCGCCAGACAGCCTCTGCTCCTTGAACATTCAGGCACAGTAACGTCAGGTATGGTCCCGTTTTCTCTTCTGCAACATGCTTTGTTTTTTGAGAGTTACCTATAGATGATTAAGAATAAAAATAATAATGCTAACAATAATAATAATGCAAATAAGCATAATATTAAAGAATAATACCTGTTAAATGTATATATAGTAATAAACCTAATAATATAATGGATGAAGTAATGTAAATGTTATGTACATATGGTCTTAAATATTTATATATTTTGTAACTAAAGAATCATTATTTGTATAACATGATGTAGAGATAGGGAGACTTGCATGTTAATTTGTTGTTGTTGTCTCATACTGAAAATAAAGTGTACTTCAATGAACAACCAGGAAGTTGTAGATGTAAGTTGTATCGAGTTCTCTCCTTGGTTAAGGCTGATATCTGATTGATCAACTTGACTGTCTGTTAGGTCCATATTGCACACGATATCTAAGCAGGTATAAAGTATGTTATGTGTGCACACTGGGAAAAGAAGTGAAAAATGAAAGCAATTTCAAAACAAAAAAAAAAATCACCTTACTTTATAAATTGAAGAGCTTTTTTACTGCAGACATAACAAGCAGAGCACAGGTGAAACTGTCATTACCGATGGCTTGAATCTACTAGGAAGCCATGTCAGTGATCCAGCAGGATAAACAATGACACTAGCTCCCCAAAATGGGATGCAGTTGTTTCTAGTCTGAGCAATTCCCCTTACATTTTCCCGTCCTGCCATGCAAACGTGCTGTGAAAAAGCTCTTGTTCCAAAGCAAGAGAAGTGGAGAAGCTGCCCTTAGGTGCAACAAAGCACTAAAATATAGCTCATGCAAATATCATACACCTGTAGTTTTACAAGTATTTGTTCATTTTGACCAATAAGACCCAAACAGTTCTTTTACTTGTAATCGCAACCCCCCCAAAAATATATACATTTTTCTTCTAAAGTGAAACATATTCAAAGTGGTACTCCACTGGACCAATGTGTCATTTACATAAAGATTCAAAATTACCAAATTGGAAGCAGCTGAGGCCAAATTCTCACAAATTTTAGTTCCTAGTATGAGTCAAGCTACAAGAAACTGAATCACATCTATCATTTCTGTCTCAAATATATTTTCCCCAAGCTGATGACATAATCGTATCATCATCAGGGTTATTTCCTGTGACTTGACAAAATACCTTTCAAAAGGAACAGAAAAGGATACACTGCAGTTTTCACAGGCTGAGCAAGATTCCTGTTGATAAGTAAATCAAACGTTCTGAATTGTGACTAAGAATCTGTTTGTACAGAGCAGGACATTCGTACAAATAAAGAAACTCAGTCTGGCATGTTCTTAAATGACCTCAAACAAACCTCAACATGTGTCTGTGCTCTGTATCTACCATCAAAAGACATATGCAGTTTTCCCTCATTTTACAAATACATTAAGACTAAACAATGTGTGGCCTAATCACATGCTGACACATGAATGTGTTTCCTTCCATTACTTGATTTTGTCTTGCCTAGCTAACCATGAATGAGTCAATTAAAATATTATCAACCACATGTTGTTTAATAGGCTGTAAACAAAATTCAATTATTGAAACGCAAGTGATAATAAATTAAGCATGTCAGTTGGATGTCAAAATACATTGTACATCATAAGGACATTTCAAGCAGTACAACCAGTGTATTTGTTTAATCATCACATTATTAAAAGCTGAGCAGAGGAGGACTGTGTCCAGGCAGCAGACTGAATGTACAAACCTATTACAAATAAACACAAAAGCATCCTTCAGTCACTGGAAATAAAATTCTCAGGACTTTTACAAGAAAGATTTATGTTAAGAAGACAGAAAGGAGTGTGTCTCTGATTAATGAGACATCTCCTTGGAATCATAGTCCTCTATAAATTTCTCCATGGCCTCCACACAGCGCTTACCGATGTCCCTGAGGTTCTCCTGCAGTGAGGCCTGGATGGGACGCTCCAGAGATGGATCCTTTTCTATGAGCATCTTTGCCACAAGGCCAAACATTTCACATTCCTGATAGTACACCTGAAAGACACAAACATTCATGTTGTTAGGGGAGGTGCTCCAGGAGGGGATGGGGCAGAGGAAGCAGGCAAACCGAAAACAAAGTGTGAAGAGAGCACAACACATGAGCTGAGTGACAACTCTTGTCATGGTTTTCAGTTGCCACTTAATGGTTTAGCAATCAGCAGAAACGTTCACATACAGACTGTTCACAAGTATTGTGTGTGGCTGTATGCAGAGTTTTGTGGACAATTTTGCATCACCTACCTGTTACCAGACTGTCTTTTCTTGCAGTGCCTCTATAATCCTGCAACCATGGTGATATGAAAAGCAAGATGCCATCTTTTCCTTCAAGTGGGTGGAAACACATACACACACAGTATCTCCGGCACAAATATGCAGCTGAAAAGCAGGGCCTAATGTGATGTCTATCACAGCGAAGATGGCATTAAAGCATGTGCTGGTGGGTGCAGGTAAACACCCTCCCTTCAGGTTTTTGCTTAATTAGCAAACTAAAAGAATAACACTATCCATCATGACAAACAAATAAGACCTTATTTGTCAGGTTTGTAAAATAGAAACAATGACACTCAAGTTGCCTCAAGCAAAACAAACAAACCTTTTTTTCCCCTCATGTCTCCCAGCACTTTCTAAAATCTTCTGTCAGCCTCTTTAATCCGAGCTTCTCTCATCTCCACTCAACCTCTGTTTATAACTATCCCGTCTACCCTGGCTCCCTGGTGTGTGTGTGTGTGTGTGTGTGTGTGTGTGTGTATAAAATGACACTCCTCTACCTCGTCTATATCTCTCCTCTTCTGTTGGATGGCTCTGTCTCGTGCCACCATCTGGCTCAGGGTTGAGGGGGGTTCCCGGTCTCTGCTTCGCTCCCTTTCTTTGCTTTTTGCCCCCCTGTGATCTCTCTCCCTGCTTTGCTTTCTGTCATTCTGACAAATCTGAAAAGAAAAAAAAAAAAAAGATAGTTGGCATGTAGTAATCAGGCACAAACACAGAGGATAACTGAGCTGCTATTGACCTAAATTTGACTAAGGTGAAGTTCCACAACTTATTACAGAAGCCTGAAGAGATGAAGAGTAAGCACCCAGAACTGTCTTTATGAGTCTTTAACAAAAGTAAAAGTGGTTCCACTGCCTAATAAGTAATAGCTTACAAATGTACAAATATAGAAATTTACATTTTCAATGGTCTACAAACTAGTTTCTAATGATTTAGAGTTTAATGATTTACCACTAATCAGAATAACATCTGGGCTGCCAGGTGGTACAAAGCTCAACGCTGTGAAAGCATATTATTTTCCCAACATAAGTGAATGATTTTATCATTACTGCTGTACAACTCTTTATCAATAATCCTAAAACCATTATTTGTCTATATTAATTGGTCAAATGACTGTAACAGCCCCCTTTCCAGTGTCCCTCAGCTCTAGAGAGCTTTTTTGTGCTCTGACAGACAATATGAGGCCTGCTAAATGTAGTGCACCGCAAAGTTTGCACCCATTAGTTTTCTGTGGGACACAAGGGATTGTAAGCGATGCTTGACTAAGCAGTGATGGAAAAACAAAGACAGTTAAGGCAGAATTTGCCACCAACAAACTAATAAATTAAAAGCAATGCTGTGGTGAACCAGGTTAAGTCATTCAATATTTTCCTATGTCTCTGGTCTCCATAATCACAGACACCAACAAAAACAAAGCACACTGTCATTTACACTGTGGGAGAGTGCATGTTGCTTATTTAATGCAGAGCATCAAATTTCCCATAAATGTTATATGTTGGGTTTATAGCATATTTCTGGAGTCAAACTAACAAAATCAGTTAATTCAGGTTTACTAACTCACTCACACTCATGTGCTCATAAACATCAAGGCTAGAGTTATAAATGTGATCAGTAATTATCACTAATGAAGGTTTAATGTGTATAACTTCCAAGAAAGATCCTGAGCTGAACTGCAAAGGCATAGACACCACCAAACCTGCTTACTACTGGGTTCTACTAAGTATTCTTCTAAACCTTTCTAAACATGACAAATGTTTATATATGTGTTGTAAAGGGAACTGGTTGTAAATGTAGATGACTGGACATGATTTGAACAGTGTTATTGTTGGCCTCAAACATCTTCACAATTTTAAATAAATGTGTTTAATGAAGTGGTAAAATAAACTCTTCAGGAGCATCAGGAAAAATTCATAACTAACCTGATTAAAAGATCTGTTTTTCTCTGTTAGCCCTTGTAATCGCAGCGCTGTTAATCACAGACCTGTACCTTTAGGCAGCTCCAGTCTCATTTATTAACCCAAGGCTGATTAGAAGAAAAAAAAAAAAAAACACAACAGGCAGCCACTCATTCTTTGATTCCTCTGCCTATCTTCACTTTGGCTTCACTGCAGCAGTGATTCATCTTGTGCTGCTCTTCTCCACGCTGTGTTTAGGTCAGCCAAGAAATTTGTGCGATCATTTGATTTCAGTCTTTTCTGCAGCACCTGGGCTGTTTGCCTTATGGCTACATCAGTCTATGCTCTGAACTCATGTTTCATAAACAAAAAAATTACACATGGATATATCAATGGACTGGTCAACCAATAAAAAAATGATGGACAACTTGTTTGATAATTGATTACATTCTGTGCTTCTCCCCAGTGTGTGGAGATATATATCTATATCTATCTATCTATCTATCTATCTATCTATCTATCTGTATATATCTATATCTGTATATCTATATCTATATATCTATATATATATATATATATATATATATATATATATATATATATATATATATATATATATATATATATATATATATATATATATATTAGATAAATTAGATATAGATAGAGAGAGAGACAGAGAGAGATAAATAAATTAAGAAGTGAGCAGCACCTTAGTTATTGTTTTCTAAGAAATAAAGTTATGAAAAACTACAATACAAGACGCCATTGAAATATTTTCACTATAATCTGAGCAAAAACATGAAACCAGCAAATGTTTGTCATTATTTTATAAAAAAAAATAACTAATGGATTTCAAATATTTTACTGATTACTTTTTTAATTAGTCAGCTAATTATTCCAGCTCAATGCTTTGCTAAATAACAAAAAACGTTCTTTTTATTTCATTCCAGACCCTGTCACCTTTAAATGTTTTCAGTGCAACTGGTCCTAAATCATAGTACATTAAAAACAGTAAAAGAAAAAGATTGGGCCTACATTTTTCTACATATCTCATAACCACAATGAAACACTGGGCAGGTTTTCTGCTTGTGAACTTACAGTGAACTGCATGGCCTTGTCTCTGCTGGATGTGGACCTGGGTAGGAAAGTTTTGGAAGTGCCTGGAAAACAGAAACTTTACAAGGTCAACACTACAAGAGTATTAATGCGTATAATGTCTAAAGCAAAAGGGTCTTTTATTTTTTATTTTTTTATTTTTTTAAACTGTGCCTTCAAGTTCCTACAGAATCTTTGGATCTACAAGTCAACAAGTCTCTATAAGTCGACTCAGATGACAGCTGATCTTTCTCTCTTTTGCCTTCTAATGTGAAAAATACAACTTTAAAAGTGTTAGGGTCTAAATCAATATAACTTTAAGCAAAATCTACTAATAGTTGGGAAATGTGCCTCACAGTGTTGGACCGCAGCTTAGCATAGCTTTGTTACGGCTCATTATATACTGCTGGCTAGTCTCTCCCATTTTCTCTCACTCTCTCTCTCACTCTCATACACACAAATCAGCGATGAGTCACCATCATCGCACCATCACTCAGGCACAAAAAACCTGTTCCACACTCACACATACACAAACACACACCTCCACAGTGCAGCAGTATGTGCACAGCCACAGTGCCTGAGTTAAAAAGAAGATGAAAACATACACGTACCAATGGCTCAGACGTTTAACAACATACAGTAATACTTTATACTAGCATGTACTCTATTTCATAATGTATGTAACAAAGTTAAGTAACCATAATAGTGATTTACTTGCAGAATCTTCCAGGCTAGATAGATAATTCTGAAATACTGTGTATAATAAATCTACCTCCAACTAACTAAATTACACAGTGTACAAGAGACAAACAGAGTTAAACATTCTACAATGGCTTGAATACTACACGTTGATTGGTGATATAATCCATGTACTGAGTCCAGGAAAAGCTTCTTGGTGATCTGCATTATGTAACACTGGTTTGTTGCTACCAGAGTGTGACTATCTTCAAATCACCAGATACCAAAATGGGCAAATAATGGATTTGTAATGCAAAGTGCTGGTGAAGGCCTCTTCTTGCTTGTACTGCCACACAATGGTCACTTCAGAAAGTGCAAGGAGATAGAGTCTTAGAAATAAGATCATTTTTACATTTTAGAAAGTTTAGAATTTTGTAGAGTTTTCTTTGTTTGTAGATGCCAATTTTACAGGCTAATAATAAACTCTGCAGCACACAGTTTATGTGGCCAAAAGTATGTTGACACCTAAACATTACACCAATATTGGACTGTTGAACATTTCAAAACCATTGGCACTTCCATTAGGGTTGGGAGCCAGACTGCTTAGAACACTGCTTAAGTTATTCCAATAACCAACCATTTAAACACACCGAGGAACATGAAACTTTTGGGTTTGTCACTATACTGTGTTATGAAAGAAAAGGTTGCAGCAAATGTTTGTCCTTGAAATGGCCAAACATTGCATTTATGTTCAGGCCTTTTCTAAAGTGACTTGATAAGGAGGTAGCCTTATCAGGACCACAGTTAGAGAAAAGAATTTCACGATGCAGCCCTTAATGTTCTGTTCTCTGGTCATTTGAACTTGGGACAGATTATTGCACATTTATCAACATATGAAAATAAGTTCTCAATAAGCTCAAGTAGAATTTAGGCTTTTTTCATATTTCATGACAAGAAAACAGTTGCTGGCAAACCAGTAATATAAATAAAGTTTTTCACAAACTTTCCTGGATGTCCTATAATTTCCTACTTCTAAATTCAGACCAAACTTGAAATTCTTGTATTTGGGCCTACAAATATGAGAAGCATACTGTCCAACAATATAGTTACTTTAGATGGCTTAACTTTGGCCTCCAGTGCTGCTGTGAGGAGCCTTCGAGTCATCTTTGATCAGGATTTGTCCTTTACCTCAGATATAAAACAAATCTCTAGAACAGCCTTCTTCCACCTACAGAATATTGCCAAAATTAGGATCATCCTGTTAATTAGGAGTCCATCCATTTGTTACTTCTAGGTTGGACTATTGTAATTCCCTACTTTTGGGGTGTCCTAATAACTCTCTAAAAAGCCTTCAATTAATTCAAACTGCAGCAGCAAGAGAGCAGACTGGAACTAGCAAGAGAGATCATATTTCACCTTCACTAGCTTCTCTCACTGGCTTCCCATTAAATCTAGAATAGAATTTAAACCTCTGCTTCTTACATATAAAACTCTGAATGGCCAAGCTCCATCATATTTAAAAGACCTCATAGTACCGTTTCGTCCGATGAGACCACTTCAATCTCAGAATCCAGGCCTACTTGTGGTTCCCAGAATTTCCAAAAGTAGAATAGGAGGCAGAGCCTTTAGCTATCAAGACCCTCTCCTGTGGAACCAGCTCCCAGTTCAGATTTGGGGGGCAGACACTAGACTAGGCTTAAAACTTTCCTCTTTAATAAAGCTTATAGTTAAAGCTGCTCAATCAACGTGTACTAGCTCTTAGTTAGGATGCTATAGGTTTAGAACGTTGGGGTACCGCCCCAAGTGCAGTGAGCTCCTCTCCTCTCTTTTCTCTCTAGACATTTATTTGTCACTACTGCATGACATTAACTCCTCTGTCTCTCTCTCTCTGTCCCTTTCTGCAGGTGTCCCCAGCTTTGGAGCTGTGTGTTTTTCAAGGGCATCTCTACTGGTCCTACCAACATGACCGATGTTTTTTTTGTTGCTCTTTACTTTTCTCTCTCCACTTTCCATCCATCCCAACCGGTCAAGGCAGATGGCTGCCCACCCTGAGCCTGGTTCTTCTGGAGGTTTCTTCCGTTAAAGAGAGTTGTTCTCCACTGTTGACTAGGGCTTGCTCAAGGGGGAATTGTTGGGTTTCCTCTACATACTTGTATAGTCAGGACTTTATTATGTTAAGTCCCTTGAGATTAGTGTGTTGTGAATTGGTGCTATATAAATAAAGTTGAATTTAATTGAATTTCTGACAGTTGTGATTAATTAATTTACCTGTTCCTTTCTTTTAATCCTGAATAAACCTGCATTTTGGCTTCTTTCTTCATAAACAAATACTAAAACATTGTTGAATGAAGCATGGAAAACATTGATTTAAGTCTTAACTGCCCTGGTGTCAAACAATTATTGTATTCAATTATTGCTCTAAAGTTAGATCAAAGACTTTACTCAAGAACCAGCCACCTAACAATTACTCAAAATGTCTCCTTCCCATACATGGATATGCTCTAAATATATTCATTTAAAAGAGATTATTTGATCGTTTGTGTTATATTGCACCCTCATCAATTACTTAGGAAAATCAAATAAACGGCAATTACAGTAAATGTGAACTTCAGATGACATTTTTGTTTTTGCTCTGAATGCAAACTAGTTCATCTACCACGTGGCATTTCAGTCTTTAAGGGCAATTAGGAATTAATGCATTTGGGTTAATAACAGTCTCTGTAATTTCATTTTACATAAATGACCTCTGTTATTCTGGTCTGTACTTTTATCAGCTAAAATCCTTAACATCAGGAGGAAACATGATCATTTATTTATACTAAAGAAGTTCTTCTAAGGATCAAATTTTTTTATAGCTATAATACCGTGTGTGCATTTGCATTATGTACATGCATCTGAAGTTGAACAGGGCTTGGAAAACCAGTGCTGCCTGTCCTTAGTGGCTAAAGAGGAGCATTAGTGAGGTTATGTGGATCCCGTAAGATAAAAAAAAAAAAAGTTATTTAATCCAAAACAGTTCAGTCAAACCAACTTCAGAAAACCATTACTATCTGTGTATGGGGGAAAACTAGAACAGGAATGGCTCTCCCCAAAATGTAACAAAGTTGAATGCACACTAGTGTTTGAAATATTCTACTAACCTGAAGATTTTTCTTAACTGGAACTAAGGAGCTGACCCAAACTATTGAAAACTAACACGGAGTAAAAAAGATATTTTGTCCACATGGTGCACAATTTGACAAAATGCTGAAACACCAGATCTCCCTAATTAATGAGATGAGGTTTTTGTTTGCAGTATATTGTTTAGAGTATACAAACTTACATGTGTTTTGTTTTGGGGGGGAACTTCCTTCAGTTTTCTCTCTCTGCTCATAACGCTCCTTTTCATGTTCCCGCTCCCTCAATGGGACCTGGTGAGGTTTAGGTGGGTGATCTCTCCAGTGGAAGTTAGCTCGAGGATTGAAGTGGTGGTATTTGTGGATGGCAAAGCCAGGTCTGTGGAATGTATGGTCATCTCTTGGAAAACTTTCAGGAAAGAACCAGACAGCCTCAGTGTCATCATTGGTACTTTGCATGTAACTCAGAAAAGAAGAGTCGATTTTGTGAAGACTGTCAGAACACACTCTCACCGAGGTCGGTACAAACGCGCCCCAAACTTTGGTTTGCATGAACTGGACAGCCATGCCCTCGGTCTGGTAGGACTTTCCTTTCTTCTGATCGGCCTCTTCTCTTCCTGAATTTATGGTAAAAAACTATTGTAATACAGCAAATCATACATATGTAAATCTCATTTTGAAACGAGGTATGAGTATAGGATGCACCTGAGGGGAAGACGCAGAATTGTCAGTTGGTCTCTTGTCCACATCACTGTGTTCTCTGTGCCGCAAGGTGAAGCCCTGCACGGAGAAAGTACCATTGTAATCATAGTTAAAATGATGACACAGTGCAGGTGTTATTAAAGTAAAGTAGATACAGTTGGTTGATTGAGAAAAAAAATTTGACCTTTTCGTCATTAGCTGAAAAATAATTGAAAAACGTTCTACTAATGGAAACTTTCTGTATAGTTTCCATTTTGCAAATGTGACGATTTGCTGCTTTACCTTTGAATTATGTGGCAGTAAAGCAAATGCCTTTCAGTTTTGAATGTTGTTGAAATAAAACAAGCAATAAAAATATGTAAGCTATGGGAAATTGTTTACTAATTTAATTAGTGAAAATAGCAATAAGAATCATTTTAGGAAATATTGATTAAAATGTTAATGTAACTGCTTGTGTGCATAGATATAATACAAAGGTTTACACAGATTAGAAAAACTGTAAATATATAGTGCTGTACCAACATTCAGAAACCCAGCAAATCTAATCACACCATTAGGTTGTTTGTAGTTTAACTCTCCGCAGAGAAACGTATTACAACGCCACACACTTCCTGGATAACGACACATAGGAGTGTGGAACTTGGAGTCCTTCTATAAATAGCCAACTACAGTCTTCATACTAAACAGGGAAACAGTACTGTGACTTTTACTTTCAGTTTCTAACAAATAAACTAGCAATTTCTAAGCAATTATTCATGCTCAGAAGCATACTACACCTTTTATGTCACAAAAACTCTACTGAAAACAATGCTTTCAAATGTTTCTAAAATATACAGTTAACTTAGTTTAATGTTTCTGACATCCCAACAGCATCTGTTGGTGTCCTGTCCTGATCCAGCTCCATCTGCCACAGTTAAAACGCAGCAGACTCCACCTGTGAACGCATGAAGCACCTGTGAGAGCTTTCAGGTTTTAACTCTTCAGGCCGAGCATGTGGTTTTACCTTGATTTGCTGCGTGGCCTGTCGTGCGTGATCCATTTCTGCCTGTTTGCGTGGGGTTTGCTGATTGACAACCTGGTTTAATGGCTTTGTTGAATCCAACAGACCACGAAGTGCGTGATATTTACTTACTGTGCTCGCTACATATATAAGAAGTGAAACTTTGTATTTCTCTCTGAACTCACAGTTTGTTAACTAGTCTGACCAGTGATAGTGGTATCTCACGTTATCAAGAAAATAGCACAGGAAAACAACGCTTCATGTTTTTACTTCCTTTTTTCCCAGCCAACCAATCAGATTCAGACGGCAGCCAGAAAGGTTTATAAAAACGCATCCTTTTGTCGTGAAAACGCGCAGGCGCACTTTCTGTTCTCACACCTGTTTGGATTTTTTTTTTTTTAATGATAAACTACTGACCTCATTTTACCAAATGATGATCAATAACAGCAAAAACCGGGACTAAATAAATAAATACCCGTAAAACCTAAATATGACAAAAGAAAAACAATAATCTGTACAGAGAAACTGAAAGCCAAGTAACAACAGTTTGTTTACTTCGCGCAAGGAACATTGAGCACAAAAGGAGGCTGAGACAATCATACTGACATCGCTCACAGGAGTTAAGTGTTCCTCTCTCCACCCACTTTTTTCCAAAGAGTCTTCCTGCTCAGACACAGACAGACAGAGAATCAATGAAACCAGACAACTCAAACCTTTATGAGGACTTGGATCAGTGTCGTCTCTTTCTGTGTGGCAGACTCCGTGGCCGGTTTTTAAAGGCAGTGCTGAATCAAAAATACGCAACTATTGTGAGTCGATTTTGTCCTTCTGCTATTTGTGTTTGCGGTGGAGAACTAGTTGGAGCCGGTTTTCTTTCTGATCTATTCTAACTATTTATCCTGTTGGGCTGTGCTGGCTACATATCCTCTTCTCTTACAATGAAAGTGAAAAGGATATCATTGCATTAGAGTGTGTATTTTTCCTTGTTTAGTACAGTAAAATTGCAAAACTCAACTGCCTCAAGGCATGAACAACCGCAGGTTCTTACCTTCTTTACAGGTGTAGCACAGTTTCTCTCCTCTGGACTTTCTGTGTGTGGTATTTTTCTGGTGTCACACAACTCTGTAAAGTAGGTAAATTAGCGGCAGGTGAAAACAAGTAGGAGGCATAGATCTTCTCAGCTTTTCAGTTTGCTGTAACACTTCTCCACTGATTTGATTTATAAAAGTTTACTTTAGGAGACATGTCGTGGTATCTCTTTTCACAGCGTCAACACTGACCTCATCATGGCTGATATTAGTATTTAGAGTACAAGGTCAGCTTAAAGAAACAAACAACATGAGGTAAGGCTGACTAATTATTTCTCACATTAATTAGAATATGCTAATTAATTAAGAGGCTGCTTATATTCTATTATAGTTATGTCCATCCTATGTTAGTTCAGCTGTAGTGTGTGTGTTATCACATTAAGTGTGCAACCTTTCACCATTGAGGGCTTCAATGATTCTAAATGGATTTAAATACTCATGTTCTACAGGGTGCAAACTTTCCCAAGATCACAAATTCTAAAGGAGTTTGATTTGCGATGCCAAGCACTTACTGCCAACAACAACAGAGGCTTTAAACAGGAGTTTGAGGTAACTACTTTGTTTAAAAAATTAACCTGGATTAGATTTATGATTGGTGAAGCTAGAAAATAAGTGTTCATGTCTTTGGCACTGAAGGAGCTGACTGATGTTGGCAAAGACCTGCCAACCAGAGCGGGCGACTCAGAGGTCAATAGAGTAAAGAACAGGTACCCCACCATTTTGCCATGTAAGTGCAAAGCTTATACTAGAACAAATATCAGCATCTACTGTATGTTCTGCCCCTGTATGAGATGTTTACCTGCTACATCTGGCTGTAGATGACCACTGTCGAGTGAGGCTGTCCATTCAAAACTCAAAAGCACACAGTGACTATATCAACGCAAGTTTTGTGCCTGTAAGAACAACTCAGCCCGTCGAGCAATTTATAGCTGTTTTTATTAATTGTTATTTGCCTGCAGCTGTTAATGACTGTGTCTGAATTCAGGGTGGAGCATCAGAAAGAGACTTCATCTGTACCCAGGGTCCTTTGTGCAACACCATGGCTGACTTCTGGAGGATGGTGTGGGAGCAGAATGTCAGGATAATTGTCATGCTGACACCACTGAGACACAAGGACACAGTAAGACAACACATAGTTCTACATTTTTGAAGATATTTTAAAAATGTGCTTTTACACCAATAATTAAATAAAGCCGCTTTCATGTCTGTAAAGGTAAATATGAAAATACACCCAGCAGCCACTTAGCTTAGTTTTGACATAACAATGGGAAACAGGAGATCCAGCACACCTTTGAAACTGTCATCTCAAATAACATGAAAGCTTTAGGCAGTTTAACAAATAGCCTCAGAGGCCATATGGGTTTTGGCTCTTGTGCGTCTGGAACAAATTAGGAAGTCAGGTTGTATTCATAGGACAATACATTTTGCAGAGAATATAAGTTAGGATTCATTGTTTCTACTCATAGTTTTTGTACAGATTTGTGATTTGCATATTTTGTTAGGTGGATCTTGTTACCTTTTCACTGAACCTAGCCAACTGTTTCATTTCTGGTCTTTGTGCTAAACTTATCTAACCAGCTGCCACATACAGACCACAAAGCATAGAAGTGGTAGAAATCTTCTCAATTCTAAAAATGTCTAACTTTCCCTTTAGCATGGTAAAAAAACAAAACTATTCCTTATTTTTGTGTGTAGGTTCTGTGTGAAAAGTATTGGCCTCTGGAACGAGGGACAGTTTACCATGGCCTGATCCAAGTGACAACAGTGAGCCACAAACAAGGTCCAGATTATTTTGTCACCTCCATAAACCTCAGACAGGTGAGAGGAAAACACACTTTCCCCTTTGGTTTCTTTAAACTGCTGTTAACTTATATATGCAACATAACTTGTATATGTTCTTGTGTTTGTGTTTCAGCGAGACTCTCCAGCAGACAGGATAATCACCCACTACCACTACCCATCGTGGCCAGACCAGGGAGTTCCTAAAGACTTGTCCTCTCTATGTGCCTTCACTGAGCATGTGCGACAACACTTGAAAGCCATTCCTGCCCTGGGGCCGGCTGTGGTGCACTGCAGGTGTGGACCTTCATATTAAGCCCACTACTGTTGTTCAGGAAACCCAATGTGCCCCTTTCAGTAATTGCAGTTTTTTAGATTAGATTGTGCATTTAAAGTCATTCCTCTGTGTTTGTGTGTTTTAGTGCAGGGGTTGGGCGGTCTGGGACATTTGTGACATCATTGTGGCTGATGCAGCTGTGTGCAAGGGGCATCCAGCCTGATGTTAGGGCTGCTGTGGTGGACCTACGGCTACATCGAATGTGGATGGTCCAGACGCTGGTCAGTCCAGCACTGATACTCACCTACACCTCTGAAAGATTTGAGATCCCCAAGTAAAAGCAGCAATAACAATTTAAAAAAAACCTCACTCACCTGAAAAGATTATTAATTTAAAATCTTACATTAAAAGTACAAATACAAAAGTACTTGTTATGCAGAATATTATAGTTGTGAGTGTTTATTAGGCTAAGTCTAAGTTCTTCAGTGGGTGCAGAATGCTGCGACACGCTTGCTTTCTAATACATCTAAGCGAGACCACATAACCCATGTTGCGTTTTCTTCACTGGCTTCCTATTCACTTCAGGATCCAATTTAAGATATAACTCCCTTTTAAAGCCCTTAATGGTATTGTTATTTTCCTGATCCGGTTACCACTTATGTGGCAAATCGCAATGTCAGATCAACTCAACAATACTTTCTAGTTATGGCGTGATCTAGATCAAAGCGTTGGGGTGTCAGGGCCTTTGCTGTTATTTACCCTAACTCTTTACCTCCTCACATTCGTGTTTTATCTGAGCTCCATAATTTTAAATTCAAAGACTTACTTGTTCGAGCAGGGTTTTGATTCGTAATAAGTGATCTCAGATCGTTTTTATTATTCTGTTTGTTTTATGTTTTTGTAAATTTTTTAGGTCAATCTGTGATTGTTCTCACGCACTCTATAAAAGGTTACATTATTATTAATTATGCATTACAAATTGTTGGCAGCATTCTAATGTATCAGGTGGTTGGAGTTATTTATCTTTTCCATAAATTGGTTTATAGTTTGACATTTAGAGAAATATAATAACTGTTTTTTACAGAACGTTAGATTAATTAGGCTACAGTTTTTAGCTGGTTAGCATAAATTCTGTTAGGAAGCCTGAAAATAGCAATCTGCAAACTAGCCATAAAGACTGATTTCTAGTCCTTATGCTGATTTATGGTCATGGCTATAGCCTCATATTTAAAGGGCAGACTCAAGTGTTATAGGCTGCCTAAAGCATTTAACGGTGCATTAAACAGGTGCCCACCAGTTTCATTCATCAATCACGTTCAATCATTCGTCTCCCTGTTCTCAAACACTACTGTATGTCCACAACTGGGTTTACCCAAACATAAGATGAAGCATCCTCATTAACGCCTCATTCCTTTGTGTGTATTCAGGCACAGTACATATTGGTATATCGGTGTCTAATACACTGGCTTGGTGGAGGAACAGGAGGAAACTTAACACGGTGAGAATAAAGAAATAAGGTGCCAGAGTACAAACACACAGATCTAATTTCAGCACAGGCAGCATATCAGTCAGTGTAACATATGCAGACATTTTAATTTAGTTCGTTCTCTTTTGCAGCACTAAACAGATTCAGGAAGCCAGTTTGAAAGTCAACCACCACATCAAGGATCATCAAGGAGGCCGATCAGGGAGGAGACGTCATCGTCACAGGGAGAATCCTTTACCAGACCCGCCACAGAACACTATACAGCAGATTTTACACCCTAGAAACCTACTGAGGAGGATACTGCCCTCCTCATCACTGTTTAATCCTGGCTCACATAACTCCTGAACTCATACTGTAACTACAAAGACACAAGCAAGACACTGGGTAAATCCTGAAAATACCCACATGCAGTACGCCTGAGCTGAAAGGTAAAGGCCACATAAACAATGCTGTGTATGCTGTGAGATGACAGAAAACTGGGTTGGCAACCTGCAGTTAAATGGTGGTAATGAACCACAGACACTGCAGATTGCACTGTTGCCAGTAGGAAAACAAAAATCAAGGAAATCACCTGCCTTTCGGGTCAAACCTGTTCTTCCGCTGTGAATGAACAGTACTCAGAAACATTGGGAGACAGCAGTGAGCATTAGGTTAAAGACTAATGGTGTCAACAAACAGAATGTTTTGGTCAGTTTTCACAGACTGGAAAAAAATTAAACTTTGTAAAGCTTCTAAAGTATCTGGACAGTTCTCCCCCCCTTCATTTCTAATACTGATAAACTGATGTTGTGAGATGACTTTTATTTAAGAAAATCATTGTGCATCATTTTATATCACACAATGTAGACTATCAGTACATAAGGATGCATGTGCAGAATTGATACCGGACTTGCTAGAAAGGCAGACACATGGTATAGTGGCTGTACAAAAAGGGTCATGTTTCAAAAACACACAGGCACTGCCATTCTCCTTAGATGTCTGGAACTTATTACAGTACATGAAGGAGCTATGAGTATTGTACATTATAGAACATTAAGGGCTAAGCCACCTCTTAGAGTCTTTCATTTGTCATGAAATAAACATGTATTATACAAGAGATCCCACTTTAGGTGAGTTTTCGGGTTGGTGTTGCACTGCAGAGAGAAAGGAGGGTCCAGCAAAAGTCAGCATCCTTCCCCCGTCCCTCTGTCACGTCTCCGCCATGTGGCACGTGCTAGTAGCTGCAGGTCAAGTGGTAATAAAGTTAAGTCCTGATGTGATTCAGTGCTGCTATGCTGGTCCAATAGGAGAAGCCACAACCCAAGCAGCATTCACTAACAAGTAAGTCATCTCCAACAGTTTTGTGTGTCCAAATGTGAACGGGGCTCAACACTGACACAAGTGAAATACAAAGAGTTGGAGAATTCACACAAGCTGAAAATAAGTTTTTAGCCTATGTTTGGCTATTTAATTCAGTCTTAATACCACTGAGGTATTCACTGTCAGACTCAGTGACCAAGGCAGATGAGGGAAAGTACAGCAACAGAGGGTTGTCTAAGAAAAGCAGCATAGCGTTGGCCAACCCTAGTGAAAATATATATGAAGTATATTACAGATTAAAAGAAATTGGGAAAGAAAATTAACAATTGTTCTAGACTATTGGTAAGGAGAACCAACAGTTAAAATAACAGTTAGAGTTCAGGTCTAATAAAAAGATTAGACACTACATCCTTTGGCAAAAAAACAAAACAAACAAACTCAGATTGCTTCAGTAAGACATATTACCTGTATAGTTGTATGTATATGTACAGTCCGTGTGTGTAAGATATGCTGACACATAATGAATATAAACCTATACAAGCCACCCTTGAAGACCACAGAAGGGTGTAAGAGAATAAGAGACTACTAATAATAAACAATCAAAGGCTGGGTGACGAGAAAGAGGAAGAGTCTAGTCTGTTTGTTCTCCAGTCAAACTAGTGCACGCTCTCTGGCATGTTAATGGCTTCCTGGATTTCACGGACGACAAGGATGCGGGCAAGCATCTGCTCCAGCTGTTCTTTTGGGATTGGCTGAGTTGAGTACCAAATAGGGCTGTTGGGAGCCACCACGGGCTCAGGAGTCAGGTAGAAGGTGTCGTTGCGCCCTTTAGCAGTCTGCGGACTGACAGACACACAGAGAACATAGTGTGAGGACATTTTCATAGTATGCTCATTATGAATGCTTAAATTCTCTGATGTTTAGCAAAAGGACATGAAGATTTACTTTGAAAACCAAGCATTTTAGCAGATTTTTCCTCCTTAGTTTTAAATGAGGATAAATTAATGACAAGCTGTTAAATTAAAACATTACAACAGTGTTTTGATAGGCCATTGCTCTGTCATGTGCAGTCCAAGGCATCTACTATAATAATTACTCCATCTTGTTTGATAAACAAGGATTATTGTTACTATGAGTGAGCAAAGAAATTTAACTTAGAAGCTTGACTGCTGACAACTGTACACTAGTCTAGGAGCAACAGTATACACAACATTTCAGCCAAACTATTTAGTCAACCTTCTAAACCTAGGAGACTAAATCTCAATTCATTACTAGATGAAGGCCACATGTCAATCATTAGGATGAATGTAATTCCACAATTAAATGAAAAATTCTATCATTCCTCAATACTCTTCCAGATGACAGAGGAAACTGCATGGAGTTATAACTAAATTTATCTGGAAGATTGACAAGGGGGAGTCATTACATGCCATGTTATGTTTTTTTTTCAGTTGCCTGGAAACAGCATGTACTCCATTTTCCCTGTCAAGTTTTATTTAAAGGTAGCAGAAAAAAGTTCAAAGAGAAACTGAAATACTTTACTCTCACCATACCCTGGCCAAAGTGAAAAACACCACAGCCATTGAAATTTGCATTTAAGTGGGAGGCTGGTCTGTATTTGTACAATTTAGGGGATAACAGCATGTTTATACCTCAAAGAACACGTTCCTCAATAAAAACTATTTTCACTTGCCAATTTCTTATCATCCCTCTATAATGTTAGATTTACCATTTGAAGAGGTAGAAATCGTAGAGTTTTATAGGGCATCGCAGTGGGTTGTCTGGGTCTTCCAGCTGCTCTGAGTACATGTCATCTGTCACTAAACAAAAATAAAACACGTTGAGAAAATAATTTATTTTCTTTAAAAACTAGCTTTCATCTTAGACATCTCAGCACAACTCAGACCCATGTGTTCTCTTACCTTTCTGTCCTATGAATCTCTCTGTTGACTTTAGGTATCGGATGCTGGTGCTTTTGTCTTTGGGGTTGTTAGGACTCTTCCTGGTGTGCCTAAGCACCTTAGAGAAGGCTACTTTTAGATGCTGATCTACTGTTTTCAGGTGAAAATACCTAGGGAAAAATATTATTACATATTTTATATGTAATTTAATATGCAATTTGTATATTAGAAGACATATGGGGGGGGGGGGGGGGGGGGCTTATGTACAAAAGTATCTGACAGTACATGTATAAAAAAAAACATCATATCCAAAGGCATTGTGCTCACTTTGTGTTGAAGAACATTAGAGTTGTGAGCAGTGTTGAAGGGGAATGAGCTCCCAGCTGTTTACATTCCCAAAGCATCTCCTCTGTGACATGACTGGGGATAATGTAACCTGATATGGGAAGGAAATAGCAGATATAAAAGCCAGGCATGGAACAAATCACCAATCTGTTATTTTCAGCAATCACAATTGGGATTACATCATTCTTTCATGCCCTATAATTGTAGTAGGATACCTGGATACTACTCGACAATTGCCATTTTGCATTCAGAATGCTGAATGCACTAAAAGAACAATTTCAGTTTGAGTCCATAACAGCAAATTTTTATCACAAACAAACCACTCCAGAGTTTATTTGGAATGGGACTAAGACCACATCCAATAAAGGGTCAGGGTGTGGTTGTATGAGCCAACTAGGGTTTCCTCGGTTTTTTGTTTATGCTGTGTATTGTGTACTGTATTCTGTACTGTGTTACGATTAGACGTACGGATGATTTATGCCTTTGATGGTTGCCTTTGTAGTTTACCTTTTAAGTTAGTTGTCCAGTTGTTAAGGGAATGATGCATAGCAAAGGTTTTTTACAAGAGATGCAGTTCGACTCAGCTACTCAAGGTAGCAGACTTGACAAGGTAACTGGAGCACAGGGACTGACTACAAGGTGGTGTGGACCGCAACAAGGTAGATGTGAAAGGTTCAGTGTGTAGCTGTGGAGGCACACGGTTTCTTACAGAGTTCTGTGGATTCAGCCATACTTTGAGATACGGGTTCTGTGGGTGTAGCTATACTTTAAGAAGCTTGTTTGATAAAACTGTTTGTGAATGTGTTTGTGAGCTTGTGTGTACAATTAATCCATTATCGGCTAAGTTGAGAAACAAATACAATAAATCTTCAATGTTCGTCATACAGCTCCCTTTCTGTATATTTACATTATTTTGAGATCTTTTCTGACTTTCACATTTAAAATGTCAGTAAAAAAAAAAAAAAAAGGATTGACCATAATTTAATAATATAATGAAAAAAGAACAAAACTTCTAAAGATAGGCAATATATTACCCAAATAATTTCCACAGTTATGAGCAAATGCCAGTTGTGAGTTGTTACATGTTTCTCAAATGTTTAACTCAGAACTATTTGTATGTAGAGAACAGGGTATTTTTTTCTGTGTGTAGTGTTTACTTTCCTGTTCACTCCCCAGAATGATTTAACCAATGGGGGCAAGACTATTGCCCCATGACCTCAAGTAATGCATTTTGATTCACTTGGATTATTCTGCATGTGAAAGAACCAAAGGGACATTTACAAGTTTCTCCCCTGACTTGGACCAGAGCAAACAAACTACAACAGACCCCCAACAGTGAAGAAGGCCTTGGAACACCACATTATGCTGAAACATTTTTAGCAGCCAGAAATGAAGATAACACATGTTAGCTTAAATTTTGCATGTCCAATTAGTTTATTAATATCACAATAACTAAATTCAAAAATGAAAATAATAAACTGAATCATTTAAAATAGCTTAATATAAAGGTTTAATGAAATAATAATAGAATAATAATATAAATTAATAATATTTAATAATAATTATTATTAATTTAATAATAAAATGTCAAGTTATTTATAAAATTTTGGAAACTAGACGTTTGTTGATTTAGAGTTGATGTGCATTTGGTCAAACTAACAATTAGGCCAAAGAAAATAATTAAATTCATAATTTTGGGGCAAGGCTATTCAGCCCTTAATATCATATATTTCCAGAGGGCACACAGGCCACTTGTCTGTGCCTCAAGTCCAATAGACAGATTGACATGTTGGAGCACGTTGGCTATATGTCTCTTTGTCTGACCAATGGAAAAAAAAATCAATGCCTTTTATTTTTAATTACTCAGAACAGAGTCCCTAATGGGTGGATTAACAGTACTCTTTAATATTCTCATCCTGAAGGGCAGCATGACCAGTATCACTTGTAAATGAAAAGTGTAAATAAAATCATAATGACAGCTCATCACTGTTTTTACAAAATGATTGTAAAGGTCAGGTACAGTGTACAACTGCATTTACACTTTACATTAGGGATGTACCTTTACCAGTATTTGGTCCAGTACTGCCCTTGTGTACTTGTAATCGTACTTGGAAAACGGTAAACAGTTAGCACCTTTATTGGTACTGTGCGTTGGCGAGTACTCAAGCTTAGCATTTGTACACAGTCTGGAAAAAGGCACTATTGGTACATCCCTACTGTAGATAAATTGATGTGTAGACAATAAATATTTTAGTACAGCTAAATTAGCATGTGCATCAATTTGTAAGTAACACTGTTTTCAACATGTAATGGTTTTACAGCCTTTATGTTTTTCGTACTACTAATACATTTAGCTTAAATAACACAGCTGTGGTTGTTTAGAGCTGAGATCACTCCAAGAATCTGAGATATAAGAGCTGTGTCAGAGCTTATGAGGCCAAACCAGCAACTATGGCTGTGTGACTTCTACACATTTATTGGGGTAATTAGCCAAATGGAAAACTGCAACTTTACTACCCTGCTTACAAGGTGTCACCATTTCTTTGCATACAAAATGCTGGTGACATTACGCTAAAAGCATAAAGGCTGGCAGGTCTGCTGTAAGTCAACTACTCATCTATATATCGTTTCATCAAACAAAGGAACAGATGTCACGATAAACAATTTCTGTTCTCACCTAGTGGATGAATGGTTGGTCTCCAAGGCTCCAGGATTTGATGCAGACTCTGAGCAAAACGAGTGTAGTACTGATCTGAGAAAATGTCGTCCACGCGACCATTATCAAACAGATACTGCAGAAAATACAGAGGAAAAAAAGGGGGCAATAAATTAGGATTTCCCTAAACACAATACCAAAAACAGACAGACTGGAAGGTGACGATTTGCTTGTGCATGCACGTTGTGAACTTACTTTTTGAATGCATAGAAATACATAGTAGAGAACATCTGCCTCGTAAGACTCCCCTTCCAGCCCCTGAGCTTCTGTTGTCATCAAAGACAGACCCATGCAGAGCTCAGCAACTGCACATGACACCAAGTCTTCCTGAAAACGAAGTGCCTGGCGTCCTAAAACACACAATTACACACATTCGCAATTGGGTCGACAAAGACAGCAAGGATGTTTATATTAAATAATAAATTATGTATGTGTACTTACGGCCAATTGGGGCAAGTTTATTTTTGTCAGATTTGTCTAACTCTGCATTTTTCCGCTGAGCCCAGATCCGCCACACATCCAGGCCTTCTTCTGGCTTCAGCGTAGCAGGCAGGAGCAGTTCCTGCACCTGCACTTGCTGTTGGCCCTGGCCATCTACTTCTGCTACTACTGTCTGACCCTGCACATAAACATAGCAAGACTGTTACACCATGCAATAAAAATGTAAATATGTGTCTGGTCAAGCTAAAATAACAATTGTTATTACATTATTGTTATAACAATTGTATTAGTACCTGGAGCTGCTGTGTGTCCTGCCCTGTCAGCCCCTGTGTATGCAGAACTTGCTGCTGTGGGTCCCAGATAAGGGACTGTGTGGCGTTGGAGTAGCCCTGTACTGCCACTGGGATGTGGATGTTTCCATTCATCAGCTGGGCAGGAAAAAGCGTGTTTGCAGCCAGTGTGTGCACCACTTCCTCCTGGCCTCCCATTGCTCCTGAGCTTGTTATGCTGGAAACAGCCTGCGCTGTCTGACTTTGACTGGCAGGGATTTTCAACTTGTCATTTTCAACAGTAACTTGTGTTGGCATTGTGGTCATTGTAGTAGTGTTTGCGCCCGCAACCTGCACTGTTCCATAAGCCTCCTGGGGAATGGCAATGTGCGTGACTTGCTCACGGCCTCCAGACCCAGCAGGAGCAGAATACACAGGGATGGTCCAGGTCTCCCCTGTGGGACTGGTGATAGTACCTGTAGCACTGTAAAGGTGGGAGCTGTCCACGGTTAGGAGGTCTGGCCGGAGGGACACGTAACTTTGCTGCTGGCCCTGTCCCTGAGGTATGGCCAGGACTGTCGCTACCTGCTGGCCAGGCAAGGCATAAGACACAGTGATGGGCATGTCCATCTTACGCTTTTTTGCTGGCTGGAGGACACCTGCTCCCTGGGACGTGGCAACTGTGGTTCCCAGTACCCTCCTATCTGCACTTTCCTGCTGCTGAGTGGGGGAGAGGGCCCCCACTGTCTGGATCTGAATCTGTTGTCCTCCTGCAACAGCTGCTACCAGCTGGGCTTGTAGCTAAAACACATGGGAAGAAAAGGATAATTAAATTAAATTTGTGGTTGATGACAAAATGTATAATCCTGCTGATGCTGTGTCTATCTGTGTGCATGAGCATACCTGCTGGTGCTGCTCCTCTGTGAGCTCCCCAGGCTGAATTAGCTGGGCAGTGGTCACACCTTGTAGCTGTTGATGGGAGCCAGAGGGCACTTGGAGGACCTGACCAAGCATCTGGCCTTGCTGCTGGCCCTGGATCTGCACCTGAAAATACATATAAAAAGGCAATATTTTGTAAATAGAGAATGACATAAAATGGGAAAAATGCATATAAGAACAAAAGTTTGTAACAAGTATGAACCTGCACTATCTGCTGCTCTGTATTTTGCTGTACAGATTGTTGCTGAGATGTGGACTCCTGTATCTGCTGCTGCGGCTGGACCTGCACCTGAACCTGCATCAGAAGACAGAGTCTGTCAGACAGCTTCACTTTGAGGACAAACCTTTTAATTAATGGTCAACTGATTGACCAGTTGGCCGATTAATTAGGTCAATTTTTGACATTTTTATTCAATGAACATTGGCCAATATCTGTGGCCATATGGCCGACTAATTAAAAAAAAGTGTTTATACACATCTGGAGCTTACATTGTGAGACTTTCAGCTGCATATGCGATTAAACATTACAGCGTACCGATTTGTAAAATTATTTGAGGGCATTGAGATGCATTGTATTGGCACTTGAGAGCAGTGAGTCAGATTAGCAAACCTGAAAATATAGGTATGCTGCAGTCTCTCTCTGTCTGGTCTCTGTGACCGAGGGCAGAGCAGGGCTCCTCCTCATGCATAGAGCGAAGAAGAGAAAGCACAGAGGGAGCCCAGGTGAGGTGAGATTTCACCAAGGCTATTTTACGACTGTAAACGCAACATGAGTGACTAAATGCTTATCAGTGCACATGCTATACAAGTAAAACTCTTTGAATAACGACAATATCAGCCTGCCTGCGATCTCTCATCCATTGTTCTGCTAATCAGCGCGAGCGTGTTGGCTGATGAACATGCCAAAGGGAAGACTTGACTGTATGTAGGCTAATGCACAGTTTAGCCTAATTTACTACAAATCTTAAAGCTGAGCACGTTCTGGTGGACTTTCTGACACCAGGCCACATTCCTAAACCCACCCATCCCTCTGCCAGGGGTAGACTACCTACTCAGCAAAGTGACATGACAGAAGGGGTGGGGGAGAGATTCATTCATTCATTCATTTTAAAACCTAACCAAGTGGTTAAAGTAAGGTTTATTTTTAATGCGGATTTTATGTTTAATTAAAGTGAAATAGTCGTAACTGGAGTTGATTCAGCTGCTGTACGATCATTGTGGAAGATGCTGCTATTGAAATGTACTGTGTTGTACACAGACGATTCTGGTCTTAGCATATAAATTATTTGATACAAATATAGTAAAATAAATAATAGAACCACCTGTTAGAGGCTGTAGTGTTTGATGCTGTTGAGCTCTGTTGTGTTCCACTAAGATAATCACACAGTCAAACCAGCACATATTTTAACCCATCAAGAAGTGAAGAATTATACGAGGCAATTAGTTTTTGCTGCATGTACAAAAACTGGCTGTGTGTATTTAATGATTTAATAATATAGAAAATTAGCTTTATCAGATATTCTTGTTCTTGCTGTACAAATATTTTTAATTTTATAATTTTTTGTTTAATCTGGTTCTGAAAACATTTAGATATATTTTCAATTTTCATAAAGTGTTAGGTTGACTATATAGTTATCATTTGCTAATATTGAATAGTATTTTTTATAATGCAAAAGACACGTCAAAGAGATTAAAAAGATGTCAGCATAAAAAACTGACCATTGGCCTCCCTGTGCTCTAAAAATCAGTCGACCACTACTGTTAAGCAGATTGCTTTATTAACATTTAGGTTAGTGAACTGATTTACCGGGCAAGCCAGTTCCAACAGTGACCCTGCCACCTCTGTGCTGTCGGTGTAGATGCAGTTAGCCTCTTGTTGGTAGACCATTGTAGTGGTGGTTGTAGTAACATCTGCACTTTGCTGACTAAACTCCTGCAGGGCATCTGGACCCTTGCTGGCCAAGGACTCCAGGAACTCCTTCATGCGATGCTGAGGAATGCTCCGAGCTTTCTGTCTCACCAGCTCCTCATAGGAGCTTGCACCATCCAGGGAGTTATTCATTACAGCTGATAATGCCCTCTTCTTTAGCAAGAACCTGTTGAAAAGGTGGATGTATGCTGAAATATTAATTCAATTTCAAAACCATAAAAACCAAATTGAAAATCAAGACCAATAATTTTGAATTTAACATAAAGTGATCAAAAACGTCGTGTTGACATCGGCCGAATGTTTACAAACTGACCTACGGATTGTCAACACTGTCAGATCGTAAGACGAAAGGGTTAAATCGAGCTGAGTGTATGCGAGCTGGGACAAAAGCGCGGTCACTTTCCAAATCCGATGGAGTATTCAAAGCGGCGATTTAAAAATGCTGCATAATGAACGCATGCAACTTTTACATTACAATTAAGTGTAAAGTGTGTTAGCTCTACAACAGCTAATCTAACAGCTGATTACACAACAAGCTACGTTAGCCAGATGCACGGCTAACTAGCCGCGTGTTGTTTGCAAATAAGATCCAGTCCCAGTCGTATATGGCTGTGTAACTATGCCACCATATCAGCGAACGACAACACGCTCCGGATGGTACATAAGTGAACAGGAAATAATTGATGCAGAGCAATTCTCTTGTGTCGATAGCATTACGTTATACCGATTGTGTTTTCTGTTATCTCCAAAGCTAGCAGGCTAACGTTAGCCGTTTGCATGCGCGCTAGCTACCTCTCTTCCTCAACGGGGCCGAGGATCGAGCCGCCCACAAGCGCTTCTCTGCCCTCGGAACGATACTCCTCTTCCACCGAGTGGAAAATCCAAGTGTTATTTGACTTTCTTTGTGATGGATTTATTTTTTTCTTTTCGTGATTTTCGTTAGATGGTTAGCTGTAGTTTTTTTTTTCTAAACCACTCATATTTCGCTGGGCGCCATCTTACACCAGTAACCCTAAACCAATGAGCAAGCGATTTGTAACCATGTCTAACTCTCACGATGCTTTCTCTAAATCATATCGCGGCAATTGCCTCACGTCGACTTGTCTGTTAAAGGCGACACACACTGGCAGACTGGCTGACCAGATTAAGTAGATGTCAGAACCACCTTAAAACCCAAGTTATGCCAATGAGAGGCTCCTAGTGGTTCATCGGCTTCTGATTCTTTTAAGGTGCTCCCCAAGAGATCCGCTGAGCGTTTGGGTGGTGCTCAGCAGTCTCTGGGCAGTTGGGGGTTAATTCCCACGCACTAAGTTTCAGCATTGGCTGCATCTACCACGCTGATTGTGTTGTGGGTCAAATGTCTGTTGGAGTATTGATTGTTATTTTTTATCCCTGATTGGTAAAATTAGAGGACCTTTTATGGCCCCTCACGTGGAAGTTAAATAATAATTTGTTAAGGCATCTAGAAACCAGCAGCTGAAATTTGAATAGCACATTAATCTGTTAACAGTAAATTAAATGGTGTCTATTTGCAATAATGATTAATTATCCATAGACATCTTTTGTCTGGAACCAGCTTCTCAAATGTGAAAATGTGGTCGCTTCCATTATTCTATTTATCTAAACTCAAGAACGTTTTGGAATGTTGGTTGCTAATAATAATAACAACAATTAAAAAAAATGTTAACATGGGCATCAGGAATCAATGAACATTTTCAACTTTCTTTGGACAGTGTTTGTACAAAATCTAATAGCCTGATCAAATGTATAGATAGTTGCAGCCTTTTAGTTTTCATAGAATTGAAAACAATTATAACCAAATAATAAATAAACAAGGGGGCCAATATAAGCTTGTTCTGGTTGGTAGGTAGTGGTGAGAGTGCCTCATTTCATCTTATCAAAGAACAGCCATTTAGGAGAAGGAACCCTCTACATATTATCCAGTGTATTTTATCAAATACAGTAATGGTTGAAACAGTTTTTTTTTTAATGTAATTTAATTTAAATGTTGATGCAGGGAAGAGTTTTTGTGTATTGTTTGTTTTAGAATGATACAGCCCTACAAGTGTAGAGGAACATTTGTTTGGAATATTCCACTGTGGAGATTAATTAATGTAGGCCTTTGTTGCACAACACAACTAAAAAAAGTATAATAAATATATTAATACTGTTATTGGCCTGGACCAGTTTTTTTTTTAATGACTGAGCTCATGTTTTTCATTGTTCTTGATATTAGAGGTTACATTACAGTCATTACAGCCTGCACTTCCAATGGTTACATCATCATATGCACATAACTAATTACTGACACCCACCCCTACATTAACGGTATGAATGCGCCATTTAACATACACAAAATATCACAATATAAATATCATATGAATTCGCAAATACTGCATATTCACATCATCATACTTTTGAGTTCAATGTCAGTATGACATTGGATTCAGAAACATACATTTTAATTATCTATTAACCCTTTTTTATTACCACTTAAACTACAGTAATAAGACATAAAACTGTTTTTTTAAGTATTTATTTTTGTCAAAAGGACACATGCATCTCTCTTTCTTAAAAAAAGACATGGTTTGGCATGTTACTCAATACCTTTATAAGAAAGTAATTTATGTCAGTTAGAAGCATCTCCTCTGTGTAACACTTGTGCAGAGCCAATATGATGTCTTGTTGAATATTGAAAGTTTTATACATTCAAAAAAGAAGAGACAACACTGAATGCATGCCGCTGCGGAAAAAAGAACTCCCACTGGGCAACCTTGAGATTGATCAACTGTAATTTTGAAAGACACAGTTCTGTTGTGAAGAAATCACAGGTGACAATCAACAAAAAGAAAATAATTTTTTTAGTTTCACAGATTCATTTAAACTGTTGAAAAGCAGTTGATCTCAGCCTAGCCAGTTTGGGCCTTTACTGTTATTACACATTAAATGATGCTGACAACTTGAACATGTATCTGTGGGTTCAAGAGAAGCAGGAGATTTGACTTGATCTCCATCAATCAGATCTTCCCTGGATCTTCCTTGAGGGTGACTGTTCTATTGAAGACAATCTGCCATGAAAGAAAAATTAGTTACAATTAATGCTCGAATTTCACAGGTTTAAAATGTTTTTTTTTTATCCAATCATTTCTGAAATGGGCTAAAACCTTTCATTGGTAGGTTTTAAGGTTGTTTAATTCTAATGTACCTTGTCTGCAGTGCTGTCAGGGTCTAGGGAGAAGTAGCCAACTCTCTCAAACTGGAATCTGTCAAAAAGCTTTGCTCCCTTGACAGAGGTATCCACTAAGGCACTGCGGATCACCTGCAGGGAATTCTGATGCAAAAGGAAAAATACATTAACCAGTAACACATTCCATTTAAGTCTTTTGTCACATGAGAACAGAGGTACTTACAGGGTTGATGTCACTAAGGAAACCATTGGGCACTTCAGATGGATCCTCTGGGTGTTTGTGCAAAAATCTAAAAAGAAAGTGATAATTGTTCGTCAGGCGAGTTTACGAAATGGAGTACTAGCTGTAATTGTTAGTGTTGTTTGTGACTTACAGTCTTTCATAGAGTCGCACTTCACACACCAGTGGCTGGCTGACCCAGTGGATGAACGCCTTAGGTTTCTCTGCAGTCTCAGAACTGCAACAGGTCACCTTCAGTTCTACCACTTTTCCCTGAGCATCCTTAAAATAGCGGAATAAAAAAAACAAAACAAAGACATGAATGACTGCACACAAAGTACTGTATTAGAAAGTACTGTATTAGGGAGTTTGGAAGCTTGTTTTATAGCCTAAATAAATAAATACATACATAAATAGTTTAGTCATCATGACTAACTTTTCTTAATGTTTAACTTTACTTAAATGTTGAAAACCAGTAAACACTTTCACAGGGGGCTTTATCATAGCTTTATCTTGGCTTTATCGTATGTCTGTAAGGTGACCTTGAGTGTTGAAAAAGGCGGCAATAAATAAAATGTATTATTATTATTATTAAAAGTCTAAAGCAAGATCAGGACATTTATGTATTATAAGATATAGAAACCCTGTTATAACCAGTCATGATAACCTTTGTGACAGGTTGTTTCAGCAGTCACAAACTTTTATTCTGCAAGTGGAGCAGTATTCAAAGCTTGATTGTGAAAGGCACAATAAAAGATACTCTCTTACACCGCAGTACAGCCTTATAGCAACAATGTAATACTGCAGTTCCAAAAAATCCAGTGGAGTGATACATCTTTAGAGAAACCGATGTCAGAACTGATATTCTCCCAGTTATTAATTTAATTCCAATCATGTGAATCAATTTAGGCTTATTAAGATTTTATTTTTCAACCAAAAGGAAGAAGCTCTTGACAAATAGGGTGTGTTGGAATAAGTAGGTTACAGGAGTTATTTCAATGTGTCATAAATTGTAATTAATACAATTTTATTGTAGACAAATAAAGACTAAACTCGCTATCACCAGTTTCTTAATGTTAAAAGAGCTCATATTAAGGTTAATAAAAATGGGATTGAGGTATCTCTATCTAAATAGCAGTAGAGATGAAAAATGCATTTTTAATTTCACCATGATTTTGATTCTTACCTTGATGACCTTCTCGACAGAAATGACATACCCAGCATGCCTCAGGCCAACAGGCTGTTCTGGGGTCAAACGTTTGTAACCTTTCTCCATCACCTACAAACAAAAATGAGTTATCCATCACGTGTAAAATCTAAGATTGCTACAAATAATGTGACAGTATTTAGTTTTTCACACCGACCTCTCTGAAGTCACTGTGTTCAATGAAGATTGTACGTGTGAGCGGAACCATGTGGCTGCCTTTGGCCTCGTTGGAAGGAAAGTCCGGTACTCTTACCTCTGACTGAGAAAAGAAAAGAACAGAAGAAAGATTCCATGGCTGCAATGTTAAATATTACTCTATGTGAAAGAAAAACGATAAAATTTATGTATGGTGGTGTTTTTTTAAGTCTCACAAACCTGTGAGTTCTCAGGAAGATTAGTTATAGTGATTTTGAGTGGTTCAAGCACGGCCATTGCTCGGGGTGCTGTGTCATTAAGCACGTCTCTCACACACGACTCCAGTAGGTGTGGCTCTGTTGTGGTTTGGGAAACTGTGACTCCAACCTGCCAAAAGATGTAACATCTTATTTTACAACAGCACCATCCCCTTACATTTAAGTACTAGTTTCTCCACCGATCCATTCTGCATACCCGTGCACAAAAGTTGTTTATTGCCTCTGGTGGAAAACCTCTTCTTCGCAGTGCGGTCAAAGTGAAAAGACGGGGATCATCCCAATCTCTGTACAAGAAAAAAAATCTTCTACAGTTATCCCGCAGACTTTATGTAGCATTTAAACAGCACAGCTCACATTTTATTCTTTAAACACAGTCACAATATTACACTTATCTGTTACAGGAGATGTGCATTAGTACAATAAGCTTTAGCCCTTTTCACTTACAATATTTGATCAAACTATTGAAGCGAAGGCTTACCTAATATTATGCACCTGCTGTACAAGAGGAAGTAGTATCACTACAGGTAAACAATGGTGAACTGAAGTTCAGTGACTAGTTTAACGTGACTACCTCTTTTACACTATTTCATCAAATAATTACAAGACCCGCTGTTTTGTGACATAATTTTACCTGACAACACCGGTCTCCACTAGCTTGATGATTTTTCTCTTGGACACCACAGTATATGTTAGGTTTAGGCGTCCATATTCCCACTGAACAGGACAGTACACATCCAGAGCATTACACAGCCAGTAATAAGATGAACGCCTGAGAGGAAATCAAAAGAACAACAAAGAAATAAAAATGAGAACAAAATCAATGCTGTTAAAGGGCAAGCATTATTCAAAGGTGTAAATAAAGATGAACTAATAAGGATGAAGGAACTAAACTATACCTGGCTTGAAACTCTTTGGTACACAGTGAGTGTGTGATATTTTCAATTGAGTCACACAGACAGTGTGTGTAGTCATAAGTAGGGTAAATGCACCTGAAGAGAAAGATAACACATTTGTGTAGAAACATGTTGTGAGAAGGACATAGTTTTTTCAAAATGTGTAGGGTTTTCTACCATTCATCTCCTGTTCGATGATGTGGCGTGTATTTGATTCGGTAAGCCACAGGGTCCATCTTCCCATCTTCCATGACCATCTTCATCCTGAGTGTGGCTTCTCCTTCAGAAAAAAGACCCTTCTTCATCCTCTCAAACAACACTAGGGACTCTTCAGTGGGTCGGTCTCTCCACGGCGATGGAGGAGCATTATGGCCTTTCAGTTCTTCTCCCCTCTGGTGGCACACATAGGCATGACCCCTGAGGGAAGACAAAATCAAAAATTAAACATCACCTAAAGGCTTGTGAACATTTCCCAAAATGTACACACAATTCCCCACACTCACCTGCGAATAAGATCCACAGCCAGATCATATAGCTGCTGAAAGTTGTCTGATGCGTGTGTGACAGCATAGGGTTTGTAGCCTGTGTAATACAGTAACACTGATGAGAAACAATTTTAATAAATTTGTTTGACAACACTTTCACCAAATTAAAAGTGCAAATTTACCAAGCCACTCCACCATTTCCTTGATGGCAGTGAAGTATTTTTCTTCCTCTTTCTCAGGATTTGTATCATCATATCTTAAAAAGCAAATTCCATTGTTTGCCTACAGGAAGAGACCAGATTTAAAAATCACAACAGAAGTTTAAACAGCTTATATCACAGTAAAGACATGAAAAGAACTCGTACCTTTGCATAACCAAAATTGAAGTTAATGGCTTTGGCATGGCCGATGTGAAGGATGCCATTGGGCTCAGGAGGAAAACGAGTACGTATCTAAAGGAGTTCAGAAACAGGAAAGGCAAACATAATAAATGTGATTAAATTAAAATAATCTCTTCAAGTTAACAGGGCTCAGCCATAATGTTTTTTATCTGCCAGTTATGTCACGTAATTTGTCCATAAAATGGAAGTAATTAGTCAACAATTGTTGGTGTTATAAATGCTAAGTCAATATCTTTAAACAACTTGTTCTGTCCAAACGTAACACAAATTTTACTATTATATAGGACAAAGAAAAACATCTAATCTTCACAACTAAGAAACGTTCTTGGGAAAGAAGCAATATTTATGCTTGGAAAAAAATAAAACTTAAAAATATATTAGATTATCAAAATAGTAGCTTTATTTTTCCTGTGTGACTAGTTAAATTAATGTGTGTACCTGTCCACCAGTGATCTCCAGGTGCTTTTTAAGCAAGGCCATTGTGTTTGGTGTGAGCACATAGCCCTCAGTTTTAAAGTTCTCTCCTGCAAAATGCAAAGCACCAATGAAAGATAAACATAATTAGTAAGTTAATTGCTCTACTCGTAGATTTTGAAGAAACAAACAGATGTTATTGCTTCAATTTGTTCAGCTGGTTCTTTTGGACCTGGTTTATGGAACTTCAATGACTCTCCTCTGAGCTGATCCATTAGCGACTTTACTTCTCTGGTTGTCGCCTCACCTAAACAACAGAGGAAACAACACGTATACACACGTACACACACACACACACACACACACACACAGACAGTTAAAAGAAACAACAACTGAACCAACCAAGCTAATTCACTCTGTCCCTTTCCTTACCATTTACTGCTACATCCTCTTCCTTCATTTTCACCTCATTCTCTGTGATTTTAGTTTTCTGGGGATGTCAAGACATTAAGATTGCAGTTAAACAAAAATGTTTAACACATAAACATGTGCAGAGAATTGTGAATAAGCTTTTTCACTTCTTTGCAGAGAGAAGTTACAGTTACAGCAAACTCCAGGCAGTTAGCTAGAAAAAAAGGGGAAACAATTAAACTGTTTTTTTCTAAAAGGTAGCAAAATCTAAGCATGACTGAGACTTAGATGCTGGAATCTTGTTTCTTTAATATGCACAAAAAACAAAGCAAGTAAAATTTAAAAAAACATTTGGGATTTTATGGGGGTTTATGTTTATGAATATGTTTTGGTTAGATACAGGAAGGAAACTAAATTGGAGTGATTTCTTTAATAATAATTACAGCTGTAATACCTTAGATTTCTTCTCCAGATCAGCCTCTGTCTTGGGTCCTAAAAGGTGAAGAACCTTTAAGACCAAATGTAGAATTAGTTAAGGTATACACTGGGGTCAATGTACCAAGTAAAAAAAACAACCAACCACACTAAAAGATTTACTACTATACTACTACTACTACTACTACTAATAATAATAATAATAATAATACAACAACAGAATAAAACAATAACAACAACAATAACAAGGATGTCTTTTTTCATACCTGCATGTCCACCTCATTTTTGATGACCTTTCCTTCGGCCCATTTTAGGGCAGAGCGGGCCTCTCCTGCAACAGACATAAAAGCTCTTTGTGACATATGTCCCACTGTTAGGGTTTAATGGTTTCAGAAATATTTCTTTAACTATGAGATCATACCCATTAGCAGTCCCATGTTAAAGTGGTACCTCTCCTTCAATAGTTGTTCTTTATGCTTCTTAATCACTGATTCCACCTGCACAACAATTCACCATAACTTACCACACTATGAAAAGTAGAGTTCCTAAAAGGACATACTTCTGCTCAGTCGTGGCTCATTCACTTACTGCATCTTCGATCTGCTCCGGTGTTACAACCACACCCACCCCACATGCTTCTTCAAAGGCCTTCTGGTTGATGGGATCCTGAGGATGACTCTTAACAAATTCCAGGGCAGCTGCAAGAGGGAGTAGAAATTCATGGAGCAGGAAGGCAAAGCCATTATTTCATCCAGTCGTTCTTATCCATAACCTAATTCTCACTTTAGGTCATCCATACATGCGCCTTACCATCTTCTTTCTGTGTTGGTTTTATTGTCAGGATGCTAAATACTAGATATTTTTTGAGTGACAGATCAATTAGAGATATGAAGCATCAAAAATATGAATTCATAATGTGCCATATTATTAAATACCCTTATATTTTATTAATTACACCATTAATCATTTGTTGTTATTATCAGAAACAGAAATTACCTGCTAGCTGTAGCTCTGTGCAGATTTTGCGCTGAGCTATACTGTCCGAAAGGAAAATCAGGCGTTTGGTGTCTTTAAGGCGAGACGCCATACTGTACAGCAGTGTACCCATGACTTTGTCCATTCCTGATTCTCCATTGCAACGCTGGGCCTATTTAAACCAGTAAGAAAAAAATGAGAATCATTGCCTTCTCTTACAAAATGAGCTGTGCAAAGACAGATAGTGAAATGCAATATCGCTACAATCATTAGATGATTGTCCATGGCTGGATTGACCTTACATGGGACCCTGATTATACATGGATGGGCACTTCCATTGTTTATCCAGGCACCCACAGACCCACCGGTAGCCTACTGTAATGCTCTAATTAGACAACAGAGAAAAACTAAATTGGCAATATTTTGGTTACTGAGTTAAATAATTTAATTTAACTAATTTGGGACTTTGGAGGGGGGCCATGAGCAATTTCCTGCTTTGTTGTCCAGCCTTGCTGAAAACAGAGAAAATGAAAGTATAGAATATTTTGACCCCTAACTAATGTTACACATAGTAGTGGATGACATCTCTCTGTTTTATGTATATATTTAGTTTTTAGTTATTTTAGTTGAAAAACTAAGAACAGCAGATAGAATCGAACTAGAGTTCAAGTCTGTCATATCTCCCAGCTGTCACTGCAGTCACTTAAGTTTCCCCACACTCGTCGTTGAGTCGTAACATTACCTGAGTAATTGCTTCCTTTAGAGTTGCACTCAACGCTTCATTTTTCAGTGTTTCTTTCGCTTTTTGCTCACTAAGCCCAATAGAAGTGAAGAGTGTCAAAGTGTCCGCCATTTTTCCACAGTATTCACCGGCTATCACGAAGCCACACAAACACGCCACAGCCACACACGATTCCTGTCGTACACGGGGCGGGACAAGGCGAGACTTCCTGTAGACCTCAAAGAAATGATGTACACACATGGTAACGAATAGGACACAATAGGAAGAGTTGGTATTGGCCAATCAAAAAGGAGCTTGATTGAACATACTGCCTTACTACGAGAGAGAGGACCAATCAGCGATTGTGTTGATATCAGCAAAGGAGGGGCTACCGGATTCTGGGTAATGTTGCGTCAGATTGACATTTAAGTGCTCGTGGATACGCTTTTCTGTCACTAACATAAATTCAAACTTACTTTGTCTCTATATCAAATACAGTTTTAAGTTTGTTCAACTTTTAAGTACCCAAATGTTTTATATGCTACTTTTAGAAAACATTTGTTTCTCAAATATATATCGATACGTAACACAGTGTTAGGTCTTTGTTGCCCATCATAATGAAACCTGTCCAGACAACTCAGCGAAAGTTGTCAATAAGCTGTAGCTCAAGGGAAAATGACGGCAGACGTTAGTTCCTAATACCTGGGAGTGCGGAAGTCATGTCACATGACCATGCAGCGTTTACGTCCATACACCAGCTGTAACCTGTGTAGGGTCCCGAGGAGGCTGGAGACTTTGACAAAAATATGGCAGCACAACTTTTATTTAAGGGTACCGTGCAAATTTTACGTTTGAAATTGTTAATTACTGTCATAACATGCTAATAAACAAACACATTTATAATATCATTTCAGTTTTGTCAAATCATGTAGTGGGAAACAACGGGTTGTCCTTATACTGCAGGTTGTCATCCCATGTCCGTCCTGCATTGAAGATCGCACAAAGGAGTTGCACGGATGTTTATTTCACTACCAGTCTTGACAGCTCTTACCTGGGGTCCACATGCGTGTAGATCACATATTGGGTTATATTTCCATAGTAGTTAAAATTGTGCGTTGTCAAGTGGTACGACAACAAACCAGTACTGATGATGTCTGTTGTTCATGGTACACAGCCTAGATGTGCATATGATCCTAAAGAAAAGGGCATTGCCAGTTTTTCATGCAAAATGCTTTGAATGTTTGAATGTTGAATATTTTGTTGGCATATGTCTGGAAATAAAGAGTTTTGCACAGAATTACACAAAGGGGACTTTTTTTTTTAATTCAGACCTTGTCCACATATGTGGACAAAATGTTTCTCTAAAACTACATCATTTCAAAAGGTGATGCTTAATTTTTATACTTATGAAGTTCCATTAAGCCCAAATAGCAAAGAGAAATAAAAAATGCATATTAAATTAGAGCTTGAGTCTTAAGAGGTTATGATGGTGACATACAGCTTGAACCCAGTTTAACAACTGCTACCACTTGACTAACTGGTCAATGAATGATTCAATTTAGCATTTGAGTAACATGCTTAGGACTCAAATTGCTATCTGGTCTTTGATGTACATTACCATGTCACATGGTTTATTGTGAAGGAAGGTAGGTATGGTGGCACTGTACTTCTTGTACCAAGAATACTTGATGTTCAGCTGTAAGTACCTTAGAAAAATGCAAGAATTTATCAAGTAAAATTCATGATGATTTCAAGTATGATATTACCCGCTATAGAATATGATGTTGGCAAACTCAAACTTACTTTTTTGAAACTGAGGGAAGAAATCATTGACAATGACATTCAGAAATTCTCATTCAGCTGCTCAACCTCACTGTAAGTCATGCTGTTGTGGAAAGCTCTGACCCAAGTCAGTGCAGTACCAGTGCTCTGCAATTAAGTGCTTCTGTGTAATTTATTAAGCTTCACTTTCCCTCACAAAGATTTTTACACATTTTGTAGCAAATCACATGTTTATTTACGTATAATGACCTTTTTTTATCACAGTTACTTGAGATCTGAGGTCTCTGTATGAATTATTAGAGGACAAACTGTCAACATTTTCAGGGGGCTCTTCACCTTGAAGAGGTTGCCCTTTACATTTTCTCTAAGATTCCTTTTCATTTTACTTACATTTTAACTACTTGCCTGATCAGTTCCTTTATTCTGTCTTGAGTCCTGTTGTCAACCTGCTTCTCGAACACAGCAGAAAAATAACTTGTACTTTAATGCTTGATCTCACATGTTTATGCAATTATACAAAAATGTAACTAGGAAGGTGTATGTCGTACTAGTGTTAAATGGTAACTTAAAAGAGCTGTGGTATTGGCTATTGGATTATTTATTTGCAGGCTCTACATAAAGGCATCTCTAGCATACTTCATTTCATGCATGCTACCCTTCAAAATCTGCAGTAGTGAAAATGTTCACCGATAGGAGAAATGGTATTTAATCTAAATAACAGGTTTCCTATGTCTGATCAGATTTTATGTCATGTGTTCAGTGTATAGGCAGTGTTTATTGTTGTAGAACCAGATGTTAAAGGTGGAACTTATTTTTATTATTTTACATAAAGCCAGTTAATTTAGTGCAGATTTCCTTGCGGTTGGGTCCATTTTCAAGGCCAACAGTTACATCCGAGGCATCACAAAAGAATTAGTAGGATAAAAGAAGAAAAAAGTTCTGATAAATAAATTCACTGATTTCATTTCATGAGCTTATCATATGTTTTATGAAGTAAAGTTCTACACACCCATAAAGTTAAAATTTGAAAGAGTAGCATAAATAATTTCCAAAATGTAGTGACGTATACAAAATAGATTGGAAGAATGCAAGAAAAGTACAGTATTTGAGTAAATGTTGACACTTTCCATCACTGAATGCTTGTGGTAGAGTTGAATAAAATATTACTTTGAGAATAAATTATTAATCCACCAGAAACGTTTCTATTATCAGCATTCAAGGTAGTTAACACTAACCATCAGTTTAGCGATTTACTATCACTTTAGAAACTATTGCTACTGTAGACGTTTATGTATTTACTCTAAGTTGTTGATTCAATTTCTTGGAACAAATCAGAAGTTCTTGGCGAGATCAACAAATGACTGATTGTAACAGGACATCACCGTCTCTGCTATCACTCAACGAGCGGACTACAAGCGGCGAGGACGTATACGTTGGTTGGTCGCGTACTTCCGTACTTCCCAGTCTTAGGAAGTAAGCTACCACTATACTAGGCTTGATCGCTGTACGATAAAATATGTAATGGCGAAACAGGGTGGCAGGCTGAAAGACGATTATTTTAACCTCTAAACAGTCATCAGGGCAACTGTTGTCATAAAAACAATAATGGCTAAACATGCAGTTCTATCATTGGGGGGAAACAGGTGGAGATCTCTGCCCTGCAAAAAGTCAGAGCTACGTCTGGATTTCATTCTTGCCTGTGGACAGTCTTTCCGGTAGGTTGATATACAAACCTTCCATCTTTAAAAGACCAAAATGGATGACCAAAATATTACAACCAATATCACTCCACCTCTCAATAGGACCTCAATATTAAACACAGTAGTATGATCACATTTCAACTTAACCACTTAGAAATTAGAATCTTGTAAAAGTACAGTTCGGGACTGAGCTCCTGTATTGGATCACATTATACAAGTGAACCTAATGAAGTAGCCAGTTAATGCGGATCTTAATCCACAGCTGGAGAGAAACTGCAAAAGACCATTGGACTGGAGTGATGGGAGGTCGAGTGTGGACCCTGACCCAGACAGATGACACGCTGTGGTATCACGTCTATAATAACCAAGACAGGGAGAAGGAGGGAAATGACAGGAAGAGGAGAGCTTCGGTTTCTCTTCAGGAGGACAAGTCAGGAAAGAGATCCAAAGGGACTGTGAAGAGTGAAGAGGAGCCAGTGCCTGTGACAGAGCAAGACACTGAGGTGGAGGAAAATATGCTGAGAAATTACTTCCAGTTGAACGTGGAGCTCAGGGGTATGTACTCAGCCTGGGGAAAAGCAGACCCCCACTTCAAGTGCATTGCAGAAATCTTCAGAGGTCAGTACATGTGTGTTTGTGCATGCATGAAATCAAGATTGTTGTTATTAAAAACTATCTTACGTCTATAGTTTGGTCTCTTCCCAGGGGTGCGAATGCTGCGGCAGGACCCCACTGAATGCCTGTTCTCTATCATTTGCACCACGAACAACAACATCTCTCGCATCCAGGGAATGGTGGAAAAAATGTGCCAGACGCTGGGCACTGAACTGTGCCAGCTAGATGAAACCACTTACCACGACTTTCCCCAGCTGTCTGCAATCGCAGGTGCTCTAGTCTTTTCGCAAAGACCTTGTAAAGAAAATTTGAATTTATGATGCACAGGGTAATAATGTGTTATAGTGATAAATGTCTTCACAATCATTGCCTATTACTGCAAATGCCCATTTGACTTGTTCAGCTGCTACTCTATGTGAGCATCATGCTGCCCCCATAAACGGTTAGCCCAATAGTTGAGAATCATTAAACATGTAATATGATTACACAAAAACTCTCAAATAAAATGAAAATAATTCACAGTCATAATATGCAAAAGTTAGTATCCCCTTATTTTGAAATGGCAAACATTTAAGGCCCAATTAGCTATTACAAATGTTTCATATATCATTAACATTTAATTAATTTATGATCAATCAATTGCAACCCCATTCATTAATTCATGAATGGGGATGCAAACATTTAAATTTTTTTTGGTTTTACTACAAGACAGTTTTTGTTACATTTGATAATTAAAGAACACTTATATAAGCTGACTGTGTAGCATTATTATGTTAGGTTTGGGGTTAAGTTTGTATCCCTTTGCACTGAAACTGCATATAGAAGGATGTAAATTTAATACTAAAAGCAATTTCATATAAAAGTGCAAATATAAAAGTACCACATTTGCAACCTGAGAACAATTTTATATTATTTTTATATATTGTATTTTTTCCTACATTGTAATTGGCAGACAGCACTGTGGAGGAATGTCTAAAGGATCTGGGTTTTGGATACAGAGCTAAGTTTGTGCAGAGGAGTGCAAAGCAGATTCTGGACACCCATGGGCTTCAGTGGCTTGAAGGTCTTCGCAATGTCCCATATCCACAGGCCCATGATGCTCTGCTTACTCTCCCTGGTGTGGGCAATAAGGTACCACAGCCTCACATAGTTTTGTGAAATTAAGTGAACTTGCAGTAACATATTATAAAGGCCTATGTTATATGGTAGGTGGCAGACTGTGTATGCCTTATGTCCCTGGACAAGGCAGAGGCCGTGCCCATCGACACACACATGTGGCAGATTGCTAAGCGTGACTACAATTATGCTGCTGGCAGAAATCCAAAAACCCTCACAGATAAACTTTATCAGGATCTGGGTTAGTATTCATGCACTAATCTGTTTCAAGTAATTATATAAATCTGTTGTTCTAAACTTAATGTTCTATGTTATATTTCTACACAGGTGATTTTTTCAGGCAACTCTGGGGTCTCAATGCTGGTTGGGCACAGTCAGTGAGTGTTTCAGAATTCATTATCTGTTGGTCATTTTCTGTCCCTTTACATTCCGTCCTTTAGTACATAACCACTGAGTGTCTCTTCTTGTTTTAGGTGTTGTTCTGTGCTGACCTTAAACAATTCCAATACCTAAAACAAATGCCACATGTGAAGCAATTGAAGGAAGAGGAAGAGAAATAAGATAAAATGAGTGTAGAATGCAAGAAAATAAAAATAAAGAGAGAAGAAAAAAGAAGTGTGAAGCTCACCAAAAACAAACAAAAACAAGCCAGCATGTTACAAGAAAGCAAAAATGAATGAGAGATAACGAAGTTATCTAACATACATTTATTGTGATTCAGATCACTTGCAATTCAATTTCATTTAAAACTCCACTGAAATAAAATAAATAAATGGTTTGTTTTTTAGGAAGGTGGCATAAAATAGATTGCTGTAAAAAGTTTCTCAGGGTTCTTTTGCATTTTATATATATTGTGAATTTCCCATTCGGATCTGTCTATCTATGTATGTATCTATTTTTTTATATTTTACTGTTGTCTCCATTTACAAAAACAGCATACATGTGTTTTAGGACAAAATATATTACGCAATTTGTGTATGTATCTTGATAGAAAACATAAGAACAGTGATCATTACTGAGCCCAGTAAAAACATCACTGTCATGTTGACTGCTAAATGTTCCCAGAAGTGGCCCACAGGTGGCAGTATATAGTGGTAAATTGAAAATATCACACAGTGGACCTTTTGCCGTGCCTTTTTTACATTTTGAGAACAAATTGCTCTATTTTCTTGGGTGAATGCCTTTTGCCATCCCAGTGGTCTATCTTAAACCATGTACTAACACAGTATGGCGTGTGCATTTTGGAAAAGGTCACCAAATGCCAAAATGGCATTTCTTCTATGCAATTCTTGCATCAAATGAGTTCATCTGTCTGTTAAGTTATAAAAAGCAGTTTGGCTCAGGGTCTGTGAAATGCTATGGTGTCTGGATGTTTATCTATAGGCATGTGTTGACTGTGTCAGCTGGTCTTTCTATAGCAGGGATTACGCTTATCTGCTGTCTCTGCTTTGGGCTACTGTGACTGTCTCTGGTGACAACATAGAAATGTCGTTTGGGATGTTTGGCCTAATACTGTCCCTGTACCACAATGATTTGAGAAACACTCTCTGACATTTGGGCATATCTGAGCAGGTGCATCATGCATGTAGCTTTGCCTCTCTGTTTTTGTTTTATTTGTGGAAGTGTGCAGCCATGTGAGTTAATGAAGGAGTGAATCAGCTTTCATCCCCACTCCAGCTGAGCTTGAAAGAAGCTAGGGCTCAGCTTTAGGGCCTCTGTAGGGTAGAATCATGCTGAAGAAGAAAATACTTAACACTAAAAATAGAGTTGGGAAAACAGGAAAATAATAAAAACAATAATACAATGTGTGCTGGAATTTTAAAGAAAAAGACATCTGGGCACACATAGACACACAAAGACAAAACAACACAACAGTGGCCTGTGTATTATATAAGAGATGGGTCTCAGCTTGTACAATGCCCTCAGGAATTCAGTTGAAAGGACATCTACCAATGCACCTACTTTCACTAAGAGGGCATTATTGCTTCATACTGACACCACGGGGCACCACTTTTGGTCACTTTTCTACAGCACAGTAGAAAAGTCTCTATTTCAAGACAGGCAGCAGACAGGTTGTATTTGTTTGCAATAGGGGGGCAGTAGGATAGGTGCCTTTGTGGTACCTGATTCAGAGAGATATGCAGGACCAAGTATTTACCAGTAATAATAACAAACCTCAGTTATGAATGAAAGAGTAATTCCATTCACATCTTTTTTTTTAATGCAGTTAAAATATTGATTTAATATATGATTTTGTTGTTTTTGTTTATTATTTTATTACAAAATAATGAGCTTTTCATGTCAAAACTGTCGGTAGGTTTGTCTCAGGTGGGAGGCCAAAAATGGTTCCTATGCACATCTACACTCCATCTTCTGTTTAATATGATGTTGGTCCTGAATAGAAGCAGATATATAATGGAATTTGATATAATTCCTAAGATGGATCAAATTTAAAGAGAGTTGTGTTGATTTACCTTAGATGTGGCGAAACTCAATGCTGCTAGAGGCAGTCGTGGGGGAGCCTGAAAGATCGGGGCAGGCAGTCCCCACATGGAAGTCTGTCTTTGGGGCCCAGAGATGGGGAGATTATTCTTTGGTGTCTAGACAACTATAGGGTGAAGGGGAAGCCGCAATGAGAAAGACTGCGAGCACAGACCTGCAGAGGTACTTTAGCTCTTAAGTTTTCCTGGCTTGTATGCATGTGGATGGATGCTAGCATATGAGGGTCTTGGCTGTTCTTAGTGAAAGAAGCTTATTTTGTGGAGAAAATTAATACTCTATTATCTGATAGGAGCCCTGCTTGGCTTCCTTGGGCTATGATTAAGGTTCAGTTGCATATAGATTGAGAGGAAGTTACATTTCAGAGACCCATGATTAATTTACTGTAAATGACTAAAGTGGAACGTATTGACCACATGGCTGGACAAAGATGGTATAGAAAGGCCAATCATGGTCTTTATATGGGGCAGTGATTGTATGTAGGGTTTGGGTGTATGACGGTGTCAGTGCAGCTACCTCCATCCTTTTTAAGTTATTATTATTATTATTATTATTAGTTCATTTACCAAGCTTTAAATATTGCTCGCATTTTACTGCAATTAAACCCTTCTAAAAGTTTTCATATGAATTAAGAGCTGTCAAAGAAAAATATAAGTTATGGGGTTGATATAGTTAAAATTAATCTAAGTGGGACAAAGTGGTGGAAACCAACAAACCTGTGTACTTGATTCAGGCTAAATATATTTGTATTTGTATTTATGTTACTTTAAATGTATTCTGTACTATATTTCACAGAGGGAATAAATGTATTCTGCTTTTCTGAAAGATATTAACACTGTCAAACTGAGAATTAACATTTTAAAGAAATGTTTATACTTTTTTGTATGAACTACAACAAATGGTTCCCTAAAATTTTGTCTTGTGATGCCCAACAAATCACTGTGTTGTTGTCTTATTGATGTCTTTCAATTGTAAGCAGTTCTGCTAAAGACGCATTCTTTTAAAGGTTTCAGATGGTTATTTCAATCTCAGTAAATTATACGCTAAAAATCACATATGGAAAATATCCAATTTGTATATCCAATTTGTTTTGTTTGTTTTTTGCCCCATAATCTCATGACCTCTCATATTTATCTTGCTTCCCCACTAAATAAATCTGTATAGTAGTTAAAACTGCATTCACCCTGGAGCTACCAGGGTAAATTCCTACTTAAACAAAAACACATAATTATTACAAATCTAATGATCAGCCACAGGGGGCAGGTGTTGCTGCAGAACCTACTTTTACTGTTTTTACTGTTTTTTTAGTCTTTTACTGTACTCATATCATTTTATAATGATATGAGTACTTCCTATCACTGGTTGGATAACATACATGGTTATTTTAAGTATCAGTTATCAAGACAATTAGGATTATCTAATAAAAATTATAATGTACATTTGTGTTTCTCAACTCAGGACAGAAGTCAGTAATGGCATGAACTGTAGATTTGAGTACTTGTCTTAAAGCAAATTTAGAACTCTTAAAAAAGCCACATCATTCCACATCTAATTTTAATTAGAGAAACCTACAGGGTCCTACAGATTACGCTAATCTTTTTACAACGGAAAAATAACTGGATAACAATCAATTCATATGATAAACAGTGCACTCCGGAGGCCAGTAGTGAAACAATTGTTTACATGTGATAATATTCTAAACTACAAAACATGTTTTGCAACAAGTTGGCCTAATATGAAGTCTTTGATCACTTATCCCAGAGTATGAATCATAATCTTTGTTCAATAATGTGATTACCATTTTGAAGTGTTCTTGCTCTTCCTGTACAACCGTGTCCCTCTTGCTGGCTCAGTAGTAATGTAATGGTATTAGGACAATCCCCTGAGCTGCACTGGTTATTTTTGGACTGAGTTATACAGTGAAAACAATGCCATGAAAGTGACAAGTGCTGAGAGTGAGGTGGCTATCTACTGATAACATGGGGTGGCTGTTGGTAAAGGCAGTCATCCACAGACCACAGGGTCAGTGGTTCGTCTCTGGATCCCTCCTCAATATGTGTTGAAGTGCTTTGGACAAAAGCGCTATATAAGCAGACCATTTGATAATCAAATTGAGAATCTGCTGCATAAACTACTTTGTCTTTGTCACCATGTATTTGCATTAGGCCTCAATGAGGACAGAGCCGCAGTCTCAATAACATGTCCAAACTAGAGTGTTGTGTTTGTGTAATACAGAGAGACAATCGGGTGGGGGGGTGAGGATGAGGCATTGAGCCAAGGTGCAGCAAGAGGAAACAGTATCATCATGGCTCAGGCCAAACTCAGCTCAAACTCTGGTTGGAGGGCAGGAGAGGAGATGGAGGCTAGAGTTTCACAAACTGTTCTCAGCTCATTGTCCTCACTGCTGCTGCACCACTCTGCCAGAAATGTAAGGTGTCACCTGTATCCACGTAACAGACTTGGGATATTTTAATGACCACTTTCAGTAGAAAGCATTTTTAAAGCTGTATGTCTGAAGGGAAAAAACCCAGAACCTCACTGCAAGCTGTGTGATGATGTCAATACCATTGTCGTCATATTTCCACTGGGCACTGTCTAAACAGGCAGCTTTGTAGAATAAAGATGAGCTGACACACCGCACGCTCATAGTGCTGCCGCTGCTGTTGAGCAACAGACGAGCCAGTCGGTAGGTAGGCGATCGTTTTTATCCGCTCGTGAGTAAACGCACACACTAACACACGCACATACACAGGGACAGGGAGGGAGCGATGTGAGGAGCGATGGAGCGCTTGGAGGGGGCGTTCATCTCCTCACTAGCTCAAGGATAGAGTGGCAGCGGCACAAGGCTGCTGACCGCAACCACCTCTGTATGTCGACAGAGACCCGTTTTGTCTTTCACGTCCCCGGCAGCAGCTGGATCCTTCGGCTAAACAGCGGTGAACCCGAACTACACGTCTCCTTTGGCTAACTCGCCATGTCCTAATCGTCGGATTCTGCCGCAGAGGACGCCATCGGAGAGGGCTGCACAGACCTGCAGGTATGGTGGCTGGAAACTGAGGGACTTATAAAGAGTTGTTGGGTCGCTGCTATGCGGGGATACTTTGCGCAGCGATACCTGAGCAGTGATACGGCACATCCTATCGTTACAGGACCACAATGTTAATTCCAGATACACCAGGTTCTTTCACGTTGTTTACCTGTAACGTTGATTGCTTTGCTTATTGTGTGTGCGATCCACGACGTTACCGGGAGGACGTCACAAGTGCAACACATAGCGCAGTGTGAGAAGCTATCGCGGCGTCTTCCTGCTGTCACGATGGTAACGTACGAAGTAACGCCGTTACTGTCTGTCGTGATGAACGGCGACCTGTCGAAATACGAATCCTCGCTGTAATTCGCTCACACTGTTCAAACTAAAGAGTTTCTAAACCACAGAACCGCCCCACTCATTACAGTAGCAAAGTGAAAACGTATGTGATCGTTACCTTACTAACGATAAGCTAACCTGCTAAGCTACTTACAGATTACTTAACAAGTGAGCGTGGATGTAAGGGTGTAACGTAGCTCAAAGCAACGTGTCCACTGTTTATTCATTTACAGTGGCAGAAAGTTGCTTTCCATAAAGTCTTCATAACTCGTAAAAGCTTAAAATTTAAATTGGTTTAACGTATTACTCTTTCAGTGATCAGGTGTGATCAATTTCAATGGATTTAAGATGCCTTTATATCCCAGAAATGCTTGACTGCATGTAAATCTCAGCATATGGAGTAGTCTACGACTTTATTTTAAGGTTTAAACAAGTATTTGCAGGTGCACAACGTGTTGTGAATTAGTCTTATGTAAGCTTATATTTATGGGGTTTGCCTGCAACATGTAGGCACAAGGTCTGCAGCCCATGATCTGGATCCACCTGTTCTTCATCACAATTTGAACGCACCGTTCCAGTAATGCTCCTGAGCCAGAGCTGCTCCAAGTGCCTCTAGATGACGACTGGAATTCAAAAGAAAATCCGCATACTCATCCACTGATAAGAGGAAAGGCCTCATCCACTTCTAAATCAGCTCAATGCTTGATTTTTTATTTGTGGTTTTCCATTGACTTATCGTAGTAAATACACAGAAGATGTTAATATTTAGTTATACTTTGTTGACTTTGAACTGGCATGATACAGCAATAAAATAACAATACTCACACTAGTAAACAGAGTACATAACCTCTGTCTCATAAACTGTTTTATGGCTTTGGAAGTTTTTTGGAAGAACAAGCAGTGCATCAAATTCAAAGTTTATTTAAGTAAATATGCACCAAGGACATCCCTGCACAAGTATAGTCCGTTTGCAAATTCAGTGATTGCCATACAACACAGCACTTAACACAGCCCCTGGTTTATTGCATGCAGCTGTAACAATGTGAGAGCCTTGAGTTGAAGTGGATCAGTGCTTAACTCCCCCGCAGCAGGCAGTGTATGACTTGTGATGTTTGTAGTCTATTTCCCTGAATGTTTTTTTTATAGCTTGATATGATTTAGAAGCTGTTTCAATCAGTCAGAAGACTTAATATGTCACAGGATGTGTTTCTGGGAGTGAGTGAGGGCTTATTTGAACATCTGAGCACTCTCAAGTATTAGTAATTCACCAAATGTGTGTGTCAAGTCTTCAGCTAACCAACTCTGTACTAATTTATTCCAGGTTCATTATCAAATCTTTCCACAGTCAACAATCAAATGTCAACATTTACAGCCTGTTTTATTGTGCAGAGGGCTGTGTCTGTCTGTGTGTATTTGGTGGAGTGAGTGCAGTAAAAGTGGCTCACCCTTTTAGCCTGACCTTCAGCCTTTGATCTGTGGCTCACATGAATCAGGAACATCAGTCAAAGATGTTGTGGGACTCAGCATTTTTAAGCTGGACATCTGCTTCAACTGGGAATCCAAAGCATCCACAATTGGATCTAGAGGCTCCTCTGTCCACATAGCATGGCCTCACCGTGTGTGGTCGGTTGTGCTACTGCAGTTTGACGCACCCCCACACTTCAAGGCAGCAGTGTGCCATAAGAGAAACATCTTTGACAGGCTTTAGATTGTATTCAGAGCTAAATGGGCAGCTGTAGCCAGAGGCAGGACTCTAAAAGTTGGGAAACCTCCCTTGAAAACATCCTAGAGAAGTCATCATATCTCTTAATATACTTGGTATGTTTTCATTTAAACTAAACAGCTATGTGCCTGTTTATGAAATTATGTCAGTGTGTTAGATAATTGAAATAAACCAGAAGATACAGAGGAATCTGTTTGCAATCCATATGTTATTTCAAGGTGTGGAATTTTTAATGATTAAACTAGCGGGCTCCTTAAGTACCCGCATACCAACATAACCACACACACTCGCTCTCCCATTTCCTCGTCTCTCTGTTTCGCCTTCTATTTCACATACATACAAATCCACATACGAACAGTTCACTGCTTCAAAGTTTTGCCTCTGCACCTCCAGAGTTCAGTACAAACAAGTTACACACATATGGAAAGCTGACGGTTGAGAAGTAATACTTAGCTGCTCTGTTAGACAGAGGAACCATTCCAGTGCAAAGGTCCAAAGCTAATGTGCTAATTTATTCAAATTTATTTTTTCCATGTCTGTCTATCTGTGCGGTCACTGTTACTGTGCCCTACCTTGTAAGTTGATCCTAACTGTCAATTTCTTTTTCTATGTTTGGTGTTGGTTATTATTTTGTCCTGTCCAATTCAAGGTCATCACCATCTTCCATTAACAAGCTCTCCTTTTCAGCTGGGCAACTTGTTGGTCATGACTTTCTTAAATTCGGCTGATTAGTGAGCTGCCTTGAAACTTGATTTAACAATTAATAAATTGGAGTCATGCCCTTGAATTCTCATGCACTGACACAGTGCCTGAGACACACATATTTATATGCAATCACGAAACTGATTGCACTATAATTTATTATGCTCATCACATAGTGTCCCAACTTTTCTGAAAATCAGGTTTACAGTACTTTTTTCCATACTTATATTTCATTTGAAAAAATAATTGACTTAAACCATCTATCTAAATACCATTCAATGACAACATACAATTACAACAGTACATGTATGAGCCAACCAGGCTTTCCTCTGTTTTTGTTTATGTTGTGTATTGTAAGGTTAATAAGGCAAATGAAAATGAAACTCCTGAAGACAGTGTGTCTGTGGTGTCCTTAAGGAGATCCAATAAATCCAAAACAAGTTTTGTTCGCTCTGTACCATCTTCAGCTTCAAAAGTATGCCTTAAGGTTGAACTAGAAAGAGCGACTTTATTAACTAAGGCTGAAGCATTAAGGCAAAAACACGCTCTCGAGGAACAAGAAGCTAAGCTTAGGGTAAAAGAAGCTAAGCTTAAAGCAGAAAGGGAGAAAATTAGAGCAAAGAAAGAACAATTGGAAATGAATGCCGCTCTTGCTGCTGCTAACGCTCAAATTCAGATCTTAAGGAAACATGAAAGCTTCGTGGTGTCACGTGGTTCAAACATCAGCAATGACAATTTTTGCTGTTGCAAATGCAGCTGAACAGAGTGAGGAAGCAAGAGATGAACCTGTTATGGGGTGTTTTGGTGCTGGATACAGTGGGAGTGCAAAGGTGGAGACATGCCACTGTGATTTCCAAGGAAGTGCTGTCAGCCAGCTTTTAGGTTCAAAAGGTCAACATGCCTCGTTTATGGGTAATCAGTGTCCGAATGATATTACAGAAATTCTGGATAAGCACCACAGGTTTTCTACTCTACCTCTTCAAAAAATTCCTAACTTTAGTGGAGATCCTCTGGACTATAGGACTCTTCATCAGAGCGTTTGAACACAGGGTGGAGAGTAAAACTGGGGATGACAGCGAGCAGCTCTATTTTTTTAGAGCAGTATAAAAGTGAACAACCTAGAGAGGAGGTGCAAATTTGTTTTCAAATGGACAGAGCCGAGGATATAAAAAGGCCACGAAACTTTTAAAGGAGCGTTTTGGAAATGAATATAAGAAGTCTGTAGCCTACATGGATACGGCCTTAAGTTGGCAAACAATTAAGGATGCGGATAGTGAGGTCAACTCATTCACTCTTTTTCTGACCAATTGTGTAAATGCAATGGCAGATTTGAAATATATGGAAGAGCTTAATGCTGCATCTATTTATGAGAAAAATGAACATAAGGCTACGTTTAAAGACCTAGTGGAGTCTTTAAACAAACAATCTCAGGTCGCACTGCACCAGTACTTTGGGGACATAATAGAAAAACCTAAAGAGCACTGTAGAAGATTGGTCATGAATCATATAGGTTATTGCATTTGTTTTTGTGATTTTGTTTTGTGCATTAGTAAATTAGTAATTGTTTCTAATATTTAGTTTGTGAATGTTTCTAATATTAGAGCACCATTAGGGCCCTGGTATGTAGGAGCCAACCAGGGTTTACTCTGTTTTGTTTATGTTGTGTATTGTAAGATTTATTAGATTAAGAAATATATGTATAAGCTTATTAATTATGTCATTAGTGACATCATATGCTCTGATCTTTGCCCTTATAATTTGCCTTTGTAGTTTAGCTATTAATTTGTTTACCCAGCTGTTAATGAAAAAAATCATAACAATGATTTGTTACAAGAGAGGCAGTTAGTTCAGTTTTTGAAAGGAACAGGCCCACAACAAGGTAAAAGTGAAAGGTTCAGTGTGTGACGGTGGAGGCACAAGGTTTTCACAAGGTGTTTTCACAAGGTGTTCTGTGGATTTAGGAACCACTTTGAGAAACGTGTTTGATGGAATTGATTTGTGAATGTAGTTTTGAAATTACTATTACTATAAATGTGTACTGTAGAATTGCTCCTAAGTTAGAAACATGGAATACAATAAATGTTCAGTGTTCGTCATGCAACGATCTCTGGAGTGGGTAATTTTTGGACCACCGGATACAAGTAAGATCGCCTCTACAGTACATTTGGCCAGTCTTTGTTGAAAAGACAGAAATCCCTCTTTCTAGAAGCAGACATTTGTCTGTCTGTGGGCATAAGCACTCAAATGAATGGATCTTTTGCATTGCTAGACTGTCTGGAATCTGGTAGTGAGAGAAAATTAGCAAGAATGACAGAGAGTCTCCATAAAGTTGCCTCCACAACCCACTCCATCTGCCTTGCCTCCTTATGTAAGTTCGATCATTAGCTGGTTATAGTTATACGCTAGTGTAGACATGACATCACTACTGCAACGATTAACTGATTAGTAAAAGCTGCTGTTGTACTGAGTCATGTGATTGTATAACCAGCACGTCTTTATGGTGGGCAAGGAGTTTATAATAATCTTCAGATAGTTGCTTGCTGCTGTTCTATTGGACATTATCCGTGGGCATTTTCTGCTCTCGATAAAGAATGTATTGTGCCAGTGAGAGTGACGACATCTCTAGAACATGTTCACCCCGGTGCAAATCAAATACAGAGTAATGTGTCCCTCAGCCTAGAGGGGCTCAATATAAAAATAATCTGACTGATGGAGGACCCATTTGCCTTCACCCCCTGGACACATAAGAATGTGTCTTATTTGTGTGTGTTCGCCTGGATCTTACTCACTGTTATTGAAAGCAGCATTGAAGGATGTGCCATGGAGGGTTAAGAAAATCCAGGTTTTTATTCAAGCCAAACATCAAACCAGCTGATTACACTGATCACATCATTGCAGTGTTTGGTTAGAATAAAACCTATTAAGCCTCTTCCAGGTCTAAAATGCAGACTGCCTTAACAGCTGCCAGCCTGCCTCACTTTACTCCTGTTATATTGGTTCTGTGGAAACCTCTAATTAGTCTAAAAACATTTTGTGGAATCTCTGGTGTACGTGTGGCTGTGTTGGTTTTTATAGGCCATGTGTGGAGATGAGATTAATGGTGACAGTTTCAAATTCAGCACGAGACTGCTCTAAAGCTTGTTTGGCCAAAGGCCTTTTCAGACTCTAATTAATCTCTTCTTCCTACCTTCACACACATAGGTTGACCCACATTGGATTAGTTTGGATCAAGACTGGTATGTTTACTAAAAACAATTTTCCAATAGTGAAGTTATTTATCTCTACCACAGACTGCTCACCTGCCAGTTTAACTTCAGAGGAAAGGTGAAGCAGGCTCAGTGTCTCCCTATTCCTTCTTGGACAGAATTCCATATTTGTGCTTGGACCATAACAAACCTGTTAATCCTAAAACATAGTTTCCTCATGACTCATCTTCTTTTTCTCAAATGTTCCGCTTCGCAATTTCTTGCAGTTGCTGTCAACTTGCTTCTCATAACCCCCCCCGCATCGTCTAAATTTACTGCCCTCACTACCCCTCACAGGCCTAATTTTGTCTTAGATCCCCTCAGTTTTTCCCCATCCCTTTGCCGTATCCTCCACTGTCAGATTCATTACCATCACTTCACCTTCTCCACCCTTCCATCTCTTCCTATCACAAATACATCTGTCTCTATGAGTCTCTCTCCTATATCCACATTTGCCCCCTCTGTTTCAGTGCTCTTTTTCAACTTGCAACTACTGTAGAAACATGCTGCAGAACTATGTAGTGAGTAGTAAAATAAACTGCGGCACTACTGTGATGGGGTAGAGATTGAGATATACTACCCCTTATATTAGTCTACTCAAAGAAATTTTTCTGTATTTTCTGTATAGCTGTTTTTGAACAACACCACTAGCAAAGCAAACGGGGGAAAAAAATCTAAATACAAGACAAGTTTAACGGGAAGCAGATATTTTATTTCCTGCATACTATTTAAAAATTTCTCTCTACTCTGTGACTTCCTGCTTGGTGACTAACCTCTTGTCCACACTCACATAGCTGAATAAATTTTTTTCATATGGGCTACTCACTCACATCTTTACATGGGTTCATGAGCAGAAATGCACATGCAAGCCGTTATTTAGAGCTGCAGTGCTTCGTGAAGAACTACACAGTTGTGAATGGGCTCTTGGTGAGTCATAGGCAGCACAATGAATTCTGCTATAGGCACAGATTTCTATTTTCTGTTTTTTCCCTCTCAATGCTTGAGCTGACGTTTCAGTATGATCTTGACTCTGTTATCTCCCAGTGTGAGTCATGGGTAGATGCTGGTATGAACAAACAGGGTTTATGTAAGTTAGAGGCTGGGATACTAAAAGGAAAAAGGAGGATTTTTAAGAATAAGGGCATATTGAGGGTATGCAACTGGCAGCTGTTTAGTGAGATGACTCGTATGATTGTGCAATCCTCAGGGATCTGGGGGTTTCTACGTGTCACCGGGCTCTCTGAGCTTAACCATACTCCATGTTACAGCTGTCTGCTCTTGGCATCCATGACTCAAACAGACCTTACAGAAAAGGGAGTAGAGCCCTGCTGCTTGGAACAAAGAATTAATGACTTTGGAAGAGAAAGAAACTGATATTCATCCAAAGAACATTTGTGTGGAAAAAAGTTAATGTGTCCATCTGCCACTGAATGAAGACATCTGTGACTTGCCTTGGTCATTTTAAAAGTGCAAATTCTTATATAACTTACAAACTGAACTTGTCAATGTGTTTTTGTATCAGCATACTATATTCAATTTATTCTGAAAACATAACCTACCACACCCTGTTTGTCTGATGGTGTCATGCTGCTAAAAACCCCCTCCGCAGTTTCATTGACCTGGCTTCTGAATCACAATAGCGAGGCTCATTTGCACAATTTCAGTTCTACAACCAGCTGGTTCCAAATGAAACTCAACTGAAGTATGTTTTAATTGTAATTCTGCCTCTGTATATTTAAATATCAGAAGTGCTTAAAATGTTAGTCCATCCAATTTTGGATGAAACTTACACAGTGCCTGTTTTCTCTGTTTACAGAGAACAGTGGAAGAATGGTCTGACAGAGACAGACAAAGGGATCTGTTGCTGCTCACCATCAGAGGCAGACCATGGCTTCGAAGTCCCTTATCCTGGCCTTCCTTCTCTCGTTCCCCCGTACTTCAGATGCCCAGACTGTCATTGGCTCATCCTCCTCCTTCTCTCATCTTGAACTTCCAGTTAATTCCTCTTCTCCACCAACCAAACACACTGTTCAGTTTTGGCCCTCTTTGCCTCCCAGAGGGCGTAGTGATGTGCCAATCAGACCTACAAACCGGGATAGGCTGACAACTGTGAATGCAGTGCAACAGCGGCAAAGGATGACCATTCCTACGGCACAGTCCCCATCTTTGTTTATATCTGCTCTCTTGACACAGAATCTCAGCAGTGGGCCAATTTTAACTAAACCAACTGCATCCAGGCCCAGGACAGATACAGCTAGCTTATCATTAAACAGGGCTTTTGCAATTGGTGCTAGTACAAAAGGCTCAATGCTGCTGCTGCCCACTTTGTCCTCCCCTGCTGTTACTCAGCCAGCAGGTGATAAATCAGCCATAGTGGGAAACCGAGAGGAAGGTTCAGTTAAAGAGACAGAGGATGGTGATCCACAGGGGTTAGGATCAGGTAGGACTCCAACAATTATGCTAGTGAAAGAGGACTCAACTGTTCCCCTACCAACAGTTAATAATGAAATGGCACAGTATCGTCCTCGTGCACATACTGCAGTGTCTAAAATTTCGGATGTAATGACTCCGCCACCAGAGAGTCACACTGTGCTGACAACAGCCAGTAAACTCTCTACAACACCTCAGATTGAGACAAGAGCCACATTATCCAATGTGGTCACACAGGCAACACCTCGGACTGTGGTCTTAACAGGTGAGAAATCAAATACAGAGTGAATGCTTTGCGGGAGTAAGGGTCAACATCTTTACACCATGTTGCAAATGCATCTTTCCTACCATTTTTAGGTGAACTGACCGTGAACCCTCCTTCTACTGAGAGAGTTACAACAAAGCAGGGCTCTTCTGCTGTGATATTATCCCATTCTACAACTACAACCGCTAGTTCTACTGAACCATCACAGGCATCAGAGGAGTCAGCACCAGGTGGAAGCCAGAGCAATTCACTTTCAAAAACCATTATACAACAAGCGACAACATCATCTGCACTTAGTGTGCTTACTACCACACAGACAGTTGCAAGGACCTCCTCTAATGCAGCAAATCAACTCATCAAAACGGCACAAGTAGGACAGAATCCTGCTAGCACAACTGTGCAGTCCTCCAGGACAGGTAAGAGACAAGGATCATGTGTTCAGTAGTTCACTAGATTTTTTTTATCCTCTGATAATTTTAAGTGGAATTATTTGTGCAGCTGGAACTTTTTTACTGGAACAATCTGGAAAGTGCTTCAAAGGAGGGGAGAAAACACAGACACTTTCCCATGGAAAGTGTGTTGGTAGTTGTGTGTGGTAGACAGAGCGAGGAAAGAAAGTATGAGGGAGGGTTGAAATAGGGGTGGATAGAATTGCACTCAGGCAAAGACATAGACGAGAGTAAGGTGGGGTCCAAAAATGACTTTGTTTCGAATACAGATGAGAGAGGAGTCAGGGTGGGTGAAAGTGTGGTAGAAGAAAGGTACGGGCATCGAAATGAAGGCAGTGGAGAAGGTAATGAAAACCAGATGCGCAGAGAAAGGGATAAAGGGAGGGGAGTTGAAGAAAAGTTGATGGAAAATTAAAAGCATGGGGCACAAGAGCCAGTCTCTTAGATACCATGAGAACAACATCTTAATGACTTTTAAACATTCAGGCAAGTATTCAAGTAGGATGCTTAGCAGGTCATTGAATGTTTTAACAACGTGCATTCATGGCAAGGCCACATTTGTGTTTGGAGCATAAACATATTTGTATGATTTAATTTATTTTACTTTATTACAACATACATATATATTAAACTGTGTGTAAATGTGTGTGTGTGTGCCCGCGTGTGTGTGTAGGGTAAGGATAAGTTTAAGTTAATCCAGCTGTGAAATGTGATCAGCATGTCTGGAATCTTGTGCTTGTTAAGAAAGTTTGAAGGAAGGAAGTAAAACATACCTTTATATAAATAAAGAAGTGTGTCTGTGATTTGTATGCAGTGCTGGCCTATGTGTGTCTGAAAGTGAGGGCTTTGTTTTTTATGTGTGTATCCATAAAGTTAAGTCTTTGTATACGTGTAACAATTTCTTACAAATAATAACTCGGGAACTACTATTTTGTAGTTACCTTTTAATAAGTGAGTCATTGTTAAATAGAGCTTATACATTGTGAGATTTAGTTTTTCACATAATGTCATATTGTTAACTTGCAGTAGTATTAACCTATGTTTCAATGTTATCTTTTTAGTTGAGTGGTTCATAGTCCTAAGTGATGAATGGCCCTATAATTATAAGGCTTTTGGGTGTTTTTAGGGTATTGTAAAAGTGGAAGTGAAGGTGGACTACCTTGTACAAATAAAAGTATGTGTGTGCATGAGAAAATAATGCACACAGTCAGAGAAAAAGACACTCCATACTTTGCAGTGCGGTCTTGTCCCATCAGGTAGTTATGTATTTTATAATACTGCAAATTTTCGGAGAGATTTCCTTTTTTTATAGACGCATTGTGACACTGTGTTATGTAACGTAGATGTTCTTGTTAATTACATAATCTAATCCAATTAAGCAACACAATTCCTTCTCAGTTATCCAGAGAGGTTTTACTCAGCATAATGTGTGATGTATTAATGAAGGTAGTGTGGTTGAATGGACATGGTATTCAAATCATTCAGATTTTTTTTCTATTATTGTAATTTCATTTGCATTACATGAGTAAATACTATGGGACAGTAACACACTTTTAATACAATTTTAAAAATGGATGTTATTGAGACTGTAAGAAGAAATAGAAATATGCTTATGTTATTAGACCTCAGCTTCATATTTACAATGATCAGACATAACATTATGACCACCCCTGCAATTAAATATAACTCAAAACAGCAGCTCTGCCATGAATTTCTGTTTTTAGATTAAAACTGTCACAAAGGTGTATTGATGTCAAATTGGGTAGTGGAGTCATACTGGAGTGCTTTATAACTAGAGGTGATTCTAATGTTTCTGCCACCCTATTTAAAATGAATTAGGTGGCATTAAATTGCACAGGTGGTCATAATGTTATGCCTGATCGGTGTATTATATATAGACCTGGGACAATGTGCATTTGCAGAACCGGTCAGGTTACTATGAAGAGACAGTGACTGTGGTGCATGACTTATGGTTAACTACACCCTCTAGTGGGTCAGAAAAGTATAGTTGTGGTATAGTTGTGGTGTTACAGGTAAATGGCACTTAAAACATTTATATTCAGTGATAGTCTAAAAATTTAAAAACATTATTTTAAAAAATCTGAAAAACTATTGTTTGTTTTTCTTATTCAAGGGACTTCCTCCTTCGTTACCACTGATGTTGTACCTGTTATCCGAAGGTTTGGCCCCACATATCAGACTGGTCAGAGGAACCGTTCTATCCCCCTGGGACATCCGCCTCAAGCTCCCCACTCTACTTTTAATCCAGCCCCCTCTCCCAGTGCCAATCCCACCCCTAATGGCACTCTTCTCTACTGGGGTGACCTAAGCCAGACGCTGGCTTTCGCCTGGGAACTACATGTCTACGGCTCAGCAAGTCTTTTCCTCCTCCTGTTTGCTGGAGCTGCTCTTGGCCTCACCCTGACCCCTGGCACAAACTTTCCTCACCATGGGGCTCTTGCCCTTGCCAATGCGCTATTGTTTCTAGTTGGAGGCCTTAGGGCAGCTCTCTTTCTACTGGATCCTTATGGCACCCGGAAATTCCTCCCTCGCCCTGCAGTTACAGCCCTCTATAACCTACCTCTCCACCTGCTAGTGTGGACACAGGCTTCCCTGGTTCTGCTGGCTTTAAGAGTTTCAGGAGTAAGTGTACTGCCTTCAGCTATGGAACGTCCTCCTCTGGTGGCTGTGCTGGCTGTCTTGCAGTGTACCCTGCTGCTGGCAGCCGATCTTCTTTCCTCAGCCCTGTCCCCATTGGTACCCGTCACCCTTCAGGTTCTGTCCCTGTGCTGGGGACTGTTTCTATGTTTAGGCTTCATTTGCTATGTCTTTCCACATATGCGCTGCCCTCCAGTTTCTCATCCTACAGGCCCTGAAGAGGCCAGGGGGAAGTTTTGGACAGGGAACATGAGGGTAGGTGTGATTCTTGGAAGAGTGCTGGCAGTCTGTGCAGTTTTAGGGGCACTGTGCTGTGGACTGCATGTTCATGCCACCTTATGGCTCTATGGATTACTAGGGTCCTGGACCCACTTCAACTGGGGCTGGTGGTTGGTTCACTTCTGGGCTCGGCTTCTGGAGCTGGCCTGGGGGTTCTCCCTTCTATTCCTGGGTTCCTGGGTGATCTGGAGGTCTCAAGGTTGCCGTGGAAGGGATGAGGGTGACTCCGATGGTAGAATAGCAGGAGACCTGCCATCCCCTGGCCAATCTGTGGGTTCCACTCAAACGCATACCTGTTGGTCCAAGATTGTGCAGAGCCTGAGAGGGAAGCCTTGTAGGAAATCTGACAGTAATGGAGTGGGAGGAGGAGGGGGAACAGGAGAGGTGGCTAATAATCGAGCTGGCCATGACCGTCTTGGAACTGACATCAGTAAAAATCTGATCAGAAACCAGAACCACGAGCAAACCAATGCCCAGTCACACTGTGTGAAAGACAGCAACAAGGGACGCAACCACAGGGGTCAATCTGCAGAACGCGGCATATCCGATGGCTCCACAGGTTCACTACTGAGACTGCAGGCATTGAGTCGGCCTCTGCAGCACTCGGTCAGTGGCAGTCTGGATCTAGATAGGGACAATTCCTTGTCTCTGTATGAGTTTGACCTGCGGCCCCCCTCTCCCATTGACTTGACCCGTAGCATTGATGAGGCTCTTCACAGGGAACACCTCCTGGGAGGAGGCAGCCTGTTTCACCCTTTGAACCAAACCTTACAATCCACCTCCCCTGGCTCTGGGGGCAGCCAGGGGCCCTGGCTACGCAGGAACAGTGATCCGCAACTTGTTTCAGAGAGTAGCGATGCCCCGACAGAGTCCTCCATGCCACTGGGTGGAAGTGTACTTAGCAGTGTACCCAGCAGGCAGGTGACTGCTCCTCCCACACCTTCTCATCAGGGTCACAGGTGGCCTGGGAATGGGGTGGGAAGTGTCCCCTCATCAGTGTCCTGCCCCGTGTCACTTCGTCCCTCCAGAACATCAACTGGACACCTGGGGGAAGATGGAGTGGATGACACACGGCCCTTCATCACCCCAGACTCAGAGAGGGGGAGGGGGAGGGCTGGGAGGCCAGTGGGGTCACGGAGTTACCTGGAGGTCAGCAGACATGATGACTCTGCAAGTGTCAGCAGTGAAATTATTGACCTATGAACCAAACCTTGCACACGAGGACCAATGACAGCTCATCAGCCGTACTCATTTAACAAATGCTGTTCCTGACCCACTACAGCATATATTTTAACTAATGTGATTATTTACCTGCCTAGAAATGTAATATTTTAGAAGAGGGAAAATAAAAAAAGAGGAGCTGGGTGATAAACTTAAAGAATATGACCTAGTTGCCTTTATTCTAATTAAGGGGTTCAACACTTTTTACACTGGGAGTAAAACTAGGCGATAAACAACACAGCACACTCATAACTATCTCTGTCTCTCATACACATACTCTACATCTCTTTGTTGTTGTTTTTTTTCCCTCTCAGACACACCTGTATAACATTGGTATGACTTTAGCAACCTGGGATAATTCATACATTTCATCAAGTCTTAAAATCTTTGATAATAATTAATAAATAAATTTAGACCAAGGTTTCTGTCTGAGGATATACAGTATAGCACTACTCCGTTTAAAACTGAAGGTTTGAAGGAAGAAAGACAACTGTGGCTGTCTACAGGACTTATTTTTATTGTTTGTGAAGAAATGTCTGCATATCAACAACCATACATTTTATTGCTTCTGTAGTGTTTATTTACTGTCTTCCATATTTTAATTTACTCTGTGATGTACAGATGTGTCATAATTGACCTTGGTTGGTTCTGTGCTATTTTTGATGGCTCTATAAACATTATTTGGGTTAACGCTCTATAGCAGCTTACCAGTATCATAGTGACAGAAGCCCGCTTACCATTGAAACTGTTACTGAGGTTTTTACTGGTTGCTGATATGGTTTAAATAAAACTCAAGCTTTCAACCTTAAGGTTAATGCATTTCTTTTTGTCATTTTGCTGTAGAACAAAGCTTTCGAAGTCAATAATTATACACAGTTGAAGCCTTTGACTACATTTTCACAACCTGACTTAATATTAGACATAATCATGGTCAGATACAGTTAATGAACTAAAACAGATCAATAATCTAAAGCACCTCAGCTTTGTGTGGCTGCAGCACAAGTCTGGCTTGGCATGAACCTCAAAACTCTTATATTAAACCTAGCTTAATAACAGAACACCTAAATGTAAGCCTGAGCACTAGACTGAAGTATTTTACTACCCAAGCAAAAATTATATTTCAAATTAACGATGTATAAGCAAGAATGTAAATAGTGTTATTTTTTATGTTCATGAAGTATTTGAAACATAGTTGTAGTTGTGAAAGACAATCTAAAGTGATAATGCTTCTTTGTCTGAGCTGTAAGGACAGTTGCTACTTTGAAATCAGACTGACCTTTTTAGGACATACAGTGACAATGGGCTGTGAAAATTAATACTTGACTGCAGAGGTTATGTCATTGACTTTCTGGGCTGTGCTCAGGCCTGTATGTTAGTTTTGCAGGTTTCCGCTTTAGTTTTTTTATTCATTAAGAGATCTGATATAAAAGTCTGTTAATTCCCTTGAACCAGTTTGGTATCATCAAAGTTACCCATTGGTTGGCTCCAGTCTCAGTACAAAAAGGCATTGACATTGACTTGCTAATAAAAATACTTAGACTATCCCACAGATTAACTGTTGGGATGTTATTATGGATTTGTGATGATCAAGTGACACTTTGGACAAACTTAATTTATGCCTCTATTCATAATGAAAGCCATTCCTCACCTGATTTGCTGTTTCCTGAGGGTGACTACCCAGTGGTGTGAGATGCTTGACTTGATTAGTATGTACAGTACAATGGCCTTTTGTTGTATACATTCCAGTGGACCTATAGGATTTCACCTTATCAGTACTTGCTGTTAACTCTTTTACTTCATGACCTGGGTGAAACCCCCAGCACCTGTAGTCTTATCCCTCTACAAAGCAGTATGTGCCATTGAAAATAAAATCAGTGTGACCCCTCCAGGCTGTCAGTGACAGTGTTAGTTTGAATTGTTTATTTGCTCTTTGAACCTTTATTCTTGTATTTCTTGTTGCATTTTGTGTCTGGATTCAAATAAAAGTGATAAAAATCTAAATCCACTTATGGTCATATGTATGACTTGTATGAGTGCGTCTAGTCACAGAACAGTGGTAAACCGAACATCAGTGTTTTTCATTTTCTTCTCATAGTCTTCATCAAACTGTTCATTCTGCTGAACAGTGAAATGATTCTTCCAGTCACCAACCTTTCCTGTAAAAACACAAACAGCAATACAGTTAAACAAGCAGCCTTTTCTGTGTTCTCCACTTTCTGTAACAATCGTCCAACACATAAACTCACCTTTGCGCATGAAATGAGATATATTCAAATCAAAAACTTCCTCAACTGAGCCATTAACCATGTTGTTCTTCTTCATGTTGTCAAAATGAACTTTTTCGGTCACTTTTTTCACCAGCTCTGCAGCGGCAGATAGTCCCAGAAACGAACACAGTCGGTGGACTTCTCCTTCTGTATCCTACCAGAGGAAACAAATCTGAGCTCATGTTTCCTATCTCACAGACTGTGACTTTAATACTCACCTCAATCAGATCCTCATAGAACAGGAAAAGGATGTTAGAGTTGTTGATTTTTTCCTTCCACCAGCCTTTCACATGTTCATACCAGGAACCAAAAACCACTATAAAAACACACAATACATGGTAAAATAAGTACATCTTCCGGTATTCATTGGTTTTCATTGTGTTACTTACTTTTTCCCTCCATGAATCTTTGGAGGAAGCTGTTCCAGTCTCCAGGCTCTGGTTGCACCATGTTCATGCGATCAAAGTGGAAATAAGACACCGCAGTGTCCTTGGCATTCCGGGCTACATAGATTATCTGCAAACAGAGACTAATCAGAATATAATTCATGCAAATCATTGATGTATAGTGGATGTCTCCAGACAAAACATTTCTAGTGATACTTTACATTTTTTATCAGTGTGTACAAATAACACAAAAGACCAAACTAACAATGACAAAAAAAAAAATCTGTACCACTGATTTATACAATTATTAAAACACATTGATAACCACATTGTGTTACTTCATTATGAAAACATGGCCACTGTAATTTATTTTCAATCCCACATACACCTACAGTTCTGTAAAGGACAAATAAATGAACCAGCTGCTAATGGATGGGACCCCCCTGAGTGGATAACTGAGCAAACTAACTAGACTGACAGACAGCAAAGAGGCACTAATTAAGTGGAATGAAATGAGGCCCTAAAAAGTGATTGAGAATGACGAAGCTAACATACTGTGGGACTTCCAAACACAAACTGACAAACAGACTGGATAGAGTTGTGCATTACATTTGACAGTTGATCATAATGTTATGCCTGATTGTTGTGTGTGTGTATAAGGGATCTAAACATCCTGCTGGTTGGGTAATTTGTTTTTGGATTTGTTGACACTAAAAGCAGAATGGCATATTGGGAGTCATAGCATTTCCAAAATAAGATTTAGTCAGAATAGTACCTTAGAGTTCTGTTCCCAGAAGGATTTGGGAATAAAGTGAACTGGCAGGTGTGACTTGATAATGCGTGGAATTGTGATTAACTTATTCAGCTCTTCCACTCCTGATGCAAAAAAATATAATGTTACCAGACTGCCACAATTACACTGACTTACTGTGTTTCATTACTGTTATTATTAAATAAAGTATCAATAAACTGACCTGAAGGGAATCCAGGCATGTGCATCTCCAGGAATGGCACTCTCTCATAGAGTGGGACTGAGTCTTGACGTTCAGGTGACACGTGGCTGAAATACAGAAGGTCCAGGATGTAGGACACCCATGTGTTTCCTAGGAAATTCAAGAAATGTGGTTTTCATTGGGTTAATGGCAGTGGAAACAGATGTGTAGACAAAAGCAAATGCATCTCACACACAGCTCTTCTACTCAAACTCCCACCTGCTTTAGGATAAGAAGCTATAACAATGTCATCTGGTCGTGCTTTGAAGTTCTGTATGTCGTCCCAGTTGTCAGTGAAGTATTTAGTCATGGAAACTCCATGAAAGTCAAAGAGTGTTGGCCGTGGTGGTAACTCCATCTGCAAGAAGAGCACAAATGTTGCATTTACTCAACAGAAGTGTTCACTGATGACTGGGGGCCAGACCAACATAAAATAATTAAAAATATATGTATAAAAGTCTTTAGTCATAGGAATTGTTTGTGACACAATGAACATGAAAGGTATTTTATACCACAGTTAAATGGTAATACATATAATCTGGTGTTCAAAAAGAAATATAAAATTACCTTGTTAAACAATTTTAAATTCAAATTTATTCCAGCTTCCTCATTAAAATTCAATAGTCTGGGATTTGTTGTTATGTTGCATAGTGGGTCACAGTTTACTTCAGTTCTTGTTTCTCACATAATCATGTCAGACTGTAGGTACATGTGTTCAAAGGAGATTTTATATGAGCACAGAAAAACTCTCCCCCTACAACAGGTAAATCTGCCTGAGGTCAAACTTCCCAGTGAAAAAACAATAAGCACAGCACATTTCTGATCAGGAAACCGTAACAAAAAAAATGTGGCCCTAGTTGAGTTACATAGGATTCAATGTTAGTGTATTAACAATAAGGATATATTATTAACAAGCAGTGCTGCAATCAGACATTTTAATGGCAAGTGACAATTTATTTAAAAAAAACAACAAAACACAGCAACAGATCACTCAAAAAAATTCTAAATAACGCAGTTTCAATACATATCTCACCTGCACATTGCATGTGGTTCACGAATGCTGTTACTCTCATTAGCAGTTCAAAGTCAAACCTTTATGTATTTTACACGTTGCATAATGTAGGTGTGTCTCAGTGACACCTAAAAAAAATATTTGTGCACACGGATTACTCTCCCTTTCCCTGCCTTCCCTACAAGTACATCTTCAGGTATTTATTAGTTTTCATTTTTTGTTACTTAGTTTTTCCTTCCGTGAATCTGTGGAGGAAGCTGTTCCGGTCTCCAGGCTCTGGTTGCGCCATGTTCATGCGATCAAAGTGGAAATAAGACAGTGTCCTTGGCATTCTGCCTACATAAATTATCTGCAAACAGAGACTAATCAGAATATAATTCATGCAAACTATGGATATATACATCATGTCTCCAGAAAAAATTGTTCTAGTGATACACAACAAATATCAATCAACAAGAGGTACTGTCTGTGTATCCAAAGCCTGGATATATCTTTAAGGATTATAACTCATACCTCTGTTCCACTGATATACGACACTTCAATAAGATAGAGATAAACATGGCCACTTTTGTGTGTTTTTTTCAGTCACACATACTGTAAATACATCAGAAAAAAATTAAATACAAGGATTTGTGAATATAAATTCTCACAGTACCAAAACAATTTGTGCGTTACACACAGCTCACAATAGTCCCTGAAATAACAAAAAAATTTAAAATAAAAAAATATATAAAATAATATGAACTACTTTTTTTGTAGCGGTTTGGGTCTTTACTTTTGGCTATGTAGACAAAGAAAAAAACACTTGTATGGCATATTGAGAACAATATAAATTAAGGGTTTGTCACCAGTCATATAACAATAATACCCTAGAATTCTGTTAACTTATTCAGAATGCTACAATTACACTGACTTACTGCGTTTCCTTACTCCATATTTGTATCAGCAATAAACTTACCTAAAGGGAATCCAGGCAACTGAATTTCTAAGAATGATACTCTGTCATACCGTGGGACTGAGTGTTGATGTTCAGGTGACAAATCGCTGAAATACAGAAGGTCCAAGCTCAGGACAATGATGGTAAATGGTCTGCTCTTATATAACGCTTTTCTACCTATTCTTATTTACCATCCACCACACTCACGATCACACACACACTCATACACCTTCCTGATGGTGATCCGCTGTGGCGACCCTGAAATCATGGAATAAGCCGAAAGGACAAAAAATAAATAAAAATCACATGCACATAAGTATTCACTGCTGTTGCTTAATACTTTGTTGAACCCCCTTTAGCACAAGTTACAGCCTTTTTGAGTAGGATGCTACAAGCTTGGCACACTTATTTTTGGCCAGTTTCTCACATTCTTCTTTGCAGTACCTCTCAAGCTCCATCAGGTTGGATGGGGAGCATCAGTGCACAGCCATTTTCAGACCTCTCCAGAGATGTTCAATCGGGTTCTAGTCTGGGCTCTGGAGGACATTCCCAGAGTCGTCCCTTAGCCAACTCCTTTTTTATCTTGGCTGTGTGCTACGGGTCATTGTCCTGTTGAAAGATCCAGATCCTGACTAGTCTCCCAGTTCCTGCCCCTGAAAAACATTCCCACAGCATGATGCAGGCACCACCATGTTTTACTGTAGGGATGGAATTGTCCAGGGGGTGAGCGGTGCCTGGTTTCCTCCAGACATGACGCTTGGCAGTCAGGCCAAAGAGTTCAACCTTTGTTTCATCAGACCAGAGAATTTTGTTTCTACTGCTCTGAGAGTCCTTCAGGTGGGCTGTGACATGTCTTTTACTGAGGAGTGGTTTTTGTCTGGCCACTCTATCAAACAGGATTGATTTGTGGACTGCTGCAGAGATGGTTGTACTTCTAGAAGGTTCTCTCTACACAGAGAAATGCTGGTTGGATGACCTTACAGTGAGGGTTTTGCATGTGAACAAATCTTTTTCTATTGCTTGTACATTTATATAGCAAGTCTCTTATCGTTTTGTTTTAATGATTGTACAGCTTTGTGATACACCTGTTGTATGAATTGTGTACTTTAAATTTTATTTATTTCTGTATTTCTTTTAAAACCAATGAAGACCACAGTAAGGGGGAATAACCAACATTGACAATATCCTTGTCATTTAAATGTTAACACAATAGTCAATATCAATTAGAATTGTTCACATGCCCGTTCAGGATGTTTATGATAACATACAGCCAGGATGGGCATCTAAATCTCAGTGCGAAACTTCAGTGTAGAATTCTTCATCTTTTTCTCATAGTCTTCATCAAACCCTTTACTCTGGGCCACAGTGAAGTGGTTTTTCCAGTCACCAACCTTCCCTGCAGAAATACAGAGACTCATTGAGCAGTGTTTAATTCAGGTTTTTCTTATTTATATATTAATCATATAGAAGAACTATTGACTGTACCTTTTCTTATGAAGGAAGACATTTTGAAATCCATCCCCATGAATTCTGAATGGTTGACTACACTGTTGTTTTTCATATTATCAAACTTCACACAGCCTAGAATATGTTTCTTCTCCTCCGCTGAAGGAGAGAAACCAAGAAAGCTGCAGAGTTTGTCGAGTTCCCGTCCAGTGTTCTGGAAACAGAATGCTAAAATAGTACCATTACAATATTATGTGCAAAAGCAGAACTTTGATTTATCACCCAAGCACATGTAAAATACACAATTTACAAAATCAGAAGTCACCTCAACCATATCTTCATAGAACATGTAATGCAGGTTTGAATAAGTCCTTTTCTTCTCCCAGTAGTCATTCACATGGTCATACCGGGATCCAAACAGCACTGAAGCCACAGAAGAATAAATGAAGAGACTTGTAAAGGGTTGAGAAGGTCTGTATCACAGGCACCAACAACTTTATTGCAGTAGTATCTTGTGCTGCAGTATTTGCTTTATACATACTCTTTCCCTCCAGGAATCTCTGGAGGTAACTGTTCCAGTCTCCAGGTTCTGGTTGGACCAGAGTCATACGTTCAAAATGGAACAATGACACCACGCTGTCCTTTGTATTGCGAGCATTGTAGATTATCTACAGTACAAAATACGAAAACAATTACTTAATCTAAAGAGTAGTACTGTGTGAACCCATTTGGATTCTGATATTGCGTCAGCCCCTGTCATGATCCCATTACTCTGTCACCAAATCTCACATTTTTCTTAATTTATAGGGCAATGCTATCATTGAAAACCACTTCTTTTATTAAAGAGCAAATTTTCTTTCCATTCAGTGTTCTATTTTTAAAGTTTACAGTGGTGAACTGTTTCACATTTTTGACAGTCTCAAAACATTCACATGTTTTGAGAAGCTTTAGTTAATCTGCCTTGAAGCGCCATTTGTCTGAGTAAAGCTTAGCTAATTTGCTTTATCTAGTCAGTAAACAACTCCAAATATCTGCTTTAGTGATTTTGAGACAGGAAATAACACAGGCTACTGACCTTGCAGTTTTGCTCCCAAAAGGACTTTGGCAAAAACTTGAGTGGAAGATGAGACTTTATGATTCGAGGAGAGGTGGTAACTTTCTCCAGCATCTCTGTTCCTATGACTTCTGAAAGCCCTGATCCAGGACAATATAATCCATTTACATTCCAGTATATGCAATACAACTAGACAAATCATTCAAATGTGATTTAAATTAATGCTCCATGGAGTATATTACATCTTTACACAGTGATACCCAACAAGTACAACACAATGACTTGATGTTGTAAAACATCTCCTGATTTAAGCAAAAAGCAATGAAAATAACAGCTATGACATGAAAATATGTCATTGCTTGTGCCATCAAACAACATGACAGATTGATAAGATATGTGCTGGAAATCAACCTGGCTGTATAGGCGTGAATGTGACCTCCAAGAGTGGCACTCTTAGAGAGGGATGGATCTCTGATTATTTGGAGATGTCTGATCAACATACAGCAGGTCAAGGATGTAGGAGAGCCAGGTGTTACCTAAAAGCATGAATAAAAAGACAGCATTATCAAAATACAGGGATGGAAAAGGAGGAGGTCAACAGGGAGGTCAAGCATGCCATTAAAACTGCTAAGCTGAAATACAAAAACAAAGTGGAGAAATCTTTTGGTGAATGCAACTTCCACTCAAGAGCATGGCAGCTGTGAAAGCGAAACTATCCAGGTTGTGTATTATAACTCAGCAACACTCCCTGATAAACTTAACCCATTCCACTCCAGATTTGAGACAGACAACAGCACTAAGCCCAAAGAAATTATTTCCTCATTCAAACCCAGTCACTCTGCTGTAAAACAGTGCCCAAACTGCAAATACACTCTCCAGTCATTCCCATTCCAAAGAAGGGTGGCACCATCAAAGCCCTGAATGACCCCTGTGCCCCTCACCTCTCTGGCAATGAAGGCAATCTCACTGCTGCTCTTTATCCTCTGCACTGATGACTGCACAGCTAGTTTTCTACTTCAGATTTTATACAACCCATTTTACCTTCTTGATTTTGTTATACTATATCTTAGTTATATACAGTTATTGTACACATTTATTTGCATTTTTGCACTAACAATCCTTTTTTTCAGTTTTAATTGTACTGATGTTGGTCCATCTTATCTCTTATGAGTCCTGTTCCTACTGTACTTTTCCCTGGGCACTTAATTTGCCCCCTGGGGACAAATAAAGCGTTTTGCAAGTTTAAATTAAGACAGAAAAATTTATATATTTTTTTAAATGACATTAACCATTAACATGTTTGAAGAAAAATAAACACCTGCTTTGGGGTATGATATAATCAGTATATCATCTGGTCTGGCCTGAAAGTTTTGAATGTTTTCCCAGTTGTCTGTGAAATAATGAGTCATTGGGACTCCATGGAAATCAAACAGCTGTGGTCGAGGTGGTAAGTTCATCTAAAAACAATTTAAAAAAATAAAATAAAAATACAAAATGAAATTATTGCATACAAGTAATCAAACAACAATTTGGTAAGCAAAAATATTTGTTGCATTTTTGTAGAAAACAGTAAACAAATACATGATTTAAACTGTAAATATATTTTAAATTAAGATTGAACTGCTGGTAATAAAATAATAAAAGAAAACTATTATGAAAACAAAGTATAAGATGTCCTAATTAACTTTATTCCAGCTGATTTCCAAAGCAATCACACAAAGCTTTAAAATTCCTTCAAAGTCTTCATTAACTGACCCAGTTAACCCAGTTGTCCCGAAAAGACTTTTCTGCATCTGGAGTTCTTGCCCTGAATCAGTAACAACTGCATAGAACTTTGTGTGAGAAACCCTAGAAAAATGAAACCCTGCTTAATATCCATAACAAATACAGTCGCATAATGGAGGTTCTATTATGACAATGTATTGACTTCACTGATGCAGGGCTCAACAGTGCAAGTGAGTGAAATTAATGAATGTATAACTTTAGTTCACACTATAGTAGTGTTCATGCTGATTGATGTATAGATCGATCCCAAAATATCAAAACTTCCACTCCCATTGGTTCCTGTTCTAGACATCTGAAATAAAAACTATGATACATCTCCCATGCACACCCATGGACATAATGTAAACTCCCAACAAAATTGTGGCTAGTGAAAATGCTGAGTGGCTAGTAAATTTGTAAACCCCAAGCCACAGTGACTAGTGAGCAATAAAGTAAATGTCAACCCCTGAACTATGAACCATGACTGCTTTCATTTACAGCCTCCAGACCCCATAGTTATTGAATAAGCGTGAAACAAGGATGCATACATACATTTTCTCTGTAATCATCTAGGTATCAGTAATTTGCTTAATTATTTGCCTTAAAAGATCTAAGTCCAAAATAAATTAACTTCACTTTGCTATTAATTATGTATCGGCTGACTTTTATGTTTTCTCTTTTAATTTGTGTTTAATCGTGTTACATTAGTTTCCTGGGAATGGACTGGTAGAGCTGTAAAGGTTGTTTTCATGTCTTAATCACCCACCATCAGAGTATACAGGTTAAAGTGATTCGTAGGATTCTCTCCAGAGAAAGATCATATGCAACACACTGATATGGCTTATCTTATAGGGACTTAAAGTTATGACCAAAATTCTTTGTTTTTTGCTACGTTTGGTTCACTCAGGACTCCGATTCCAGAATAGGCATCCCATAGTAAAACATTACCTACGGAGTAAATTCTCACTGTGTTTCCTGCAAATGCAACATTGTTTCTTAATTAATATTATATACGTACCATGTTATTTTAGAATAGATAACCCTTAGTTACAAAATAAAGTAAATACATTTTCAAGATCCCAGGTTGTCACCCACATATTCCCCAAACTATCTTTTTACCATGTACCTACAATTATGCATTTATACGTAGTATATAGGTACACGATAAATACAGTTTAATTACAGGGTAAGTTGTGGGCTGTAATCTAAAGCCCTTTCAGGCCTACAACATAAATATTAATTATATTAAATATTTATTAAAAGGCAGATTATATGAATATAGAATTTTGAAAACCCAGTCATCCAGATTGTCAGTTTTTCAATGTTTTCAGTGCTTGTTTCATCCCAGTTATATCTTTGCTTTCTTCCTCTCCTTTGACTCTGAGCTTTGGACCACTGAGTTTTCTCATGAGCGTTTATAGTACATCTTGATTGAGTTATTAAAGCTTTTAAATGATTGCAAGAAATATATTATGCAAACCCTTTGATTTGTTCAGTTTTTGAACTAAGACAGATTGTCTTCAGTAATATCCTTTACATTCTATTTACACATCCAATGAGATTGGTTAGATCAATGAACCAAAGTGAGATTATTTTGTAATACAGGAAATTCTATGAATAAACTTTGAAAAGCTGGAAACATACTGTACCTTGACCAGATTGCTGATACTTCAATATGTTGTCTGAACAGCTTCCTTCACAATGATTCTGAACTTTGATGAACTGTGATTTTCAGGGGTATAAGTAGAAGATCTTGACCCTCCCTCCCCTGGCCTGACAAACCAATAATGAACAACTCAGGTTAAGTTCCAGATAAAGGTATTAAGGACAATATATGGATATTTACTTTTCCACTCAGAAGTCCAGTCAGAAATTTATACCCATTTTCCAATTAAAACAGAAACAGATCATACACAGTATTTGTTACCATAGAAGATGTTCTATTATGTACATAACATTCAGTTCAAGTTTTTGTCAAATAATTATTTTTACAACTTGTTCTCTAAAGTGCCATTTTCCTTAGACACAATATGTGCAACGATTCCACCTAAAAAAGTTGAAAATATAGACAATTTTAGTGATGTGTAAACCCAGGTTGCCAATCTCAGGGCCAACACAGAGTGATATACCATTTAGAATCACTAATTAACATATGTCTTTGGACTGTGGGAGGAAACCCACACAGCCACTGGGATTGATCTCACCTGTGGAGTTTCAGTGCTCAATTGCTAGCTTTTTTTTTTTTCCTTCCTCCTCACCTTTACCTTTTAACTCTAGGCAGTATTTTAAGACCATAAATTTCAATTATATGTTGACAATACTTAATATATACATTTCTCTTTGCCAAACTGTTTCAAATTAACAAATTATTTTTTAGATGTTGATCTTAATATAGGGATGATATTACATTTTTAACTACTTAAAGACAAAGGTGATCATTATAGGACCCAAAGAAATTCACCCCATCTCAAAGATCACATTAATCCATAATATGCTACATACAAAGAAAAAGCACTGAAGAATATTGTTTGTTAAACAATTGTTATTTTAGATAATGTTTAGTCTTTAGAAAGTCAGTTATACAAGATTGTAAAAATACAGTCTATCATCTTAGCACTGCCTGCATACAACCATTTCTTTTTGGATGTATACAGAAAGGTTTATTCATGCCATTATATCTTGTAGGCTCAGTAACTATAATGGAATGTTTTCTGTCCTTTCAATCAATAGTCTTTATTAAACTCTTTACTCTGGGCCACAGTGAATTGGTTTTTCCAGTCCCCAACCTTCTCTGCAGAAGAACAAAGAATCACTCAGTTGTGTATGCTAAAGGTGGAGGTTTAGTTTATATCAACTGTATGTAAAAAAACATTTCACTTTACCTTTTCTTATGAAGGAAGACATTTTGAAATCAACTACATTGTTATTTTTCATACTATCAGGCTTCACACAGCCTAGAATAAGTTTCTTCTCCTTTGCTAAAGGAAACAAAGAAGAAAGCTGCAGAGTTTGTTGAGCTCCTGACCAGTATTCTAGAAAAATGCTCAAATACTACAACAATGTTACAGTCAAATGAGGAACTTTGAAAAAGTCACTTGAAAAAGCTAAAAAAAACAAAAACACGAGATACATGTAAAAAGGCAATCCACAAAGACAGAAATAATCAACCAGATCTTCACAGAACAAGCAATGGAGGTTTGAATGAGTGGTTCTTCTCCCAGTAGGCTCCTGTCGATTAATCTAATTAGCTACACCTCTCTACCTTGTCCCAACATACACTCAGATGTCTCACTAGCCAGCAAGTTTGATCAGACTGATCTCCTTGGATTCTAACCTGCCTGAATCACAGATCTGGGACCAGTGAATAATTCATTTCTTCCCCTCCGTGTGCTTGTCCCTTTCCAACCCTCAGAGACTGTGTACTGCCATCTTGTTTCCTGTTCAGCCCCGCCATCTCACTCTTCCTCATCCAATTAAGGAGAGTCCTCTCTTCGTGACTCTTCTGGGTCTCTTTATTTACCAGTCATCACTCTTTATTGTTAAGCTTTCACAGGAGGTAAAAATTCTTCTATTCTGCTGAATTTTCCATAAGAATTCTTATATACTATAAACATTACTTAATAGTCCCCTACATAAATTCATTTTTAATCTGTATCAATCCTCTTTTAACTGCAGGTCATCTGCATACTATTACAGAGTACAATTGTGCACAGTTGATGGGAATGCTGATCTGTGTGGCACTTTATTCTAAAAGCACCATTTGACCAAATAAAGTGTAGGCAATTTGCTTTATCTAATCAGTCAGTACACAAAGGCTACTGTAAATAATACAGATATAATACAGCTAATGACCCTGCGGTTTGCTCCCAAAGAGGACTTCGGTACAAACGGGACTGAAGGATGAGTCTTTATGATTTGAGGAGCGATAGAGCGTTTCTCCAGCAACTCCATTCCTTTTTATATGGATGGAGAAGTCCCTGATGCTTTACATAATTAATCAATTTACATACCAGTAAATGTAATACAATTTGAGCATGCCTCATATCTGCATTTGGGTTAAGTGCAACAAGTATGGGGTAAGTGTTATTTGGAGACAATAAAAAGTAATCAACTAACCTGGATTGAAGAAAGAAATCTGGCAGCGCCATTTTTAAATTATAAAACGTAAAATAATTACGATCATAAAATAATGGGGCCATAAATAGCTATATAAACATTGAGGCTGCATTTTGTAAGCGGTTTTAAATATAATGTAACCTGGGTGGCACCATTTCTTACTAATAAAAGCAGGAAGCCCTCACAGATTTGTATTAGGTCTATTTTTTTTAATTGGTCTGTCTGGACTCCTATCATTTCCCTTTTTGTTCCTTTTGCAAGCATTAGTATTGTATTTGTAACACCAGCCTGACTTAAGCAGGCCTGAAATAAGTGGCATTGCACATCACTGCCACCATCTGCTCAATGTCCAACAGAGGGCGAGAAAGCTCAACCACAGCTGTCGGGGGAGAGGAGATAGACCCGAAAGGAGACACCCAGCTTGGCAAAGGAAGTTTATTACTGTAACGTTAACAACAAAAACTCACCGAGTAAGATTATACAAGTAGTTTCATTAGTGAAAGAAGTATAAACTGGCAGGAAAAAAACAATTTCACCACTATTGCTATGAATAAAGGTAAAACATGATAAGCCCACATAACTGTGCAATGTCTGGTGGCTTCTAGCAGCATTTACAGAAAAGATCAGAAGGTGTGAGCTTAGTGAGGAAGATGGTACAAGTAAGACGCAGAACATGAATGTGCATTTTGAAAGATTTTTAATAAGAATGGTTATTTGGGTTGTAAAGGGTTTAGCAGGTGAGGGGATAGCCAGCCGGAACACAAATGTTATTCCAGTTGATAATAGTCAGCCGATCAAGAAGGGGATGTCTCAGGCACTGGGGGATGAGACAACAGGTAATGAGAGCAGCAAACTGATCAGATTTAGAGTGAAGAGTATTCTTGCTTGACAGGGAGGAAGGGAGACATAGCAATAGGCAAGGAGGAAGTGATCGGCTAAGGAGAGAGGAAAAAGCAGACCATTCTAAAAGCAGAGGGAAGTGGTACAGTGATCTGTGCTAGGTAGGAATGTGAGGAAAGATGAAAAAAATAAATAATTCTATTAAAAAAAGGTCCAAACACACAGCCCACACCATTTTTTCAGGTTCAATCAATACAGTTAAATTTGATCCAATATAAACAATTACGGAATCATAACCATTTCAAAGTTCAATTTCAACCAGGAAGTTACTTAAGCCAGACATCCAATATCTAAATCCAATTCCACATCCAAAAGCTCATTACACACACAACAGGGGACTTACAATTCGAAGGAGGTACTGAATAGGGGCTGGAGGATTATCAGAGGCAGGCAGGCAGGCAGGCAGGCAGGCAGGCAGGCAGGCAGGCAGGCAGGCAGGCAGGCAGGCAGGCAGGCAGGCAGGCAGGCAGGCAGGCAGGCAGGCAGGCAGGCAGGCAGGCAGGCAGGCAGGCAGGCAGGCAGGCAGGCAGGCAGGCAGGCAGGCAGGCAGGCAGGCAGGCAGGCAGCGGGAAATCCAAAACTAGACCAGCAGTTCTGGAAAGTTCACTGGCAGTAGCAGAGAAAGACAATCTGGCAGAGATCTGAGGGAAGAGCTTGGTTTAAATAGGAAGAGGCATAGGTGAAAACAATCAGTACTGATGAGGTGTAGTGAAGTGACCAAAAAGGACTATAGAACAGGAAGTGGCACAGAGGGACTACAAAATAAAAGTCATGGAAACAGGAAGTGGAGCAGAAGACTGCGACAAAATGGCATTTGGTAAATGGTAAATTGCTAATAAGAGCTTTTATTCACAGCACTGGAGAATCGTGCTTCTCATTCATGGTCTGTGGACGACTGCCTTACCAACTGAAAAAAAAAAAGTATGAGTGATAGTAGACAGTGAGTGATAGTAACTTATTTCTATTGAGTGTATGAAACTGAAAAAAAAAAAACACTAATTGCAATGTGACACACTACAACGTCCATGGACACTACCTGCAAAGAATAGTTGGTGTGTGATCCATCCATCCTTCTTCTTTTCCTTCCTTCCTTGTTCCCTTTTAGGGGTCACCACAGCAAATCAAGTACCTTCATCTAACCGTCTCTGCATCCTCTTCTCTCACACCAACTAACTTCATGTCCTCTCTCACTATGGGCATAAATCTCCTCTTTGGTCCTGTCTTGAAGACCAAACCTGCCCATCACATTCTCATCAACCTCTGTTCCCTTCACCAACATGTCCACTGAAATCTGCACCAATCACCACTCTCTCACCTCTGGGGATGCTCTGCATCACTACATCTAACCCACTTCCGAATTTCTCCTTCTCTTCTAACTCACATCCTACCTGTGGGGCGTAACCACTAACAACATTGAACATCACACCTTGAATTGCTAGCTTCAGACTCATCAACCTGATACTCTTTTCACCTCTAGAATATTCCTCATAAACTACTCTTTAAGAATAACTCCTACTCCATGTCTCTTCCTATCTCTTCTTTTCTTAGCCCATAAACACGCCTTCCTCCTCTTCTTCTTCGATCAATAGTAGCAGAATTTCCTCCGGCCCCCTGTAGCTCAACAGCACTGGTGGCGGTTGTTGTTAACCCGGGCCACAACCGTATGGAAGTCAGATTATGTATAGAAGTCATTATTTGGCATGTGTTTTACATTGGATGCCCTTCCTGACAGAACTTTATGCATTTATCAAGACTTGGGACTGGCACAAGAAGAAAGGCTTGTGCCCCCTTGTGGTTGTATTGGTGTCTTCTTCCCCCTGGAAGTTGCGACAGCCCTTGTGGCTGGTTGCAGTACAAATTATAAAGCTTGTTTACTGAATGTTAGTAAATCAGACATAAGCCAAATTAACAAAGTGAACGTTGCCAAAGGGAGCTGAAAGGCCTGTTCCTTTTCAGTGTTTTTGATAAGTTGATGATTAACTTATATTAGCTAGTAAGCTACCTTTAATAAACCTAGCTATTCTGGTAGGACTTCTTTGTTAAGAGTATGTGAGTTTTTAGTTAAAATGTTTTAATTTTGGTTTTAAATTGGCCAGACAGTATTTAATTTACCAAAACATTGTGTTACAGCATCTGGTGATGAGTCCTGGTCAAACATCATCCAAAGAGTTTGTTTCACGTCTGGTAATCAACACTTATTATTTTAAACATGCAATGTTTACAACATGTTAATACTAACAATAGTGATATAATTTCACTGACACCAGCACACTTTTGTAGAATATTGTCATTACAATAAATGCAACCTAAGATGGAAAAACACACATTTACATGTGAAGTGCAAATTAGAAAGACAGTTGTTTCATATTTCACACCAAGTGAAACTATTTAGTAAAACAGGAAATAACATTTTAAAAAACTGAAAATCTGGAGACATACTGTACTTTGTCTTGATTCCTGATATTTTAATGTGTCTACCGAACAGCTTAATTTTTGCTTCCTTTCGACCTTTCGACCTTTGAAGAACTGTGTGTTTGAAGAACTGTGTGAACTGTGTGCCCTTCCTGTTCCAACCCTCCCAATTTATCTGGGCTCGAGACCAGAACAAACGTGGCCCTTGATGGCTAGGTGGGGCTACATCTCTGCATTTCAAACCATACCCATTCAGCCACCAATGAACCATTCAGTTTGACACACCATGTGCTACAACTGAACCTAAAATGAAAAGATGGGAAAATTCAGATCACAGGGTCTGCCACTCTTCTTCTGACCTGAGTGAACTTGGTGGATTTGAAAAAATGCTTTAATGTATTAAAAGTATTTGTAAACATTTATAAATATAAAAAAATCGAACTAAATACATTTTCCTAAACAAACAGAAAAAACATATTTCTGATTGATACTGCAATTTTTCTGGGCAGCTGATGAAGATTATCACAGGGAGAGTGCAGAATCTGGAATTTTAGATAATTTGTGACAATGATATACTCTCCCTGAAGTGACAGTAAAAGATAATATCAGCTGCTATTCACTTCAGTAAACAAAACAATGAAGTTACATAATTCGCTCCTACATTGTTCCCCATAAACTGTATTAGTTTTTCTCCCACAGTTTATACATTTGTAGCCCAAATATGCTGCTGTAATTGTACAGTACAGTATGTAGTATAAAAAAGTACCTCTTCTTTTCCTTTTGGCTGTTCCCTTTCAAAGGTCACCACAACAAAAGCAATCTAATATTATAAAAACAATATATTGCACAAAATATTGCAGGCAGCCTGGGGGTGGAGTGGTTTGCGCTGCTGCCTTAGAGCTAGAAGGTTGTAGGTTTGCCTTCCTTGACTAACTGTGGCCTGTCTGTTTGCATATTGCCACCTTCTATGCGTGGGTTTCCTCTGGGTTTCCCATTGTCCAAAGACATGCATGTTAGATTAATTGGTGACTCTAAATTGGCTGTAGGTGTGAATGGTTGTCTCTCTGTGTTAGCTCTGAGATAGACTGGTGACCTGTCCAATATGTAAGCTGCCTCTTGCCCTATGACAACTGGCATAGTCCCCATAAGCAGTAATAGATAATGGATGGATGGACAAAATAATTTTTAAATCCTTTTAGAAGAAACTCTTTTATTGTCAAAGAATATGTATATATCCAGCCATCCATCCAGGCTGTCATCGGGCGAGAGGAGTGGTACACCCTGGAGAGGTCGCCAGTCTATCTCAGGGCCACAGAGGGACATACACAGACAAACAACAATTCGCACTCACATTCACACCTATTGGCAATTTTAGATTCACCAATTAACCGAACATGCATGTTTTTGGAATGTGGGAGGAAACCAGTGTACCCAGAGGAAACATACGCAAGCATGGAGAGAACATGCAAACTCCACACAGAAAGGCCACGGCCAACCAGGTCGCAAACCTGCAACCTTCTAGCTGTGAGGCTAGAAGGCCATTCTATGTTTGCCTGTAACAACTGGTGGCTGAAAGATATTTGGATATTTTGATTTTACAAAACCTCAAAATTATCCTCTAAATGCAGTTGTAGCTTGACCCATTGGACCTAAACCATTTGTGCTCATAATAAAACGTATTTCTAATAATAGAGTAAATTAACTTACATTATCCAAATTGCATGCTGGTTATTGCAAGTTGTAGGGCTCTGGGGAATACATTTAAATAAAAACAAATACAGCTAACTAATTACCACAAATTAGTGACACGATGCAGATTTCCAGGAGTAAAAGAACAAATAAACGCCAAATTCATCTCAATGAAGTCAACACTGTAGAGAATGTGAAATTGGTATCATGCTGTAATGACTTTTTGTTTCTGAGGATACTACTGTCTTTCTGTTTGTGAGTTGGTAATTTAACAATATCCTTGTGAATTGTACAATCAACACCGTATTATTACAATTCATTTGAGAAGAGCCAGACTGGGCTTTTAAACCTCACATCGAAATTTCAGCAAAGGATTCTTCATTTTCTGCTTGTAGTCTTCATCAAACCGTTCATTCTGTGCCACAGTGAAATGATTTTTCCAGTCCCCGACTATTCCTGCAGAGCCAAAGAGAATCGGTTTAGAAGAAGGAATGTAGTGTGAAAGTAAAAATCTTTCCTGATAAACATTTTCCACTTTACCTTTTCTCATAAAAGCAGACACTTTTTGGTTCATACTTTGAACGGTGGAAAAATTGGTCATTTTGTTTTGTTTCATCCTGTCAAAAGCTGATAAAGCTGAGACCCTTTCCTTCTCCTCAACTGAAGGAGACAAACCAAGGAAGGGACAGAGTTTTTCCATCTCTCGCCCAAAATCCTGCACTCAGAAAAGATCTTGGTGTCACAGGAAATCAAAGATAGATGCTAAGTTTCTGAGCACTAAGGACAGATTATTATCTTTATCTTCCCCCAACATGTTGAAATAATAATGCTTTATGTTAAAGGAAGATTTGGGCATTTGTTAATCTTATTCTCAAACTATAAATGTTTTTGCATATTTCCTTAAATTTCAAGCTCTACCTTTCAATAAACTGTAGAGCAACGAAAATAACTATAAACAATAATGACCAGGAGAGGTCAGGTACCAAACATGTTGAATGAGACACACCTCAATCAGATCTTCGTAGAACATGTAATGGAGGTTTGAATAAGTCTGTTTCTTCTCCCACCAGCTGTTTACATGGTCATACCAGGATCCAAATACCACTGAATAATACATGTAGAAACATTTAGACAACAAATTTAGAGAAGTTTAGCATCTTTAACAGTAAAACACTGCTTTGCACTCACTCTTTCCATCCATAAAATTTGTTAGAAAGGTGGTCCATTCTCCTGGATCGGGTAGGACGTTATTCATGTGGCCAAAGTGGAAGTAGGACACTGCATTGTCCTTTGCATTACGGGCCATATAGACGATCTGCAGAATAAGAAAAAAGCTCAATTTAAACATATCTCCTTCAGACATGATTGTGGCTATTTAATTTTTACATTACACAGTCTACATAAGACTGAGGTGTTTACCCGGCTGTTCTGCTCCCAAAAGGACTTGGGTATAAACTGGACTGGCAGATGAGTTTTAATGAGACGAGGAGTGGTGGGAAGTAGGTCTGCCAAATCTTTCCCTTCGTAAACACATGAATGAGTTTGTGACTTTGCAGGCATATTTTGGCTTATTTAGCTCCAAAGAATGACGTGAAGTTTCATAGACTTCATGAGCTTACACACTGGGTTTTAATAATATAATACAAATTACAGGTATCAAAAATTTGACTAGAAGCAGCTAGTCCAAGCATCCATCTCAACAGCCCCATTTTCCAGGTGCTCCTGGGAGAACAAAAGCTCTTTTTTTTAGACAAGATGCTGCTTCAAAAATGACTCCATTGATATCTGACTCATTTCACATATTTCTCATGCAAAAGTCATACTGGAAACATGGAGGCAACATACAATGGTAAGATATAAGCTTTTCATGTATACGAGCAACATTATTTAACCTGTGGATAGAGAGGGTCTACTAATCTCCAGGAAGGGCACTCTCTCATGAAGAGGGACAGACACCTGACGCTCTGGACATGTCTGCCCAAAATAGAGAAGGTCCAGAATGTAAGAGACCCACGTGGTTCCTGAGATTAAAGCAAATAAATTCTGTAATTTGTTTAATAAAGCAGAGCACTGATCACCATAAACCCATATTGAGCTTAAAAAATAAGTAATGCCAGGAGATCTATACTGTTTTTCACACAAGCCCACCTGCTTTTGGATAAGCAGCTATGAGAATATCATCTGTTCTTGCTTTGAAGTTCTGTATGTTATCCCAGTTGTCAGTGAAGCATTTGATCATGGAGACTCCATGGAAGTCAAATGGTACTGGCCGAGGTGGCAGGTCCATCTGTAATTTTTTTTAACCTTGAATATCAATGTAATCTATAAAATGTGGACAGAAAAGATAACTTTTCTACTCATTGCATTTTTGGAAAAAAAAAAACGTTTTCAAATAGAGCAACATGTCATTACAGCATTTCCCGTTCAGCTGAGTGTTCCTCAATCACATCAAATAACATACACAAAATGACAGCCAACTGCCTGAATATATATTATTTAAATGCAACATTTATAATCTTAAGTATAATAAGGCAGCTTTATTGTTGACACCCTGTGCGTATAAGGCTTGCTAGCCTTTCTAGTTCACTCCCATTAACTCAGACCTTTTCCAGGATTTGAATAAAAAATATTCTAGATTTTAATAATTAATCTGAGAATGTGTTGACTTAGTAAAAACCAATACTTTTAGGATCAAAAAGAAAACGCCTTTACTCTGGTGATCGTAATCTGCCAATTAACATGTAGTGTTAAGTCAAAGTATAGGCAACTACTCCACACTTACCTTGCTGTGTTGGTATTTCTCAAAACAGACTGTGTTTGCAATTTGCACACTGAAGAAGTCAGTTTGTTGTGTAATCCTAACTTCTTCCTGACGTTAATGAGGGTGTGCAGAAAGTTTGCATAATTTGAGACTAGTGACTAGTACAACATGTGCTGTAGAATACAGTACAAAGTTATGTACAGTGCCATAAAAATTAGTTTCAAAAAGCTTCAAAAGTTGAATTTTTTTACTTTTGATGATATTAAATTATGGTCAGTTTGATTTTGATTTTTTGCAATTAAAAAACAGAACATAAGTCTTCTCAGTCAAAATAAAAATGGATCTCTAGTTAGTAATCTTTTTTTAAAGACAAAAAAAGGGGATTACCTAAGTATTGCCCTATTTGTAATTGTACAATAACAATAAGTGATTCTGTTGTTTGAATTCTGCATTATTATTATTATTATCTGCATTATTACAAGAATAACATACATCTTACTGCTTTGCAATATCTAGCAACTGTAATCAACATGAGACTGATATAGAATTTAAGGTTTTCCAATATTAAGTATGGTCAGTGCACAAAAAAATGGAACTGTCAAGCAGAAGGCAGAGGTTTAAGGCCAGTGCCAGACAACCGCTATTACACACATTAACAGTGTTTACATGCAGTGTTTACATGAACTTAAGTAACTTGAATAATCAAAGAAATCAGCTTTCTCTGGTAATCAGGGAAAGGTGTGTACATACACTTAAGAAACCAGGTTACTTGTTATTCGCATATACATGCAGCAGAAGAGTAACCTGATTTCTCCTCCACCTTAGACTTAATTTGGAAGCCTGGCATACTGATTTTAAATGTTTAGTGACAGAAAACACTGCTTTCTAACTGTTCTTTTGTGTGTGTCTGTGTTCATGTCACATCGGAGTGAAGGAAAAATAAGGGGAGAAATGTGCAGGTCATCCACTATGTACCCTGTCTGAATTGCAAAAATCCGCTGGGGAAAGTATGTACGTATCTATTTATGTATGTATGGAGGTAAATGCACTTACTGTTGCAACAATCAAATGAATTCAGAGGTGCTCATTTTTGGGCACACTCTGGCTGTATGCAAAATCATCCCATACTTAGTACATGCACTATAATGCATTTTGTAGAAGAGATTGTTCTGATGTTTTGTCCACCATAGGTGGTCATAATGTTATGCCTGATCGTTGTACATGCATAGTCGAGGGGACAAATATAGAATGCATAATGGTAAATAAAAACCAGTAAATTCGAATTGAAACAAGAATTACTGACATCAGAGGACACAAAAATGATAGGCTGGCACACATTCACTTGCACAGGAGTGAGAATGAATTCATAAATCATTGTAAATGACATTATAGGGTGAATTACCACCAACAATTAGATGTTCAATATTCACTACAAGCTGTATGTGGCTTCCGATTCTGTCCATGCAATAAGCTATTAATAAACATTTTTCCACATACTTAAAATGTTTGAAATGAGGACAGTGAAATTGGACTGAAATGTAAGGACAGACTAAAGTAATATTGGGGGAAAGTTAAAAGCAATGAATAAGACTTGTTGTTATTGGGTGACAAGTGTCTTCCTGGTTAGACCAGTGCTCAAAGCTTCATATCCAATTCCTGGTTTTCACCTGAACGCGTGCAACGGGTAAGAGTTAGGGACAGAATAGAGAAAGCTTTGAAATTTATATAAAATGCCTACTACACCATATGTTTTGCAACCACAAGTTGAAGCACATAGGTTCCTTGAAATGGGGTGAGGAGCAGCAAGAGTTGTTGATTTGCATGTAGCTTGAAAGGCTTTTATGTTTATCAGTGCACAGTTAGGCATATTGTCTATAAATTGACAGGATTCTGTAGTGTTGCTACTCTCTGTAGAAGTAGGCACCCAGCCAAGATCCCCTCAAAGGCATAGCCCAGAATTCATAATAAGGTAAAAAAAGAACCATAAAGAAAAAACTACAGACTTGAAGGATTCACGGAAGTCCGTTAACCTCTGTTCATGAGTCAACCAAATGGAAATTATTAAACAGGCGAAGTATCCAAAGTCCACCTCAACACTGGACAACACTACTGGGAAAATTTCTTGTGGACAGATGAAACAAAGGTAGAATTGTTGGGGAAGAATAGCACTGCTTGTGGTGTAAAAGAGAACTGATACCGGAAACAAAACGTAATCCTAAAGTGAAGGAAAGGGAACATTAGGAATGAATTTTAGAATTTATGAATGAAAGTTTATCAAGGTATCCTACAGGATACTGTCAGGGTGAATATAAAACATAGAAAAAGCTAAAATCCACAACTACAGGAAGTGCTTGATTAAAGGTATTCATGCCAAAGGAGGTGTTGCCATAATTTTGTCCACCATCACTATGTCTGTTTAATGGATTGTTTGATAGAGACATGAGAGATCATGACAGACTGTGTTCTGTCAGCTTAGAAATAGTAAGATCACATCATATTTAATATTCAATTTATGCAGAATACCAGGATCGGGCAGGGGACTGTGGGCAGAGCTGGGCAGAACAGGTGCAAACAATCAGACCATGGTGGAATTAACTATGGGACAGGAAGCAGGGGAAAGCGGCTACAAAATAAAAGTCCATGGCAGGAAGTGGAACTGAGGGCCAGATCATGACAGTGCCATTACTTTTTCTTGCCACCGTTTTGAATTAATTTTACTAAATATGTTATGCTTCTCACACTGACCAATGTTGTCTTGTGCCAAGCACAAATACATTTGCCCCCTCTCCCCTCTTCCCCACGGTCTTTCACTCACATTGTGCTTATAGTGATCCATGCCCGGTAGTGATCACACTGATGGGTATCAAGACAACTTTGCCCTGACCCACCTGTTTAAGTGGGCCGTGCGACAGTACGCTGAATTGAGCAAGTATTAGAGCGATCACAATGGTCAAACCAACCGGACTTTGGAAATCTATGCTATTAATCTCAATTTGAAGAGTTAGTTTAAATGGTGTGTTCAGTATAGTTAAAACATCCACTTTATTCACAATTCTGGAGTGAGACACAATTTCTTGAGGCAATAAATTGTATGTACTAAAAATTATATGTTGTGTTTATTTTTTGTTTATTAAACACACTAAACATAAAAAATCTCTTATGCTCCTCTTTTGATTAAAATGTAGTTCATAGCCTTAACTCATATAACATCAGCAGCATGATGCTCTGCACGTCTTTGCTATCACATTTGAGGCAATACATTTGATTTTCTCACAACACTGCTATATGTCTACTCATATGTGAGACATATAGACTCATATGTGGTTATGAGTCTATATGTCTACTCACATATGAGTAGACATATAGACTCATATGTGGTTACTCATATGTGGTTCCTGGGCTCAGTAAGCCCAGTAACCACAGCCATCAGACCAGCAGCAACTGCTAATGGCTGAGAGTCTGGACTGGAGAGTTTAACTTTGGGACAGGAAGCAGGAACACAAGATGTTTGGCATCATATTTTATTCAAAATCTGAGTGTTTGTCTGTTGTAGGCACATCCTCAGAGTTTCCTGCCAGTGGTCCTGCTGCTAACAGCTGAGCCTTGTGATAGACAACTCACAGAGCTGCCAGATGTGACAATGACCGGTCCAGAAAGCATTCAGAATTAGTGCCAACAATCATAGTGTTGAATGCCCATTTTCATCTGAGAGCTTTGAACATTGCCCCATGACAAGTAGTGAAGTGTCAGCTATCCTATGGGGCCACCTGGAGTGGGACCAAGGTCCCCATCAGAGGGTGATCTCATGGTTAGCTCAAGACCTGGAGCAAATAGACAACGCTGGTCAAAGTGCCTTGCCTGTCCTGTCATCTCATTTGTCATCTGAGGTAGTCGACCATCAAGGGTGGAGAGTGCTGGGCCATCATTGAAAGTCCTTAAAGGCCTGAAACAATGGGAGAAACTGAAATTGCTTGATGGCACAGACCTACTGACTAACTTCACAAAACCGCTGCTGGAACCCCAGCAGTTGGTGGATAATGAAGTTAACCACCACTGCCAGGTTACATGCTGTAAACAACCCATAATGCATGTACATGTACATAGTAACTTGAGGCCCATGTTTAACTATATTCTTCTTCTTTATTTTATTGAGCACACACATCTAAGAGCTAGCTACAGAAATATGAGGAGAATGTAGCTGATTTATTGTAATGATTAGCCTCATGGGATATTTACTGAACATGTAATTTAGTTACTGGTGTAAATAAACAGTGTTATCTCATAGGTGGCACTATATAAGGATCATCCACAGATTTGCTTACCATATTCTGAAATAATGCAAATAAAACACAGGCTACTGACCCTGCAGTTTTGCAGGGTCATGAAGAAGACCCATGAAGACCCAGAAGACCCATGTCACACCACTTTTTAGATTTCTACACTGGCTTCCTGTAGATGCTCGCATCAGGTTCAAAGCTCTGTCTCTTGCTTACAGGGTCGTTAACTCGACAGCTCCCGCTTACCTCAACTCACTCATTCAAGTCTACAATCCTTCTCGCCCGCTGCGGTCTGCCAACGAACGACGTCTGGTGGTACCAGCACTGCATAGAAGACACCAAGCAAAACTGTTCAGCGCAATGATCCCACGATGGTGGAACAAGCTACCAAACGATGCACGCTCAGCTGACTCTCTCCCAATATTCAAAAAACTGCTGAAAACTGAACTCTTCCGCATCTTCCTATGCACTTAAATCTCTTAAAAAAATAAAAAATAAAATAAAAAAACCTTTCTGCTCTCTTGCCCTTGTATCTCGTGAACTGTGAACACTTTTCTGATAGGACTTTGCTTTGATGTTTTCTCCCCTTGACTTAGATTTTTGCTTGCCTTGTACCTCACTTGTAAGTCGCTTTGGATAAACGCGTCTGCTAAATGACTAAATGTAAATGTAAATGTAAATGTAGGAAGACATGTTAAAGTATTCAAAAGTGTGCAAAAGTAACTGAAATACATAGTTTATAAATTCGTTTTAAAATGAGTGAACAGGTTGTAGAAATCTCATGAGTTCACCATTAAAGTCTTAATACTAACGTAACTCTATGAAAGTAAAGCACACTATAAGATGAAAAAAAAACATAATTAATTCACTGATGAACCTTGTGAAGATCAACTGACTTGTTGATTTTGACCATACTCTGTATGTCTGATGCTTTCCTCTCATGCTTACTTACTAGACTTACTTTGCCATTTTCCTGTTTTCGCTTCTGCTCTCTTCATGTTATATAACACTGTCTTAATGGCAGCATTATCAATAGTGCGATAAAAGCCCAGCCTCTTAAATCCAAAGGTTATTTTACATATAACAGCAGCATTGTGAATGTTTAACCTGTTTTTAAAAATACACAAAAGCTCGTAACTTTCTGCTGAACTGAAGAAATGTTATATTTATTTGCTGGAAGTATTGGTTGGAGGTTGTTGCTGCCAAAGACAATTATGAAATCCAATTGTTGAACTACATATTCCATCAGCATTGTGAATGTTTAATGGGTGCACTCAATATTGACACAAAAGATTGCAACTCTTTGTGTCATTAGTAGATTGTGTGTGTCTAGTTTTCTGAGTCATTTTACTTATTTCTCATGCAAAACTCATATTGGAGACAATAAGGAAACAAAATGAAACTGTAAGATGTGCTATAAACATATACACTGAAGCCCATAAGCTGTGAGGAGTTTAAAATCTGATTTATATTACAAGTTCCATACACTGCTCAACCTGATTTTGGATAAGTAGTTATAAGATTATGATCCATGAAAATCACACACAGGATCAGTGACAAGGGACAAGGTTAATGGATTTATACAGAGATGGGATGGCCCGTTCCAATGGCTCATTAGCTCCATACTCCCAAAGTACAACTACAAGACATCTGAATGGACATGGTCACAAGCCTTCTCCAGCAACTTCTTTCTCAGTAGGGAACACGCTCTTTCTTGTTTACCAGAACTAGAGCAAGGTCACCATTTCTTTATGTGAAATCCTCACTTGTGGCACATTTTCTTAAGAATTTACTTGCACATTTACTTCATGTTTGTTGTGAATATTTCTAGTTTGTTTAACTGGGCTCCAACGACTTTCATGTTGTTTATTCATGCTGTTTTAAATATGTAAGGAGATGTGTCTTCTTAACACAAGCATTTTTATGTGAATTCATAGTTTTAATTTTACTAATTATGCTGATCTCTACTTGCAGTAGGCATGGCTGCCTTTCCCATTCCCAAATTGCCCTTCATTTGAAGGTCATAAAGAATAAACAGTGAGGTCAATAAAACTGCTAAATGCTCTTTAATCATATTTCTGGCAAAGAGTAACACATTTTGGGGTAATATGTTGTAAATACAATATCATATATGTGTCTCTTACTTAAAAATTATTTGCGTGTTGAATCTGTGTTTATTAAACATTCATCTCTTTTGACAGATACATTCAGATAATGCTACTCATATGATTAATATTTAGTTCATAGCCTTAACTCATATAACATCAGCAGCATGATACTCTGCACACCTTTGTTATCACATTTGAGGCAATACATTTAATTTTCTCACAATAGTGTCATACAGTATGTCTACTCAGTCATGGACCCATCTTCATCTGTTAACACGTCCAGTGATGTTTAGATTTCAGTGCGAAACTGAAGTGAGGGGTCTTTCATCTTTTTCTTGTAGTCTTCATCAAACTCTTCATTCTGCGCCACAGTGAAATGGTTTTTCCAGTCACCAACCTTCCCTGCAGGACCACAGAGAATCAGTTACATGTTTAAGCAGATTGTAAAATGTCAGTTTTAAATATTGCTGACTCTACCTTTTCTCATGAAGGGAGAAATTTTGAAATCCATAACTGGGATTGTAGAGTAATTGACCATGTTGTTGTTTTTCATGTTGTCAAACTGCACTCCACCTGAAATTTGTCTCTTCTCCTCTGCTGAAATTGACAAACCAAGAAAGCTGCAGAGTTTGTTTATTTCCCGTTCAGTATCCTGGAAATACAATTATCAAATATTATTATTGCATTATTAACATCTAGAAGAGAGATTAGAGAAAATTGTGAAAAAGAGGAGCCTCAGAACAACAACTACCTCAACCATATCTTCGTAGAACATGTAATGAAGGTTGGAAAAAGTCTGTTTCTTCTTCCACCAGCCGTTCACATGGTCGTACCAGGATCCATACACAACTGAGGCCAAAGAATAAAACATGAAAACCAAATTACAGTAATTAGTAATCTGGAGGATATTTGGTCAACTCTGCTCCATTAGAACTCCATTATTAGTTCATACATACTCTTTCCCTCCATGAATCTCCTGAAGTAGCTGTTCCAGTCTCCAGGATCTGGCCTAATCATATTCATGCGATCAAAGTGGAAAAGGGACACAGCATTGTCTTTGGGATTGCGAGCCACATAGACTATCTGCATAAGAAAAGACAAATTATCAGCGGACCAGCAGCACATCAACATTGTTTGAAGTTTGTCATAGTAACTGGAGGCACAACATCACATTCTGACATTTTATATTTTTCATGTCATAGCACAACTGTTTAAAGTTTCCATTTCTCTATAGAAAAAAAATAAACACCTACCAGCAAGCTTCTTAGGTAAGCAAGAGGTTTGTTATGATATATTATCAACTTAAATATTTCCATCTTAGGCTGTTTTTTCCTCATCTACATAATCAAATTGTGACACAGGCTATCAATTACTCTTTTGATTTCAATTTGTAATCATTCCAAAATTGTGTTACCGTTGTTTCATTTTTTTTCATTTATTTAAACAATTTTCGGTCATTTGAAAAACTGTTGTGATCAGATTATTCTTCTGATATGCTTTGAATTTTTTTCACGTATCTCCATGACATTACACACATACAACCTGGTTTAAAATGTTGTTGTTTGCAGATGGTGAAAGCAAATTCATTTATTTTATCTGGTTATTGTACATGTATTTGAACATTCATATGTTTTGTTTCTGTGTCCAGTGAGCCCACTATCCACAACATTCTCAGCAGCAGCAACTGCTAACAGCTGGGAGTTTAACTTCAGATGTACTCTTACACTAAAAAAATATTAAAAAACATGAAACAAAAGCAAAGATTTCCCTCAAACAACAAATCTTGTAGTCAAACTCTTACACTTTTTCAATCACTCACTACACAGTAGAGAACAAAATAAAAAACACAGCTATAATTTTACTCAAGATAACAAGACCTGCTGCACTGTACACCTGCACTGTTTTCAGATGTTCTATTGAAATACTGTATTTCAACAGATCATATTCACATTTTCTAGTTTTCTTGCTTCGTTCCTGTGTATGGGTCTTTGACATGACCTATTTTAAAGTCGTTTTCCCGGCAGATTTTTTAAACTCAAGAAGTTATTCCTGTGGATCAGCTGTGTGTATCTCGCTTCCCTTTTTCTTCTCTCCCCATATGATGTCACTCTGCTGCAACATGAACACAGCCAAAAGAAGAACACTTAGAAAGCAGCTTTTTCTATCACTACACAGTTAAACTCTGTGAGCCATCCTTCCAAAATAAGAGGTGGAGCAAACCAGATGCCTCTTCTGCTGCATGTATATGTGGATTTCCAGGAACCTGGTTACTTAAGTGTACATAAATGCGGTCATTGTGTGATACCTGTCAATCATGGCCAGGATTAAAATGTTCAGCAATTGGTGCTCCAGTAGCTTTTCTGTAGGATCTGAACACATGGGCCTCCCTTCTCACCATGTAAATCATCACCATGCAACCATGACCCTGTTATTGATTCATAGATTGTTCTTCCTTGGACTTTTATGTGCTCTGTTTTCCAGCCTCCAACACATCAACTTTAAAAAGTGGCATTGAACCTGCTGCCTAATATATTCCTCCTCTTGACAGGTGCCATGGTACCAAGGTCAATTAGGGTTTCATCTGTCAGTGGTTTCAGTTTTGTGGTAGATCAATACTGGAGGTTTTGTTAAGAACACATATTTGACAGATAGTTAGAGAACTTTGAAGAGATTTTAGCTGATTTATTGTAATAATTAGCCCAATAGGATATTTCCTGAACTTGTAATTTAGTTAATGGTGTAAATAAACAGTCTTTTCTCATAGGTGGCACTATATCAGGATGATCCACAGATTTTCTTGTGATCATATACTGAGATGGTGCAAATAAAACACAGGTTACTGACCCTGCAGTTTTGCTCCCAAAACGACTTTGGCACAAACTGGACCGGGAAATGAGTCTTATAGATTCGAGGAGAGGTGGAGAGCCCATCCACTTTATCTTTTCCTATATAACGAGATTAAGTTAAATTTAGCAAAACCAATTTACAAGGCATCAAATGGCTGAATGCCACAGTTGTAAATACAATGTTCTGTTAGAAACATAACACAAACTACATGAACCTTTCACATACAATTGTAAAGTTTACTCACGTTTAAACAAACAACAGAAAACCAACTCATGGTGTTTGTATGTTTGTTTGGGCTTTAAAGCTTGTTTCCAGTAAAAACTAGTGTAAAAAAAAAAGGACGAAATAAAAATTTCTAACATTAGTTACTCCGTCTGAAAATAACTTATTACATTACCTTCGGTGTCATCGTGGCAAATATGGATTTGAAATACCTATTAGCAGAGCCATAAGCAGTAAGCTGGAATGAAAGATGGTAGTATCTACAGCCAGTGGCTGGAAATATTCACATTACTTGGATTTTGTCAGTATGGAAGATAATGAAAACATTATTTTCAGATTTCAATTGTGTGCAGGTAGTGGTAATATACTTTCCACCGTAGCAAACATGACTTCTAACCTCTTGAAACAAAGTGATCACAACAATATAAAGCTTGTGGAGATACAGCCCAACTAAGATGAACCCTCTGTGGCCGTGCAAGATAGTTATAGTCAGTCAATTGGTAAACAACTGAAACTAGATTTTAACTATCAACAGCAGGCTACAAAAAGCAACAAAGAACTAATGAAGCTTGTGGCTGCATATGTGGTGGATGAAATGTTGCCCATGTCCACTGTTGACTACTTTTCTCTGGCCACTGTTCTCCAGCCATCTTTCAAACTCTTACTCTTAAATATAATATGAGTAATGCAACAAGTTACTTTTGATAGGCAGTAATAATACTTTTTTTATTCTTTTGCATGAAACATAGTGTGTTTTGTCTGTCCAACCTGAAAACACAGACGGGATGTACATGTCCAAGAAAGGTACTCTGTCATAGATGGGCATGGTTGTCTGACGCTCGGGAGATGTCTTAGCAAAATACAGAAGATCAAGGATGTAGGAGATCCATGTGCTTCCTTTAAAAGAAGGAATAAACAAGATAATCCTCCTCATACACACTTTAGGAGCTGTACAACATGTGTATGGACTGACCTGCTTTTGTGTATGTTGCAATCAGAATATCATCTGGCCGGGCCTGAAAGTTTTGGACATTCTCCCAGTTGTCTGTAAAATAGTGAGTCATTGAGACTCCGTGGAAATCGAACATCTCTGGTCGAGGGGGTAATTCCATCTTTTGAAAAAAAGATAAATATTCATAAAAAATATAAGATCATTTTGCAGCAATTTGACTGTGGGGAAAATAACATTCAAAAAGTTGTTTAAGAAAAGAAGACATGTTAAACTTTTCAAAAGTGTGCAAAAGTAACTGAAATACATAAATGTGTGAACAGGCTTGTAGAGATCTGTCCTCATTAGTTCACCATTACAGTTTTACCAATAAGTTAACTGTAGGAAAGTAAAGCACAATATAAAATGAAACAAAAAACATAATTCACAGATATACCTTGTGAAGATCAACCGACATGCTGATTTTACTGATGTCTGCGCAGTATTTCTGATGCTTTTCTCTTGTCAAAGTTTTTCCTTTTGTTGTTTTCCTTTATGTTCCGCTTTTTTATCTTTCTATGTTATACAACACTGCTTCAGGGGCACACTCAATGTGATGAAAGCCCGGCCTCATAAATCCAAAGGTTAAATTACATAATCCAGGCGAACTGTAAATGTTTAATTTATCTGGTAAACATTTTCCTTACAATCTTCCTTAGCTGGAAGTTTTTCTTTGGCATCATTGCTGCCAAAGAAAGGCCAAAATCAAATAGTTGAATTATATATTCCTTTGGCATTGTGAATGTAAATCAGTGTCTTCCATTAAAGACACAATAGATTGCAAATCTTTGTGTCATTAGTAGATTGTGTTGGTCTAGTTTTCTGACTCATTTTACATTGACAAAATGAAGGCAAAATGAAACTGTAAGATGTGCTATAAACATATGCACTGATTATAAATAAGCTGATGAGGACTTTAAAATATAACTATACTACAAGTTCCATACTGTCTTTTACACTGCTCCAACTGCTTTCGCATAAGTAGTTTTAAGAATATGATTTCTTCTTCTTTTAAAGTTTTGTCCTAAGTGAAACATTTGGTCATAGCAGGTGGTCCAGGCGATTAACTTGACCACCCGTCCTCCCGTTATTGCCACTTGTGATTCGACTCAGCTGAGATGTTTATAAGCTTATATAGTGCCTGTCCCTAAGAGAAATCATGTTTGGGAGATTAATCCATTAAGCCCTTTTGCACAATAACATGTTATTAAATCCATGGATGGAGGTAGATGGCCCTGGGCAAGACGACACACCGGTCAGCTGGGGACCAGGAACTGGCAAGGCATTGGCCCAGCTCAGGACCAGGTGAACTGTTGGCCATCTTGGTAGCAGCAACAGGCAGGATGACAGCCGACAGGGGGGCAGGCCCAGCGATGGTTTGATGTCGGCCGACTCGGAGGCAGAATCCGGGCCGGGACAGGGTCAGGACAGGTGTTAACAACTCAGAGACGGAAGCCAGAGAAGACCACCTGGTGGTTTTAATGCTGAGATGCACAGGGATCAGCATGGGACACTTTTAAAGCTGGATATAAACACAATGCATCATAGCTTGCTGTGTAACGGGCTGCATAGCCACCGAGCCGTTAGACTGCAGACTGATCCATAACGACAGAAGTATGCTCCTTACTGAACTCTGGTAATATGACACATACATCAAAAAAAACCTTTACACAAAGATTTTCATTTACATACTTTCAACTAAACATTAAACTGGTTTATAAAACATTTATGATTATCTTTTAACAACTTTATGAAGTAAAGTTGTAATGATGTAATGAAGTAATGATGTAAGTAATGATGAATTTATAACAGACAAATCAGTCATATCAGTAAAATCTCAACAAAATATCTCTTACACAGTTATATGTTGGAGTCTCTGAGTGAGAATTGGTTAGAATTGGTGCTCTACAATAGATTAGGTAAAGTCTGAAGAAAGTAAAAAATTGTTCCATGCTTTATGCTAATATTAAACCAACTGAAGTGTAAAGTATAACTTAACAGGTAGAATATTTAAATAAATTTTGGGGAAAAGGGGAAAAAAACATTTTGGTAACTCATGCTTAAAAATCACCTAAAACTTATCATGTAAAAAATTGATATGTGAACCAGGAAACAAAAAGCTACAGTGCAATTAACTTATACAAGATGTTGCTCAACATGAAAGTATTTAGTTAAAATGGGAGAATGAAAAATACATAAATGTAAGAAAGTTATGTGATAAACACTGACTTATTTATGTTCCTCTTATGACACTATTTTGCTTATTAACCACCTGGTAATTTTTACGTCATAGTGGACAGGGGTCAACATACAGAAAATGATATATGTGACCACAAGGTGTCAGAACACAGTCCATTACACTTTAAGGTGAATGGGGTTTATTTGTGCGGGTGAGATCATATCAAATGCAAACATCAGGTTCCTTTTTCTTATACTGCAGAAATTGTTTTTGAACCAGTAACCTGTCAAAGAGTTGTTGAAAGTGAAGAATGGAGTGGCATTTATTCCTTTTTTCCCTAGGTTGAATTCTCCAAGTTTTCTCCAATCAGGATGTAGCTTGCTTCAATTCTGCACAAAAACATTCAACAATTGGGTAAACCTGTTTACAAGTGAGCCTGCAGTGCAAAGCCAGTTGAAATATGCAAAATCATGTTTGTGCTGGACAAGATTAGAAACCATCTGATCACTGACTGATCACCATCGAGGGGGAGAGACCATATTTCTATTTTATTAGCTCATTATAAAATCTAGTATAGAATTTAAAAGCCTTTTCCTTACATTCAAAGCCCCAAATGGTTCAGCTTGACCATTGGGGCTTTGTAGGCTGCAGGTCCACTTGTGATACCTAGAGTTTGAAAAAATACCTGCCCAATGTTTTGTTCCTGCTTGTTTTCCTTCTCAATTCACCCCAACCGGTCTACGCATAAAGCTGCCCACCCTGGGCCTGGTTCTGGCCCAACTCTTTAATTCGGCCACGGGACAGTATGTATTTTCTTACCCAAGTACAAAATCGAGATCACGTTATTCAAGCTAACTTTTGACTTTTTTTGGGGGGGGGGAATCAAATATATTGTAACACACATTACATAGTGAAAGAGTCTTAAAGACTATACGGTGTAGTCAGTATAATTGCAATATGCACTTTATTCACATTTCTGGTAAAGAGTGAGAGTAACAAATTTTAGGGTAATATGTCTTACTAACTAGTGATACTAAACTTACATATTTCCTTTACCTAAATATTATTTGCGTGTTGAATCTTTGTTTACTAAACATACGTCTCTATTTGACAGATATATTCAAGTAGTGTTGCTCATAGATGGGGATGGATGTCTGACGCTCTGGAGATGTCTTAGCAAAATACAGAAGATCAAGGATGTAGGAAACCCATGTGGTTCCTTAAAAAGAAGGAATAAAAAGATAATTCTAACTTCTCCCCTCTTCATACACATTCTAGGGGCTGAACAACATGTGTGTGGACTGACCTGCTTTTGTGTATGTTGCAATCAAAATATCATCTGTCTGTAACATAGTGAGTCAGTGAAACTCCATGGAAATCAAACAGCTCTAGTCGAGGGGGTAAAACGATCTTTTTAAAAGGATAAACAATCATACAAAATACTGTAAATGGTAAATAGTCGCTTCTATAGCGCTTTTATGCAAAGCGCTTTACAATGTAGCTTCCCATTCACCCATTCACACATACACTCACTATGATGGCGGTGGCTGCCATGCAAGGTGCTCACCTGACCCACCGGGAGCAACTTGGGGATCAGTGTCTTGCCCAAGGACACTTCGACTTGTAGCCGGGAGCAGGGATTGAACCACTGACCCTGTGGTCAATGGTCAACTGCCTTACCAACTGAGCTACAGCCACCCCGTGGCCTAAATATATGATCATTGTGTTGGAGGAAACAAACTGCAACAGTTTGACTGAGGGGAAAATAATATTCACAAAGTTTTCTACAGGAAACGACAAGTTTAACTCTTTAATAGTGCAAAAGGAACTGAATTGCATAGCTTATACAATCTTTTAAAAACTTGTGTACAAGCTGGAGATCTGTGCTCATTAGTTCAACATTACAGGCTTAAAATGAGTTTATTTCATGAAAGTAAAGCACACTGTAAATTGAAAAAAGAAAGAAAATTTATTTCCCAGACATACCTTTCCAAACTCAAGAGACAAGATGATCACTGTTTATGTCCAAGCTGTATTCCTGACACTACAACTGAAGTTTTTCGACAACTAGCAGACTTTTTCCTTCCACTCTCTGCATGTTATATAACACTGCCTTCATGGTTCACTCCCTAATTTGATAAAAGTCCAGCCCCTTCTTGATTCTGCAGCTTTCATGGGCTTCACCCTTTTGTTTCCCTGTATTCTTAAAAACAGACAGCCCTCATAGTGCATGTATCTGGCATTAACATGTCCATACCATTTGATTCTGTTAGACTTCAAACAGAAAGTGACAAATCTTTAGGTTATTTTAAAAGCTGCACAACATACTACACAATACATAGTTTATACATTCATTTTAAAATGTGTGAACAGGCTGGCAGAGATCTGTCCTCATTAGTTCACCATTACAGTCTTACCAATAAGTTAACTGTAGGAAAGTAAAGCACAAGATAAAATGAAACAAAAAACATAATTCACAGATATACCTTGTGAAGATCAACTGACATGCTGATTTTACTGATGTCTGCGCAGTATTTCTGATGCTTTTCTCTTGTCAAAGTTTTTCCTTTTTAGAATTAGTTTAGAATTGGTGCTCTACAATAGATTAGGTAAAGTCTGAAGAAAGTAAAAAATTGTTCCATGCTTTATGCTAATATTAAACCAACTGAAGAGTAAAGTATAACTTAACAGGTAGAATATTTAAATACATTTTGAAAACCCAGTTATCTGGAGATATCTTGATTACTGAGACTACTGGGACTGGCAAAGGGGAAAAAAACATTTTAGTAACTCATGCTTAAAAGTCAACTAAGACTTTTCATTTAAAAAATTGATATGTGAACCAGGAAACAAAAAGGTACGGCGTAATTAGGGAATTAACACTTATACAAGATGTTGCTCAAGATGAAAGTATCCAGCTAAAATGGGAGAATGAAAAATACATAAATGTAAGAAAATCATGTGATAAACACTGACACTATTTATGTTGCTGTTATGACACTATTTTGCTTATTAACCACCTGGTAGTTTTAATGTCATAGTGGACAGGGATCAACATACGAAAAATGCTATATATGACCACAAGGTGTCAGAACACAGTCCATTACAGCTTGTGGTAAATGGGCTTTTTTGTGCTGGTGAGATCATATTAAATATATTGTAACACACATTACATAGTGAAAGAGTCTTAAAGACTATACGGTGTAGTCAGTATAATTGGAATATGCTCTTTATTCAAATTTCTGGTAAAGAGTGAGAGTAACAAATTTTTGGGTAATATGTCTTACTAACTAGTGATACTAAACTTACATATTTCCTTTACCTAAATATTATTTGCATGTTGAATCTTTGTTTACTAAACATACGTCTCTATTTGACAGATATATTCAAGTTATGTTGCTCATTTGATTAAAATGTAGTTCATAGCCTTAACTCATATAACATCCGCAGCATGATACTCTGCACATCTTTGCTATCACATTTGAGGCATTTAATTTTCTCACAATAGTGTCATACAGTATGTCTACTCAGTCATGGACCCATCTTCATCTGTTAACACCTCCAGTGATGTTTAGATTTCAGTGCGAAACTGAAGTGAGGGGTCCTTCATCTTTTTCTTGTAGTCTTCATCAAACTCTTCATTCTGCGCCACAGTGAAATGGTTTTTCCAGTCACCAACCTTCCCTGCAGGACCACAGAGAATCAGTTACATGTTTAAGCAGATTGTAAAATGTCAGTTTTAAATATTGCTGACTCTACCTTTTCTCATGAAGGGAGAAATTTTGAAATCCATAACTGGGTTTGTAGAGTAATTGGCCATGTTGTTGTTTTTCATGTTGTCAAACTGCACTCCACCTGAAATTTGTCTCTTCTCCTCTGCTGAAAGTGACAAACCAAGAAAGCTGCAGAGTTTGTTTATTTCCCGTTCAGTATCCTGGAAATACAATTATCAAATATTATTATTGCATTATTAACATCTAGAAGAGAGTTTTAGAAAATTGCGAAAAGGAGGAGCATCAGAACAACAACTACCTCAACCATATCTTCAAAGAACATGTAATGGAGGTTAGAATAAGTCTGTTTCTTCTTCCACCAGCCGTTCACATGGTCGTACCAGGATCCATACACAACTGAGGCCAAAGAATAAAACACGAAAACCAAATTACAGTAATTAGTAATCTGGAGGATATTTGGTCAACCCTGCTCCATAAGAACAACTTTATGACTTAGTTCATACATTTACATTTAGTCATTTAGCAGACGCTTTTATCCAAAGCAACTTACAAGTGAGGTACAAGGCAAGAAAAAATCTACTCTTTCATACTCTTTCCCTCCATGAATCTCCTGAAGTAGCTGCTCCAGTCTCCAGGATCTGGCTCAATCTGATTCATGGTATCGAAGTGGAAATAGGACACCATGTTGTCTTTGGCATTGCGGGCCACATAGACTATCTGCATGAAAAAAACACTTGAATGTTTAGAAAACAACATCAAATTATCATAACAGTTAGCAAAGTTTTATATCGTTAAAGTTGTAGTTTTTTTCACCACAGTCTTTCTGGTGGTGAAAGACTATTGCTATTGGAAGTTAACAGCCACATATCCAGCCATCTTTAGTATTTACACCCCTCAAAGCTTAATTAGGTGCCTTAACATAGCTGTTTAAAAAGATCACATTAGTGTCATTATCTAACTGTACAAACAACCACAAAAACAAATAAAACACATAACACAATACAAGCCTGTACAGGTTTCGTTACCACAGATATAGTGGCACACTAGCTTCAGAATCCATTACTTCTCACAACAAACTCCAGCCTCACACGGCTATTAAGATGGCCCCATGAAGAGATGCATTAGGCTCTGTTGTATAGTTTGTTTTATTTGTTCAGTAATGTAATGCTTTCACTAGAGAGTGACTGCTGTACATGTGACAGCCCATAGTATTTCACTGACCTTCACAAATGCTGGAAGGTTTGCAAAAGTTTTGTTTAAAGTTGTGTCTGCCCTTGTTTATAGCCAGACTCAAGCAGTTCTGTTAGGTAAATAAGAAGGCTTAATGAGAAGGAGACAGAATGCAGTTCAACTAAGCCAGAAAAACACTGACAAAGAATATCAAAATAGTTAATGAAAACTACAGACAAAAGACCAGGAAGTCTGTGGGGCCAGATAGTCTATGCTAGCCCTTTTTTTACATGGATCAAAAAATCTTCACAGCTGTGGGAGGTCCAGTCTATTCATCCGACATTGCGCAATAACTGAATACTGACCAGTCATCCTGATATCTGAAGTCATAAAGTCCTTTGCCCTTTGAGAGATGAAGTGCTTTGAGATACTGGAGTTGGCCAACCTGAAGGACATCACAAACTCCCAGCTGGACCCCCTGCAGGTTGTCTACAGGGCAAACAAGCCATTCTATAACGCAGTCAGCATTGGACTTTACCACACACTGCAATACCTTGACTCCCCAGGGACTTTTTGCAAGCATCCTGTTTCTGGACGTCAGCTCAGCTTTCAACACAATAATAGGTGAGATTCTATAGACCAGTTTTACCAACCTATGCCTGCTCCCACCTCTCAGCACCCTCTTCTCTACTTTTTTATCCCTCTATACAAAAGTCCAGTAACTTTTATGTCAAGAACGGAAATTTGCAGATGACACAACCTCCATCTGCCTCATCTGCGATGCTGATATGTCTGCACATCCACAATGGGTTGAATGGCTGGCCCTCTTACAATTAAACTTACATTGTGCTAAATGTATATTTAATAAATTATTTTGCATTTAAAATACAAGCTGTATATCCTGTACATGCAACCACATCCACCTTACCACCTACTTAAACATCAGTGGCAGAGTCAGGCTGCCTGAGAAGCAGCGGCCAAAACAATGTTAAGGGCTATTGATACATTCATTGAGCCCCAGTCAGTCCACAGAAACATGCATATTTGGTAAGAGACCACATCCATAATAGATGGCACTTGGAGGGTATTTTATTTTGTTTGCTATACTTTAAGGATAACTCAGAGTTCACTGCTCTACTGTACAGCACCTTAAGGGCACTCTCTCACCTTTGCCCCAGTTCCATGAAGGGGCGTACTTGGTCTGCAACAATGTATACAAAGGTGGGGATTCTCAAAGAAATTTAACCCAATTTCATCCAATTTAAAATCAGGACCCACATAATCTGACAGATTAGCAAAAAGAGAATTCTTTTAAATGATTAGCCTAATGGGATATTTCCTGAACATGTAATTTAGTTACTAGTGTAATTAAACCAGTTCTGATTAGTTGCACTACATCAGGATCATCTACTCTCATTTTCTTTTTCATCTACTCTCACTTTCTTGGGATCAAACCCAAAGATACGGCAAATAACACACAGGCTACTGACCTTGCAGTTTTGGTCCCAAAAAGATTTTGGCACAAACTGGACTGGGAAATGAGTTTTAATTAGGCGAGGAGAGGTGGAGAGCCCCTCCACAAGATCTTTTCCTATGTAAAAGAGGTTAAGATAGACTTAGCAAAACCAGTTTCGAAAAGGCATTAAATAGCTGAATGCTATAGTGGTAAATGCAATGTCCTGTTAGAAATAACCACATGAAAGCAAAAAATAGAAAATCTACTTGTGTTTTTATGTTTGTGATGTGTGTTCACGAAACACAGTGAGTGTGTTTGATCGTCTGTCCAACCTGAAAACACGGACGGGATGTATAGCTCCAGGAAAGGTACTCTGTCATAGATGGGGATGGATGTCTGACGCTCTGGAGATGTCTTAGCAAAATACAGAAGATCAAGGATGTAGGAAACCCATGTGGTTCCTTAAAAAGAAGGAAAAAAAGATAATCCTAACTCCTCCCCTATTCATGCACACTGAGCACTGAACAACATGTGTGTGGACTGACCTCCTTTTGGGTATGTTGCAATCAGAATATCATCTGGCCTGGCCTTAAAGTTTTGGACATTCTCCCAGCTGTCTGTAAAATAGTGAGTCATTGAGACACCGTGGAAATCAAACAGCTCTGGTCGAGGGGGTAAATCCATCTTTTGAACAAAAGATAAATAATCATAAAAAATATATGATCATTGTGTTAGAGGAAACAAACTGCAGCAATTTGACTGAGGGGAAAATAATATTCACAAAGTTTTCTACAGGAAAAGACAAGTTCAACTCTTCAATTGTGCAAAAGCAACTGAATTGCATAGCTTATACAATCTTTTAAAAACTTGTGTACAAGCTGGAGATCTGTGCTCATTAGTTCAACATTACAGGCTTAAAAATGAGTTTACTTCATGAAAGTAAAGCACACTGTAAATTGAAAAAAGAAAGTAAAATTAATTTCCCAGACATACCTTTCCAAACTCAAGAGACATGCTGATCACTGTTTGTGTCCAAGTTGTATTCCTGACACTACAACTGAAGTTTTTCGACAACTAGCAGACTTTTTCCTTCCGCTCTCTGCATGTTATATAACACTGCCTTCATGGTTCACTCCCTAATTTGATAAAAGCCCAGCCCCTTCTTGATTCTGCAGCTTTCATGGGCTTCACCCTTTTGTTTCCCTGTATTTTCAAAAACAGACAGTGCATGTATCTGGCATTACAATGTCCATACCATTTGATATTGTTAGACTTCCAACAGAAAGTGACAAATCTTTAGGTTATATTAAAAGCTTTCAGCTCCAACATACTGCATACACATTGAAACAATGCCTTACTCTTGGGATTTGTTTCCACATCATGCACACTTTCAACTCAAAATGCTTGCAACATCTAACACTAGTCCCTTCTGTACTGGAGAATATGGGGAAGTATGTGTAGAGATTTGGCATAGTATCAAAAATAATAGTCAGTAAGGAATTAAAAAAAAAACACTCACACAAACACTTATTGTTATCAGAGTTCTTGTTCTATATCTACTCCGGACAGATCCCTTGGCTTAATAGAAAGGTCCTACAAATATCTACCAAATGTGTCAGAAACTTAACATATGATTCTCTGGCCCTTACCCCACCTAATTTTGTCCGAACAAAGAGCTGATAATCAGCTTCTTGTCAGCTGAGTCTAATGTACAGTGGTGGTGATTAGATTTATAAGTAATAAAATTCCTATGGTGCTATGAACTTATGACAATCAAGTGACCTCTGTTCTAACTGGCAGCTTTAGGTTTCTCCAAAGGTGCAGAGAGTGGTGACCCTGAGCCAAGAGACAAGGTTTTAATGTTTCTGACCTCCTGTCTCGGGCTGTGTCCAACCTAGCAATAACTTCTTCAGTCCAACCTTTGCTGCAGCCCTGCAGCTCCAATTTATTACTGCATAAGATGTAGAGCTGAAGAAAAGTTGAGTTTGTCTTTACACATTTCGGAAAAATCCAAATGGAAAAAGTAGTTACAGCCATCTAAAAAGTGCTATGAGCCTAACGTTAACTTCTTTCTTTAACATTTGAAACTGATTAATCAAATATTAGTCTACATTTTAAAATTATGAAAGAAAAATATTTATATATATTATGTTGTCATCACAACATAACACAAATTTTCATGTTCAGGTTGTTCAGTTTGTTTGTCTGTGATACCAGACTGGAACACACCAGGGAGCACTTCTCCTTCACAGACCACCTTGTCAGTGCCACCCTGCTGCAGGAGGAAGGCTTTGATCAGTACAAGATCTCTTAAAGGTCCTCACCCCAATACTATGATGCTTCTCAGCATTGTAAAGCATTAAAACCTTTCTTAGAAAGACCAGGACCCAAGGAAATACTGAATACATTGGTCACACTGTCAATGGAATAGAAACTCATGACTGAAACTGACTTTCACCAGAAAACCACTGAGAAATTTTCAGACAAGAAAGAAAGGAGGCTAAACTTATGTTCGAGTACTGGTAACAACACAGTGAATGGTTTTGCTTTAATGGTTCACTCCCTAATTTGATAAAAGCCCAGCCCCTTCTTGATTCTGCAGCTTTCATGGGCTTCACCCTTTTGTTTCCCTGTATTCTCAAAAACAGACAGCCCTCATAGTGCACCCTTTTGTTTCCCTGTATTTTCAAAAACAGACAGTGCATGTATCTGGCATTACAATGTCCATACCATTTGATATTGTTAGACTTCCAACAGAAAGTGACAAATCTTTAGATTATTTTAAAAGCTGCAAAACAAACTACACAATACATAGTTTATACATTCATTTTAAAATGTGTGAAAAGGCTGGCAGAAATCTGTCCTCATTAGTTCACCATTACAGTCTTACCAATAAGTTAACTGTAGGAAAGTAAAGCACAATATAAAATGAAACAAAAAACATAATTCACAGATATACCTTGTGAAGATCAACTGACATGCTGATTTTACTGATGTCTGCGCAGTATTTCTGATGCTTTTCTCTTGTCAAAGTTTCTCCTTTTTAGAATTGGTTTAGAATTGGTGCTCTACAATAGATTAGGTAAAGTCTGAGGAAAGTAAAAAATTGTTCCATGCTTTATGCTAATATTAAACCAACTGAAGATTAAAGTATAACTTAACAGGTAGAATATTTAAATACATTTTGAAAACACAGTTATCTGGAGATATCTTGATTACTGAGACTACTGGGACTGGCAAAGGGGGAAAACATTTTGGTAACTCATAAAAATCAACTAAAACTTGTCATATAAAAAAATTGATATGTGAACCAGGAAACAAAAAGGTACGGTGTAATTAGGGAATTAACACTTATACAAGATGTTGCTCAAGATGAAAGCATCGAGCTAAAATGGGAGAATGAAAAATACATAAATGTAAGAAAGTTATGTGATAAACACTGACTGATTTATGTTCCTGTTATGACACTATTTTGCTTATTAACCACCTGGTAGTTTTAATGTCATAGTGAACAGGGATCAACATACGAAAAATGCTATATATGACCACAAGGTGTCAGAACACAGTCCATTACAGCTTGTGGTAAATGGGCTTTTTTTGTGCTGGTGAGATCATATCAAATGCAAACATCAGGTTCCGGGGAATTTTTCTCACACTGCAGAAATTGTTTTTGAACCAGTAACCTGTCAAAGAGTTGTTGAAAAAGAAGAATGTATTTTGTTCTATTTGAAAACCCTAACCCTCTATCTATTCGAGTGAACTCTCATTATTTCGTTTTTATTGTTATAACGAGAAAAGTATCTAGTTAGGACGAGATACGGAGTACAAAATATCCTTATGGTGACAGCCATAGGTTGGCATAAATAATGAAGATGACAAAAATAATGTAAAACCGGAAGTGACGTGCTCGTGCGTAAAGTCACAGGAATTGGGGAACGTATACAACAAAGATGGCGACTCCCGGCGAGCAAACGGTGAAGGATGCACACGTGGGTAAAAAGAAAAAGGTAACAACGAACTAATGATTAGTAAGAGGACATAGCTGCACTCGTATTATACTTGTGGAATGACAGAGTAAACAGACTAGAACATGACGTTTTAAGCTGACAGAAGCAACGTTAATATAGTTGGTTATGTTGCTAGCAGCGGGCAGCTAATTTAAGTAGCGCTTATCAACAGAGCCGTGGTGGAGGCGAGGAGGTATTATTTAGAAATAAACACTTAACTATTTGTTATTTTATTAAAAATCACTAATGCTAACACAGCGCCGTTTGCTTCTCCTTGACAGCCTCCAGCTCGTTACTGGCAGGACGACGTGGAACAGACCGAACAAGGTCTCCAGCACAGGGGGGAAAAACCACAAGGAAAAAGGAAAAGAAAGCATGAAGAGCATCACACAAATGAAAAGAATTTCATTTCAGGGGTGAGCGAATGAAATTAATGAGCTTAACTTCAACTCATCACAGATTTTCAGGGAGTGGGAAAATGTATAATACCCCGCAAAGTACTAAAAGTTCAAATGAATGCCACAGTTAGTGTTTATCTGCTGACACAGGAGTGTGATAAAGAAAATATATTTATTTGAGAACAGGTAGAAGAAAACGTCTTTGTTTTAAGGCTTTCTCTGTTTGTATTTTTCTTTATGTAGTCCCAAACTAATTCCATGATGTTGCAGAGCTTCTTGTTCTGCAGAATGAATTTGGTATCAATCGGGTGCATATGAATCTAGTCCCAAACTAATAAACTTTATTTTGTTAGTGTCATTACCATACCAATATATTTCATAAATCTTTTCTTAATTCTTGTGTTTAGTAAACTAAATGCAGTTAATTTTTTTCTGGCTGTTGTTAATTTAATCTCAGAAACTGGACCCTTTCCCCGGCCCTGCTCCTGTTCCAGAAGACAGGGTGCAGAAGTTCAAGAGGAAAGAAAAAACAAAAAAAGTAGGTATTAGTTACTGTTTCTTGTTAGTGTAATTAGCTGTTGCCCCTTGTATCTCATTTCTACATGTGTCCTGTCGTAGCCTCCCCGGGAGCATTACAAGCTGAGAGACATTATAATTCGCTCTGAAGAAGCTTCAGAAATGGCCCAGAAACAAGCTGCCCGTTTTGACCTCCTTCTCCCAGAGGATGCAGGGTATCATCTTCTAAACACTGCCTGGAAAACAATAACTAACTAAGCCATGAGTTAAAACCTTTTGGTTGTGATGCCTTTACTTTTATTCTCAGCTTTTTAGAGGGAGATGAAGATGAAGACACGTGTACAATCTCACAAGAGGATATTGCAGATGCTGTGGATATAACATCTGGAGCAAAGGTGGGTCTCTGTTTTCATCTAGTTTTAGGTTGAATATTGGTGTAGGTCATCATTTACTTTAGTCTAGACATACCATTTTCTACTAGTAACTTTAGACACACTGCAAATGTAAAGTAAATTTGGAGAGCAGTGGCTTATGGCATGTTGGCACACCAGGATTTTTGTGTGATAGACTCATGAACAGATAGTTATCCAGTGTTTTTCCATTACTTAGGATTTCTTTATACTCTGAACATTCTACTTTGTTTTTTATAGTCACCTTAAGCAGTTACAATCTTCTTATCCAGAGTAACTGTAAACTAAGCCAGTTTCTATTTTTAAATAGTTTTATCTGGGTTGATAAACATCAGAACTCTTTCAAGTTATGCAAAGTGCAATTTAACTGCTAGCAGATGCTTCTTGGTTGTAGTAAATGTTCTTTTGTCATGTAAATAATATGCAAGACATAAGTCAGTCTTGTAAAAACATATTCATAATAAGTTTTTGTAACTTGATTGATTGTTTTTTTTTGTATACCAGATATACTCATATATTACATTTAAGATGAATTTTGTTAATTTGTTTTCTCTATCCATCTTCCTCCTTTAGTATTTTAATCTGAAACTGTCTCAGTTCGGGCCATATCGAGTAGATTACAGCAAAACTGGACGGTCAGTATCACACACATAGTGTATTCAGTCTTTGTCTTAGGATTGCTTTCATGGTATTGATGTATACATCCCCAAACATTTATCTTGTTTGTTAATTGTTTATGCACTAGTAGGAAGCTGAAAGCACCACACTGCCACAAGTAAAAATGCTAATGGTAATTAGTTAACTTAGCAGTAGGAGAAATTAGCTCCAGGTAGTATATGGTGTAATAACCACAATCTTACCCAGTAAAAGTTCTTATTCCAACAGATGTCAAATTTTGTTGGAAGAGCGTAAAGAGTGTCTGGTGGCTCAGTGGTAGAGCATTGGGTTGGGATGCAGAAGGCCAGGTGAAATGGGAGGGTTGTGACAGGAAGGGCATCCAACTTAAAAAACCCATGCCAAATCAAGATGTGTAACAAGTTCCACTTAGGCGACCCCTGAAGGGACAAGCTGAACGCCGTTGATTTGATTTGTTAGGAAGTGTGTAGACATTTATTTTTTTTATTCCTTTATTGCAGTATAGGGACACATTTACATTTCCCCTATTGATGAGTCAGCTGCGTCCAGCTCAAGGGAGTTGATTCAATTTGGGTTGGTTAATCTGGGTTTTCCAGATTACTTCCACAACTTAATCTTTCATCATTCCTATTGGTCCAAAGTATTGTGAGTAACTGTTAGTAGTATGCTAGTAACATCTGTGTGGATGTGCAGGGCCATTACATGATGTAAATAACATCTGTGTTCTTCCTTTTGTGACAAGTGAAATATTCAAGTTTCTAATAATGAGTAAACAGTACAGATACATGATCCAAAAAAAAAACCCAGAAACCCTGAACACGCAAAATAAAACTGCAGAGTCGGGTGATAAATCTCTGGGTAAATCCTGAGCAAGACCTTTTAACACACTGTGATTTGAACCTTTTGTTGATATCAAAATATTTTTTTTTCTTTTAAATGCGGGACTTTTCTGTTTGTTGTGCTCTTCTTCATGTCAGTCACCTGCTGCTTGGTGGGAGGAGAGGCCATGTCGCTTGTATAGACTGGCAGTCCAAACAGCTGATGTGTGAGATAAACGTGATGGAGTCTGTCAATGATGTAAAGTGAGTCACCCAACCTTATATGGTGCAACTCAACAAAAACTACAAAACCTAATACTTTAAAGCTTGGCTTCACTTACCAGCAATTGTAAACTGCCTTTTATTTAGGTGGCTTCACAGTGAGACAATGTATGCAGTGGCTCAGAAGAAGTGGCTGTACATCTACGACTCCAACGGAATAGAGCTTCACTGCATCCGCAAATTCAATGACGTCCTTCGTATGCAGTTCCTACCCTACCACTTTTTGCTAGCCACAGCGGTGGGTTCATTAAAATGATTCTCATAACTTTTAGGCTTTTTTATTTTAAATACATACTATACCATACTACCGAAACAGAAAGGTTGTTTCTGTTGAGTGCTACAAGTTGTAAAACAATGGTGTGTCTTACATTTTTAATTTATTTAATCGGGTGCAAGTCTCATTAAGATAGAAATGGTTTCGGGGCGGCACTGAAAGAAAGTCCGACCCTATGGTCAGTAGGTGGCCACACTACCAACCGAGCCACTGCCGCCCCACTAAAGCTAGCTATTAAGAGGTATAAATACAAATAAGTTGAAACATTTGTTTTAATTTTGGCAAATATGATACACAAGTAAATCTGTACAATATTAGCTATTATATGTTTTGTTTGCAGTGTGCCCACAGATGAATAGAAAACTACTGCTGGATTGCTTTTATGCTGAAGAACACTTTAAATTGTATTATTTTCAGGTTGATTTTGGAGTTACTTTATAGGGAGAACCATTTTCTGTGGCTTTAGTGGATTAATGCATATTTGTTGATGAGATAAAATAAAGAAGTACTACATTTTCATGGTTTAAAATGCTTGCCTCTTGTCCTTCACCTCAAAATTTGAAAATCCCTAATCTAGCATCAAGTAAAAATAAACATTCTGAAAATCAATTCAACGTTTTAACAGCTCTGACAAACCTTTGTTTTTCCATGTTTTCATCAGAGTGCTACAAGTTTTCTGCAGTACCTAGATGTGTCTGTAGGAAAGGAGGTGGCAGCCATCTGCACAAAGACTGGCCGACTCGATGTGATGTGCCAGAACCCTCATAACGCCATCATCCATCTGGGACACCCCAATGGCACAGTCACTCTGTGGTCACCCAACCAGAAAGAAGCCCTTGTGAAAATGCTCTGTCACCAGGGTGGCGTGCGATCTGTCACTGTAGACAGGACGGGGATGTGAGTAACTTTAAGACTGCACATTTCTCATGTAGAAAAACAAAATTGCCTTTATTTCAAGGCATTTAAAACCTGTACTTCATTCACTCTGATTCAAAGCAGTGGAGCAGCTTGTAAAATTAGTCCAGTTTTTCCTTTGCTTAATTCTCTTGAAGTTTTTTTTATCTGAAAGAAACGTCACAATAGAATTGTCTTGTATTCAATTTGGTTAAACGCATCTGGGGTGGGAATACAAAACTAATCACAGTAATTAGATCCTGATGTGTACCAGTGAATATTCCAATGAATGAAAATTTGCTCTGTAATGTGGAACAGCACAATTGCCATTTGTTCATTACTTTGGCAATTATATCAGACAGACAGTTTCATAGTAATGGGGGTAAAACCTCTTGTCATTAATAATATTTAGATTATTTTAACTAATAACACATAAATTATTTTATTGTTGTCATAATTACAAAATGTAAACATACACAGCGTAGGTTGTAAAAAGTATGTGAGTCTGTATTATAATGACAATAAGAAAACTAAATGAGTCAGGACATTGTAAACTTGGGGTCCAGTCAGTGAAACCTGATTGGAGGTGTGGGTTAGACTAGTGGAGAGGCAAAACAGTGGTGGTTAGGGACAAACAAGTTTACAGAAAGAGGAAAAAAAAACTGAAAAATACCTATTACATTTTGAATAGTTAACTTAATCTCCACCAGAGGGCAATATGTTGTAATGGTTTCTTCTTATGGCAGATACATGGTGACCTCTGGCATGGACAAAAAGCTGAAAGTATATGACATCAGAGCCTTCAAGCCTCTGAAATCCTACTTCCTCCCTGCTGGAGCTTCCTCGTTATCACTGAGTCAGAGGGGTCTGCTGTCTGCAGCCACTGGGGATATTGTTCAGGTCATTATCACCTTCACATTGCACAATAGTTCAGAGCACAGGAAGTGATGCATTTAGTAAATTTGGAGATATGGTTTGTTCTAAATGCACATACCTGGAGATTTACTGTCTGTTATAACAATGTTACTAAGATGAGAATTTGCAGACCAAAGACACAAGATATTGAAAAACGAATGCCACAGTATTGTTGAATTGCCTAAAATTTCAAATATTTATATAGAGTATAACTATTTTTCTTCAAGGCATATACATATTACTATGAATTCACCAATGATTAAGCAAAATAATCTATGGGAAGTTAGTGCTCCAGTATTAGACAATAGCATCATCTTTTTGCTAAACATAAAAGACAAGCTGATATGTTTAGTGATTGCCTTAGCTATGATGATATAAATAAGCCATTAACTTTCTCTTCATTGCATAGGTTTCATAAATGAAATATGGGATACATAAGAAATCATCAATATTGGTAACTGTTTGCTCACATATCACTTAATATGGGTCTGTAATAACCAGCTCTATTGCAGGTGTACAGGGATGTGTGGAGCACTCCGGTGACTAAGCCCTACATGGCTCACAGAGTTCAGGGAACAGTTTGGGGGCTGCACTTTTGTCCCTTTGAAGATGTTCTAGGAGTTGGCCATGGAGAGGGTTTCAGCAGCATGCTCGTGCCAGGTTTGACTTGGTTTCATTTACATATCTAAACTACAAAGGAACACCAAATGGGTTCTCATTTCTTTATGTTTTCTATTTAACCTCAAAGGTGCGGGTGAGCCTAACTTTGATGGGCTGGATGCAAATCCGTACCGCAGTGCGAAGCAGAGGCAGGAGTGGGAGGTCAAAGCCCTGCTGGAGAAGATCCAGCCAGAGCTCATCAGCCTGGACCCCAGTGAGCTTGGACAAGTTGACCATGCCACCTTTCAGCAAAGGCACCAAGACAGGGTCCAAGCTCTGGTCAGTGTGTGGAAACATGTTAAGCCTCTTTCACATATAAGCTCCAGACAATGCCTGGAGAATTAGCTCCAAACAAAGCCTAGAGTTGTCATTTTACACATGTAACACACAGTGGGAGATTGTTCAAGTCAGAAGTGTTCTCACAGGAGAACATCTGGTAGTTTTCAATGGGGAATAAGGCAGATCGAAAATTTGTACTGTGGGAAACAGTGTTTTATTCACAACACATCGAAGATATGCGTAAAAAAAAAAAAGAGAGATGCTGTGACAGTCGCATTATAGAAATATTGTCAGTGCAACCATTCACTTACTTTTAAATCCGCAGTTCAGATCAGTTTACTCTATTGATGCACAGACTCATGCGCATAATCCAGACTTTGTACTAGGGAGCTCACACAATAAACATCGGGTAACCTCCGGGCCTTCTTGCTCGGACATTTGCGTTATCACATACATTGCCCCTGGTTAAAGTTTGGGGGAAAAAAATCAAGATTCCGGCAAGTGTTAGATATTTTAGTTGTTTGCATGTTATTGGATTTTAAGATACATTTCAATTTTAAAATACAAAATCTTGATATTATTTTACAAGTTAATGTTGTCTTCTCCAGGGCTTTGACCCACTTGCCGAAGAAAAATTTGTTCCCAAATATAAGAAGAAAGGCCGTAGTTCTGCTGGTGGTGTTGAAAGGCGAAAAAGACAGGTAGCTCATGAGGATCAGAGGGTAAGTACTTGACATTTGATTAAATTATATTGGGATCTTGCTGCTGTATCTGCAGTGTGTGGCTCATCTCTCATAACTTGTTTATCCTGCAGGATGTGATCAGGGAAACAGTGGAGGACAAAATGAAGGTGGAAAAAGAAAGAAAAGAGAAAGAAAAGAAGAAAGCAGCATTATCTGGCCAGACATCTGCTTTGGACAGATTCAAAAGATAGAAGAGGGGAAAGCCTTGGCTCCGCCCAAAGCCCATTTACATTTTGTAGGACTGGCCTTTACACTTGGTATAGATGACAAATATGAACTGCTGAAATTCTGCATATAGACTGCTAACAAGGAGCCATTCCAATGGATACCAGTTCATCTGTAATCAATGTTGGGTTCTAATTAATGCCTCTAGCCTGAAGCACTGTGCCATGGCTAGCATGGGTGTCAACTACCATTTGTGTGAAGTCTTTTGTTCTCCTCTCTGCAGACCAACATTTTTCACTTCTCGTTTTCAAAATGTTGGTGACTGATCTGTCGTCTTCATGTTAATAAAATGTTTAAAAAAGCAATACCAAACATGAATTCAGTATGCCACACCTGAATGAAAAACATGCCAACACATTATGATATGTAAATAGCTAACTATAATCTTGAAAAGAGATCAGGAAACTTGAAAGAGACAGAGGACTTTATTAATTACAGCATTTGATTCAACCGTACAGTTCCTGAGTGTGAGCAGTTGGAGTTCCCTTTTATTTACTTGATGGGTGCGTGCAGGAAGTCAGCCTGAAGCATTATTTTACATCTACACAAAGGGTTCTTTTCACACCAGCCTGAGGAAGCAGAGACTAAATTTACTCCAGCTATCAGTGGAATGTTCTCATTCATTCTTCACTTTATGTGTCATGGAAAAAAATTATAAATACTACTATTTTAACTGCATTACTGCTGTAAATTACATCAGTCTCATGGTTATATTTTTGAATACTTAAACAGTGGCAGGGGTCTCCACTGTCCATCCCCAAAACTGGCTGAATGCATGTCTCAAACTTCAACTGACCAATTGATGTCCTGTCATTTTTTTTACACCACCATATTATCATTGAGTAACAACATGTTCCTTTGGAAGATTAACATAATTGATGTTATTTATTTCCTAATGGCTATAGGAACCCCCTAATTTTATATCTGTTGGACAAGCATTTAAGCATCCTATTAGAATAACAGCTACATTGCAATTACCTAATAATATGCTACATCAATGATAGCAGCTTTTAATTGTCAGATTTTCTGTTTATGCAAATACTTATAGTTTTCAGCATGCCAGTGTTGTTTGTACAGTATTTCAGTGTAACGATGCAGAATGCTCCTACAGTGTATAGGTAGGTTGAAGATAGTCCTTTATACAGCAGCTGTTTTTCCCAAAGAAGTCAAATATGTAATTTTATTTAAAAAATGTATAAAAATAAATTACCTTTCCTCAGTGAACACACTTTAGCTTCACAGCTTGAAGAGCACTTGTGCTTTTCACAGTAGCGAATTGAGGCACAGCCAAAATGAGTCCAGCTTTCTTTCTTATTCATCCTCATAACCCCTGCTCCAGGCCCAGAGCTGACCCGAGCAATGCCCTGACTTTGCACATCCCCAGAGAAGCACGCACACTCAGCCAGGAACAGGGAGGAGAAGAATTAACATCAGCCCAATATAGCAACATGTCCCTGGGTGGGATATGATGGATGGACACCATAGCCTGGTAGCAGCAGCGCCCATATGGCACACCTGGGCCCCCAGAGAAGAGTGGGCAGTGTGAGGGTAGCACCCCGGCTGCCCGAGCACACAGACCCACAAACACATCCTCTGGGGGAAGAGGCGTAGATAAAGGTGATGCAGAGGCAGCCAGGGAAATTTTGAGCAGTGCAGAGCGGGACAGAACATAGGTTGTACCGCTGCAATAGTCTGGAAAGACAGAGTGAGGGTACGCCCCCGCAGGGAGGTAGTGTTTGCTCTCCGGGTCCCTGTCCGGAGCCACGTGGAGATGCACCCTGCCAAGGTACAAGTCCCCTTCTTCATAGGGGTTACGGCTCTTGTTCAGAAAGTGAAGGAGGGCGCTGGGATTGAACAGGACATCGTCATCCACTTTGGCCATGTAGTGAGCTTTCGGGCAGAAACGGCGAGCCCAGCCCAGCATGGACAGGGTCTTCCTTGTGAGATTGGGGTAGGTATCCAAAAAACACCCTTGAATCAGGTCCCCATGTTCCCGGGCCTCCTCTATCAGCAGCTTGGCCAGCCCAGGGTCACTCGCCACACCTACCATGAAGAGGGTCATGACCCGCAGGCCCCTCACCTCCACTTCCCCTCCCCAGGTGTCCCTAATGGCTTGGCGGGCCCTCTGATTGGCCGGAGCCGAGGTGACCATGGTGAAGAGGTAAGGTTTGGCACGCTGGCACACGAGCGGACTGGGCATAAGCAGAAACTCCTCGGGTCTGGAGGGGGGGGCGCTCTGCAGGGGGATGATGGGGGGATGATCTATCACTGTACTCATAGCCATGGAGGTCACCCATGACTCAATGAAGTCCACAAAGAGCAGAGCCAACAGGGCCGCGGTCGCCAAGAAAAGAAAAGACCAGAGCCCAAGCCTGCGGCTCCGCTTTCCAAACCGGTGCTTCCAAGCCCACAATCCTCGTCCGACCATGACCAACACAGCTCTGAAGACCGCCGTTTTTCACTAGGTCCCCTTTCCTTGTCTCCTCGTCTAACGGTACTCCTCAGTCAATGCGTTTTTGCGCATTCCTCCACCTCAGATTTTTTTTTCTGCTTTCTTAAGAGCTTCGTGCTGTAACAGCAAGCTGTGCGTGACGACTCAGTGCGAGGATGCGGCAACAGAGCTCGTCCTCTTGTGCTGATGCTGCATCTTAGTAAGTGTCACCCAAATGGGAAGTGCAGCTGCGCAAAAAGGGGGTCGATTAGAATTGAAAGCAGGCTGAAGCTGTCTTTTCTCTGACTCTGCTGTGTAAAGCTGCATGAACCCCTTTTCAGTCTGGGAAGTAAGCCACTTATGTAATGACCTTCGCTTTAATGAGCTCGACTACTATGCAGACTTCCGATGTCGTTCAGAATTTCTTTTATATGGACAAATGTTTCTATATTTAATTAGATTTTTTAATTAAAAATTCCCCCAAAATGTGTGAAAGGGGCCTCTGTTAATCTACGTAATACTTAACAAATAAATATATTTGCCAAACATTGATTCGAATTTTATTCTTCAGTAATTTGAGTGGAAGCGACGCCCGGTGCTTCACTAGCAACACCTGGCGGTCATTCAGTCGTACTGCTTTCTTCCTGCTATTTACTAGTTAATGTGTGCATGCACAAAGCCCCACTCTACAACAATTGGGATGCTGTGTAAAATGGAAAAAAACAAAAGAATGCAGTGATATGCAAATCATGGAAACTGAAACTGAGAATTTTTATTATTTTTGAATTTGATGCCAGCAACACATCTAAAAAAGTTGGGACAGGTTTAACACGACACTGGAAAGGTTATGTGGTGCTAGAAATAGTGGATATAGAATGCAAAGAAACAACTTTATATAAATAAAGTTAAATTTAGAAATACTGCCATTTTCCCGAGCCTGAGAAAATTTTTAATTTCTGACAAGAAATTTTCTTTTTGGAATCATGGACACAACATCCTACAAAAACTTGACCTGTTATTAGCAAACAGTTTAATAACAGCATCTGTAGTATTGTGAGGGTGCATTACAGCACAAAGCATGGTAACTTGTAAATCTATGAAGGGGCCAATAATGCTGAACCATATATACAGGAACATATACTGCCATCCAGATCTTTTTCAGTTAAGGTCTTGCTTTAAGCAAAACAATATCCAAAACTATGTTCTGCACATATTACAACATTATGAGTCTGTAGTTAAAGTGTCCAAAACTGTCCTGCCTGCATTCCTGTCATCCACTGAAAACATTTAGTGCTTATAAGAAAAAAAATTTATCAAACAAGGCTGAGCAGCTGTAATTTTATGTCAAGCAAGAATGGGGAAAATTATGCTTTGCTGTGTAAAGTTATTTGTGCAGCACACTTTAAACATGTTATTTAACATTTGATTAGGTTCATCACACTGTGCACAGTGGGTAATATAAACTCATAATTACATTCACCAAAAAAATATTAATCAAATGATTACAACTCTTTGTTTTTGATCATCGGATTACATTTGTTTAGTATTCAAATTGACCAATAAATATTATATTTGTTCGACATTACTATATGTACAAAATCCAAGTGACAATTTCTGAAATAACTATGTGCAGACGTGGATGAAATTGTTGGCATCCTTCCACTGGTCCACTATGTCCCTATAGGGAAAGTGATGAACTTCATATAAAGTAAAAAAAAAAACTAGCTACAACTGAACATACAGTGGGACTAAAATGTACTAACAATATTACTCCTACTCTACTATTACAACTACTGATGCTGCTGAAAATTACCATTAAGATTAGGATTATATTAACTCACAGGATAAGGGGAAAGGAAAAAAAAAAGAAGCACCTTTCAAAATTCAAGTTATTAAGTGCTTCATATAGGGCAGCAAATTAAACACGAAATCACTGCGTTACAGTGTATTTCCACCGGGAAGCCAAATCATAAGATCAAAGATCAATGAGAGATCAGCTAAATTTTAAATGAGGACTAAAAGCAGAATAAAAATAAAATAAATTATAAATGTAAAAAATTAAACTTTAAGAAGTGATTAAAAGTCATCTTTGCTCTAGAGTCTTCAGACCAAGACTGCACCTTCAGTCACCAGAACTCCTAAAATACCTCTGCCTGAGGAACTGAAACCATGTAGCACATTTCACAAATATCATAGCCTGAGAGAAAGGTCATCAATAAGCTCTTGAAATCAGTTTTGACTTTTAAGAGCCAGTTTAAGAAAGCACAAACAGGAGTAATATAGTCGAGCCTTTTGGTTACAGTCTGTAGTAAAGTAAAAGGGCTTTGAAATTATGAGTTTCAGTTTCAGAATCAATGACAGATGAAATGAAGCCATCTAAAACTGAAGAGAATTACCATATTTTAGAGATATTTCTAAAATGATAAACATGAATTGACACGATTTTTGCAGCAACGCTAAACATTACAGCACCATGTAGTCATTTCACTCAGGATTTGTAACTGTGACATTGCTATTTTGGCACTATTATTAAGAAGAATATCTGAAGAGGTCATTTTATCAGCGACAACGATCAGACTTAATGACGTCAGTCCTGTCTGGTTTGCGTACAGGAGGGAGGGGGCGGGGGCGTGCGGGGACGAAATAGAGTAAGGAAGAAAAAAAAAAAAACTCAACCCTCATCGTCAACGCTCCGGCAGTGCGGGGTCACGAACTATGACCTTTAACAGAAGAAAACCAAAACATATATTTTATAAAATAGCAAAGGGCCCTAAATCTATGACCGCTGCTTCCCAGAGGTAAGTCTGAGATCCGGATTGAAAACCGTAGAAAGCTCTGAGATACTGGATGATAAAATAGCGCAGCTAATCTCCCGGCTAGCTTGTTAGCAAGACGCCGCAGAGCTCCCTTCCTGTCTGACTCTCGGGAAACGTCCAAAAGCCACGAAACGCCGGGATGAGTCTGTCTGCGCCTATGTGCTTTCCAGGGTGTTAAACTGGATTTTAATGTGTGACACCATTGTCGACTGTACCAATTCAAACATGCTAAAATAACAAAGCCAGGGGTTGACGGCTACAGTCGGCTCGAACTGTAACTGGTTGCATTTACTTGTATTAACTAGCTTGAATAGTTAGCTAACATTGGAAAGCCATAGTTTCCGCAGATGAACTCGACCCTTTTACCTTTGCCATCCAGGGTTGAAACAATAAATATGGCAACGCATGTGTTTACCAAAGCTGCATTTTTACAGTTACCGCCAGTAACGATGCATTAACACATTTCCCACGTATAGTGTGGAAAGAACATTTCTGCAACATTATCATGACAACGATTCTTTTTCTAGTGATGCTGGCTTACTGCCAGATTCTCCATTTTGTTCTGTGTTGTGATGCTTTTGTGGAACGAGGTAATGATGGACATTGTGTTGAACCAATCGGTGAAGAAAATGAAGCATTCTGCTCCTCCCCTTTGTCACACAGTCTGCAAAGTCGAGTAATCAGTTTTCTGTTACGTTGTCGACCTGTCATTTTTGTTAAAACCCCAAATAAATTGCACGGTGAGAAATCTGCATAATGAGGTGGTTGTTGGAAAAAGTACACGTACGTGTGTCATCTAATTTGACCCAAGTAGGTGTGAGATACCCACACTAATCGTGCTCACTTAAATGTGATACATAACGTTTTATATAACTGGGTAGGGAAGATGTACCAATAGAAGCCAAGGTTTGGGCATCCCTTGAGCAAATGACTGGTTTTGAGAATGTATTTATTTATTTATTTATTTGTTGAAGAGAAAATACAATGAATTTATTATTTGATATGTTGATGAAAAGTTTGCTTTTGGATTTTCTGCTTTTTATTTTTAGGCTATTTTAAAAACACAATATTTTGGGGGGGATGAATTTGGTCTTTTGCAGATGGAAACATTATCATAGTGTATGGGTGACATACTCTCAAAAGTTCTTTTTAGTGTATCTCCATATAACCTTTCTGTGTTATAGCTGTCCCTTTACATTAAACAGATAAAACGTCTTCACTAAATTATCAACGAGAAATAGACTTCAATGATACTGCAGCATAATATTTATAGAAATGTGCCAGTGTTGTTATGCTCTTCTGTGACAATGTGCATCTTTGTTGTTGATTGATTTTTGTGGCATCTTTCCAAACAGACCTCACTAATGACCTTGCATCATCATGACGACAAGCCTGAACCTGCTCTCTCAGCAGAAAGTGGATTCTGAGCACGAGGCAGAGGTGAGTATGCAAAGGGAGACTTTCATCATGTACAGTATGCTGGTAGTCTGAGTTGTTCCATATGACACATTCAGTACGAAGGTCTTCAAATTTCTAAAACAGGTGCTGCTACTATCTTTGTCTCTGTTCTTGGTAGATTTTACATTCATATGCTGCTATAGAGAGAAATCTTTTCCTAAAAGTCCCTCTTTTATTTACATAAGTGTTTCATAATAAGCTTTATGTAGACTTATTAACTAAGACTAAGTTTCAAATTGTAGGTGTTGTCCTCTCCATCAGAGTCAGTAATGAGTGAGTCTCCACAGAGCTTTCAGGTCATCTCCACTGAGCCTGCCACAACACCACAGAGAATACAGGTAACTTCTCTGCTCTCTCATGTGGCTTTAGAGAATGTAACACTGCTGCCACCTGTTGATGTTCTCCTCTTTCTGTGCATTAGCAGCAGCAGTGACCAAGTTGATGTTACAACATGTGACTTAGCACTCCCAGCCTCAGTGTCAGTCTCTACTGTTTTGTTTATCAGCCCCACTGGTGCTGATGTTAATTTCCACCTGTTCATTTCTTTCTGTCTTCCTCTCCCATCTCAAACACCCTCAGATTGTAACTGACCACCAGACCGGTCAGAAGATCCAGATAGTGACAGCGATGAACCCGTCCAATTCTTCGAAGCAGCAGTTTATTCTGACTACAGCTGACAGCACAGGGGCAGGCAAGGTTATCCTGGCCTCACCAGATAGCCATAACACTAAGCAGCTCATCTTCACTGCAGCAGAGAGCCTGATGCCAGGAAGAATACAGGTACAGTTTTCCGCTTAAATCACGCAGTATTACGTGTCATGAAACTGGTGGCAATATCTTGGTTTATATAATTGTTGTTAGTGTTACACAGTGTTAAATTTACCAAAGTAATACAGTATTATTGACCTTTGATTGACTCTTCAGATTGTCACAGATCCAGTGTCAATGGAACGGTTGTTAGGGCAGTCGGGGGATTTGAGTCGAGCGCAGCCGGTGGAGTATTGTGTGGTGTGTGGGGACAAGGCTTCAGGTATTAAATCCTATAGTTATATTACCTGTAAATGTGATACTGGGTATTTGTTTAGACTGATGAATGCTGATGTCAAATCTAACAATATGTCCAGATTAACATTGTCAGCAATCCAAGTGGACCCGTGTCCACATCCTGACTCATACAGTTTGACTTATTTTATCTTGGTACAGGGCGTCACTATGGAGCAGTTAGTTGTGAGGGATGTAAAGGCTTCTTCAAGCGGAGCGTGAGGAAAAACCTGACGTACAGCTGCCGCAGCAAACAGGACTGCGTCATCAACAAACACCATCGCAACCGCTGCCAGTTCTGTCGGTTGAGGAAATGCCTTAAGATGGGAATGAAGACTGACTGTGAGTTTGGATCCCAATTCAGGACACAATGGATGTAGACCAATGCACAGACCAAAGCAAAATAGGCATTGAGTCAGCACATTTTGAAAAGTCCTAGCAATTAACTAAATAATTATTCTTAAAAAAATATTCTTGGCTGCTTATGGTATTGTTAGTAACAGCTTTTGTTGTGTGGTTATTGGGTTAATCTTTCCATCTCTCCATCCATATTCTGCCACTAAATTGTCAGATTAGTTGATCTGTTATATACTGCTGGAAAGTACTGTAAAAAGTATGATACAAATGTCAATAAATTCATATACTGTGTAAAAAAACAGTAGACCTTATTCTTTGCTGACATCATTTGACTAGTACAGCTATTAAAACATTAAATTCAAAGTCTTATGTTTTATTTAGAAAACACTGCAGGAATGCAGGTTATGCATCAGAGTGAAGGTTTTCGCAGGGTGCATTTGAAGAATTCAACAAGTCAGAATGTAAACTGCATGTTGCTTTGACTTCCATCAATAAAGCAATTCAACAATTCTCTTGGATCACTTTTACTATTATAACTGTTATAAAGTTGTAATTGTACATTTCCACTTTGTCTTCAGCTGTCCAAAGCGAGAGAAAGCCCATTGATATAGTTCCCAGAGAGAAGCATGCCAACTGTGCCGCCTCCACCCAGAAGATCTATATTCGCAAGGACCTTAACAGTCCACTCATCGCCACACCAACGTTCATATCCGATACAGAGACAGATGGCTCCAGGTCAGTGAAAATCAGACCTCCAGACAAACTCAGGCCTGGTCGTCATGCTTTGTCCCATCTCTCAGCTGTTGATGTTGATGTAAGTTGAGCTGGATTTTGATAATATTTTGTGTAATGTGCAGATCCAGCCTGCTGGACCAGGGGATGCTGGTTAATATTCAGCAGCCGGTCATCCAAAGCGATGGAACTTTGCTGCTGGCCACTGATTCAAAGGTACAGATATTTTTGCAGTTACAGTAAATGTAACAAACCATCTGCTGTTTGTTAGAGAAGAACAATCCTTCAAATGCTGCATTATATTATAAATTAGTTTGTGGTTCAAAAACTGTAAAGCAGTTTTGTCTAATTCTTTTGGTTGAAGCACTTTTTGTTTGTCTGCGCTGCAAGCAAATTTAAATTCTTTTTTCTAGCTAGCACAATTCGCTGAATACGATGCAGAATTATTTGCATTTGTTCATATGTTTTCAGCTGGAGTCTGGGCAGGGGGACTTGGGGACACTAGCCAATGTGGTGACATCGCTGGCCAACCTGACTGACTCCCTAAAAGAAAACCTAAACAATGGTGATACAACTGACAGCCAACATGAGGAGCAATCAGCCAGTGAGATAACACGGTCGGTCTGCATTGCACGGAGAGCAAAGGAACCTTAACATTTTTATTAAATATTAAGATCATAATAAAAGTTTTCCACTGATATTCATAATAGATTTATTTTATTGTTGTATTGTTATAATTTAGATTAACTTTAGATTTTTGATTTAATAATTAGGCAATTTAACTCTATTTTTTTATGAGATAGAAATTATTATTAGAAACAGCTCACAGTTCATGTCCATAACTTTTCCAAGGCTGTTGCACACAAAGCAAGAAAGTGTTTAATGTAAAACAACAATGTGTGAAGGCTTAGATTTTGAACTTGATGTAAAAGTGCAAGTATGGAAATGTCTGATCTATTTTCACTGTGCATACTGTATACTACAAGGAAATGTATATTTGTGTTGCTTGAACATTTCTGGCATCAATCAGTTGAAACGTACGTGTGGGTGTGTTATGCACAGTGCCTTTGACACCCTGGCCAAAGTCTTCAGTCCAACTGAACCTGGGGTTGGACAGAGTCTGGCAGAGAAGTCACAGTGTGCCGGAGGAACAACGATTCAACTGATTGGTCGAGACCAGGAGACCCCCATCATTGAGGTGGAAGGACCACTGCTCACTGACAGCCATGTTGGCTTTAAGGTAAGAGGTATTTTTGCCCTTTCGCTTGGAAATACAAACAGTATCATATACCTTTAAGAAACCAAAGTGAAAGAATTGTTCAAGAATTCACATGGACACATACACCTCTATCGAGTCGAATTGTAGACTGTTATGTGCAATGCACCAAAAGCATAGCCTACCGGGGCACTAAGACACTTTTAACGTTTCTTTTACTTTGCTATTCGTGTGTTGGTAGTCACTTATCGAATATTTTTCAATTATTGCTTTCCATAATATCCTTTTCCTATGACCTTCATCTCTTTCTTTGTTTCTTTCTTCTAGCTGACCATGCCCAGCCCCATGCCTGAGTATCTCAACGTACACTACATCTGTGAGTCAGCATCCAGGCTTCTCTTTCTCTCCATGCACTGGGCACGCTCCATCCCTGCTTTTTCTGCTCTTGGGTGAGAGTGCCTTTGACACAGACCTAAATGACACTCTCAGGGAGTAACACTGCAATGTCTTATTTATTTACAGCATATTGCAGGACATTTTTCTGTCTATACAAGCTCACGCTCATCTTTCTTTGTTTGTCTTTTTTAGACCGGAGGCAAACACCAGTCTGGTGCGAGCCTGCTGGAATGAGCTTTTCACACTTGGTCTGGCTCAGTGCGCTCATGCGATGAACTTGTCGACCATCCTTGCTGCCATCATCAACCACCTTCAAAGCAGCATCCAGGATGGTATGGACCACAGACCTCGTCATCTTCTCACAGTAGGATACACACACACATATACAGGAGGCAAAAAAAGATGCTTAAAGTTTTTACTATCTTGTTGCAAACTAGCATAGAAGAACAAGGATTTAATGGCAGCAATTCAAAAATATATATTCTTGCAATGTTTTAGGTTTTTTTTAGGTGTTTTTTTGCAGTGAAATTTCCAGGGCAATAAATGTAGCAAAAACTGTAGAGATTTTTGTTTTGTATAATTCATTAAATATCAAAGGCAACTTGTTCTAGTGAAAATATCCTCACTTTTCTGAGTGTTTACACACATACACAGCTGGTCATGCAAATAACAAAAAGGCTCTATCACTGTAATTCTCACTGCACTAATGCTAATTTATCTCACATTGAGTCTTTTGACGGCTCGACATTAATGCTTTTAGGGCAAGTAGCTGAGATGTTTTCCTTGTCTGATGTCCAAACTTACTTGTTCAAAATAGAAAATTAAGACCTATTAAAAGATAAATATAATAAACATGGATTCAGGAAATAATAATAATAATAATAATAATAATAATAATGAAAACATCAAACGGGGAGGTAATAATAATATATAATCTCTACTTTTTTATCTTTTTAACTAAAAAACCTGTGATTATTATGACACTGTGATCAAAGTGTTGTTACTGTGATATTAGCTTTAAATCTTATTCTTTTCCTTTCGGCTGCTCCCTTTCAGGGGTTGCCACAGCGAATCATGTGCCTCCATCTAACTCTATCCTCTGCATCCTCTTCACTCACACCAACTAACTTCATGTCCTCCCTCACTACATCCATAAATCTCCTCTTTGGTCTTCCTCTAGACCTCCTGCCTGGCAGCTCCAACCTCAGCATCCTTCTACCGATATATTCACAGTTTCTCCTCTGAACATGTCCAAATCACCTCAATCTGGCCTCTCTGACTTTATCTCCAAAACATCTAACATGAGCTGTCCCTCTGATGTACTCATTCCTGATCCTGTCCATCCTCGTCACTCCCAAAGAGAACCTCAACATCTTAAGCTCTGCTACCTCCAGCTCTGCCTCCTGTCTTTTCTTCAGTGCCACTGTCTCTAAGCCGAACAACATTGCTGGTCTCACCACCGTCTTGAACACCTTTCCTTTCATTCTCGCTGATACTCTTTTATCACACAACACACCTGACACTTTTCTCCACCTGTTCCAACCTGCCTGCACTCGCCTCTTCACCTCTTTTCCACACTCACCGTTGCTCTGAACCGTTGACCCTAAATACTTAAAGTCCTGCACCTTCTTCACCTCTGCTCCCTGTAACCTCACCATTCCACCTGGGTCCCTCTCATTGACACACATGTATTCTGTCTTGCTGCGGCTAAGCTTCATTCCTCTGTTTTCCAGAGCAGACCTCCACCTCTCTAGATTTTCCTCCACCTGCTCCCTGCTCTCACTACAAATAACAATGTCATCTGCAAACATCATAGTCCAGGGAGATTCTTGTCTAACCTCATCTGTCAGTCTGTCCATCACCAGAGCAAACAAGAAGGGGCTCAAAGCCGATCCTTGATGCAGACCCACCTCCACCTTGAACTCCTCTGTCACACCTACAGCACCTCACCACTGTCTTACAGCTCTCATACATGTCCTGCACCAGTCTAACATACTTCTCTGCCACTCCAGACGTCCTCATACAATACCACAGCTCCTCTCTCGGCACCCTGTCATACGCTTTTTCTAAATCTACGAAGACACAATGCAACTCCCTATGACCCTCTCTGTACTTCTCCATCAGCGTCCTCAAAGCAAATACTGCATCTGTTGTACTCTTTCTAGGCATGAAACCATATTGCTGCTCACAAATACTCACCTCTGCCCTTAGCCGAGCTTCCACTACTCTTTCCCACAACTTCATTGTGTGACTCATCAGCTTTATTCCTCTGTAGTTGCCACAGCTCTGCACATCTCCCTTGTTCTTAAAAATTGGTACCAGTACACTTTTCCTCCAGTCCTCTGGCATCCTCTCACTCTCCAAGATCTTGTTAAACAAACTAGTCAAAAACTCTACAGCCACCTCTCCTAGACACTTCCATACCTCCACAGGTATGTCATCAGGACCAACTGCCTTTCCACTCTTCATCCTCTTCAATGTCCTCCTCACTTCACTCTTACTAATCTTTGCTACTTCCTGCTCCACAACAGTCACCTCTTCTACTCTTCGTTCCCTTTCATTTTCCTCGTTCATCAACTCTTCAAAGTACTCCTTCCATCTTCCCATCACACTCCTGGCACCTGTCAATACATTTCCATCCTTATCTTTAATCACCCTAACCTGCTGCACATCCTTTCTATCTCTATCTCTGCCCAACCTGTACAAATCCAGTGATATTAGCTTTAAATAAGTTACTGAATTTGTCTTCAGATGTGAGAATTTGGATTAAATTTAAAAATCAACTAAAGGAATGAATGTTGCATCAGTATTTTTTGAGTGAAGGCATAAAACATATAGATTGTAATAAAACATCACAAAATATTTTTTTTTACTATATACTGTTATATTACATGAGGCTCAGATGGCACTATGTCATTTGTCCATCTGTTATACTTAACAGCTCAGTTTGGAATGATTTTCATTTAAACTTTATAATTTGTGCATCTAAAAACTAGTGTTTTTTCTCTAAAGTGAACCAAGGATATATTAAAACATTATGATGTATATCTTTACCACTAATTAGGAATTTTAACTTTTGATCATTATGACATTAATAGAATTAATTCTCAAAGTGAATCTTCATAACACATCAAACTGCCCACTTTCTTCCATCTCAGATAAGCTTTCAGGAGAGAGGGTAAAGCAGGTGATGGAGCATATCTGGAAGTTCCAGGAGTTCTGTAACAGCATGACAAGGTTGGAGACTGACAGCTACGAATATGCTTACCTAAAAGCAATAGTGTTGTTCAGCCCAGGTGAGTCTGCAACACAATTTTCTAATTCAAGTTAATAATTAGGGATTATAGGATTATAAGGATTATAGCTGTTGTAAATTAAACGAATACCACAGAATAGTAAACTAAATTTGGATAAACTATTTTTACTTGCATTTTGTGGAATGGCATATGTGTGTTTAATTCACCAGACCACCCAGGTGTGGACAGCGGTGGGCAGATTGAGAAGTTCCAGGAGAAAGCCCTGATGGAGTTGCAGGATTATGTGCAGAAAACGTATCCAGATGACACCTACAGGTACATTCATAGCTGCAATTGTACAATTAGCCTCAACTTCTTCCTCGTCCGACTTTATTACAGTGACAAACTGGATAGTGAATACTGGTTAATAATTATGCAAATGAGATAGAATGCGACTTTATTGCAAAAATACAAAATAACAGGTCCTGTATGCCTTTGCCTCCCCAGGTTGACCCGCATCCTGACTCGTCTCCCTGCCCTGCGCCTCATGAATTCAAGCATCACAGAGGAGCTCTTCTTCACTGGCTTAATAGGTAATGTCTCTATTGACAGCATCATTCCCTACATCCTGAAGATGGAGACGGCTGAATATAACAGCCAGGATTCTGACCCTGCAATATGAGATCCCATCACCCCACAACAACTGTCTATTTAAACATACCCCTGTCCAAAATCCTGCAGTGGCCCCTTGTTTCTCCTGATGCGTGGTGCAAAGTTGTTTGAGAACCTTGAATGGGAAAGCCAGGTTGACACTTGGAATGTTTTCTTTCTCCTGATGCAGTTTGGTAATCCAGCGGTCCTGCTCTAAATACAGTTGGTCTGAACTAAATGAAAACAAATTTTGCAGCCGCAACTGTGTAAATCTCCTTTAGTGTCTTTGTACTGCTTCAAGCTAATTACTTATTAACTTTACACTCTGACTACATCTTTCAAATGTGTATTATTATTATTATTTAAACCTTACCATGCACTTATGTACGTCACATCCTCGCTTTTTGTTTTTTCTTTAATCTCAAAAGAATTGTGATTTTTAGGATTAAATCCTATTTAAGGAAATTGAATTTTGGTAATTCAACAAATCTACAATGGAGAGTACTAACTTTAAAAGTGTACTTTGAGCTGAAAAGTATTAGTCTACACTTACTGGCCACACCCTGATAATATGGGGTTTTGCCTTTTGCCTTCAGAACTGCCTTAATTCTTTGCGGCATAGATTCAACAAGGTGCTGGAAAGATTCCTTAGAGATTTTGGTCCATATTGGCATAATAACACCACACACTTACTGTAGATTTGTCGGCTGTGCATCCATGATGCAAATTTCCTGTCCCACCACATCACAAAGGTGCACTAATGGATTGAGATCGGGTGACTGTGGAGGCCATTTGAGTACAGTGAACTCATTGTCATGTTCAAGAAACCAGGTTGAGATGAGTTTAGCTTTGTGACACAGTGCATTACCCTGCTGAAAGTAGCCATCAAAATATGGGTACACTGTAGGCATAGTCAGAATCAATACTCAGGTAGGCCGTAGCATGTAAAGGATGGTGCGTTTATACCAAGGGCCCAAAAAAGGTTTCAAAAAAATATCCCTCACATCCTTACACCACCACCACCAGCCTGAACCATTGAAACAAAACAGGATTGATCTATGCTTTCCTGTTGTTTATGCCAATTTCTGACCCTACCATCCAAATGCCGCAGAAATAATAATGATTCATCAGACCAGGCAACATTTTTCCAATCTTCTGTTGTCCAATTTTGTTATGCTCTTGTTCTTAGCTGACAGGAGTGGTATGGTCTTCTGCTCCTGTAGTTTATCTGCTTCAAGATTAGAAGAATTGTGTGTTCAGAAATGCTCTTCGGCTTAGATCTGTTATTTGATGTGCTGTTGCCTTTCTGTTAGCTCTGACTAGTCTGGGCATTCTCAATTTCCCTATGGGATCAATAAAGTTGTTTGAATCTTGAATTCTCCTGACCTCTGCCACTCTGCATCATCCAAATGCACTAAGTTGCTGCCATGTAGTTTGTGTTTAGATTAGTGGCTGGTGAGTGTATGTTTAACATGGTTAAAAGCTATTTTGTTAAATTAGGAATTCAAGCTTAAACAAAGATTAAGTTTGACTTTAAGGTATTTTGTACTAGAATTAAGTAAAACATGCTTTGTAATTATTTAATTAGGTTTTCTTTCTTTTTTCATTTTTAAACGAACACAGTTGACATTATTCTATAGATCTTTGCTAAATAGTGGTGGTAATAGAGCACTTAAGTCAGGTATAAGAACTAACTCAAACCTCAATTCTTAATCTGCATTTGAATAGGCTGGCCATCTTAGCATTGAGCTACCATGTGGTGCACATTACAGTGGCTAATGTAGTATATTTATTCTGTCTTTAAATTTTATTTTTAATTTGCATTCACAAAATCATATCAACCAAACTAACCAGTTAAACTGACCTTGAGTAATTTTTATACTGAATGCCATTTCAGAGATTTTAGGTTACAGAGTTTATTTTAGATACAGTTTCTTCTAAATTGTCATGGACATGTTGCTAACTTAACCAGTGCAATCGCCTCATCACTTTTCCCTTTATGACAATCAAGTCTATGTTATTTTCTTTCTTTTCCATAAGCATCATGACTGTTCTTCTCAAGCTGCATTTTGTATGTGTATTTATCAGTGACATTTATGTTAAGGAATTAGATTTTCCAAAGGATTTGGGGTTCAGAAAAGTTACATGTAGCTATGCTACTGTTTTTGTACTTGTGTTTGCATTTGTATTTTGCTAACTGCGCATCAAGCAGCTTTTGTGGTATTCCTCCACATTCATGCTGGCTAAAACTTTGCGTTATGTATGTATGTATTGTAAAACTTAATTTGATGTGAACAAATTTCTTTGTTAATACTAAGTGTACTTAAAAGTACTTTTGGGCAGGTTTCCCTGATATTAAAAGAAAAAAGATTTGTGGGGGTGGGAAAGCCAGCATCGAGTGTGTTAACTTCTTGAAAACCATATGGAGATATGCATACCCACTTGTATAAAGGTTCATAAAAAAACATCCACAGCAACTTGAATGCAAAATTAAAGATAATGGGGATGTAAAAAAAAGGTCAAAAATGATCATGTCTTGTGAAAAAAATGTTTGTGGTATTTGGGTTGAAAATCCATGCAGACTGTTCGTGAAGGCACTGGTTTACATGTAATTTCATTAAAATGAGTGCATGTTGTTTTAACCAAGGTTTTATAATCTATAATTTATCTTATCCCTGGCTGCTCTTAGAAGGAGCATTGTCATAATTTTATAGTGCATCGCATTGCATGAAGAAGTTGCTTAAATGCATTTTACTAAATGCTATATAAAAGATATTAATTCAAATGTTGTGGCTTTAAATACTTATAATATTAGATGGTTTTAGAGCAAAAAAGATTGTTTTTCAGTATCCCATGGTTACAATTTTATACTATGTAAATGTTTTTTTGCTCATGGAAATTGTTTCTTCAAACACTGAGATTATGAACTTCAAACAGCCTTCATGTTTTGCTCAAGTTTGTCACAATCCTACATTTCTACCTCACACCAATGAAGTTATAAAACAAATGTATTAATGACTGAACTCTTGTATCATCATTCCAGTCTCCAAGGCTGGCTTCTCTGAAGCTACATATTATTAAAGAAATAAACAATTACTCATGAAATATTGTGTGGCTGAGTCTGTTTCTGCTTAGATTGGAAGGCAAAATGAGGTGTCAGATGTTAGTCAATATGAAGACATTACAGCTACGAAAGGTAGCAGTAAACTATCACCAGTGTGTTTAGATTGGTTTTTGCTTGATTTTTTTTTTATAATATTTACACTTTACTAACAACATGGGCAACACCACAAACTTTCAGTCAATTGTATAATGTGTTAATTTTGAGGAGCTTTGAAATTACTGTGCCTTGAACAAGTGTTTAATATTGCTCATATAAAACTGCCAAGAGCAGGTTGTGCTCGAAAACACAGTGACCAAACAGGAAACAGACAACTGAGGGACCACCAAGATGACCCATCTGAGTGAGCTTCAGCAGCTGAGATGGGAGACCGTTCATGCAGCAACAGTTGTCTGGTTGTTCAACAGCCAAAGCTTTATGGGGAAGTGGCAAAGAGAAAGCCAGTGTTGAAACACTTTCAAATTAAACCTCGGAGTTTACCGTGAGGCATGTGGGAGTAGTTTTTTGGTCATCGGACTATATCATATATCGGCTACATTTGGTGAAAACAAGCACTGCACACCATCAAAAACACATTATCTGTGACTTGGGGGAAGAATCGTTTTCCAGCAAGACAGTGACACCAAATACTGGAATGCATTTTATTAGGATGTGGGTCTGGTGTTTTTGCCACCCTATTTAAAATAAATGAGGTTGCCTTAACGTTTGAACCACCTCTTAATATAATTCACTCCAGTGCAACTTGCAGTTTAAACATAAAAACTGAGACATTATAACCTTTTAAAAGTAAGTTTCATGGTAGAGCTGCTGTATCGTAAATGCATTATACACATGTACCTAATGAAGTGGCCAGTGAGTGTACAGCTAAAGCTACGCAGAAATTATTAAATATTTGTGAGCGGCCAACTCTGAGCACTGACCTAAATCCAAATGGAGTTGAACATACTCATAAATATTTTGTTAAGATGTTCAACTCAAAACCAATATGTGGCGTTTTGATTAATAGACTTCAATTTGTAAACCTGTATAACATATTTTATTCAGCAAATTCTTCATACAGGATGGGGATACACTGGAATACGGAAATATTCTGTAGTCCTTCCCAGTTTGTAAAACTAAACTAAACTAAAAAAAAAATGAATGAATTATAAATAATTACAATTGTCTTATGAAATAATTGTTATTTTGTGGGCCTACTTGAAACATGGAAGACATAATGGACAAAAAAGTTATCTTGACCTCTCGTTTGGCTTTCTGTACACAACTCCTCGGTCGCGTTTGTGACGACAACATAAACGTCATCAACGCGCGTCTTTCTCGTGCGATCTACGGATTGTAGACACAAACTGTTTTCAATGGTGTTATGCAATTAATAAAGGGTTTAAAATGCCAATGAAAGGGAGGTTTCCGATCAGGAGGACACTGGAATATCTGCAGAAGGGCGACATTATCTTTAAAAACAGGGTGAAGATTATGACGGTGAACTACAATACGCATGGAGAGCTGAGCGATGGCGCAAGGTCAGAGTTGACAGCTAACGGCTAGTTTCCTATCACCAACGACCAACACAGGCAGCTAACCTTCACAGTGGTCAGCCAGGAACTTGAGATTTTTATAGATTGAAGAATATTGAAAAACATGCATTTAATTTTCCTTCTTAAGTGAATATTGTAAACGCGGTTTGATCTTCTGTTCTGTCAAATGCCTAATAACACATTCTGTATCCTAACGTTTGGACTTTCTTGTCGTCTTTTGCAGAAAGTTTGTGTTCTTCAATGTCCCTCAGATTCAATACAAAAACCCATGGGTCCAAATAATGATGTTTAAAAATATGACACCATCACCTTTCTTGAAGTTTTACCTGGGTGCGTTGCCTTCTGTTGTTTTAACGTTTACTATTATCACAGTGTAATTATGTTCCACTATTTTTTTTGGCCGGGCATATTATGCTTATCTCCAGTTTCTTCTGCAGATGATGGGGAGCAGGTTCTGGTGGATGTAGAAGGGAAGGACTACAAACAAATTTCACAACATGTGAAGAAGATTTTGGGCAAATCAGAGTAAGATATTGAGCTTTTTAAGTGTGACAATATGTGTGATTATGGCTGGCTGATATTGAATAACTGAATACATTGATGCTGTAACTGTGTCAATAGCTGTTGGGGCTTTCAAAATATGTTTATACATAAGTGTTTAAAGATTAGATAAAGAGTAATATAGTTTTTGATTCACTTGTAGATGAAATAACTACAGTATTACATTATAGTAATTCATCAGTTGAAGCTAATGATAGATTGCAATTGTGTATTGTAGCGAAATATCAGACAAGGTGTGTTCAATCTTTAAAATAATTTAAAAATACAGTTGTATTAAATATCTGTCTGAAGGTTTGGTTTGCAAAATCACAACCTAAATAACTATAATTGTACTTGAACCCATAAAGTTAATTTGGGTAAATGCACAGATGTTACTAATAACATAGAAGATGAACAATGGACCCTAAAGCTGAAGCATCTAAATTGAATTTTACCATTATCTATTTAATTACTTACACCCTTGCTTCCAAATTGATTTGTCAAAAGGTCTGCTTTGAAAAAAAGCCCTGCTCAGGCAGTGACCATATCACCTGATATGGATTGGATATGGATCAGATTTTCATTATACTCTCTCTGCTCACAGAGAAGTGTTACAAGCGGAAGCTCAAGCGAAGATGCAGGCCTCCAACCCTGCCAACTTTGGGCCAAAGAAGTACTGTCTGAGGGAATGTATCTGTGAGGTGGAGGGCCAGGTGCCCTGTCCAGGCACCAAGCCACTGCCCAAGGAGATGACAGGAAAATACCAAGCCCAAATGGCAGCGTCACAGGATTGAGAGGCTGACAGAGAGAGAGGACTATTGTTGATCTTGGGGACATTATTATTATTGTTGTATTTTATTTTGTATGATTACATTAAAGCAGGGATTCCAAACCCTGGTCCTCAGGGACCCCTGCCTGACTTGTTTTCCAAATTAATCCTGTACAAGGGAAGACAAGAAAAATACATAGAATTGAACTTCTGATTCAGTGAACATGTGTTATCCAGGTATTTAGCAGTGGGTACGGCGCTAGCTGGATAGGGATAGTTGTACCCACTGAATTACAGGGCAACAATCATGCATATTTTACTGAAAATATGCAGTTAAAGGGGTCTGTACCTGGATTGAGACCTTTCACTTTCACCATAAATCTAGCACTAACACCTGTCAGTGTTTAGGCTATGGGTAGTTTGGACCCGGTTTGGATAACCTCAATTCTGAATGTGTGGTCATACTTGATTACACATATCACAGTCATCCATTTGCAATATACATCAATCATCTTGTTTACCTAAAGCTGAATAACATAATGTAAATCTTAAAACTCATTTGTCTAAGTGTATCTATAGTAAATGGCCTATTTAAGTCCATGTAAAACATAATTACAAACATTTGAAACAATACTTTAGTCTTTGATTAATTGAACAGGTTCACCACATTAAAAATACAATCTAATTTTGTAGACACCTCTTTTTATTGGTTGATGGCAGAACTTCTAATGTAAATATATAAATGTGACCAAAACAACCTTTATTTGGTAATTGAACTCAAATTTCTCCCAAAGCTAAATCAATTGCTTACAAAGAACCATTTAGTGTCACATGTTTTGCTTAAAATCTTCTGTGGGTGTCTCAGCTAAGCATTGTGAGATTAACTGGCAACACAAAATACTGTTATGTCTAACAGAAATTCTGACAGGAAGCAGTACACATATTGATGTTAGGACAGACTTAGCAGCACAATGAGCGTAATACTTGCTGGTATTGATGTAGTGTAACTATAATTAACTTGTTGCTTTGACAATATGGACAATTTCTGTACACTAAGGTTTCAGTTCTGTTGCCTTCTCTCTTGCCTATAATGAACCTAGTGTTTTGTATGTACACTGGGAGGGCTGGGCGAGCTGGCTGGATGAAGTTTTTGAAGGACTTATTAGATGAATCAACTGAACATCAAACATGCTTTACATAAAGATCAGCCACTATCTCTATAGAAAGACCAGTGCTAAACCGCACTCAATCAAAAGACACACAGGCACACGAATCGTGCAACCAAGTGCTCAGTTTGATCAGTAATGCAATTGTAAACAAGATCACAACCTGTAGGGGTTGTAGTGTGAGATGTATGAAACATTAGTTGGCTCTGTGCATGCTAGAGCAGTTAGTTAATTTGCAGCCACAACAAAACTAATTATGACACATACAGGATACAGCACAAAAGTGTGAGCATGTTTACTGAAACTAGCTGAAATGAACTGAAAATTTAGTTAGTTAGTTTCTATCATTGATAAAATGTACTTGTTAGCAGTCTGCTTAATGATTAAATGCTTTTCCTTGATTTCACTGAGTAGCAAGGCTTAATATGTAATTTGTTTTGATTTCCTCCTAAAAATCTTTAAGAATAATGACGTAAGTGCAACAACAATATATGCAAGTGGTGTGCCTGAATTAATTTTTAAAAATTTCCTTCAAAGTAGTAGAATTCTACTTTCATTTATTTCTCATTAATGATCTGATGGCCATTTGGTTGAACGGTAATGCAAGGTTTGGCTCTCGGATGAAGCAGAACCATCAGTTATCACAAACATAGCATCGTATCTCTACTATGGATGTACATTTTACACAAAGGTTTATGGGTCTGGCACATAAATGAAAAAAGTTGTGTACAAGCTTCTGTGCTGAAAAGAAATCTAATGGACTGGCTCAAGTTATGTCACTTGAGTAGGGCCGTGCCATATTGTTTATCAGAAATACTGTCAGTAATTCCTTCTCATATTAAAAGTGTCATTTTGTAATACTGTGTAGCTGCCTGATTACGTGTTTGCATGCACAGCGTTAAAGGCATGTCACAGGCCAAGCTCACACCTTGAACGTGTTTGAAGAAAAGTTCTGTATAAAGACCTTCCTGTTATTTGGAAATGTTTCAGTGACAAATCAGATGTAAATCAAACCTCTGGGATTTGAGAGTCAGAAACCTGAATCAACAAAGGGTAGACATGATAGGGGAATCAGTTCACAAATAGCATAAATATGAGAAGATCAGAGCAGATTTTAGAGCAACAACAGTAACGAACTCCCTAAGTTCACAAAGGTTTGTCAGCAGGTTTGAGTAAAGAGTAATCACTTGAATTATGTTGTGATATATATTGATATCGACTGATATAAAGTATGTTTTCCATATGGCACAGCCCTCCACTTGAGGGAAGTCACTGACAATGTTTAGCAAGTATGAGTACTAATTTAATCATGAATTTTGTCTTTTTGACATGGCTCCAATTTGTTAAACCTTAGCCATGGTAACACGTTGAGAGACTCAAAAAGCCATTGGATAGCCACATATAAAGTTTAAAGCAGCATACTTATATCTTTCCTTGTTCATGTTTTCACTTATACAAGAGGGTCAATGTTTTCAGTAACATTTCCTTTACAAATGGATTTTTACTTGCAGTACTTAAAAATTGTGCATGCTGGGATAAGCTCCAGCTTGCTGCAACCTTATACAGCATTAAGTGGTTTAGCAAGATGTTTAGAGATTAAGAAGGTTTATACTACTTAGCTCTTGCACATATTACATTTTGTGACATAACATATTGTTCTGTGCCTCAGCAGACCTTACCCAAACTAAAATCCGTAGGGTCATAGTCTCACAAAGTCAGCTAGTCTTGCAGCACTTAGTAGGTAGCAGGTGATTAGATCGATGCTGAGGAAAAGTTGTTAGTGCTTCTTTTTCTTTTGTTCTTGTAGGGTGTGCTGTAGTTCTCTCAAGTTCTGCGACAGGAGCTCCACCTCGTCGAGACGGCCGCTGAGTTTGGCATCGAAAATGTAGGCCCTAATGTTGTCAATCTGCTGCAGCAGCAGTTCTTCCTCTATCATGTCCAAATCAGGCAAATTCTCGTCGTTTTGGTCCCCGTCAAATGGGTTGGTCGAGACTCCTGGAGTATTCCCTGAAGCCTCCATGAAAGGATTACCTGCATCAGCGTCATCATCCTCCTCAAAGGGGTTGCCTGGCTCAGCTTGTTTTACCTCCTCAATGTCCTCATCAAAGGGGTTGTATTCTTTCTTCCCATTGGCTACTTCTTTGTGTTCCTTTTTGATGTCCTCAAAGAAAGGATTGGATGGATCCTCCTCGATGGGAGTAGTGCAGTCGTCATCATCAAAAGGGTTAAGTGACATGCTATTTTGTCCTTCACCACCAGGGGGAGTTACATGACCCCCTAGGCTCCTCAATCTAGGCGGTGACTCCTCCTGACTTAAGAGAACAGGAAACGCTCTTACAGATGGTGGGCTCTTCTCAGCTTCAGGAGTCAAATCCCCTTCAGCAGTGTCATCTTCTCCCTGGAAGCCCCCTGTTGTGTCAATATCCAGAGACCTCTCCCAGGTGAAGGAAGACTTAGTGGATTCTACAGGCTGGCTCAGGCGTTCTCTCTCCTCCTTTTCCCGGGCCTCCAGGCGATGAAGCTCCCCCTGCTGCAAGCTCTCCTCATCAGCAAGCTTCTGGGAGAGAGCAATAGCCAGGATGGTCTGTTGCTGGTCATATTCATCCTGCAGTTGACGCAGGTTCTCCTCCAACATGGCGACCTCATCTGTTCTCTGGGCCTCCCGTGCCTGACGGAGAAATGACTGAATGTTCTCAATCTGCTGCAGTAGGGGGTCTTCCAGTTTGTTGCGTACATGAGAAGAATCTGCAGACGGCAACCAACCACCAGCTTTGGTCATACGTGGGACTCTAGGTGCCTGTGGCAGCTCACCGTTTGTACTGATAACTGGACGGTTTCTGTAAAACTCCTGCCTCCTCTTCAGGGCTTCCTGGGCTGCCTGTTGAGCGGAAATTCATATGAAGTAGACACACTTAACTGTGTAACCAATTAATTAATTCATTATCAGTATAAAATGTCACCAGTCTTTCTTGTTGGAGTCTCTCCTCTCGCTCCTGTTTCCTCTTTTCTTTCAGCTGTTCATATTTCTCCTTAGTGGGTAAAGACATGAGGCCTAACAGCTTCTCCTAAAACAGGGAGGACAAAAAGAAGGGGTGAATTAATGAACTCTCAACAGCCACAATAATAGGGATACGCTTTTTAATATCATACCTCTGAGTTATTATATACAGTGCTGTGCTTCTACAGCAAAACTGATTTTATACAGAATTAGTGAGCTACAGAGTATGTATCTAACAGTGCAGCACTGGTCCCTTTCTTACTATAAACGCATAGCCTACAACAAATTACTTTTAATACGAGGGACAATGGGACATATTACATGACCCACCTCCCAGTACAATAGTTGATTTGAATATGGCATATGTCTTTTTTTTTCTATGTAGACTAGTTCTCACCTGAACAAATAGTGTAGCTGTATACCGGACCATCTTTTGCAGCTGGAGAGCTTTTGGACGTGGTGGTGGATCATCTTTAACTCCTAGTGTTAAAATCTTTTTACTAGAAAGAAAACATGCAACATGTTTGACTAACATGATAAAGGACCTTTATTCAGTGTTGAAACAAGCCCTGAGAGCTGACATCTACCTTAAAGCATCAATTAGTTCGTAGTATTTCTGTACTTCCAGTCTCAGTCCACCAGCAGTGTCAAGATTATATGTGGTTTCTCCAGCACTACGGGAGATTTAACAGCAGAATTGGTAAAAAAAAAAAAAAATCAATCACCTCACACAAAATGTTAAATCTGCCATTTCTAATATGGCTTACTTGAGTGACTCAGCCATTCTGATGTACTCTGGAGCTTTTTCATCCACCTTGTCCATGCACATCCTCAGCCTCTGACAATAAAACAAGGTTTGGGACCAATAGGAAATCCCAAAAGAAGAACAATGAATGGCAGGAAGGACGCATAAGAGGAAAACTCAAGACAGCTCAAAAGGAAAACAAGGAAAAAAATTATACCAACCTCATAAAGTTTCACTACATCAGGAACATTATCTTTCTCTTCCAACTTCTGTTGTCTCTTCAGCAGTGTGTCCATGCAGTGGTGGCAGCAGCGGATCTTTTCGTCATCCTTTTCCTCTAGCATAGAGGTAACACTGCTCAGGCTACTGATGCTGCCTCTCCTGGAGCCCATCCCACTGCTGCCACTTCCTGCTGGCTGAGAGTGGGACTGAATAGGGCTTCCTGGTACACACAGGGCTTCACGCGTCCCATTAATGAGCTTTTCTGTGAACATACATAAAGTCAAACCTTTCACACCAATGAGACACAGGTGCAAAAACTCCAACAAGAGACCTTGGTATTTTATTTATAAATACTATTTTACTTAGGTCATACATACGTGCCAGAGGTAAGGGGACAAATTCCATGCATTTCCTACACATGATGGATCCACAGAGACGACAGTGGTGTCGTCTGTTCCGGATGTTGAACTTGTTTCCACAGTCAGGACAGAACGGGACATCAGAGTCATTTACCCATGACACTACAGACTTCTCAATGGCTACAAAGGATAATGAATAGACAATTTATAATATTAAATAAGATACACTATAAATTTACATACAATTAAAAAGTCAGATTTGAAATGAAAAAACATGCTAACCAACCTCTGATTTTAGCAGCATCTGAGTTTGTCCTATCAAATGATGTCAACTGGAAGGAGTTTTTAAAATGGTAAATAATTGGCACTGTTACATACATTTCAACAGAATGTGGAAAATTATAAAGTAAATGTATTTGCTTTTTGCAACCTTTTCCAGTCTAATAAGAAGCTTGTTGACTTCAATGACATAGTGATCTATCCTGGCTGCCCGGTGTTTTTTAAACAGTTCCAGGTGACTTCTAGTTGCTCCTATCGAAGAAAGCAATTACAGTTAATGTATAATATAAGATTTGAGAAACCTGCTACAATGTCTTTAGCAGTGATTTTGAATATTGATGTCAGTGCTTTCTTTGCTAGTCTCACCTAGTTCCTGAGGCTCCCACATGTATGGGTCCACCCCTCCATAGTAGAAGGACTCATAACTCCCAGTATCTGGTCTGTCATCTCCATCCCGCTTTAAAAGCTTATCTTTGGCTTTCTTTGCCTTCTGAACCAAACCTGTATACAAAGAATTTGGCATCAATTTCCTCAGGTGTACTGACAATGTACTGCAGTGTCCTTATCTCCAACTAAAACTGTACCCTTCGAAATCCTTTTTATGAAAGCCACACTGTCTTTATCTTAAATAAGACAATATAAAGTAATTTTTGTTTCTTTTGACTCTATTTTGAGCTAGTACATGAACACACTCAAATGGCACTGTGGCGGTAACCAGAGTCAACAAGTGCCATATACAAAAGATAATCACTTTTTAACTGTCCCCTAACGTGGCGGTCATCCCCAGAGTGCTCCTCTTCATAGTGGTCTTGGAGTTGATAGAACGATTGAAGATCTTTCAGGCAAAGTGGACAAAGAAAGCCCTCCTTCACTTCACCCGTGCCCTCGAAGGGTGGAGGGTAACTGGAAGCCATGGCAGAAGTTGTGCGGTGTTGCTGGAGAGGAGGTGCAAGGTCAAGATTCCTGCTTTGGTCCACATGTCATGAGGTGTGTAATCCACCCCATGTTAGCTCCATCATGCCAGAGACGATTCTGGGACACTAAAGAGTAGCACAAACAAAGGGTGAGGCTACATAAATTAAACAACATCCACAGATGAACTGTGATTCTTTGGGGGAATTAACATTTGTACAAATATGCAAGACACTGAACCCCTAACAACCCATTCCCCCCTCCCCAGCAATGCAGTGCCGGTCCAAGCCCGGTAGAAATTGAGGAGGGTTGCATCAGGAAGGGCATCCGGCGTAAAAACTGTGCCAAATCAACATGCGGACAATGATCCGCTGTGGCGACCCTGAACTCACGGGATAAGCCGAAAGGAGAGTAGTATTAGTAGATGTGCTTTAGTTATTTGAACCACTTTCGTGCTTCTCACTCAAATTTTTATTTTATCGTTTACTGCAATAACACAATGCGATTTTTATGTGACTTAAAAAGTACATTCACAGAAATAAAAACTAGGAGATGATTGTAACACTGAATACTTCAGAATACTATGTTGTACAAATGTTATTCATCTGATATTTTAAAGTAATTCCACTAAAAAGCTTTCATAATCAGATGCACATATAAACTTAAGCTAGCTTTAAATTTTACACCAGCTAATTTTGGTCGGATGGTGGGTGGTGTAACGTTGGTCCATTTGTAGCAGTGGGCTCCCCAACACAAACAAAGAGCCAACTAGAAACCTTGTATTTCACTATTTGCAAGCGAGAGCTAGTTTGTTTGGTGTGTGTGTTATCATACACTCACACACATGAACATTCCTATGGCTAATCATTTGCCGTTCATTATTTGATAACGTTGACGTTGCAGTGAACAGATAATATAACGTTAGCTTCAAAATGCTAGCAGAAGCTTCGCGTTTGTTGTCATCCTTCCTCTAACTTCCCCACTTAAAACTAGTGGAAAAACAACTTAGCGTTTCACCAGTATAAATACTCTCTAACATATAAACAACATGAACCATTTATACTTACAAATATTTCTGTCACTGAAGGTGTCGTTAACTGTTTGTATTTCCCCTGACAAAAACAGCAGCGGTAGCAGCAGCAGCCACGGTACTAGTCATGTGATTAACGCTCCTCTGTACGGGAAGCAAAGAGGGACAACGGTAGGAAACACCCGTGGAACAGGGACTTTAAACATCCTTGGTTATTGCGCCATCATGTGAGTAAAAAACTTTCCTCCTGTTGGCTGGATTAGGACATATAGTTCACTCAGTCACCAAGCCATAATCTCGTTAGTGGTGGACAGAAAAAAACACCTTGTAATAATGTTTAGAAGGAATGTACCATTAAGTAATCATTCAAGTGAAAATGCCAAACATGTCTTTCTAGTTTTACTAATTTGTTTTATAATAGGTTTTGGGTTATTGACTGTTGACCACAACATAAACAGACAAAAAGCAAATGATTAACTTTGGTCCTAAGGAATAGTAACAGGACTTGTATCACTTTTAATAATATTTTATACAATAAAAAAATACAGTTTTGAAAGAAACTAATCATTGTTGGTTGCAGCCTTACATTTCTCAACTTGCCCTAGATTTTGATGAAATGAAAACAATTTAATACACTTTATAACAAATAAACACAAAACACTGGAAAACAGATTCAAAATTCTTATACATTTTCCATTAACTACATTATGAAGACACAAAGGATGGATTGCTGCTCTCTCCATTCAGTGAATATTACTGGCTTTGTATTATGTTATTTGTAAGTCACCAGCTGCTTTAAATGATGCAGCCATTCAGCCTCTGAAACTTAAAACCAAGCACTTGCCAAACAAAAGTTATAAGGTGAGTCCTGCAGTTTAGTATTTTACAATCAGTAGTTACACTCCCATCTCTGGTGATCTTTAAAACACAAGACACTGTGTATATTGTTCCCTGTGCACTTAATTTGATATGTGCTTAGGGGCAAGGTGTGCTATGCCTCATAAACAGGAGTATTAGGAGTTAAATAGGCCCTAAGGACTTGAGGTGCTTGCATTTTATTGTCAAACCTTTCCCAGATAGATGTATAATCCTTAAAGATTTTAAGAAATCCTAAGTCATAAAGGATTTATCCAGAACTGTGTCACCTGTTTTAGATTTCAGGTTTAACTATTTCTAAAATAGTTTGTGTGAGATTTCCTATTTCATTAGGCAGTTCCCTGCTTAAGGGTCTATCATTCTACCGAACCCTGAGTATAACCACTGGAGCTGAGAACTGTGCCTGTGTGTTTCAGTGGGGTGTCTCTGCCATTAGGTGTCCATCTCTAACTCAAATGCTTGATGAATAATTTGCATTTTGATCAAGCCTGTGGACAAACGCTCCCAAGGCTCTGATGGAATGCCAATTAAACTTAGAAGAGGATCAACTACACTCCCTCTGCTATTGAGGGGCATTATTCATTCTAGTTGCAGCAGGCAGGTGATTGCTTTGTAGACACACCCGAGACCTAGCTGGGCTGAAACAATGGTTTAATAGCCTTCAATAGTGCACTAATACATGCGTTTACTCCAGGTAAAGGAAACCATATTTTACTAATGCGTTTTATTGTTTGACCTAAACAAGAATTGTTGATTTAGGGTAAAGGCAACTTTTCATACATTGGATTGAATGAACTGGCAATACATGCAATAATGTGTAGAAAAATAAGTAGGGACACAATTTATTTGCTGTGATATTCTATATATTTTACATAAGTAGAAAAGAATAACACACTTATCAGTCCATGAAGGGTTTTCCTATGCATGAGTATAACTTTGATTTAGGCTATCATAATTTGAGCATGTATTGTACTGACAAGCGCGTGTTTCCTCACAGAGGCAACATCACAAAAGCCAGCAATGCTCTCATCCTTGCGCTTTGTTTCAGTAGCCTAATCAACACAAAATATACAAAATAATGATAATGATAATAATAATTCTTGTAATAAAGTTCCACATAGGATACACACTTTTATGAAAGCCATGTTTACAACGGTTTGGTCAGTTTGCAGGACAATTGCGCACACGCTCTCCAAAGAAACAACCTGTTGAGAAATGTTGGCGATGATGATACAGTAACTGTCTTTCAAAGAAAAACTGTGCCACAAAAGATTAAATGATGTGAATAAGTTTTTCACTTTTTAATAATTTATTGTCACTTAATTTACACATGTATGTTGTTTACAATACAGCCGTGCACGCACACTAGAGCTTTTTGTAACCTACTCTCCTTCCATTAAATTCTCCTCTGGTGCAAATCTTTTACCGGGGTGTTGTCTCTTCTCCTCGGCATGACTCTTGTTAATGTTGTCTAAAAAGTCGAGTAGCAGACTGCTCTTGCTGCAGCTCGTAGGCTCCAATACATCACACGGACTGTTTGTGCCTAAAATCGGACTCGAGTTATCCCAAAATCGTTTTCCCGGGTGTTGACGCTTTTCCAACTCTTGGAGGTCTTCGTCTCCCTCCGCATCCCACTCCTCATCACCATCCTCATGCTCAGAATAGCGCTTACCTGGATGCTGGCGTTTGCTGTGCAGCACCAGATAGCGTTTGCCAGGGTGCTGTCGTTTAGAAATTTCACTCAGGAGTATTGCTGGGTGGTCTGAAATGAGTCCCGACGTGGCGCGCTTCCCCGGGTGCTGCCTTTTCTGGAGCTCCATGAACGAGTGCATTTCATCTTCGCGTTTGCCCGGGTGCTGTCGCCTTTGAACATCCAAGTACTGATCATCTTCGTCTTCTTCTCTCCTTCCCGGATGCTGCCGCTTCTCCAAATCTTCACTATATCTCTTACCAGGGTGTTGTCGTTTTGTCACCCATTCTGGTTGAGAGGAAAAACCCTCTGGAGAAGAAGAAAATACATATTTAGAACACTTAAAGCAGCCCGAAGCTCGACCTTAGGTATCCATGTACTGCGAAACTACTTCCCCCAGCTTGTCTATTTGCTTAATGTCTTATGCGTAAATTACGCATCAGTTACAGTAGCTGGAGTTTTCTTACATCCTAATAAAGAGAACTTTTCTCATTTTCATGTTTTAAAATGCATTTTCAAATATTATACATGAGTGAAAAAGGTCCAGAAGTAGACGTAGAGCTCAGAAAGGATTTTTGCATTAAGCCTGCGACTTTAGTTGAAGATTTTAAGCTTGAACCATCAGATATTTCGACTTAAAGATCGATGTCATGATAGTAGAAATACGGCATCTAGAAGAATTAAAAACTCTCGCATTATTTTTGTTGTAACAGTATTGCAACAAAACAATCGTTCCTAGGTGCCCTATATTTTACGCACCGTTTCTGTCATCTTCATCCTGCATCTTTTTGAGTATGGACCTTAACAGGAGACTTTCTGCTCTCTGTAGTATGATGTCGTCTATAGTCCTGTGGTCCGCCTCATCCTCAGCAGAGATGCCCTGTCCATTAGACAACGCCAGGTTGCAGACCACGAGAGAAGCCAATATGAGCAGACATGTCGACTTCATGGTAATTTAGTTGGTCGTCTGTTGAAGAAATAGATTATGATCGCTGGGAAAACACTAATGAAATCAACGGTTTATGCGAACTTTCAATGCGAATTTCCTAAGTTATTTGATATTGAGAAAGGCTTATTATTTTTTAAAAAAGAAACTATTACAGGACATTATTGCTTCAGTGCAAATTGGATAGGCATATTTCTTAAAACTGATGACTTAGCCAATCTGCACTAGAAGTTAATGTGTAGAAAGAAAGAAAGAAAGAAAATAAGAAAGAAAGAAAGAAAGATGAAGAAAGAAAGACATAACCCAAACGTAATGCCATGCCTCTAAATTATGTAAATAAATAACAAATGTATCTATCCACATTTGATGAGGAATGGCAACACTAAGATTTTTCCCTGAAGTATGCCAGACTTACCTGGAAGGAATCCAAATTCTGTTTGTTCCCAGTCACTGATGCGCGCACCGCCGGCAGTGATGATTGTTGCTCTCAGCCTCTCGTAGCAGTTGGTGACCTGTAAAGGCCAAGTCGAGAATTTGAGCAGATAACTTTCCCTCTCGGTATTTATACCTACGGCTCACTGTCGTCACACCAATGCCGGAGTCATTATCAGAACGCTTCGTCCACATTGATGTCACCAAGTCGTGCGTAACTGGATGTGGTGAATGGTCGCCCTGTAGGGGCCGCTGCCCAATTTGTCATTTAAGAAAAAAAATCTACGACTGAGTATAAGATTGGCAGCTGGTTCTTGATAAAATAAGTTTATTCATTCAAGTTTACAAGTTTATCCACAACTAAATTTTAACTACGCAATCCAAAAATTAAGTATTAATTTTCTTATCAAGTTCCCTTTAAGTTCATTTATTTCGTTTTTTTTATGCTTAGTGTGTGATCATCTGAGTGTTTTCCACTCAGATGACCATAGAAATGGTCTGACTGCAAAACATCTGAAGGTTCCCTATGGAGCACCAATGAGGGCTGCAGAGAGTATTTTTCATAAATACCCTACGGTCACAGGATTCAGGAGGGAGAGCCGAACCCATCTGGTTACAAATAATGCTCTTTCTAAACACGATGCAAGATTGTTGAATGTATCAGAGGCGGATTTATCACGTTTTGCCCTGAGTGAGGGGCAAAGGATTTTGATTTGATATTTTAAAATATGCAAAGAATATGGTGCCATTCCACTGTCAGTTACCTATTATTCAGTTTAAAGTTGTTAAAAATCATCATTTCTTTTTTGTCATATGTGTAATATTCTGTGTTGGTCAGCTCTACAGTAAATTTAATAATTTTCTGACCCAATGTCTTTTTTGTTGGTTACACTGTAATTACCTGTGCAAAACATTGCACGTAATTATTGTAAAAAGAATTACAATAAATGGCTTGATATATTTTACAGGGTTCTGTCAGAAAAACAATAATTAATTCTACTCTAGTTTACAACTTTATCTTGTAATCTATTAAAATAACAGAAATTACCTGGCAACTAAAGTTGCCAATAAATAGCTGTTAATAGTTCACAAAACAATATGATGTTGTAAAATGGTTTTACAGGTAAATTTTGCTTTTTACATTAGCAGCTTTTACAAAGTGTTTTAAATGAAACCTCAGTGCAAAAATAATTCAAGATCAACTTTGTATTTGTCTCTTCACCTGTTAAATAAAACAGGAGTCATAACTGCAAAAATAAAAAACTTTTATTAAAAGTCAATAGTTTTACATGGCTTTGTTATTATCTTGTCATTATCTTCTGTACAGTATATGGCTTATGCTCAAAGTCATTCAAGTCCACTTGCCTGAAAATAAAAAAATATTTCTTCTTATGCATTTTCCCACTTCCTATGCTGATGCACTTTGTCGTCTTGGAGCCACTGGTTGCATTGGTTCCAATGAAATATCTGAACATTGAAAAAAAATATATAAAAAGAAAGTTGAAATGATAAAACTAATGACAGCTATTCTACATGAGAGCAAAGACAAAGTATTCATTTGCCCTTACAAAATGAAAATTGGGCTGAGGCAGGAAGTAGCTCTGCAATACAATGACTAATACAATGGAAATGTGGGGTTCTTAACAGTTAAAGGGATCATTTGAATTTCTTGTCACAAGATCGTATGAGTTACTAACCAAGTAATGTAGTTTTATCAAGCTAAACTCTGTTTGGATATTGCTCAAACAGCCCCAACTGGGAAGGACAACAGCAGCATTAAACATGTGGACGAACATACCATTTTATTAATTATTACTAAATACATCGTTGTCAAGGTTCAAATGTTTTTCAGCAGTCGACTTAGTTTGCTGCTGCTGCTGCTGTTGATGTACAGAATTACTTCTTTCAAACTGGTCTAATAAACACTCCCACCCATATATAAATGTTAGTGCAAACCTTATACAAATGTTAGAACAAGACAATTTCAGAGCAGTTCAATTCAATTCGGACTGTATCACACTGAGCTAGTTTTAGCATTAGACGTTAGCTAAAATGCACCATAGCTTTGCTAATGTCGCGCTTATTAAAGCATTATAACCTTCCAACACTCCACGGAATTAGTACAATATTACAAACATAAGCAGGTAGTTACCTTTTGGAAAATGCAGTAAGACCTAACCTAGGTAGTATTACTTTGAAATGATTACGTTAGCGTAACCAGTCTTTCTCGATGGGGCCTTTGACCTATTTCTGACAAACCTGCAGCTTAACTATGCAGTGTTGCTGGGGTCATAACACACCTTACTTAAGATAATTGGAAATAACAGTCACTCTTATAAATAAGACAATTTTGTTTTCACCAAAAAAACTACTGTTGCTCCTCTGCTGTGGTCATCACATGCTCTTGTTCCTCATTCAAATTCAACCTCCTAAGTAAATAGTATTCAGCTGCACATCATCTACAGTTAAGATACAACTTGCCTGTACAATATGTTATTGTGGAAAAATGCTGTTAGCTGCTGTAATTGTTTTTTACCCATGATGCATTGTAATAAAAAGTCAAACTTTGTAAAATGACAGAACAAGGACTTATTGTAAACTTTTACTGTAGAAATACAGCAATTTGTTACAGCTAAAATCATCCTCCTCACACCTTATACGGCTACATCATCTCTGCACTTGAAGAACAGTGGTGCTGTACAGGAAACACAAGCATCAGTTTGCACAAACACAACAATTTATTTCCACATCCACATAGCTCTGATGTGCTATTCAGAGGTTTCAGAGGGTCTGCAGATGTCTGCTTTCTGAGAAAGATCTGTTTCCAACTGTCTATTTCTGTAAAGAAGGAAATGTTTTGTGCCAGTATCAACTTGAAACCTCTACAAGACCACATGATGGAAGTGAATATAAACACATAGCTTTTGCCTCAGCTGGGCATCAGTTCATTGCTGGATGGCGTGTTTTGACTCTACTAAGCTAGTCTTGGTTATTAATAAATGCTTTTGTGCCAAAAAGTCTGGATTCCTACAAAGGAAAATAAGTATTTTTTGGGTTTGGATCTCATAAATGCCCCTAAACTAAAGTAAGAGACATCTAAGTCTCAGACTTTAATCGGAATTTAATAGGTGTAGTCCAGTCAGAATCACACTACTGTCTGGATGAACTCCTGCATAATCACACTCAGCCTTTGGTCAATAGCTTTTTAAAGTGAGGATCTTCAGCTCATTTACAGCTATGAAATAACTTTTTCACTAAATCATTCCCTGGCCACTTTATAGCTGCACCTGTACAGTCTAATACAATCCAATCCAGCAGCTCTGCCATGAATTCTATTTTTACAAGGTTATCATTTCTCAGTTTTTAAGTTGAAATTTTCAGAGAATGATGATTCCACTGTGTTTATTGTTAAGATGATAGTGGTAGGTGGAGTTGCGCTAAAGTGCATTATATTTATAGGTTTTTATTGGTCTAATATTTTGGGATCTTTAAGGTGTACCTAATGAAGTGGCCAATGTAGTGTACATTTACAGTTTGTGTGACATAATCACAGATATAAAAATAAATCATAGCCCTGTAAAAATGAAGGCCTGTGAGGGTATTAACATTTTGGTTTCCTCTAAAAACCCATATGTAAATAAAATAGAGGTCAAAATATTTTTTTAAACCTCACCAACTGAGTTCAACGTTTCAGTCCTCTTTTAAATTCAGTTATGGTGTGAAGGAGGAATATTTATTCTCTGTGCGCCAGAGACCAGGATTCCTGTCTTGTAGTTATTCCGCACTACATTGCTTCAGATGACACACAAAGCCATATTGGCACAATTCAGATATGTCTGATCTGCATGGGAATCCACCTCCTTACATCTGTCATGTATGTATGCATTTAATTAACCGAGACAATGTGTGTGCAGGGTTTTAAACAGTTTAAAGGCCAACATTGGCTTCCACAAGTGACAGTCATGCAGATCAGTTCAATATGTGTGGTCTCCCGATCCCGAAGATGGTAAAGCATGTGGAATCATTGCTGCAGGTGTAGCAGCGTTTATGCTGTCACTTTTTCCCCTTTGTCACTAAGGCTGTGGTTAAAATACATTCTCCTTTCTCTTGGTTTACTCTCACTCATCCTGCACAAACCAACTTGCTATCATAGTGTTTTAGAGCTGAGAAATCATAACAATTAGTATTCTAGTCAGCATTATGTACCTCATCTTCTGGGAAAAAGGACAGGTTAAGTATATATGCCGAGCAGTGGGAGAAAATAATTAGACTCATTAGCCTCTGTGCTTTGTTTACTCTTGCTTGTGGTAATTATATATATATATATATATATATATATATATATATATATATATATATATATATATATATATATATATATATATATATATATATATATATATATATATATATATATATATACAGTATATATTTTACAGTCTTGGCAAACTTCTTCAGTGTGTAAAGGAAGTTTTTGTAACCCTTGACTATAGTACATGTCATCCTGTATGTACAACAATGCACAGATGGGGCCTATTGTGGGATTACTAGGTTAGAAACTGTCCTAGGTGTTATCTCAGGTCTTCTAGTGTCAGCTGGCTTTGTTTTAAAATGGCTAGTTCATCACAGTATTCAATGCTGCACAGCTATCCTGTTCCAAAGGAAGCTATCAAAGTATCCGCTGTGGTTTCACAAGGTTAGACTTTGGTATAGATAAAACCTACTGCCTGACCTTAGACAGGCATCTACATACATCTGTTGCACAGAACTCTTGACTCCCTCATAGGTAGGACTAGTTTGTGATCAATTATGTGCAAATGATGACCCTTAAAAAAATAAAAACATGGGTGACCTTTACATAGGTCGTTATTTAATTATTATTTAACAGTATAATGACAAAACTGAGTACTTGTGCCAACTTTACATCTGTCATGTATGTTCCCAACCTTGTATTAGGCTAAGTGTGTAATGACGTGTTTAAAAGGAGCATTTAATTACCTCTTTTTATTTTTTTAAAACATTCAAAGCTGTTGTAGATAGTATGGAGAATTACTACATATTGAATTTTTAGCCTCTTGGAAGTCGTGCAACATCTGAAAATAAATACACTGACATATTATGTTAAATTGTTGTCACACACCATGACATACACTCAAGTGGCTACTTTATTAGGTACATCTGTTCACTTTAATGCAATGCATTACAACAGCTCTGCCATGAATTCTACATTTACAATGTTATGATTTCTGAGTTTTTCAGTTGAAAAGAGTGTCAGAAAGGTGATAATGTGACGTTCTGTTTATTATTAAGGTCATAGTGGGTAGTGGAGTCGAACTGGAGCCCATTATAAGATGAGGTGGTTCTAAGGTGGAAGTGGTTTTGCTCATCCTATTAAAAATGAATGGGGGGGTTTCATTAGATTGTACTGGTGTGCCTGTATGTAAGGCTAGTATTCTCGTATATCCTATATCCTGAGATAAATATCTGTCTCTTTCACTCCTGAAAGCTCTTTCTCGCATTTGTGCTGAGTTACAGTGTAAACTGTTCTTAAATTTGTAGGTCTCCTTGGTCTGCTGTGGCTGGAGAACCAGGACAGTAAAGTCATGGCCTGGAAAACTAAACAAGGGTCAATGATCTGTTGTAATCTTAGTATCACTGAAGGGTTTGCTGTGGGTTTACCACCAAGACCATTGCATGTGGTCATTACATGTGACCTGCTGGTTATGTAAAAAATGTATTGAATCAAGTTTAATGTAAGCTAACACTTATACAGTCAGCGCAGGTTGATTTACCAGACAAAAGCTTATATTGTTCAAAAACTATACACCAAACGGGTGAACAATATCTCCTAGCTGTTGTAAAATTACACTGAAGCACAGCCTCTCATGACTTACTGCTTAATAATTCTCTAGTATTTCTTTCACTGTTGAGAGTGAAAGATGTTTCGGTTGCACGAGAGCAGCTGAGTTCAGAAAATGAGAGGCAATAAAAAAATCTTCACAAAGTTCACTGAAATTTACTGAAAATAGAGAGTGGATCTGTAGACAGGAGGAATCCAACACCTCTGTGTTCATAGACACAGCAGTGAGACTTAAAAGACAAGACATGTTCCTCTGACAGCAGGCGCGTTTTAGGAGTGGAGATTGGAAGACATCAGGATGAAGGCAGACACCAGAAAAGAATGTGACACAAACAAATAAATAAACAAATAGAAAAGCCAGTGTGTGTGGATGGTGTGATAGTCCCGTCGCCCCAAAAGTGACAGTGGTCTGACAGAGGTCACCGCGGTGGGAAATGAGTGACAGTGTACAGGGTGCACTGGTGGATATGGTTGGCTCGAAGTCTGTGCGTATTGTGTGTTTTGTGCAAGTGTGTGTGTGTCAGGTTAAGAAGACAGACTCAGTCTTAGCCAGCTTGTTGTCCTTGTCCTGCATATTAATATTACGCAGATGTTCAAAAGAAGGCTTTATACTAGAGACTCTTTCCATCTGAAATCTTTCTGCATCATTCTTAGTTCATAGTTACACATTATTGGTGTTGTGTAGATGATTTTTCATTGCTGGCAATAGATGTATTACTGGAATATTTTAAAGATAAATTATCCTATAGATTCAGTTTAAACTGCTGTGATTTACTTTAGTTGATAAATGACCCCACAAACCAATGTGAGCTCTCTCCTAAGGTGAATGTTAACACTTTTTGCTCCATCCAGGAGTTGTGCCATCTGAATGATTGAGGTTATCAGTGAATAATATTTAACCTGCCTTTGCTTGGCTGGTATCCAGATTCAGATCGGGAAAAATCCATCATAGTGGTGACAGTTCTTTATGCTGCAGTTGAAAATGACTGTAGAGGAGTGTGTGAATACTCCTACAGCAGGATGTCAACAATGTGATAAATGTACAAATGTCAAGATTCGCAGTAGAAGACCACTTTTTATTGAGGCAGGGATTGAGCATTTAAATATAGAAGTCAATTGAAATGATGCAAAGCTCTATTATGAGCATATTTAGAAAGGTTTTGTTCTCTCTCAATAGTGGTAGCTGTCGTTTATAAAATGACATATATATATGGAACATTTTTTACTCTGTATTTCATGTGATTGCAGTTTTTATTTTGTTGTACTAAGAATATAAAATCAGAGCCTCTGAATGCAGAGGTTGTTTCTGTTCCTCTATTGACTAATGCCTTATTTCCTCATTTGTCATCACACAGAACATTTACTTGGAGTCACATAACACATGGACACGTATAGACACAAGGGCACACATAGCAGGAGAGAAAGAGAATTTTGCATTATTTATTTTCAAATTTCATCTCTGTCTTTAGCTGTGTGTCTGTTGCCCTGAGAATCCCATTATCTCTCAATAACCTGTGAGGCGCCTGTGTGTTTCTTCAGCCGGAGACTATGATTAGTGCACTACTACCACATACTACAGCTCACTTATCATCATGCTCCCTCTCTTTTCCTCCGCGTCTGTCCTCCCTCATCTTCGCACTCCTTCGTCATGGTCAGGTAGTGTCTGGGACCAGCCATAATCATGCTAGATTGAACTGATCTTTCAGTCTCACGCCCGACTGAAATGGCAGATGTGAGGTTTTAAATATTTGATTCTTCAGGAGTGATGAAAGGCAAAATGTTTCATGGAAAAAGTTCCATAAAGAGTCTCTAATCAGAGCACTGCAGATAAAAAGCTCCATCTTATCAAGCCATTTTGTCAATAATTGAGTCCTAAACCCCTACGTTTTCTTAAAACAAATAAAAAACCAAGAGTTTGGTACAACAATCTCAACCTGTCAGACTGATAATCAGACAGAATTGTCATTTCACTTCACTTACCCATTCAACAGTATCAACACTATTTACTGTAAATTGGTGAAAAAATCTTGAGACTTAAGCAGTAATTCAGAAGAATGAAACCCGGCTATCAGACTGTTGCCAAAATTAATCAATGTACTTCTTGAGCAGCATGTGATATTCTTTTACTCATATATATTAACTGTAGTCCTTTCACTGGTCTTCAAAGCAGCTATAATAAACCATTTTACACCATCAGGTTATTTAGTGTTCCCATGAACACGGTGAGAATAGTCATCAAACTGTGATGTTCCCCTCAGCACTATGGGAATGTAAGCACCTTTCAGCTCATTGTTTTGATTTTCTGACAGGCTCATTTCACTAGACTGTTTTTAACCACAGCTTTTTTTGTGATCAAAACATACCTAAAAGGACATGACAAAAAAACTCAATATCAATGCTAATATTGCACCACGTTTGTTGAAATTATTAGCATATTTCTAATTAGTGAACTACAGGCTTTGGCACTCAGGAAATTCCAATTTTTTGTTCAGATGGAAAAGAAAAATAAAGAATATGACCAACCTTATTTTTTACAAATAAGTTACGCTGCTTCCTGCTGAACTATGCTCTATTTGTTTACTGTTTGGATCCACAATATGATATCATAAGTTGTGTTTATTGCTTGTTTCTACTGCTTCGTAGGAGCCAAGATTTCTGAGATTCTAAGATTCTGAGGGCAGATTCTTTCGTGCAACTGTATTGCCTGATAAATGATTGTGAAAGCATTACTCTATTTCACATGCATCTTAGAAAGATGCTTGTGTTAAAAACACACAATAGTATTTTCAGACTTTTGTGGTCCTTAGTGGCTGTGTGGGAATGTGTGAGGATGTAACCAGATACCAGTGTGCTTCTCTGTCAGCATATGTGGCGGGCTGTAGCTGCAAGGTTTTTAACCATCACATGCACACCATCCATCTTGGGTAGGTAACCATGGGGGATTGCACACTCACACACTTAATCCTTCTCCAGTATCCCACCCTGAACATCTTTCAGCTTAGTTGATCTAATTGGGGACCATGGTAGGCAGCTGCAAAGCATATTAAAAGTATATTTATCACCAAATGTAAATGCCACATTTGAATGTTGTTGTCTTCCTAACTCTCATTTTCCTCTGCACAGGGGGAATAGTTAAGTCATATTTATTGCACATGCTCTTAGAAAAATTATACTTTCAACATTGGCCCATCAGAAAGACAATGGGCCTTTTAAATAATTGTGTGGATGGTTGTTAGTATCATCTCTTTCATTCTGTTTTCTGCATTTTGGTAAAATGGGATGCATGTTGAGGTGAAAAGCATCTTAAGACTAAAGATTACCTAAAATAAGGTAAAGGATTCAGATTAAAGTACTTAACCACTCAGAGACAGCTAATAGTGAGTCAAACGGAAACAAGATGTTTCTCTGAAGATTGTTTTACCAGTAAAGTTTTTAAATCACAGTGATATTACAGATAAAACTATCATTGATATTTTGAATAAAAATAAGAAAATAAAACTAAACATACAATGGAATGTTTCATCTGTTCATGCTCATATAAAGTACGTTTACCACAGAAATGTTGACAGAATAATATTCACAAAGATTAAGTACATGTTTATGGAACTTATAAAAACCAAATACTCCTGTGTTTTAAAACTAGCCCATATTATTTTAATATATTTCTATATTACTTTCAATACTGCATCAATCAGCCTCCCACTAGACCCCAGCATTCTTTAATGCCACTTGGAGGAGAAACTCCATCGACCGTTTTTGGACAGAGAACCTTGGTCTGAGACTTGGTGGTGCTGAGCCTCATCAAGGACATGGACCTCCTGGCAGTCATAGTCTGATTAAACCAACAGAATTATATTATCTGCAAAATGTAAAGATGGAATCTGGAGGTGCCAACACCATCATGCTACCCCGTCTTACATCATTCTCACTACTTTGACCCACCAGCCTCCAGCTGTGACAGGTTTCTCACAAAAACCTGTGACAGAAGCACTTTGAAAAGTTTCAGACTGGACACTTCTGGATGTTATCCTTCAGTTTGTCACCTCAGGCCATTTTAATGGGAGAATTAGGATCCCCAAAGGAGAAAGCTTATTGGTTTGAAGCTGAGAAAGAAAGAGAATTCAAATCCAGGAATTGTGATATATTGGTAGGAAGAGCTGTATATAAGTTCAGTAAGCACAGTTTTGGACATGCTGGAACTTAGTGACAGACTTTGCAGGGACAGATGAGAGAGAATTACACCAATCACTTCTTGTTGTTACAAAAAATAGCTGCTTATAGCATTCAAGTCTATACTCGTCCTAACTGCGAAAACCAATAAAGCCACCTGGCACATGCAAAACTACAAGTGCGAGCAGTGTGAAAAGGCTCTTCAACAACTTAAAGGGATGGTTTCATCACAGGAAATTAGTTTATAAACAGTAAAATTATTTCGCTCTCTAAAGGCATAGAGATGAAGAATCAAAGAGAGATGGAAAATATATGCTGTAAAAACACACAGAATAACAGATTTTAGCAGCACTGAAAGTAAACAAACAGCAGAGTTAAAGACTTTAAGACTCCCAGAAAGCTGGTGGGCGAGTTTTCAGTGTGTGGCATCAGGATGTAGAGGCACCACTGAGGTTCCCAGCTTTCTCTGATATAAGCAACCTTTAGCCCACCAGAATCTATGGCTGAAACTTACCAGAGCTGATCCTTTTTCAGTAGACCTGGTCTTGGGCCCCTGCTGTTCTACTGATTGAACTTCAGCTGAACTGGGATCAATTAGGCAGCTCATTGAGGGTCTTCTCTACTCCATGTAGCTCTCTTTTTTGCTTGCTTGTCACAAGCCATGCAAGTTTGAATCTACAGAGCTTAAACACTAGGTGTTAGTCAGGAACTTTCAGAACTTGGGTCCAGTACTATGTATGACTCTAGCCAACTACACACAACTTTCTGACTTGTGATTGGACTGGAGGTTTGGCTTGGACTTGATTACTGTGAGACTGGCTGTTTAAAGACTTGAGCTGACTTAAGATTTGAAAGCAAAAACATGCTATAGAAAAAAGCAAATTAATTTCTGAACAAAGTTAATCTGTCATTGCTTGTACTCATCACAGGGTGGACTTTAGGGAGACATACTAAGATGTGCTTGCTTCTGCCTTTGTAGAGCAGAGTTTGAGCAGCTATTTTTGTCTGCAATAGTGATCAATGAGAGAGGCAGAGGAATAGTTGGGCTCAATGAGCAACACATCGATCGTAGATCTGACATCACATCAGCAACACCGTGTTCTACACCCTCACTTAGACAGAAATAGGTAAAAGATGTGTCTAAACTTATATCACACATAGACCCTTGGGGCAGTGATGAAAAGGCTCTGATGTGAAACCAATTCAAACTGTAAAATTAACCTATGCACCAGTAATGCTCTGTCTCAGGTGACTTGAAATATGAATTTCCTTGATCTTACTCCTGATTAAGGACAAAACAAAAGTCAAATTCTATACTTTAAAGATGCATTTGCTTTATCGTGCTTCCTGGTTCAGCTTGTTGCATGCCTGGAAAGACTCGTGGGTAGCCAATCGACTCACAGAGGAACCCCCTTTAGATACGTGACCGTTGCAGCAGGTGGTGATTCTCCCTATTGACCTATTCCCAGAAGACAACAGAGAGGAAGATCCTGTCTGCTCTGTCAGTTTTGGTGAGTCTGTAGCCAGAGAACAATACTCCTCATCTTCATTCTGTGTCACTTCTAAGAGAGATGGTCCTGTATCAGTACTAATAACGTTGTTTTCATTATGTTAGGGTCAAAGAAAAGCACAGTCTGTGAGGGCACAGCTATTGTTCTTCTGCTTTATCTTTACTAAAGAGGTTGTGCTCTGTTGAGACTTGCTACCATTTCAAGCTGTTATTGGCATTTTGTGTGAATATGGACCATATTGTATCACTTTGACATCAGACAAGTCTGTGGTCTCCTGGGATGACAACACAGGCATTGGTTACAGTAAAAAGCAGCACTGACAGAGTAATTTGTTCCACCAACCTAATTGACCACAGGCAGGGATGAAGATACACTGTCTCTCTGCATTGTTTGGAGAGGTTCTAAAGGTCAGACTGCAAAGAGTTGAGCTAACGGGCAGACAATCGTGTTTTGTTATGACTGAACTCTTGTCAAAGATGCAGAGTTTTACAGCTGTGGATGTCAGACACAGAACAGACAGGTATTCATCAGAAGTACCATGTAGAGGCCATTCTCCACAGAGTGAACCATTACATGTTACATTTAAAGATATTTTCCAGCTTCATGGGGAGCCGTGATGGAGGAGTATTTTTCACTCTTAATTTTTATTGTCATCAACATTCTACTAATTAGATTTCTCTTGAAACCTGATAACAGACCAAATGGACCAAATCACAATTTAATGATAAAGTTTGTGAAATGTATCATCAGCTGACATTACTTTGACTACTGTAACCTTGTCAAAATATTGTCTAATACTGTTCTTTGTGACTATACAGCACTTGCAGCATTAATGACATTTCCATCAGGCTCAGCTATATATTGTGTTTAGTGCAAATGTGATCATGCTAACACACTAAATAACATGGTTACAGGGTATCTGTCATAACAGCTAGCAAAACCTAACATGTTATGTCTACTTTTATTTAATCCGCACAAAAACTGAAGAGTAAAAAAATAGTTAGGAAGTTATGTGTGGCACTGGAACTTGGTCGGTGGACGTCAATGGTGTAGAGGTACAAGCACTCAGGCTTTGGCACTCAGGAAATTCCAATTATTGATTTTTTTTTAAAGTTTTTTGTTGAGATGGAAAAGAAAAATACAGAATATGACCAACAAATAAGTTACGCTGCTTCCCTCTGTTAGAAATTTAACTATACAGAACAAGAGCAAATCAATCATCGGCATATTCAGGCCTGTGGACAGCACCTGAATAACTGAAACAACATCCCTTGAAGATGGCTGCTCATAATAATATGAGATTAATTCAGAGTCTTTGTATAGCTGAATGAGATGGGTGTGTTATTGTTAGGGACAGGAAGTTAATGAGAGATGGGGAGGGGGAGGTTGGAGGTGGGACAGATGGGATCTCATCAAATCTGAGTCAAGTGAATTACAAAATCACTTTACTTAAGTCCTTTGTCACCACTGAAACACCATTGAGCCACACAGAAAGTAAGCTGATTTCAGTGAAAAACCATCAAAGAAAATATAATGGCATGGTGATTGTGGTGTAGGTGGCTTCCTTATTGTCAATACTGTTTACTACTGCAGCCACACACACGGCTCTCCACAGCCTTCCTCTTATAGCCCACCCATATGCATTCACTGTTTCATACGATTGCTGATGAGATGAGAACATCATTTAATTTGTCGGCTCAAACTGATGTTCAGGATGAATTAAGTTTATAGTGTGTTGTTTGCTTGTGGCTGACCTATTCCCATGTCTATGTTTGATGCAGTTGTTCCCCTGGGGAAAAAGTTCAAATGTCACGTTAAAAATAAATCCTTAGTCTGTGACAAAGACCTTCTTTAGTATTCCTTCCATGTTTTGCCTCCTTCATCATTTTCCTGCTGCTTCCAAACTGTTGGGATCTCCATTTCTGTTGTTAAAATCAGCCACTTTTACGTACTGTGGTGAACAGGACCTTTGACCGTAAAGTTAAGGACACCCAGGGCAGCTGGTTCTCTGCAGTTTATGTCACAGATAATAGCTTTGCGATCAGGTCCAGTGCTCAAAGAACAGAGATCTCCAGTCTCTCACCATGGCCGTGCTGAGATTGACAACACACCGAGTGAGATTGATTCTCGATGTGCTGTCAAAATTCTGATGGAGTTTTCAAAGAGCCACTGGGGTACTCAGCTGAGATGGTCATTTTGGAAAAGCCACAAGGTTTGTTTCATTGTAATTGCTTTCAGTGAATGAATGAAATGGAGAAATCATTAAAACATAACTTGAACCTCTTCTCCTCCTTCTCCTTGACTTACTGTTAGAGCCAATTTACACCTGGCATTAACATCTCATCTCATCGTGTTGTTCTTGACCACATTTTGATAAGATCAAAGCTGCTGGACCTGTCACCTGTCACTTTGGTCGGACTTATTTAGTTAATAAACGTGTGTTTTAACAAAGCTGAATACCTTACCATAACTCTGACATACAATCCACACACTGTCCTCTATCGTTTACTTAGTTAACATGAAGACCAGCTTCAAGAACCCTACACTATTGCTTGTCTCCCTGGCCTCCTGTCTCTGCTCACTGTCAGGCACCCCTGTCACTGTCCTGATGCCCTGTCACCCTGCCAACTAAACCAAAGCCTGTCTGCTGCCGTACTGAGGCGCAGAGAAACAGTGAAGCTGACAGTCAGTGACTCACCAGCCCCAGATGGGTCCTCTAAAGACACCCTTAACATCTAAATGTACAGTATGCACTTGATAAACACCCCAAACACCTCTAAAAATCTATCGCTCTAAAGAATCGTGAACACTGTAATAGAAAGTTTTCATGTGTGTTTTTCTCATAAAAATACTCTCTGAACAATTAGTCCAGTAAGTTTCAGAGCTCATACGGAAAGGACAACATGACAGTGAATCATCTGTAAAATTGCTGACCTGGAAAATCAAAACAATGTGCTCAAAAGATTTAGAGCTCCATAGAGATGAAGAGAATGGGCAGAGTGTTGAATATGTCACTAATAACCTCTTATACTTTCCACATAGTAATTTGCTCCATTGTTAAAACCTTAAAACATGTTGTGTTTTAATAATGTCTGAGTCAAATAAAATTTCAACCAGTTTACTCTGTTCTATAATAAATGTAAGGTTAGAAACATACTACATTTTAAAAACATACTGTTTTCTGGCCAAATGTGCCTTGGTCTGAAACCCACACAGGAAGGTCTGTTCACATACATCACAGCAGGTGTAACTGTTTAATTCCTGTGGTGCACATTGTGACTTTCTGTGAGATCAACAACTGCAGCATCTATGTATCTATCTGTCTCTGTGCTATACTCCTATAACTCCTATGGCTGTCCTTGTATGACTTCTCCTTCTTACTGTGGGCTACATTCATGCAACACTTAGCTACTCTTTAATTGGAGGGGTTGGCCTGTTGCTGCCTTGTGCATTAAATTGTAGTTTACTGTACCATTGCTAACTGCCTACAGCTGAGGCTAACGGTATTACAATTAGGTTGCTGGAAATCTGGGCACAATTTGCCAACATTATCTCTGGCCTGCTATGAGTTACATGTACAGTACGGCAGGCTTTCCTTACTGAAGCTAACAAATTGCTTAATACTTCCCACCCAGCAGCCTCCCAAAATTTCTCTGATACATCCTCAACTCATCCTTCTCAGGTTATTTTGCTTTCAATAGAAGCATCTGCCAAATAAGTAAATGTAAATACAAATTTGAATAATGTGTGACAGAAGTTTAGCTTTAGGCAGTGCAGGTGGTGACTGACAGTATTAAACTATAGTATGTGACATCTACAGTCCTGTGAGTCAAATGAATGGTGCAGCCATCAGAGCTGGAAACAATTATTTATTCTAATTTTTTAGTATGTTTCACATGTTCTAGTTTATGAATTGGAGATTTTCTTTTCTTTCTCTTGAAGTTCTAGGGTTAGAGACTGTAAGCAGGACTTAGCACAACCAAACACAAATCCCAAGAATCACATTGAATTAATATAATTTATATCTATTTCTGGACATGTATGTGTGCTCTTTAGTTTAGTTTATATAGTGTTTATATGTACATGAATGATCTGAAATATTCACTGTAGATGGAAATGTGCCCTTCATTGACTTTCTGCAAGTTGGGCTTCCTGTATACTGTACAGGCCAGAGGAGCAAGTCATGTTGTGACACATGAATGTCACATACAGTAGACTTGTACACACAACCTATTAAATGTTTATTAATGTAATCTATGTAGGTGAAATAGTTTCATGATCTTGACTCATCTTGTTACTGTGTTTCAAGAAGTTTTCCAATAATAGGACATGGAAAGTAATTGAGGGTCTTCACTGTTAGTATAAGTTACAGATATAACTAACAATTAACAGGGTTTCCTGACAGCAATTGCCACCCACACATCACTTTACATTAACTACAGGGGGAAAGAGAGGCCAAGCAGGATCTTTTATTGTTTGGAGGCAACACTACGACATCTGCAGGAGAGAATTAAAGACATAAAGATAGCACTGGGTTGTTGTTCTGTGTGTGTGTGCGCTCGCACGTGTGTGTTGGTGGTAGCTGCAGTTCTGTGGGCTGTAATAGAGAGGAGAGAGCATTAGGCACACTCAACACTGAGGCAGCAGGAACTTGCAGCAGAACTCCACAGAGTCCTCTCCATCTGTAATCAGCAGCGAGAGAGGGGAGTCACACCTTCTTGTTCCTCCACACAAACAATCCCCCTTCTCCCCTGCCTGTGTCCTTCTTTATGACGGCCTTTATTTCCTTTTTTTCTTACCTAGCTCCGTGCTGCCCTTTTTAACTTTATTTTACATGCATCAATATTAATCTAATGCTTTTGTTGTGAATGTAGTTTAGTAGCCTTCTGTGATGTTGTTTGGATTCCTGGCATATATGTAGAAACTGTAACGCAGGATAATTTTATTTTTGTAATAGAAATAATTACAATGTACTTTACATTAAAAGGCATACAGCAACAAGAAGAGAACAATATGTGAAAATGCACCATTAACATGCAGGAATGTGCAAGGTACACGTCTCTCTGCTATGACATAGTCCAAAAATGACTCGTGAGCAACATCTTGCTCTAGACTGTGTACTTCACATTTAAAAATAACCCTGTCACTTTAAACTCCCATCCCTCCTCTTCTTCTCATCTAACTCTTCCCAATTGCTGAGTCTTATATAACCAGAATTGGCCCTCAGTAATATTACCTACTGTCTGTCCCCTTCGTATCTACGTCTGCTTTCTGGTCTCAGCAGGGTTCTCTGTATTAGTGGATTCATCTCTGTCCTGATGGTTGTCCCCTGGACCCCTTAAGGGGCCAATTCATGAATAAATGAATAGAACTGGCAAATGATAACAAGATAGCTCATTTCACTGCATAAAATATTGTGTTTGTGCATGTATGAGAGAGACAGCGAGAGAGAGAGAGAGACTGACCCCAATTACAAGAATGTACTTCCAGAATATGCTGAGAAAAAGTTGTGTTAAAGGAAATTTGGACCTGCACTTCAGTTTAAGGGATGTACAAACACTGAATTAATTATTTGTACAAATGTACTTTCTTGTCTCAGTGTCCATTTTATCCAGTGCTTTTCTAATTATTTGCTTGCAATTGAAATGCAATTAGTTTTACAGGTAATTGGCTAAAAAAAATTTTTTTTTAGAAAAATTATAAATCTGACCTGATGATGGTGCCAAAAGACTACTTGGGTTAACAACAAAGTTAAACTATTTGACAAAATACCAAAATTACTTGATCTCAAATATGGCAGCATATAATGTATAGTAATGCAAAGCAAAATGATTCAATCCTGTTAATATACTCTCTCAAAGGAGCACACATTTGCTAATCAGGTTTTGTCTCAAGCACATCTGATGCAGCTAATCAAGGGCTTCATTAGTTGCACCAGGTGTGTTTAAGATGGAGACACATCAAATAACTGAACTGACTCGTGGTTTGTTGAGTTTCACCTTTGTTTACATGTTAGATATATAGCAAAGTCAAAAGAATTTTCAAAAAAGATTAGAGAGGTGATCATGGCTTTCACAAATACAGAAAGGGATAATAAAAGATTTTCTTGGAGACATTGTTGAAAGAACAGTTCACAAGGTCAAAGCTGAAGAAAGAGTGGCTACACTACATGGATGTGGCAAAAAAAAAGGAATGCAAGCAGATTTCTAACGAGGCCAATGGAGGAAACCCCTCTGATGGCTGCAAAAGACCTGCAGCAAGACTTGTTGGTAACAGGTACTGAGGTTTCAGTTTGCGCAGTAAGACAAATACTAAACACCATATCTCCAATACGTGTACTACTACTGACCCAAAACCACAAAAAAGTGTTGATACTCAAATTCCGACAAATAAGCCACAGAACCTTTGAGATTCTGTGTTGTGCAGTGATGAAAGAAAATGTTTTTAGAATGTTTTTCGCCTGAAACAGCTAAGCAGCTATGTAAAAGATGGTAGATGTTTCCAATGGGTTTGATTAATTTATAAAGTGCAACTGTACAATGACGCAAACAATAGAAAATGACATCAATGCAAAGTAAAATGACATTAATCCATCTATTAATCTTCCCTTCAAAGATGTGGCCAAGCCAAGAAAGGACAAGAGGTGTCAGAGTGCTAACTCTGCACAGCGGTGATGGATGGATCCAGACAAATGTTCCTCTGCTCCTGTCCAAGGGTTGTTTACTAGGCACAGCAACATTGCTAACTTTGAGCTTAGTTCTGCAGCCTCAGTTTCTGACAGTTTGTGGGCATTAGTAAATGTGCTGCTCTGCTGATGTAAATGCTGCACCTGTTTGTCTTCATGATGTAAATTTCTCTTTTATGTGAATACTGGGATGACAAGAACCAACTGATAACCACCTGCAACAAACAGCTTAGCCAGGCGTGTCATGATTTCTGTGAAGCAGATGTCACAGCAATTATATGAGTTTGTTAAAATGTCCTGTGGGTCACGAGGCAGCTTCAGAAAGGAGCCATAGATTTGTTGTTAACAGATAACCTACAAACACACGCAGTGGTGGTGAATGTGGAGCTGTAGGCCATAGGTACTTGTATTGGTCAGTGTAATCTTCACAGTGAATATAAAAGTAGAAGTGATAAGACACTGCTTGGATGTCAATAGAAAGGCGGTAGCTGTAAAAGATTGTGAAAGTGGCTATTAATTGGCCTAACCATTATGACCTAAAAGGACTTAAAGTTTTTTGGCTGAGAGGTTTAATAGGACAGAATGCCACTCCAACTCAAAGTGGCATGTCCTATTAGCACAATTTAAAGAGAGTGGGAAATCCAAGTGTGCCACTGGAAAAGACTGAAGCACAGTAAGTCAGCCTGTCACCTGGTAAACTTCAGGGAACTCTAACAAGAGCACAGAACAGATATTATTCTCAATCCTGCTCATTTCATCAGAGATTTAGCGATACAGGCACATCAGTGGATTATTTAAATTTACTAAATTACAAACCGGTTCACACTGGCTTAGCCAGTTCCTGCTTTAATGAAGAAAATAAGATAGTTGAGACTCTTAAGAGGTAAAAGAGGAGGACTTATGTGTAATTTGTTTTCCTAGGAAGTTTATCCATTTTTAAAGGCACATATCGATATTTGGGAAATAGGCCATGTTTTTCACAGTTATTTATATGAGAAAAAAGACACCAGTCTTATATCTGTCATTTAAATGCATTTAAATTCAGCAGATTAGGCTATCTTAGCATAAAGAAAATAGGAAGTATCCAAATAATAAATATACAAAGGTACCAAACTCTGTATGCATTTGTGGTTTGGTTTTTCAATCACACATCAATATTAATTGCTTAACTTTATGTACTACCAAGCGGATTTTGTTAGAGCTGGAAAGATGTTACCCTTCTTTTCTAATCGTTATGCCAAGATACCTGGCTCTGCTTTCACGTGTAATGGATAGACATCACAAATGTATAAACTTAATTCAATTAAGCATAATTCTCAGCAAGAACGTGAATACGTGCATTTCTTTAAATTCCTTCTGTTCATGTAGACGTAATGATGTGACAAGAGCAGCCTTATTGGTGTCTCCTTCCTTTTTGTTTCTCATCATACATTGACATTTGCAATACTTAAGGTGATGAGTTTTTAGATCCTAGGAATCATTATTTAACTATATAATCCTTGTAGCAGGCTTTTGCATTAGAACATCATAGGTACAGTAAGTATAATACAGTTTAATATGTAATCCAAGTCTTATCTGCGCTTTGGTGTCTTGTAATGAGGAGCTCATGCTGTGTTTGTTTGCAACTTTTTTGGTGGAAAATATTTTGGATTCGCAAAGCAAAATGTAAATATAGAAATATGGTCTCAATCTTTTATATTTCTGTGTCTTGATATTTTCTGTGTATTTATTTTTGATAAAATACTTTACCCATACCTAGGAAACAGCTACATTTCGAATCTGCTGTCATCAATATGCATGGACACATTAATTATATGTTGTAAACCCACCATGGGTTACTTCTATTCTTTGAAAATCTCTCCCTTATTACATTATCTTAAATCAATGCTGTTCTTTGTAACCTGTACAAACAATTATTGGTCAACTAATAACATGTTTTGTGATACAAAAATTGAACAGACAAAACTTAGAACAATTTTTTTTTCACTGGCTTTTATGTGAAAAGTGTTGCAGTACAGTGGATTCCACATTCAGACATTAGACCTTTGGTTCATTTCTTGTTTATATTTTGCAGCCACTGATTCCTAAGGGGCTTTAGGGATTCATTAATGAAAATCCCTTTTAAGTTGATGTATGATATAACTTGGATGACTCACACTGTATCTTGAAGTATTTATATCACAGCCCACCTCTAGTCCCTGATGGTGAGAACACCCATAAGAGCCTGTGGCTGTAAATCAGGTTCAAAGAAAGGCAATTAGGCCTCATCTTCACAGTATTTCTCAAAACATCTCATCAGCCTCATCTCTTTTATTCCATGACTGTCAATTACTTTACATCTACCCTGAGAATATTTGACTGTATTTAGTGCCTCAAATTGAATTTGATCACTTAAAAAGCTCCTGATGCCAAATGCCCGTCTTACAAACTGAATTTGAGCATTTTAAAGCGTTGTGTTAAACAGGCAGACATTTCCACAAACCCACCAACCTCTGTAGACAGCTTACATAGTGCAGATATGTTACACAGGAAGATAAAGAAACCTGCTGGCTTCTTAGATTTACGGACCAATGTTTCAATGGCTGTCTCAGTTTAATTGTTAATGCTTTATTCAGTCTAACAAACAGAAATCAGAAGCAAGTGTCTATACCCATATGTGCAGATCTTTGAGGCTGTACTTTGGCCCAGTAGGGATTTTAGTTGAATGCTGATCTAGTATGCTGATGAATAACAGGTTCAATGCTTATCATGGTAAAGAACTTAGTCAGGGTGTTAGTTGATTTGCTATATTTGTCATTTAGCACTAAACATCAAGTACAACTGAAGGTAATGTTATTAGTTTAGCAGGTATTTGGCTGTAAGTGGAAAAACTAAAAGTTTGACTTGATGAAGCAAACTATCCTGAGAATGAACCCACTTTGATAGTAAACCACCCAGCAACTGTGGGTAAATTGCTACAAAACTGGAAATGAAAACATTTGATTTGGTTCAGATGAAATGTGATTACAAGGTCATCACAATATACTGTATAGGAAAGATATTTGTAACAGATTTTGTGCTGATGGTATTAGAGGACAGAAAATCACAGCATGGCCAAAGTGAGCAGGCTTCATTCTCTGGAAAACATGGAATGTATGAGCAGAATTTCATTGAGATCCATGCAGTAGTTATTTCACACTAGGCCAGTGGCAAACCATTGATATGACCAACAAACATTAAACAAATATTGCCTTCAATAGTGTTACGGTCTGGAGGTAAGTTTACTGGTGAAATCTGTCGGGCAGCGGCATTTACGGAATTTTTAAGTAATAGACCTGATGATAACTATTGTGGAACATCCTCCCTGGTGTTAGCATAAGCCCTGCTGCCAGCAGTTTTGGGCAGCCCTTTCCTTTGAATGCTAATCTTAAACCAGAAAAAGGCAATTAGCTCTTTTAGAATAATTAGTAAGAAGGTGCAGAAACACTGGGGAAGAGGCAGGGGTGGTCCTGACCTTATCAGAGGTTGAGAGGCAGTGGGCATGGTTAGAATATAGAGTGAGAGAGAGATTTTTTTTGTGTTTGTTAATAAGGTAAATCTAACACACATCTTGGTAATCCATCTGTTTGTTGTCATGGACATCTCAAAAAGTGAATACTTATTTTACTTTAAATGTAAACTGCTTGGTGGCGCTTAAATAATTCAGCGAATCACCAAAATCAGCTGTCTTCTGGTGACCATGACTGCCAGAACCACATTTCTTGGCCAAAGTTATGGATTGAGTGACATTACCAGCCCATGAACTATGATTCTTGAAATAGAAATAACGATACAAAATACAGTCTGTGATATGTACCAACTCGCCATATGGACAATTGGTGCTCTGGGTGAATTATTTTGAAAAAAATCACGTCTTGAAAAAATCAATTGGAGCTGAGTTTAACATAACAAAGCTAAAGGCAAGAGAAACCTACAGTGTAATGAGACACGGCAGCATGTACTTCAGACTCTGCACTATTGGTGCACATTAGCAACAGAAATTTGGAGACAAAAGGGGGGAACAATTTACGACACTGAGAGGTCAGACAAGTACGGAGCCAAATCTCCCTGAGGGTGACCTATTTATGCTGGAAGAAGATGCTGTCCCTCAGTCCCCAGGCTTTCCCATGTCGACGCCCCAGCTGTGCCCTCTCTAGGCTGGGGATTGATCTCTGCCTGCCCACCTCCACTCCCATGCTCCGGACTCTTCATTAGGCCGGTCTGCTAGAGTGGATTCTCTAATTGGCAAGGGCCACTGAGAGCCAGCATCCTCGTCTGCCGTACTTTCAGAGAAAGGGTTTTCAGGCATCATCCGCTCACACTAATCTTTTCCATTATCCTCTGCTCTTCAGTGGAACAGGGAAAAACAGCCTGCCTGTGGTTTGTGTTCTTTTTTATGTGTAATGTATGTCACACCTGAGCATTTATCTGTTTGTGTATGGCTGTGAGTAAGCTTGTTTGGATCTCTTAGCTAATGGAAGCAGAGGTCCGATCAGATCATGTGACACAAAAGAACCTGGTGATAACCATCTACAGTGCTTGTTGACAACTTGAGGACATTGTTGTGAGAAACTCTCGAGCTATATTTTCTGTTCTACAGGATGTTTTTCATGTGAACCTGCTTTGCTGTTTAGCACTGCATTTCCTGTTGTGTGAACAGCTCTGACACATTCATTAAGCACTTTGATAGCAGAGCGGTACAGAAATCCTTCAAGCCCTACCCATCTGCTCTGCCTGTGTCACCGCTGAACTTTCACAAAAGAGAAGACTTGTTTCATTTTCATTCAGAGCTCCTTTGGTGATTCATGCCTGTAATCGAGCTAATTCTACTACTTAATAATTATGATTGGATATTTAATTTACTAATTAAATCAATTAAAAGCACGGCAATATTACTTGGGAGAGTAAACTGGAATCATCTATTTTTATTTGCTCCCACGATCTGTAATGTAAACCTCTCTATGAATCTGCGGCAAGAAACAGGAAAAGGACACTGGGATCAGAGAGGGTCAGGGTAACACTCAAAGGAGGCACTAAGAGGGCGGGATGGACGGACCGTAAATTTGTCTCATGTGTTTTGAATGACTGAAGAGTGGTGAATAAAACTTTTTCTTTTTGTCATTCAATTTTTTTTAACGTTAGTATCCAAATAGATAAAACACATAATGTAGCACAAAACCACACATTACAATACTTGCATGACGTTTATGATTTCAAACTGTGTCTGTATCTCTGACTGCAGCTGCTGTACTGTTTCTCTGCATGTTGTCTTGCATGTTTGAATTAAATTTTTTCCCCCAAATTCTTCTTTAAAGTTCATACTTACTATACGAAACATGTGCAAAATGTTCCATAAATACTGCTGATGGTTTTAATCAAAACACAAATCTTAACACCTTTTATCTTAATATTGCTTGAGTAGCTGACTTAACTCACAGTCACACAAATCAGATGAGACCTTTAAAGATACCAATCTTTAATGGGAAACATCAACAAAATTTTTACAAATAGGTAGGTGAAAAAATTTCAGATTTCTTGTTTTTTTACTAAAACCTAGTACAATTTGTTTCCTTCATGTTTGGAGACCAGAGATCTAAATTTTAAAGAATGCATAAATTATAAACAGGTTTTTGAACATAAAAATTTAAATATAAAGTATTTTTAGCCCATAAAAGGTGTTTACCATACAACACAAATCAGTTAATCAATTTATAGGCAGTATTGATGACAAATTGTACAGAGGAGTTAGCAGGAATTTGATAACAAAGTTTTCTTTCTTCAGAATAAGTATATGGTTACCCTGCCTACAAAATGAATGAGAGTGAAAAAATTCACGGCTCCTTCATTTTTTCTCCTTCTCCCTCTCTCTTATGCCTGTCAGCCACTAATAAGCAACAGGGTTTTTGTAATGTACAGTGAGTGCCAATAACAATGTCAGATCCACATGCAAAAAATGTGAGAGCTTATGCTAATGTGATGTTGGTTAAAATGACCCATAGAATGCACAGCATGCATTTGTAGTATTTCATAAAAAAAATAAAACTAGCTCTATGTTTAAAATTCATTACTATTCTAATTCAACTAAACAGTCAGTTTCAGAAAGTGCCATGCAAATATCATCATAAATCAAGAATTAGTGCTGGTATTACACTGGTGTTGACACATCAGACATTAAGAGCACAGAGAAAAGATACTGACACATTCTTCAGGCAGCGATTCCCTTATCAGACTTGCATGTATAGTATTATTTCTTGTCCCTCCAGTTTCCCCATTTGCATTTTCTAAAGTGCACGATGAGCCTACTGACTCTGAAATTCGGCTGAGTTTATGAACTGGACAGACAAGTTTTATCATTACCTGGAGCTATTTGCAAGTCAACACAGTTCAATTAGAGCAGCAGTGTGGTTTTTATGTTCATGGTGAAGTTTAAATTTCAACTGACAGTACTTAAGAACTGTATGTTGTGAGACAGACCATTGCCAAAGCACACAACCACTCTTACCGACATGTCTGAATCAATGTTGCCATCTAGTGTAAAATAACAGCACAAGTACAGCAACAAATGCTGTTATGTAGTATTTAATAAACGGGTATGTTATATTCAATTGAAAATGTGAAACATGCAGGCATATCTGTAGCACAAATACTCAATGTCATGGATTTTGGAGGATCTGTTTGAAACATGGAAGGGTATGTACACATGGACAGTTTATAATGAAATGGGTCCATGGGAACAAACGACGGAAAGGCCCACCTCACCCTACTATATTTTTTGTGGTATTTTAAGTCTGTTTTTGATAACTTTACATTTTCTAGTCTGCTTTTGGTTGTTTGTAAGTCTTTAAGATGGTTAGAAAGTTAAAGAAGAATAACAAAGGGCAACTTCAGAGGGATGATTCAGTATATATATTTAAGACTGTGCATATATTATATTTATACTTATATTTATATATATCATACACAATATTATAGGTTTCTGTATGCATATATACAGAAAATGCATCTCTTTTACTTTTGTAAATATAAACTCATATTAGCATGGGTTTATTGCATCGATAAAAAGAATTGTTCTCAGCATTGACACTGGAGATACATTTTATGTTGCCATGGCTACCAAGGCTATGAGAAGAAGAAGCTTGCACTTTTGGTCAAGAAATTAAATGAATCTACCAGCACATCATGCTGTCCTCCAACTGGGTGAGAGGACAGTAAGACTGAGTTTAAAATAGCTTTGTTGTACAATGACTTGGATAGAATACAACATCATGTGTCATAAATCAAGTTCAGTGTGGTGACAGACAATGGATTTGAATTCCTGAATAAAGAGCCCTAAAGTTCTGATGTGAGCTGTACCCTTTCTGTGTTGCAGCCTCTGTGCTTAGTCCCGTAAAGTCAACTGACCAAACATTTTTCCCGACATCCCTCCAATTTACCAACTGCATCTATTAGGAGTGAAGAGGAGTAATAGTCTTGATTATCGATTTGGCTGGCTGATTGTAAATGCTACAAAATGTGCACTACACATTTACTACTCCCCCTTTACACTTTCTAAACTAATCTTCATTAAGGCCACTTTAGTGCTACTAATTCACCAGAGCAATAGTCAGCTGTGTATACATAGCCGACAAATTCTAGGTGATTGCAAAGACTTAGGATATTTTAAGAATATGAATCTATTAGGTGGCTTTGGTAAGTATAGGTAGTTCAAATTGTGTCCAAGATGGAAGATTTAAGAAGATTATGATAGGATGTTTTTTGGTATAGGACAAAGCAATTATATGTTCTAAAATGTTATTTTCCCACTGGGTCAACAGCCGTGGGTTTATGATTTTTTTGTGCGTTTTGTGTTGCGCTTTTTTCAAGATTGATAAAGTAATTCCTTGTAATGTGCAGGTTCTTTTGGCACGTTATTAATATAACAACAAATTGTGACATGTTTAGCAGCTCTGATTGGTCAGTAATGGGTTTTGCCCCCAAACTTTTGATATGGATTATTTGTTTTTACACATGCGAGTGAAACATCGTATCACAACACGATCTTCGGTTCGTTCCTTCTCGGTTATGTCTTACGTGATGGCGTCAGAATGGGGAGGGAGATGGGACGGCTGGGCGTACGGCAATGTCTGTCTCAGCTCCAACAGTTTGCTATTACCCGTGTAAGTGTGACATTTATTTTTAGTTTATTTTTGGGGGTTGCACTGTTGTCAGTGTGTTCGTTTGTGTGATGGTGTGCGTGTCAGCAGCAGAAGGAAAGGCTGTTAAGAGTGTCCTGTGTCGATATTTTATCGTATTAGCAGCTACGTTACAATGACACACTAACGGGACTGTCAAGCCGAGTCCGTTATCACACTACTGCTGGTCACTGAAAACCCTGACACTGAGCTAACGTTACGGGTTACCGTTTTTTTTTTATAGCATTCTAGTTTGTTTGTTTTTTAATGTAATGTCGCATCCTAAACAAAGGCTTGTCTAATATGACTTTATGTGTAAAGTCAGTGTAATATGTTATGCAGGGGTTACTTATCTTTCGTAACGGTGCCTGCCGTTGTATTTCATCTGTGGTGTCATGGCATTCAGATGCGGACGTTTTGCTGAGGTAACGTTCCTTGAATAACAACAACAACAAAAAAAATGTAGAAGCATCTACTATAACAGCTTGTCGTTGCATATATAATATAGACATAAGCTATATAATATAGACATAGGTTTTAAAAACAAATACAGTTCGTGGCTTCTGGTAATAAGATTTACTCTCCCATTATCTCCAAGTTGTGTAACTTTACTAGCCGGTTGTTGACTGAATGAATATATATATATATATATATATATATATATATATATATATGTTGATACATTTTCCTGGCTTGTAATATTAGCCAAGGCCCTGCCAGTTTCTGGCAACCTACACAAATTTTAATTAAACCTCGGGAAGATTTATTTTAGTCTCGACTGGCTAATGCATGGACTAAAGTCCTTTAATGGCCTAGAAAGGATGCACATTTACAAGCTCATTACATCTGATGCAGTAGTATTTTTTTTCTGTAACGTATTATTACCAGTGTCTGGGAGCCAAACAGACATACAGTACTCACTCACACATCAGGCAAGCAGACTCAGGGAGTACAATGTCCAAAAGAAGCATTTAGAGGATTACAGCTTCTTACTATTTTTCTTTTCTTTGTTGAAGACCCGAGGGCCTGATGTTGCAGGCTGTCATCTCTGCAATGAAGACAGGCCACTCCAGTGTCATAATTATGGACTGAAGGTTTGTTTTCATCTACTCTACTTACTCTACTCATCCGTTCTGTTTTTATATCTCATCTCTTACCATTCTTATAACCTGGTGGTTTTGACAATACATTGCATGTACGGTAGATATACATGCAGAGGTTTGGAACGCTCCAGTATTACATGATATATCCTACTATCTGTTAGTATAGAACAGCCTGCTAAGTGGCTCAGAGCTTGACTGCCCCTTCAGGGCAATGTTAACGCAGCCATTCATGTCTCACTCTGGCGGTCAGACCACCATGATGACGCTGCCCTCCTCCTCCTACTCCTGTTCTGACTGCACTCACGTTGTGCCTTCTTGGTAGGGAGCGGAGCTCACAATTGAAAGTCTTTGTAGGAGTGCAATGTGTTTGTGTGTGTGTGTGTGTGTGTGTGATATATATATATAAAAGGGACATGATGCTCACAAAATAGAATTCAATTGTTTCTGAAGATGGGGTTGGCACCTTGTCTGATTGTGCTCAGATTCATGTAGTTATTCAGCATTGGATTTGGTAAAGATGCGCTTATCCTAGATCAGATTACAAGATTAACACAGCTTGCTGTGTGCTCTTTTGGCTGTCACTGGTGCTAGTTAATTGGCTGTTTGTACAGGAAGCTTGCATTTGTTACAACAAAGCTGCAAATGCTGGATAATAAAAAACAAGATTCTAGTAGATAAATTCAAGTCAAAGCTTTGTTTGTACTATGTCATGTTTCTTGTAGACTGCCTGCAGTGTTTGGAATTTTTTTGCATTAAATGTAGCAAGGTAATATATGTATGTCTATTGAGCTATATTTGTTGGATTTTAGTAATACCACAGTGAATTCATTAAGTGGGATATCTTTGTGTTATGCTGTTATTGTTCACCATGCCAATAATACAAATAACATTGTTGCCCCATATATCACTTTTATTCAATTAACCATGAATAAATCCGGACACCTCTGGGTGTCCGGATTTATTTCTAAATTAGCCTCTAAATCATCCTTCATATCTTTGAGTGTGACAGTGCTTGTTTATTTAGACAAATTTAACCAGCAATAGACTGCACTGTGACCAGGATTTACCAGAAATCTCACCCTTGTATTCCAAGCATATCCTACACTTCACCATATGCCTGAAAAGCAACAGTGTGTTCAGTTGTTGGCAGAAGGACCCATCGCTCGTTTAGCTTTTCCAACTACCATAATTGTCGGTGAGAAGCTAGTGAGGGGATCATGTTTTTGTTGCTACAATAATGACACTTTTTGGTTGGTAATACCATTAGAGGAATACCCACAATACTGAGGTGAAACTGTTTCACTGAAATCAGGACTATAAATGGTCCGTGATGATGATGATGATGATTTCGAAGTTTTGCTCTGCAAATTTAAGATACATGTTTGGTTCTCTAAAGATATTTTGCAGCTTGCTTAGTAATTTTTTTCACCCTAGTAAAGCAAACACAATCTTAGCATCATTTGGGCAGTGATTTGGTCTGTTCTCTCAACCAAAAATCGAACTGGGCTGAAGAAGAAGTGTATTTCAGAGAGGAAACAGTCTTTTTCCTTCTCTCTTTCTCTTCCAGGAAGGCTTTTTGAATGCCCATGGGGTAGCAGAGATGACATAGTAAGTAAGCTTAATTTAGATGCAACAGAATGAAATAAAAAATCACATGCAAGTAAATATTTTCCCATCTATGCTATTTATGCTGTGTGGACTGAGTAAACTTCTTTTTCCCAGTAGTACTGACTCCCACACTTGAAGGTGAAATTCATTTATAAAGGCTGTAGTTTCTAGTAGCAACAAGCTGCTGGTTTCCCTCTGAACCCTTCCTGTTTGACAGCAGAGGCAGAAAAGAGGCAGGGGTCACGCTGCGTCACAAGGATTTGCACTTTAAAAACAGGGCTCAGGGGTCCATATTTTAGTATTATAGGATAGATTCACAATTTTTCAAATCTGTCCCAAACAAGTACTTAGTACCAATCTGATCATTAAAACAGGTTTTACGTTTACTTGAACTCATGTTCATATTTGCCATTAAAAGATTTATGAATATATGAATAAGTAGAATGCCTTACATACAACCTTTGGGTAAATACTGTATAAAAATGATAATGTCACATAATTTCACCGAATGCACCTTGATGCAAAATCCATCTACGTTAGCTACAGTTTCATCATAAGAGGCAGGGTAAAAAGAAAGGATGAGCAGAGTAAGTGGATGAAAATAAACCTTCAGTCCACAAGGGTCATGATGGTCATTAAGATTTAATTGTTAAAAACGACTTTAAAATCTGTTCTTCAATAAAAGTTGTTCTTATCATAATATTTTTAACTCACCACTGTGCTCACTCCCTCTGCTCCATACGTCCTCTGGTGCACCAGGTGCCAAAAATTATGGACGAAAGCTGCTCATTTAATGCATGTTCTGTCAAAACTGAATGAACCATATTAATATTTTCACAGAAGAAAGACTGTTTATTTTGTCCCCATCATTGGAAGAATGGATCTTTTGATGGCTAGTATAAACTGGAGGAATGATTGCATTAATTAGTGTCAATCAATACACTTAACAATTATTATAATATAGACTTGAAAACCTATGAATCTGTTGTTTACACTCACTTCAATTATTGTGATAAATTATAATGTGATCAGTCAGTCAGCCACTATCTTAGATTCAACACGGCATACAGGATTTAACTCTTGAGCATTCACAATAATATGATGTTATACACACATTGTCATCATGTCTTCTCTACACTACTTTATCTTGTATTTGTATGGTAGATGGAAGTGTTTAGAAGACTAGAGAATATTATCTTCCAAAAATATCTCCCACAGTGTAGACTTGACCCATAGCTTATACGTGCAGAGCCCAATATCATGCTTCAAGCCTAGAGCTTTGATGTGCTGATTCACACTAACCCATTTAGTGAGCTACAGTAGAGAAGTGTCTGGTTACCTGCACTCAGAGATATGAGTTATTTAAATCGGTGAGCATATTGATGATTTATATCTGGCTATGTAAAGTTGTTCTCACATGCTTGCGCTACAAACAGCAATGTCCCTGGAGCCTGATAACCTGACAGTCTTCTCACTTGTGCACAAAGTATGCATTGAGCCTAAAATACATTACTTTTCCCAATTCTTAGACCCCTTTTCCCCTTTAACACATTTTTTCATATGACATGACAGCTGGTGTGTAGGCTGTCAACATTTGATGATGCTACACTGTTCCGGGTGGAACATGAGCTGTCTTGGCCAAGTTGGAGGGTTGGCCACTGTTAAACACCTATCAGGTTAATAAGCGAGGGCTACTTTGCACGGCTTGAATGTATTGCCTACTCAACTTGTTTACTTTCTTGTTCACTGGGAACATCCTTTGAAAACATCTGTCTGGTATGTAAACAGCAAGATAATGAGATCTATAAAGCTATCAATATTTGCATTAGTTCAGACACATTCTCTCGGCACTGAGGATTGTTGTAATCATCACGGACAAGTGTCAATTCCCTGCATATGCTGAATTATTCATTAGGACACTTGCTGTGGCGTTGTGCACAGAAACACAGGTCTTCCTTAAACAAGATTTCCCCAGTAGACATACTGGCCTGAGAAGCCTGATGTCTCTGCACAACCTGTACAAATGGATTTTCATGTAATATTTGAAATCAGAATGTTTATTCTTGTACACAGGACTAGCTTGAGAAAGAGATCAGGATGACAAGGCGTTTTATTCTTTAAGTTTTGAGAACAAGTCTGTGGTGTCGGGAAAACAGAATGAATGTCATGTGCCATGTGAGTAAGTGAATGTCTTCTGCTTTGCTCTGTTTCTGGAAAGCTGAGCGTAACTTTGACAGCATATCCTCCCCATGGGTTACATCATGCACAGTAGGATGTTGTGCCTCCCTCTATCATTCAGACACACTTTGAGTCCCCAGCCTGAACCTTACACTGCCAGGAAAGACATGCCGTGGACTGTCAAACGCTTTTGATCCAATCTGACCTCATTCACTCCTTTTGTAACCGTCTGTCCCTCTTCCTTTACTTACCCTCTCTTCCTGTCTTGTACAAAGAGCTGTGTCTCTTACCACACTTTTCGCACTATGCTGAAGTTATCTCCTGCGCTGTCAGAAGTGACATAGCTGTGCCTGTGCTATGCTCTGCATCCCTTCTACAGACACACACGCACACACACATAAATACAATAACGATTGTTCTTGTTTCCTGCCTATGCTGTCAGTATGTGGCTGCTGAATGAGATATGGTCCAGTTTCCATTGGTCAAAGACACACACACACACACACACACACACACACTCACACACACAAACACACACACACACATACAGTATGCACATTTCCACACAGTAGATTTTGCCCTGACTTTTTCTTTTTATTTCCTTTTCTATCTCTGTGTCATGCAGGCAAACACACACACACAGACACACAGATATTGGTGTATGGCTCACAAACTCATCACTGCCAGAACTCTCTGGCCTAATTCCTGTCTTATTGATGTGTGTCTGTCAGTGAAAGAGGCAAGGCACAAAAAAGCAGCAATGGGCCTGTGTGTGTCTAAGAGGGAACAAAGAGGGGCCTATTCCAAGCCAATTCTCAGACACTTCTAGAAACACTGCATGGGCTTGTTTAAGTTATGGGCACACTTCGAGTTGACCATCTGTATGTTCAGTAGTGAATAACAACATGGCTGTAAAGTTGTGAAAGTGCAAAGGCCAGCTTGACCTCCTCTTGTGTTAGTTGTTCCCAGTTTGCTTTAAATGAAACAGTCAAGAAAAAACATGAATTAGGTTGTTGTGGTTTACTGCCTAGTTATTTGAGCTATTGCTTTCACATTTATAACTCTGGGGATTAAGTCTCCTTTTTCAGTAATGTTCATGGATGTGATCTTATGTGAGCACTTATGTGGCACATTTTCATTAATACTGTATAACATTTTCCCAACTAAAGATGCAACAGTTTTGTTTGAGCATGAGTTGGATTTTAAAAACTTTATCACAAGTTTTATTAGGCTGAATTATGGATCTACTGTATTATTTCACACAGTTTTCACTCTCTGTGAGTTGTTTTTTTTCTGTTAGTGCCAGAGTTCTGCTGAGCTTTCACCATCTCTCTAGCTGCCCAGAGACAATGACAGCAGGACAAGACAACTGGCAGCTTAGTTAAATGGAATGCTGCAGAGTTGGGAACAATGACATGTATGTGTGTGTCTCTGTCTGTGTTTATGCAAGGGTATGGGTAAATGTGACATTGTTCCAGAGCGGCCTTTGACATTGTTGTAAAATTGGAAAGCTGCTGACCCCATCTGTTAGTGACACCTGTTTATTGCTGATAATCACTGATCTTTCCTGTGGTTGGCAAAGCCTATATAGACCAAAGTACATCCAATCACTAGCATGTTTCTGACATTGATCTAAAGTGGCAATTAAAAACAAAAGTTTTTTTCAATGTAGGCATACACTGGCACCGCATTTTTGAAACTAGATGTTATAATATATTAGCTATTTTTATAACTAGTAGTATAACTATAATAAATAGTATAACACTATGCAATTAAGTATAGTTTTGTATCAGCACAGTTAATTCAAAGCCCTATCTTACGTTGGTTCCTTTACGTTATCAAGGTGAAATGACAAGCCTTACTTACTGTGAATTAAACAAAGATTCAGGACACATATCCACACCAAGACAATAAAGCTTTGTCCTCTAAAGTCTCCTGAAAGAGGAAAGAGGATTGACTATAAAACCCTAGGCAATCAAGAAAACATCCAAACCAGCATTGGGATCAGCCTGGGGATGAAGAAGGGGATTTACAAGCACGGGGGAGGGATGAAAACTGGGGTCACATCAGGGGTTCAGGTTCAACTTCAGCTTTAGGACAAGATTAACTTAGGTTTACTCTCCCACTAACTACTGTAGTTCCAAAATAACAGCAGAGTGATCCATCACATTTCTATGTGAATGAAAATACAATTAACCATCTGACTGAAGGTGCATGCTCGCATGTGTAATTAAAATATATGAAATAATTACGCAGCAGCAGCTGAATCAGGAAGACTACTGAATTAAAGGAGAACACTAGCAGGTGACTAAATAATTAAACTTCTTCGACACCTGCTCTCTCTCTGTCTCTCTCTCTCTCTCTGTCTGTCTGCCCTTTCTCTCTCTCTCTAATGTTGGCAGGCAAGAATCGCCCTTTCAACGATTGACAGCACCATATTAACACAAAGCCTGTGAATTAAGTACTGTACATAAATATCTGCTGGTCTGAATCTGCTTACTGAATCAGAAGGAAAAGACCCAACCTGAATTCAGCCTGTGCAGAAAGTAAAAGCTGCTTTATCAGTGTGTTTTGTTTCCATGCACATTTTCAATACAGTGAGTGTGGCTAATCCATTACAAAGATGCTACCTTCAAGAGGTCTTATGCTTTTTCTTTCTCTGAAATTGTGAGATGTATTTGGATGTCTGTCTAACTTTGTTATTCTTAATGGCCTGTAAGGGGAGCTAAAGGAATCTATAGTAGTATAGTTTTGGTACGTAACCACTCGTCCCAGGCTCCTAATGTTCCTACTTTCATTGTTTCGCTGCCCTCAATGTGAGCAGCTATTGAAGCTGTAGGGAGACTTAGTCTGCCTATCTCTGTCTGTGAGCTGATCGCTTTTCCACCAAGGTTTTCCAAGAAGGTTCCTTCTTGTAGAGGACAGCTGGTATTTTATCAGGTGTCTGCTTTATTGTTTCTTTACAGACATAAATTCAGCCAGGCGGTTCGCAAGGCTGCAGGAGGTGATCATGTTCTGTGGTCTGTGTTTGTGATAGTCTGTTATTACTAGCTCAGAAACCCTGGTCTCTTGATACCACGACATGATGAGGGAATACTAAATGAGTTCCTAAAGGAGCACACACAAACACAGGCATACTAAAGTGTGTCTCTCAAACTTGCATATATTCTTTTCAATATCCTCATGTTCACAGCTCACAGTGTAAATCCTTATTGATTAAATCAGATTGAAATGTGTAAAGGTTTGAGTGTTTTATGATCAGTGAATTAGTTAAAGATTTATTTGAATGGATTGATTTTGATCTTAAAAATGATTTGTTTTTCTGTTTTTGTTCTCCCTCCTACTATCCACCTGTCTCAGGTAATTCTCAAAAGTGATTTACACTAGGCTGACAGCTGGACTGATGGTAGGTGGGTTTTTCTTCTTCTGGTGTAGGCCATTTATCTTCTCTTTGCCAATTACATGTTCTTCTGTGCATACTTTTCTTTATTCTGCTCACCTCTTTTGTCTCTAAAACTCAATCTGTCTTTAGGGTGCTGATAATTTTCTTAGTCTGCATGTACCTGCTTACTGTAATCTTTGAATTTGTTTATCTTTCATCTGCATCATGCTAGCAAACCTGCATCCAGCTTGTTTTCCTTAATTTTTCTGTGTTTAGTCATGAAACATTGGCCTATAGCAAATAATTCAGATGTGAGACAGTCTGTCTGAATCTATCGTTAACTACTGGAGTACTTATCGTATATTATTTTTTAATTACAAATTTGAGGTTATTGATTCATATTTTTTCTTAAGTACATAGTAATGCTGTCCAAACTTTAGACTGTTAATCATTAGTCTCTAATCACACTTCCTGCCATTTACTTGACATTTTAAAGATGATAATGGTCAGAAGTCAATGAGTGCCAATATCTGGATCTTATCAACATTTCCGCCTCTCATAATCTATCTCCTCTCTCTCTTTGCTCAACCAGCATAGCTACGTGTTCCTGAATCAAAGATACATGCTCTCTCATTGGATTCATCCCCCTGAATGCCCCTGAGCTGATCCAGCCCTCCATCAGACAGCCCCATCTCTACTTCCACTGTTCTCTGCTGTACTGTTTTAGTCTTGTCTCCTCTACTGTTGTTGTCCTGGTCTGACCTTTCACATGAGTGACAGAAAGTGAAGGAAGTGGTAGCATACTGTTTAATAGGACAAATCTTTGCAGCTATTAGGGAAAGTTCAGCAGGGCCATATGCAGCAGGGGGACAGTCAGTGGGTTGGCCCCAGTTCAGTTCATGACGCTCATGCAGTAAGTTCTCTAGGCCCAGGGTTGAAGAGGGCCTCACCACAGTCAGTGAGCCCCTCCTTAATTAAGATGAGCCAGAACACCAGGAGAGCATAGGAGTAATTGGCTATGGCCTGAAACAGCTGTTCCAGCAGCAGCGTAAGCGCCTCTCCCTCTCTCGCTCCACGATTACTTCCTTGTCTTCCTCCTCGTCTTCCTCTCTTGTATCAGCAGGTGACACCTCCACCTTAGCCCCTGAGGATGCTTTGGGGTCCTGCTGTCTTGATCCTGACCCCTTATTTGCTCCTGTGGTTCCTTCTGCAGCTGGTCAGGGCTCATTCGTGGTGTGCATGATGAAACGTGGGACCAGCCTGCAGAGCCGGCGCAGTAAAGGGTCTGGGTCGGGATCGGGGAGTGGAGATCGTGATACTCTCCTGAGAGGTAGCCCCCAGGCACCACACCGCCGCAATACCCACGATCCACAGCATCATATCAGCCGTCCACGCTCTTCTTCCACCACTGACACTACACCCAGCAGCCCTGCCCCTGGGTACACCAGCAGTGATGTGGTGTTGTCATCAGGTTACCAGTCCACTGAAGAGACAGACAGGGTAAGCGACAGCAGCTCATTACTAATAGACAGGATGACACTGATATGTCCCTTTTCCTCTTTTATAGGATTCAGTGAATGTTTGTCAGTGAACTGTCAATTAGAGGTTCATCTTGCTGCTGATGTAACAGCCTGTTGTTTCTGCTGGGAATTTGCATTTTGTCGTGATCACTTCCTTTGTAATTGCGAAAGAGAGGCATCTCACAAAAGGCAGAATGTACATTTAACATAATGAAAAACTTGAAAAGCAATTTTACATGGGTAATGTTTAAGATAAAATTTATTAACTTGTCCTTTAAAATAAAATAAAAGTGCTCTATCCTATGCTTAAAGTTAAAGTTACTTTTTTCATGAGACCAGTGTGTTTAATCCAGAGATCATTAAGAGGAGTAAATGGAGTGTTATGCCACTTGAGTAACTTGAGTCTGTTTCAAAAGCGTCACTAAGCCATGTGAACGTTGTGTTCCTTGCTGCATTGGATGTGTGGCTGACTAGCCACGATGGCTTTGCTTCTGCATTTTTTGCATCTCCTTTTTTGATATATTTTCGGTATTTAAAGTTGAGCCTTGTCTTGTTTAAATATACGTGGACAAAATTGTTACATATAGATGACCCATGTATTTTCCCCCAGGCGTGTTTACTGACATTCTGATATGTAATCAGTTTGTAATCAAATTGTTTAGAGGATTTAAAGCGAGCGAATGGGTGTGTTGACAGCTTTTTTTTTTCAGGTGACTGCTGCAGTTTTTTTAACATTTTTTCAATCTCCCACTGTTTGTTACATGTGTGAAATGACAACTTCAATTTTCAAAGAATCGGGTTTTAAAAACCCATCTCTTAAAAATCTACTAGAACTATGATGTAAGGTTGCGACAGCCAACAGCTACACAATAAATAACCACTTTCTTTAAAGTAACTGGATATTGTTTAGACAAGAACAGCGTAAGTCACTTGAAAACCCACAAGCAGTGAGTGGGAGCTCAAACTGATCTTTATTCATGCTTCTGTAATACATTACATGGTTACAATTTAAGATCTGCAAAACAGCACAAGTATAGAATATGGAAGAAGCAAATAGCAACACATCTAACATTATGAAATGTAGGTGTCATGCCACAAGAGGAATAAATCTAAATTGAAAAATAAATTGCATAGATGTTTTTTCTATATCGGCATATGTTTCTTAAAGCCTCACAACCCTTAACAATGTAATCTTTAAACTTAACCTCATGTTTTGTGTTTACAGCTAACTTACTGTAGTTACTCTTGACTACAGTTTGTTCTGTCTGCCACCAGAGGTCCCTGTCAGATAAGCTAACCTGCTCTCACCAGCACTCGCCTTGGTTTTTGTGGAGGTTGTGTTTGCATTACAAACTATTTTTTGTTGTAGATCTTTGGGTTAATGAAATAAGCCATGCCAAAAACTCAGTATCAGTGTGTAAGAGAGAGTGACCGTAGGCTAAGTCAGGTATCAGGTAGGAATTTATATCCCTGTTAACTGTCAGCTTTGATTTGTGAGCTAAATGTATTATAGGCCATCCCCGTACCATACTCTGTATCCTTCATTTATGTGTTTCTCTTATGTGTCATCACCTAGTTGAGGATGAGACAGGGTTGATAGCTAGACATATATGCTTCAGTAGCCCTGCTGCTGTGAGAGATGACCATCAGCCTTGCTCTAATCTATTGTTTGCCCTTGGCAGAGGTCTCATTTATCTCTAGCTAACATCACAACCATGTCTCTGCACAGCAGAACAATAATGTCATTCAGGTCATCCCAGCAGTTGCTGCGGTTACGAAGAAAGTTGCTGCAAGCTGCCTAGAACTACGCCCCGCATTGGTTGCCATAGAAACATCATGGTCGACCTTGAAGGTGTATGACATCCTGTTGTTAGTGTAGGTTGATGGGTGTATATCTTGTGTCAGAAATGAAAATCATTGTGATAAATCGTCATTTCATGGTCACCCTCAGTCTTCTTTCTTTTTTCTTTCAGCATTTTTCATCATGTTCCCCCCCTGCCTTTTTCTTCCTGTTCTTCCCCCCTTTTTTCCCTTCATGTCCCTCCTTCTGTCCCTGAAGAGAGTTAACACAGACATTCAGCTGGTCCCTCCTCCTCTCCCATCTCTTCCTTCTCTTTCTCTACCACCACCTCATCTTCGCCCCACCCTTCAGCTCACTGACAGGAAGCAGAAGGCAACCTTGCCTCATTGTAGACTGAGTGAGAGCTGAGCATTAGCTCTGTTTGACTGTGTTACCAGTGCTGTGTTCACAAGAGGATGTGGAAGGGTGTGTACATGTGTGACTGTAAAACCTCTCTTCGCCTGCATTAAAGATACTGTGTGTGTGTGTATGTGTGTGTGTTTATTGAAGATCAATGTGCTTTGACAACCATGTGGTGTGAAGATCTTATGTGAGTGACTGTGTCTGAGGGAAAGCAACAAAGCTCAGGGGATCGCTGTGTATATGATTAGAGGGCAACACCATTTAGCTGTCTTTATCACTGCTCGCTCTCCCTCCGGTTTGTCATCTCACTTTCACTGTCTCCTCATTAGTGTTTGCATGATAGATGAGCGCAATGTGGACTAGAAATGTGTGTGCACATGAATGTTTGGAGAAGAGGGTAGCGTGTGTGTGTGTGTGTTTAAATTTGGACTGTACGATGTGAGGCAGTGTGTACTTTGGAAGGATATGAGCAGAGAGGAGTAGAGCAGGGGGTCCAGCTGTGGGTCCATCAGTTAGTCAGGATGGTGCAGCGCTTCAATCTTCGTAGACAGTACTCCAAGGTAAGCTCAAAGCACACAAACTTGTTTAGTCAAAAACATGTCTGTGTCTTGCCATCTCCATGCTGCATTCATGACCAGAGACTAAAATTCTTGCTGCAGGTAAAGTCTTTATTATCTTTAAAATGGCTGTATGGATATTTTGCACATCATTTTCTACCTCTCTGTCTATCTTACTTTCTCACTCTCTCTCCCACCCATTTGGTATTGTCTCTTGATCAGAGGTTTGAGCTTTCCTTTTGTTCAGGACAGCAGACAAAATAGTAAAAATGGACTCTACAGCAGGAACTGTGTATACTGCATATCAGCCAGTTGACAACATGAAAAAGTACTCATTGCACAATTTGTGCATATCATGATTTTCTTAATGTGAATTCATTCATTATTAGGAACGTTGATCAGTACAGTAAACAATTAGTCTGTATTTGCAGTTTATCTCACTTCTTGTTAAACAGTATCTCTTTGAGCAGCAGTTAAACCAGTAGCCTTTAGAGTTGATTACAGCCATCACCAAGAGATCTAATTATTGGTCAACTTTAGGTATGATTATTGCTGATTATGGCGCATTTATGACTCATTTGCAATACTAGACTACTTCAGGATGTACTGTTTGTCTCCATACATGTGATGTATTTATTTTCTTGATGTAATGCTGTTAAAGAGAATAGAGGTGCTGTGTAAAACTCAGCATTAGGTCTGTTAGGAGCCTGCTTTTCTACAGCTGGTGCTCAGCCTGTGGGATTAATTACATTTAGCTTTTGATAAATTCATTGACTACATCCTCTCATCTAGTTCTGTATAACGGTGATGGTAGATGTTGATATGCCCAGAAGCATCAACATGCCCAGACTGAAGCACAGTTTCTCTCTGAATGGAAGGTCTGCATAAAGATCGATGGAGTCTCATCTAGTTTGGTCTTTTCCCTCTTATTACAGGGACAGAGAGGCAGGAGTGAAAGCAGTCTGACCGAGTGAAAGGCTGGAAGGTGCAAAATGTTTATTGCAAGGTTTGAAGACTTGTTTAAGACAATAGATAAGGAAATACAATAGAGTTTGTCTTAGTGGGCTAAAGCTACGGAGCTCAGATGCAACAGAAGCCAAGCCTTGAGGCAAGTCCTCTCACACCATACGATCTTTGTATGTGAGAGAGAAACTAAAGCTGTTTTTGTCTTTGGAGAACATAACCTCCTTCAGGGCCTGTCTGCAAATTTTCACTAACCTGTCCTCTCCAAAAGTGGGATGTTGAAATATTGGACAGGAGGGGGTTGGGTAGATGGCCCTGTCTGTTTCCATGAGGCCACATCTCCACCTTTTCTTCTGTCTTCTTGCAAATCCTTTGTTTATTGTTTATCACTAGATTTTTTTTCCTTCAGGGGCTTTTTAAAAATTCAAAACAGTTCAGAGGGGCACAATTTAGTATTATTACCAATGTGTTTTAATAGCTTCATTTCACTGAAAATATATGCATCTTACTTATTATGATCTGTTTATCTTAAAACGTTGTGTCTTGGGGATTTGTATACATTGAATAAATTAAGGTGTACGGGTCTTATACAAAGGATTCTGAGGCAGGCCAAATATGCCAAACTTTAATAGTTTAAAATTTAAAGATAATAATTTATAATAAAGAGTCATATGAGATTGTGTTAATTACAAAAGCCCTTCTAGCTGTGAGGTTGCAGTGCTAACCACTCCACCCCCATGCTGCCTCATAAAATAATAATAATAATACCATTTTGCCTTTTTTATTTTTTATTTTGTCTTTGTTGACTTATGAAGGAATTGGTGCTCATGTAAACTCCACAAACATTGTCCCGTAAGAGAGAGGTGCCAGTGGGAGGTAGTGAAAATCACCCTTTTTCCCCGAGGCTTGTACCGTCCCTGTCAGGTTAACATCCTAATCTCCGTACTCTCATCAGCTCTCACCTCGGCAGGCTACTGGCTGTGTGGTGATGAAAGTATTTGTGTCCTTTGCAGCAGGTCACAATTACTCATCCTATAACTGTTTTGGTGACACTGAGTTACTTTATTAAGTTATTGGAGACATTTTGGTAATCTGCAAAAGACAGAAAGAGACTTGCTAGGTCACATTAATTTATATGCTGTACAAGCAGGGCTGCAGATACTTATGGCAACTATCTTATCCAGGCACAGCTACAGCAGATTGCCCTCTAGTCATGGTAAACAAAGGCACAGGAGCACACACTCAAACCCATGTATAATCAAACAACTGAGTTTCGATTGACTTGCAGCAGAGAGAGACCCATACACACAGCCACAGGGATGATAAAGCAGGTTGTCTTAGTACGCACTGGAGGTGATGTCATCACAATGCTGTGTTTGCTAACTACCAGCCCGTAGTAAATTGTTTTTCATGCACAGTGTGTGTGTTGCTGCTGCACGTACCATCTTGACTCGCAATAGTTTACATAGTTGACATTTACTATGAGACCTTTTACAGTGCTAAACTCATGTGAAGAATTAGTTTAAAACTGCTAAGGGTACATTGGTGGCGTTTGGTTTGTACTGACTTTTGGACAAGGACCAAAAGCTTGATCTTTTCTAATGTGTTAATCTCCCTACCACGCACTGTAATCCTTCCCACTTCCTTCTTGTCTTTTCATTGCAGATAAGCAAAAGTATTTTGATTGTCTTTTATTCTGATGTGTAAAGTGTAAATATTGCCTTGCCTAGTTTTTTCCCAAAGGTAGTAAGTCTTCTTCTTTTGTACTTCTCTGTTGTATCATGTTACTAACAGTGAGCTGTGTGTACTGTAGATTAATCAAATTCTTTAATGCTACTGAAGGGGTTCAAACACCATTTTCTACATTGTATTGCAATTGAATGCCCTAATTTAGCATTTAAAGGGTTTTCCTGGAGAGTGCTGTCTACGCTTTTCTTTTTTATAAATATCATACCAGCCACTGAATTCTGTGCTATATGATGCCATAGTGGTCAGGTTGTCACACTGCATAGTAACTGCAGTCATATTGTAAGAATTACTGTGTGACTGCCTTTGGTCCCCCAAAAACACAAAACTGATCATAGGTGCACATCTTATAAATGCAGTTTACTGTAGGATAAGGTTAGTCAACATTCATTGGACAGCCAAAAGCCTATGAATGTATCTAAACGATGTATGGAGTCGTTAACACATCATATCTATTTATGCATTAATCTGAGAGGTCACCTGTATCCTAAAAGGGGGTTCTTCTTACTGAAAAAGGTTCTAGATATGCTACTCTGCGTGTTACTCCAGGTTTTCACTTCTTCAGCAATTTTTCTTCCTTCTCTCTTTCTGTCTTTAGATCCTTAACCTCACTTTTTATCTTCTTTAGCTCTCTCTCTTCCCATCTGTCTTCCTCTCATCTTTGTCCAGCGCTCACACAACTGACGCCAGTGGCGAATCTCCATGGTAACAGGGTGATGTTCAAAAAGGGGTCAGAATTCATTTACCCAGAATGTTCAGAAGTTCACCATCTAATCTCACGGCTACCTCATCAGTCTGTCTGGTAGCTTCTTAGAATGACAGCTTATTAGAGTTTGAGAACAATTGCTTACTCAAATTAGACTGCAGTGTAATGCACCGAATATGCCACCTTTGGTAAAAAATGTTTGTTAGAAAACTTGTGATTAAGCTTTCTCTTATTAACTGTTTGAAAAGCCAGTGTTGGATGACACCTTACTCCTTAGATCTCAGTGCTAAAATGCCACTGTTTCCTGTTTCTGTTATGACACATGAGAATTACTTGATAACTATCACTGTCATACACAAAAAAGAGAAGTTTAGTAAAGAAAAATATTTATTATCAGAATTATCAGACATAATTCTCCTGTTTTTCAATTTAATGAAAATAAACAAACTAAATAGATGTACTGTATATGTTTTGCTCTACCATGTAAATCCAGAGAGTAGTCTTGAAACAGATACTCAGAAAGGCTCAAATGTGTTTTGTGTGTGTGTGTGTGTGTGTGTGTTTGCGTGTGTGCTTTCCATCTCTCCACCCAACTGTTTGTGTTCCCTTTGGAGCAGCCCCAGCCTGATTAATTAGGTTGTTGAATATTCATGTGATTATACATGTAGGCCAACGCCCTTATCCGGTGTTGGCTGTCATTAGCATACACAATGCTGGGAACATTTTAGATGCTACAAGCACACACACACACACACACACACACACATATTAACACCACAGTTTTACAGCTTTATGTATAACAAATATTTTTGTGTGTGAAACCTAGCATATGCAAGGGTGTGAAAGGATGGATTAAGAGAATAGTTTCAAAGGGAGGTGGAGTATAAGAGGTGGGTGGATCATCAGGATGGATTGAGTAATGAAAAGATTGTGAAGTTGAAGCCAATGTTATACCTTTATAATCTGGGTTTGAATGAGTCTGAAGGAGTCTGGTGCAGCTTACTGCCTTTTCTGAACCAGTGTCAGGCATTTTCAATGACATTTGTTTGCCTTAAGACTATAGCAAATAAACCGAAATGCCTCCTTCATTTAGACAAAAAATCCAACCTAGTGAGAAAAAAATCCCCCATGTTTATTGCTCCATAAAAATCCTAGCATTTTACATTTTTACCAGGCTTAAGGTCTAGAACATTTAGAAGTTTTTTGTCTGTGCATAAGATTATCTGCAATTATTTGTACATGTCAGCAGTGAGTCACTATAGGTCCTCCTTTGTTGGGGGGATGTAGGTAGTAGCCTCATATGTATGTTGTTATTTCATCTATTGCAGAATTGCCATTTGGTCAGTCAGTCACTGAGAATGTTCTGGTTAAACTTGACCTGTCTGTTCCTCAAACAGGCTGAATTCATTTCTACGGTCTACAGTGGGTTCTTTGACTCAGGAAACAGACGGGTTTAGCTCCAGATATCAATTTCTTAGCTTGTTTCATAGTGTTGTCACAATAAACCCAAGATAAACCTCCATACCAGTAGATTGTTTTTAAAGGGAAATTGCTCAGTCTAAGACAGAAAGAGCAGACTGAGTCAGAAAGGGCATTCTCTGCATCCCTGCCACACCCTGTTCAAACTATATCATTTGTGTGAATTTGATGAATAATGGATAAGACCATAGATTGCTAAGCTCAGCTCTGCTCTAGTGACCCACTTAGAACACATGCGTGCAAAAAATTTAAATCTGATCATAACCTGTTCAAGGTTTAAGTTTAGGGTTAGTCTATATGTCAAGCAAAAATCATCATAGGAAGTAAAATTTTTCTACCTTTCTACCTATGCATAACCTCAGAAAGCCTCATTTTCACACTGTAAACTTACACCCAAACCACTAAAACAATATTTCAGTGTATTTGCTATTCTTCTGACAGTGGCTTCATTTGAAATGTACCTAAGCATAAGCATTTTCTGCAAGTTGACAGACACAAATGTTTTATGATCTGACATTTCCCTTAAATCCCACTTTACCTAATTTCATCTCATGATCCCCTGTCTTGACATAATATATAATTACAAAGGTTACACCTTTTACTGCCCTCACTCATGTATTTTCTGCAATTTATCTTCTTGGGATGTGTGTTTTGTGGGTTGATACTGTGGTCACCTGTGTGACTGCCACATCAGGTCTGAATTATGTTAAGTAGACGACTGTGTGTCTATATGTAGAAGTAGTGATAATAAAAAAATGCAATGAAAAACAAGGGGCTATTGACAGGAAACCTGTCAGGGCATGGTTTGAGTTAAAGGCAGACCAGAAGCAAACTCAGTTGTCCATACAGCAGATGGTCAGGTAGTTTGTGCTCTACTTCCCCCTGGTGGATTAAACCTGTAGTTGGCTGTCATATTCTACCAGTAAGACTCTAGTTCAGTGGTTCTCATTCCTGGTCCTCAATTACCTCTGCCACCGACCAACTGTTGATTATTGTCTGTACATCGGGTGTGTTCAGTCAGTCAGAACCTGGAAGATACCTTGATATATCTGAGATGAGGGTGGAGAGGAAGAAGTCAAAGTTAATTGGTATCTTCCAGCTTCTGATTGTCTGAACACTCCGGATCCAGGCATTCAGCAGTGGGTAGAGCAGGGTTGGTTGGTAAATAAGCAAGGAGGGGCCCCTGAGGACCAGGTGGTCCATGGACTTACCAACTCCGGCCACTCTATAATCACTCTATTAAGGGGACAGCTGTACCTCACAAGGGCAACGGGACAAATCCAGATAATATAGATTTTATACTATTGTCTCCTATATTCTCGTTTTGATGATATGATATTCCACATTCCTCTCTGAAATGACAATTCAAGTCTGTCAGAATATATTATTATTGAAAGTATATTTGTATACCTGCTGTGTTCATTGTGGGCAGCAATATGATGCATCAGACACAGAGCAGTAAGTATTCCACTTTCTAAGTGCTCAGTTTGGTTTCAGTTCTGGAGTACAGCCATTGCCACTTTCTTATCCTTGTTGGTATAATAGGAAGAGCACAGTGCACTTTAGGTCAGCGCGCTGTTGTGGATACTGGGCCATCATTAATTATTACACCCATGCTTTTTCAACTGTGATAAATAAAAATGTCTGCTGTGAAAGGGGACTGTCAGATTAAACCTTAAGAATTAACAAGTGTATTTCCTGAGTTACTAATTTAAAGTAAGGGAGAAGATACAGTATGCTTGTGAGTTCAGTTTTGGAAGATAACCTCAGTACATGGGACAGCCACAATTGTTTCATTAGATAATCTGATTGGGCAATAAGATAATACCTTTTAATATTTTTGTTAGATAATAGCTTTCAAACATGGATGAGAACTTTTTATTAGCCAATTGCTATTCTTCCTTATGTGTCCTCCTGTTGTGTCCTGCTGCTTTCTTATGTCCCAGTTCACAAAGTGGAATCTCAGTATAAATTCAAAGACTGTATTCAGATCCCAGAACATTCAACAAGTCTGATTTAAAGTCTTGGGCCAGGTCAATATGGGGCCACAATGTGTGGTGTGGTGGTTGAGTGAAAAGGAAAGCAAATAATCATTTAGTGCCAAAAGTTGGAACTGTTTGTGCTAGATTCTTCATCTTCCTACTTATGAATAGGCTGGCAGTGGGTTTGGGCTTGCATACCACCCTGTGGTATTGTGCAGTATGCAGCCAGACCAGCTCTGCATTTTATACTAGTACCCTTTCTCTTTCCATGTTGCATAATCTAAAGGAGCTGAGTATAAACAGAATAAGCTCCATCCAGTCACCACCACTGGACAAACCTTGTGTCTCTCCTCATACCTCACATGAGACTTACCTTACCATCACATACAGTATATAATACCATATACACTCATTGATTAACTTTATTTACATTTCTTTCACCAGATTTACCCACAGTGACTGACTCAATCACTATCATCTGCACTTTCATACTCATATATTTAATGAATTTAAAACACTAAAGAGTAGATAGTCAGCAGACAGAGACGGTCTGACCTTTCTGATGTAAAACTGGTGCTGTTCACTTTTATCTGTTTTTAGACAGACAGCGTGATTGAGACCACTTCATTTTTTGGTTTATTGTTATTGTCCGTTGTTTGTTTTCCTTCCTGCCTGGCTCTTGCTGATGCCAGTGTCAGAGTTGTCTACTGGGATGTTCCACGCTCTCTGACTTTGCCAGTCATAATGGCCCCTGTGTATAAAGTAGTTTATGTAACTGTTGATCACACTGGAGCTTAGACTATGAAGGACTGAAGACCCTGGGTTGAAAAACCGGGCTCCTTTTAGGGGGAGGGCATTGTTCAAAAAGGTCTGAGCCCTGTGTCATGGTTATCTTCAGTCTCAGTTTTGAATTACATGCAGTCCATGCAGACAAAGCTCTCACTTTTCTGCCTTTACATAAGCTCTTACACCCCTTAAGCCTGCCTGAGTGTAACCCATCACAATTTATAGGTTAATTCTGTACGTAGATGTCTAATTTTACAGAAAAACAGGTAAAGTCCCTAAACTTGTTCTTATTATAATAGCTTTTGCCTTTATTCAAATTTAAGAGTTTCTCAATTTGAATTGCTTTTTGTTTATCATACATAGTCATTGTGCTTTTAGTCTTGCTACATCAGAGCCAGTCTCATCCATTTGTCAAGATTCTTTTAGAACTTTTTTAACTGTGTGCCACCCACGTGACCTGAGCTCAGCACTAGAATGACAATGAGTATTGTGTATCCTCATGAGATTGCTGCTTCCTCCATGTGCTGGCTGAAGAAAAACATGTTGTCATAACATTTGATTAGTGTATTGTCCTACTGATAGTTTAGACAAGTTTTGTATAAATGTTATGTGCATAACTTATGCTACAATGCTCCAATTCAAGAATCCTACACATGAAACCACTTGATACTGTAGTGTTCTTAAGTCTACTGAGAGCTCGACCACATCAGTCATTCCTTATTGTTTTTAAAAATGTCTTGTTTTTAATCTTCTAATGCTTCTGTTTACCTATGTAAAGCCATTTGACTTGCCTTTTTGTTTGTAATGCGCTATATAAATAATGCACCATCACCTTGCCTAACCAGATAAACAGGCTTTCCCTGGTTTTTCCACATACATCACCAGATCAGTATGGTATAACCCCCTTACAAATGCTTAAAGTGTGTGTGAGTGTGTGTGTGTGTGTGTGTCTGTGTATTACCATCTTATATAAAATGACTGGCAGAACATTAATTTTCTGCCAGTTTAAGCCACAGCTTTTCATCATCTAGTTTTGACCAGCTAATATAGCAGTAATAACGTAAAACCTCCCTTGAGGCACACATTTCTTTTTTAAGCACCCGTTGCTTTTCAAAACATGAGTATACCCCCCTCTGTGGTTTTGTCATTGTGGGGGCCACTCCTGGAATTGAGGTTTTGTTAGTAATGCATGCTACCAGAAACTGGAGTAAAGACATCCTGAGTCAACCTAAAGGCTCGAGTATTCCTGGACTGACAGGAGCTGCTGGGGGACAATTGGCCTCCATATGAGAGTTGAACCTCATATTGGAATGAGGCTGAGAGGTGTGCAAAGAATGTACGATTTGCATTAGTGTTTGTTATGCAGTGTGGGATTCCCCATGATAAATCTATGTTTAAGTAGTAGTGACACAAACTAGGAGTCTACTGGTCCAAATCAGTCCAGATCTGTCAGTCCAGGTCTGTGTTAAAGGGTTGTTTATTTAAATTTAATTTAAAAGACTAAAGTATAAAGTATCTATGTGAATGGAGGCTTCTGCTGTTGGAAAATCCTAAAGAAAACCTACGGTAGCTATATTGTTATGAGGTTTTAGAATTAATACCCATCCTACCATAGCAAAGTTGGGACTAGATTTAGACAGATGGTAACATATGTGACTTGCACTTTCATGTGAGCAGTTAGTTTCTCCTATACAGTATATGTAACTAATAGTTTAATTTTGGCCCTGAGAATTTACTAACCAACTGCTGTCTGTTCACATAATTTAGCATGCTAGTAGAGTATTACAAAGGCATGCTTGATCACTTCTTTCATCGGTGGAGAAGTGTCACAGTGACAATTAAAGTTCCCAGTCATGTGTGCACACATATGCATAGTAATAAATACCTGTTTTATAATCATCATGACCATGTAATCTGTGTAATCTGAGTTTTTTCTTGGGTTTTTTTCTGCCTAAATCAAACTTCTCCACCTCTTTGCATGTTTCATTTTTCACAGCCGATGTGAGAAACATGCCAGTTTAAGGCAGCACAGCATCTCATTATGTCTTCTTAGTCATCAGCAACACTTGGTCTGGCTTTGTATGTTAGTGCAGACAGGCAGCAGGTGAATCACTGCAGCAAGATCACTCAGGAAACTGATTGGTTGTGACAGTCAAACTGTGATAATTGAAAGGTGGGAGTGGAAAAATGTTCTTCTCTTCTTTCTGCCTGAGCTAGTCACTGTTGTGGTCCTGAGCTGGCCTAGTCCAATAGAAAAAAGCCCCCTTTTCCCCCCATAAAGCCTTCTCACAACCTCTCTCTCCTTTGCTCTCTCTCTCCTACTCTGTATCCTTTTCAGTGACAGCTCCTGGTGGGCTCCCTTTTTTCCCTCTCTGCTCCCTCACTCCCCTCATATCCGTTCTCTGGGTATTTGCCTCTATTTTCTCTCTCTGAGGATTTTATGCCTGACGGACTCTTTCAACATCCGATTAACTGTCTCGACTCTCTAAACTCCAGATCTTCATCGGACGGACCATTTGCTCCAGAGGAGTCCTTGTTCTCCCATTAATTCATGTGGTCTGTGGGAGTCGTACTAGTTGAAGCGCATATATCCGCAGGCTCTCTGCTGGGTGTCCTCTGGAGTGTGTGCTTGCACTGAAGCATAGTCATGGGCTTTGAGGAGCGGCTGCTCGGTGAACCAGCAACACAACAGTCTGCAGATAATAATAGTAATGGTTCATTGCTGGAGGGATTGGACACTGTATGGATTTTGGATATTCAGTTAAGGCAACAGTAACTCCTAAGAATCTCTGCTTCCTTGTTGTCAATTGGAATATTTGTTTAGTACATTTTGACTCAAGTGGACTGTGAATGAGAAGTGTCGTGAGTGATGACTGCTCTTCAGGGGCTACACTCTTCCCCTCTCCTCTGGCTGTGGTTGTCTCCTGAGGGATGCACTTACTGATCAAACTGATAGAAAAAACTGAAATCAGTCCAAGCCACGTGCATGCCTTTCCCCATCATGGAGGTCATCCTCAACCTGGTAACTGCTGACACCTCTCCACTTCCTACTTTCACCACTGTGAGTTCTGACCTGTATATAGTACAGTATGTATGTGCATATGTGTGTCATTTCCATAATCAGTTTCTCAGTCATTCAAGCCAATCTTGTGAATCCAAAAAAATCATCTGCTTTTTATGGCTATTGTCTGTGTGTTAGTTGTCCTCTGTTTAGTAACAAAATATAAAAATGTGTTAAAACTGTGGAACCTGAGAAGAGATTCTTTTTTCTCCCAGCTGTTGATGTCTGAACACAAATAGCTTTTCTCACACTCTAAATTTCTAAGAAATTCCCTGGGTGGCATTAGCTCTATGTTTGTTTTTGAGCCTGTCTGCTGTGCATAATTATTAGCGTAGCTTTGTGTGGTGTGTTAATTCATGAGTGCATGTATTGAGTAAACTGCTCCCTGTCCAGCATCACATGGAGTTATGTAATTTTCCAAATTCGGTGAATGGGGTTCATTGTTTCATTGGGCCACACTAGTTCCCCTAATTTCAGTACTGCTTAATTCTACTAGGTGGGAACAGTACCTTGGGAAAATGAGAAGGCATAGTAGAAAATAAGCTTGGGGCAAATTAATAAATAAATATTGCAGGTACTCTTACATCATGCATATGCAATGAACCCAACACTTTCAGGTTCAAACTGATAAAATCTTATCAGTTTAATAAGAGGTCTTGGAATCACCCAGTACTCTCGTGTTGGTCCTATGATAACTCTGTTCACTTTCTGATCCCTGGACTGTAGGGTTATAGATCATGCTAAGTAATCTGGAGCGTGAAGTTTAGCCAGGCAAAGATAATTGGCTTTGATGAATAAGCGGCAGTGGTATAAATGCTGAGCAGACTGTTGTAAAATGCATTTCTTTGTAAGTGGATGGATTGCGGATCGTATTCAAACACAGGTCTAAGTGCCAAAATCCCCTGTTTGCATTGTCCACCATAGATCCAAGGTCCTGTCCCTCATGGATATTGGACTGTAGATAAGTGGGGTTGGAGAGCCAGCTAACCCAGCCTACAACTGCTCATATGTTGCATTGTGACAAATCAGCTCTGAACATTTTCCATACTCCACAGAATGCTGTCATAGGAGAGGTGTACAACAGAAGAGATTTTTGAAAGAAACCTTAAATTAGAGTGTCCTGTTAGCATCACCCATGCATTTTGACATGTGGAACTCCAGCTTTACAAGAAACATAAGCTGACATCATAGGGAGCTCATAGCCATTCCATGCAAGGCATAACAACCAACAAGGTACTGTACTTTTTCACCCATGCATACAAAAAGCCTGACCTCGACCACAAAGAGCTTAATATTTTTGTGTAAAAGAAAATAGAAGGAAGGTAAGATAACTTGTTTCATACACAAATGTTTATATTCAAAACAAATTCAGCACAGCTATTGCTTTTGATATGTTTATGCTAAATACTGTGTTCAAGATTATGGTGTACTGGATGTTATATGGCGAAACCATAACAAATGTTGGGAGAATTTTGTTTCATCTTAAAACATGGTTTAAATACAAAAATTAGCAGTAAGCAGCAGTCAGGGAAGACAATGGATTCAAATTCCATTTACCCAGGTGTAGATATCAGTGTGTTGCAAGACATTTAAGAATGTGTTTCATTCTTGTCCATCAGAACATCTTGACATTAACTGAACCTGAGCTTAACTGAACCTGAGCTTAACTGAGTCATCTGACAAAACAACAAATATACTGATTGCGATTTAGAAGAGAGATGATGTCTGAAGCTATGTGGCCCAAAACAGTGGATAAAGCTTTATGAGACCATCAGCCCATTTGCTGCTCTATGACCTACATTGAGTAGACAGGAATTTGGGGCATATGTGTGTCTTATGTGACTGAGAGAGATAGAAATTGGGTATTACAAGATGTTCTCGTTGTGTGTATCTAATTATGTGTCATGCATATCATATCATGCATTAGCTCAGTAATGTTTTCTAAATGACTGTTTGTGTGAGATGTATGGCCACAGAGTGTTTAGGTCTGACTGGGCTTTTCCCAGGCCTCTGATAAATCCAAGGTAATCAGGGTTGCTCTTTCACAGCTCTAATTAGCTTTACTTTAATCAGAGATTGTTGCACAAACAGACCCACCAGCAAGCAGTCTGCTTATGACATGGGTGGAGTGATAGCAGGCTCCTTCAAGTATGTGCGCGCATGCAAGGAGCCATGGGCTATTGGACAGGTCTGCCCAGACCCTTTGTTTTTCTGTCTCACTGATAAAGTCTAATCCGAGTGAGATCACGCGACCCCGCCCCCCCCAACACCACCACCAAATACACACACACACTTCCCCAACTGTAATTCCACATATACCCAGCCTAGAGCTAAGTATAAATGTTTGCCATTTGGCTACACAGGCTCCAGTGATGGAGTGCTTGTCAGTTCTTGCTTCAGTGGCTCAGAACATCAACATGTTTGGCTCTGTTAACCCTGGGAAATTAGTCTAATCCTCCAGCTCACCATCTTTAATTATATGCATGATTAGTTGCAGAAAAGCACTACCATTTGGGGATGACACCGATCATAGAGACAATTTGTTTGCTAACCAGAATGGGAATTGGGATGAAGCATGTCTTTGCTATGTGTGGTAAGATAACAGTGCACTTAGCCTTTTAAAAAAAGGACATCATACCTATGCAGTGACCAATCATAGAGAACATATGAGTCATCTGTAGAGCTGTAAAAGTCAGGGTGCATCTTTAAAAACCACCTGTGCTTCCTTCGCTTATGTAAATGGATCAGTTAATGGGCATTGATTTGATGCCCACATGTACAGGTAACTGATCTTTCTTATCATAGTTTCTAAACCCTCTGTCTTGTCAGCATTGCAGGACAGTTCAGATCAAAGGCCATATCTTTAGTTAGAGAGCAAATTGGAAAGTCTTTAATGCTTGCCCTCATAATTTTAGTAATCTTAATTTGTTTAGAACTTTTAGACTTTGCACCTCTCTGCAATATCACCTCTCAGTTCTCTTCTGTTTCAGCCAAAGAAGCTACTCTAGTTCTCTGATTCATTTGCTCACCTAGGCTGCATGGCAAGAGGATTTAGTAATGATTAGACTACACAAAACATTTGTTGTCTATATTGACTTGTGGATGTAGGCTTTCTTCTATTTAACTTCATCTGTTTGTTTAATACTATCCAACAATTTTAATGCTGGGTTACCTCTATAGCCTTCTCCAGTACTCAGAAGAATGTGCCCTAAGCTAAGTGTGTGTGGTAAAGACATGCCAGACTGGTTTTTCTTGTCCTGCAGTACTCCTCACTGTTGGCTGGCAGAGATACAAACAGAGACCGAGAGAACTGATAATGTCTGACATTGCAGCCCAGATTTGCCGGTGTGCTCATTAGTTTCTTGTTTAGCTCTGAAATAGGGTTTTCTGTCACAACTTTTCTGTCTGCTTGTGTTTTTTACACTTCCCTGTAATTATTTATAATATATCTTAAAACAACCATCAGTTCTCATTTTCATGGCACAGCTCTAAAGCACTCTTGAGCATGCAACAGTGTTTATTTTTGGGGGCTTGTGTGATTTTTGTGTTGCTTATTTTCTGTGTGGTTCAGTCATTTCAGTTTGTTGTTAACTGCCACATACAGAATGATATGAACAAAATTGATACAAATCCCTGTTGACACTAAATGTTGTGTGTATATGCAAAACATATAATATCAATATAACCTACAGTAGATATCAGCTCTTCTTTCTGTATAATAGCTGTGTATATTTTATTATATTGATTTAGCTTGATATATTTGTTTGTATGTTTGTATATGAGTCATTCTTTGAATGTGTCCACTGCATGTGGTAGAACTTTAGATCCTTCACTCAACCGAAAGTAAAAATACTGTATTATTAAGTACTCCATTATAAGAAAGTCCCGGTTCCATTGTAGCAATTAAGTATAAGTAGGCGAAAATTATCAATTGTCAGTGTAATTAAATGTGTGTAAATCAAAAGTTAAAGTGTTTGTACTGTAACTGAGAAACTTTCCTCTTTGAGTGTACAATTCTATATTGTATTATTGGAATAATATACTGTGGTTGTTGGACTACTGTTGGGTAGTTTGTTCCAAGTACTTAATTACTCAAGTACAAGTATTGCACATTTCTTATTTATTTATTATTTTATATCAATATCAGCCTACTATCAGTTGTATTGTGTTAGTATGTGACTTTAGGTAGTCTGTAATTAAACCTCATAAACCGAAAAGTCCCACTGAGGATCTATTTTTTCTCCGTGAGGAAGATTGTCGCCTGCTTGTAGCTTGCAGGATGATGTCACCCTCAGCTGAGAGGGGGGGGGGGGGAGGGGGAGGGGGAGGGGGGTGGCTTGAGGCGGAGCTTCTCTCTCTGCCCAGTTGACTGAGTTTCAGGTGCGCTTCAACTTTCACAACAAGCTCAGTGCGTTGGTGGGGCGAAAGTTTAAGGAATCGGCCCGACACCGGTCGCTTCATTTTAACAAATCACCAGAACAGATGAAAATACACAACTCGCCTTCACTTTGCGGAAAATGCACTGGGAACAGCTTCTGCGTTTGACGAATGGAAAGGTAAGCGACGCTTTTGTGGCAGAGGATGACAAACAAATGGTGGTAACGTTAGTTTGGGGAGTAGTTTCTCTGTGACCTACTGCCAAACCCTTGCGCTGAAAGAAGCTTTTTTTTTCCCTGGGCTTCTAGTTTTCCCCAGGTTGGTTTGTGGTTTCTGTTATTGGATGCGATGCCGTCATCAGTGATGCTGTGCGCGCACAGGTGAACGTCCGGTGCGTTGTGTTTTTACCTGCTGTATGTGGTAATAAGGCACATGTCTGAGCAGTGACTAACTTTTACTCTTCACCAGCCCTACCTTTTGAGTCCCCGTGTTGTGGGGTTTAGCCGTGCATGCTCAGTGTTTTTGTCCCGTGAGTTCAGGGTTGCCACAGCGGATCATTGTCCGCACAGTTTTTACGCCGGATGCCCTTCCTGACGCAACCCTCCCCAATTTCTACCGGGCTTGGACCGGCACAGTTGAGGATGGGAATGAGCTGTTCAGTGTCTTGCCCAGGGACATTTCGACGTATAGCCGGGGATCGAACCACTCACCATGTGGTCCGTAGACGACTGCCATGTTCAGTGATGGGAAGAATATTTACATAACCGTCCCCCCACACTTAGCAAATAATTTAGTATTGTGTCAGTTCTTCCCCTAAGGTTTTTGAGGAAATGATGAATACTGTGATAGGGGGTGCTGAGTTCATCATCTACTCGGGTTGACTATATGTAGTTTTTGAAAATGCAGGAATAACTCAATTCAGATTGTGTGTTTTATTTTTATGCTATTCCTTCTTGGCCTGTTGGTAAAATCAGGCCAGTATGTGAAAAAGCAACACAGACAAATACTCTTAGTTTGTGGTAATGTTTTAAACAAAAGTATAATATCCTGTTGTGCACTAAACAAAAAAAATACAGATATAATTCATTTTTTGTCCTTTCATGCTTGGTTAGCCAAAAGGAGGAGTGTTGAGCATAGCTCTGAATTATGTATGGATGTGTTAAAATGATGAACATTTAATTTCTTCCACTTTGTTTTCTTTGTAAAGCCTTGAGTTTTGAGTGTTGTTATCATATGTTCTTCTTCAGACCAATTGACTGAAGGTGACCTTTTTAACTTTGTCATTTTTTCCCGTCTTACCAGGCAACTGATTGCAGAAATGCAGAGGCCTCTGTTTTCAAGCATGTCAGCAAAAACTAAAAAACCTTAATGTGCAACTCATACTTTTTCTTCCCTTTTCTCTCTTTTATTGTGCTCTTTGATTCCTCATTCCATGCTCTGACCATTTATCTGCCACATCCTCTTCTCAGATTGACCGGCTGGAGGTAAACACACTGAGCCAAACACCCCTGGCTGTGTCATGTGGGGCAGACAGTTCATTCCTGGGGGGTGAGGATGGCACCCCAGACCCTCAACGCACCAAACAGGCTATTGCCCAGCTGCAGCAGAAAATCCTCAAGCTCACAGAGCAGATTAAGATTGAACAGACAGCCAGGGATGACAATGTTGCAGAATACCTCAAACTGGCCAACAATGCTGACAAACAGCAAAGCACACGCATCAAACAGGTAGAATAAAGACTTGTGGTTATTGGTGTTTAATGAAACTATTTCTTCAGTGAAAACTTAATTTAATTTTCATTTCATATACTTAACTAGTTTAGTTAAGTGTGTATATATATATATATATATATATATATATATATATATATTTTTTTTTTGTATAATTTATCATTTATAGTGGAGAGTGAAATTCTGTTCTGTGGCTGTCAGGTTTTTGAGAAAAAGAACCAGAGGTCAGCACAGACTATCCAGCAGCTGCAAAGGAAGCTGGAGCACTACCACCGTAAACTGCGGGAAGTGGAGCACAACGGTATCCCACGCCAGCCCAAGGATGTTCTGCGGGACATGCAACAGGGTTTAAAAGGTGTCGGCGCCAGAGTCACAGGTTTTAGTGAAGGCGTGGTGGACAGCGTCAAGGGAGGCCTCTCCAGCTTCTCCCAGGCTACCCACTCAGCTGCAGGGGCTGTTGTCTCCAAACCTAGAGAGATTGCCTCGCTGCTTCGCAATAAATTTGGCAGTGCTGACAACATACCCTCACTCAAAGACTCTTTGGATGACCCCTCGGTGGAAGAAGGTGTGTCAGTTGCTGGTGGACGTTCACTGGGCATTGCTGGGCATCATCTCCAGTCCAGTCCCAAGTATGGAAGCGAGGATGACTGCTCTAGTGCTACATCAGGCTCAGCAGGGGCAAACAGCACAACAGGAGCCCCTGGAGGCCCCCCCAGTTCAAAGGGCAACACATTGGAGAGAAGCCAGATCTCTAGCTTGGACATGGTGCTGCAGGAGCTGCATGAGCTGAGGGAGAGTCAAGTGAGACTAGAAGAGAGCCTTGATGGCTTGAAGAACCACTATCAGAGAGACTACACAGTTGTTATGCAAGCTCTACAGGAGGAGCGCTTCAGGTAAAGAAACAAAAGAGAACATACGAGAATGTGTGTATCCTACATTCCTGAAGCATTTAATTCAAAATTCCCCTAAATGTCTCTAATCAGGAAGAGCTACTATATTTAGACAGGTATTCCAAAACATGTGCATGTGCTTTAAACATGGTGAGGCATAATCACAGCCAACACCTGCCCAGCTTGTGCTCCTGAACCTTAATCTGAGCGTCATATGCATACAGTAAGCATGTACATGTTGTACATTCATTATGCAGAATCAGAGTGGCAAGTCTTACTGTTTTCTATGTATCCTGTGAAAAAAGTACTGCCAAAAGTGCAGTAACAACGTGGTTTACTATTTTTCTGACCTGCATTAGATTGTTAGCCTCTGCACTACATATAAAATAATTTTATTGTTGTTTAGAGATGGCAGCTTACCTTTTAGTCTGGGTCTTTCAAAAAAATCAGACACACCTGCACAACTCACAAGTGTGCGGTGTTATTTCAGCCCTTCTCCAAGCGTTGCAAATAGACTCAGACATATATGTGAAGTCTGTGTTTTGCTTTGTCTGTGGGCAGTTTGCCTTTAAATACACATTCACATTCCTCCACAACGAGGGCAGAGGTTGGGGGGCAGTAAAGACAAGCAAGACAACAGTAAGTAACAGGAGTTAGTTTTTGTTTGTTTTTTTGAAAAATGTGCATTTCTGCCTACAGTGGTCTTTTTTGGTCCCTTAAAACCAAAAATAATAGGAAACAGGATGTCCACTGAAGAGCTCTTTTCAACCTGCATCTGGGGAATAATCATTCAAAAATGAATAATTTGGCTAAATAGTTCCTTAAGGACTAAGCCTATCCTTAGCATTGCCAAGACTTGCCAAATGTGAATTAACTATAACTGCAAAAAATATTTATTTGCCTTGTTGTTGAAATTACACCAGAAACTATTAATAATTAGGAACATTTTAAGTCAATATATTGGGTCAATGTTCTCAAATACAATTAGCCGCTTTATTTCAGTAATGGCAAATTGAATATATTTGGGCATTAAAGATTCCGCCTCCTTTTTTTCAGATATTTTATAGGTTCTAAAACAATGACTTGAGAAAATAATGGCGGAATTAATGAATATAGATAAAGGTAATTGCAGATCTCCGGATTCATGTATGGAAACTTTTGAGCTCATAGATATTATTACTTACCTAAAATATTCAGTCATATAGGTAACAGACAGAGACAAACATACACATGGAGCTGTCTCCTGTATTCTTGTTTTATGTTGTCCATCCAATTGTATATGTGCCTGCCAAAATAAACAGTGGTATAGATCTCTCTCCTCCTGCTGGGCACATCTCATTGGCCAGTCTGGTATTGCTGACTGCCATGATTGGCCAGTTGGATCAGCAGATGAGTAAGCATGACCTAATCTTGTCGGGTAAAGTCATCAGTTCAGTCTGGTGCCATGTGCTCACATGTCCTTAGGGTCTGTTTTTACTAATTCCTGCATGTGTGTCTTTGTCTAAGCTAATTATGCCGGAGAGTTTCATGTGTGTGTTTTGGTGTCTGTATTTGTGTGTTCAGGTGTGAACGTCTGGAGGAGCAGCTGAACGACCTGACAGAACTTCATCAAAATGAGATCCTGAACCTCAAACAAGAACTGGCCAGCATGGAGGAGAAGATTGCTTACCAGTCCTATGAGAGAGCCAGAGACATCCAGGTTTGTCAGTTACGATAAGGTCCAAAAGCACACCCTCCCAGATGCCATATAAATAGTTTTACACATTTATGAAGTAAGTAATACTCTTTTAAACGCATGTTTTCATGTTACCTTGTTATCTTCCACTGTGATATTTATATGTTCAGACAGTCACTTGTCATTAATTCCTCCTCCCTGGTCTGTCAACCCCCAAGTTGTCAGTATACTCAGCTGCTGCTAATGAATCCAGCACGGTAGCTAGACAAATTGAGTTTTAATGGTTTTAATTGTGTAACAAACTGCTGTCGTTATTATTTTCAGGCTAAATTTTATTTTGTTCATATTCAAATTTGGCAATTGGTGTTTCATTTGGTCTTTAGCTTACTGCTGTAGTTATTACTAGACTGACATGGTCTGCTCAAACTGAATGCCAGTGTCCTCTGCCATAAAAAGGATTACCTCATTGTGCATGTTGACACTGTAAACAGTGAAAAGAGACAGTCTGGGCATTGACTTGTTGAAAACATAAGCAATTCTTGATAAATGACTCACGCAACACATTCATTCATTCATTAATTCAACCCGAATTGTTGTTGCTGTATACCCATATGAGGTGTATTTACAGCCCAAGTTGCCCCTGGCCGTATTTCCTTTCCCTGACAGCAGAGGGGAGTAGAGGTCTACAAAATATGCATTTGGTGGCCACTTCCATAATCCTGTGCAATTTCATGAAGCCATAACTTCTACTATTGCAAATATTCAGATTTAATGGAGACTTGTCACAGTAAGAGACATATTTCATTATATGTTTTATGAACTGGACTAAATATTTACAAACATGTGGAGGGAGGAATATTAGAAACATATATTAGTTTAATAAAGTTCAGTACAGGGAGTATGTAGTTATGTTTTGCTTTTTTCTTCTTGTTGTCCTCTGCAGGAAGCCCTTGAGGCGTGTCAGACCAGGATCTCTAAGATGGAGCTCCAGCAACAGCAACAGCAGGTCGTCCAGTTGGAGGGGCTGGAAAATGCCACAGCGAGGACCCTCCTGGGAAAACTTATCAATGTGCTGCTCGCCCTCATGGCTGTCCTTCTGGTCTTTGTCTCAACTGTGGCCAACTGTGTGGTCCCTTTGATGAAGACACGCTCGCGCTCCCTCTCAACCCTCCTCCTCATCGTCCTTCTGGCCTTTTTGTGGAGGAACTGGGATGCTCTCTCTGGGTACACACACCGTGCTCTGCAGCCCCCCGGATGACCAGACCAAAGGCAGCACATGTTGTTTTAGTGACGCTGGGCAATATAACTGTAGCTGCAGTCATGCAGGAAGTTTGAAGAACGTGATTGCTGTTATGATGACTGTGTGGCTGGGCACTGAGAATTCAGTTAAGCACTTTCGGAACCAGCCTGGAGTCAAGTGGAAGAAACAGTCCAGTGAAGAACACTGGGGTTTTTTTTTGTTTTGTTTTGTTTTTGTTTTTGTTTTTTTTTGAAAGAATGGGAACGTTTACATTTTCAAATGAACTGTTGTGTTATCCCTCACAAAATACAACGTTGTACAGTTTTTATCTTTTAGAGTTTAATCAATTATAATGTTATTGTTTCTAATAATATTATTTTATTTTAAACATTATTTTATTCAGTACCATGTAGCATTACGCTCTCACTCTACTTGAAGGGGAGTTTAGTCAGGAAACTGGACTGGTGGTTTACCAAAGGCCCAGTCTAATGGTAGAGACATGCAAATGTGATAATGTGGTTGATTGCCTTTAGCAAGAGAACTCTTACCTAGCTGTGGTAGGTTGGTAGATTTAAACCATGGCGGAAAACTTTCCTGGGAGTTGCTTCCTTCTTGCTGTGATGAAAAGAAGAGCATTTTGAAGGATTGACCATGTGCTTTGATTGTCATGACGACCAGACACTTTTTGTGCTTCCTTACCATTTCTAATAGCATTGATTACATGCATTTTAATCAACTTGTTTTTTTGTGAAAACAAAGAGAAACTGTTAAATTTGGGAGATGATCAATGAAACACGATGACAGAACAGACTAGCCCACATGCCCTGATATACAGTACTTTCAGTTTTCTTTTAAAAGCTAATACTAGAGGCCATTGTCAATGTAAAATCAGTTTGCAAGAATAATTGCCTCCCTCCGCCATTTTTGATGCTGTCAGGTTAGGAAAAAAAGACCACTGGTGCTTTTCCAGCTCCATCTCAGTTGGAACAGGAATGCTGCTGCTTGATGTTTCCGGTGTAACTCATCCCCACTGCCACACCAGTCAAATGCACACTGCCTGTATGTGATACTGTCCTGTTCTTCAGACATGTATTATCTTGTTGGCTGTCCTTGTTTTTGCTAAAGGTACACCATGTTATCACCCAGTGCCAAACCTTAGTTAACCCAGGGATGCCTGAGCACCCTTAATGGTCCAAGCTCAAAGGACAGGAAGGGGAGATTCCTCAGCAGATTTTGCATCCCTTCTGATCTGTCATGAATGTCTTTCCTGGGTTACAAGGATGTATGTTTTTTGGGGATTAAACTCTGCATGGGAAATTGATGAGAATTTACAATGTCAACAAGAATTAGACTCCAGATCTTTGGTTGTGTTTCTGCCTTTTGCTTCCTCGAGTACCGCAGCATCTAAGCTTTCTTATTCTCTCCCCTTTTCTCATCTAGTCATGGACACGACCAGATGAACTAACATATTAAATATTAGTCCATCCCTTATTTCATGCTGAGAAGCTGATTCCTAACAGATAGTGAGATCATTTGAACTGTACAGTTGCACTTTAGCGCACTCCTAGATAACACATAGGTCAGGCTGAAGCTTGACAAACTTCTGATAAACACTTTAAAGGCTGTCATTCTTAAGACACTTGTCCAAAGTAGAAAAAGAGGAGTTGACTTAGGTGAGCATCACTTTCATGCTTGTCTAAAGATAAAACCCACTAAGGAGGCATGTGCATTTTTTGTCAGAATGATGATAACCATGATCGAAAATCACAGGAAGTAGATTATTTATTCTATTTCAGTTCAGTATTTCCATCGCAAGCACAGCAGACAAGTTGAGAGTGAGCTGACTGTTGACCTTAGCTTGTCCTTGGAGTAAATCCTACGATGTAGGGTTGTGTGCTAAACCACTCCAGTGCCTTCTGATGTCCTTTTCTAAGTGTGGAATAAATAAAGAGCATTCCTGACTAAAACATGTACTCATTTTTAAAGCGTGTGTGTGTGTGTGTTTGGGGGGAGGGGACGATTGTATGGACAGATTATACCGTGTGCTTTTTTCTGCGGAGCGGTCCGAGTCTGAGTCTTTGTTGAATAAACCGCCTCTTGCAGGTTCGGCATGGAGTCACTAGATGGAGATATTTTGCTTGGGATGACCTTGGTTTTTCCCTGAGAATGCCTGGTTATGTTTCGTACGTGTGAATGGTCTGTTGTGAGACTGTTGGGAGTCTGAACATAAAACGGTGTCACTCCTTATCAAGAAGGAAACAGGTTGGGTGGAAGGCCTCTCTACCCGCAGCCTTACAGCAAGACGTCAGCGTGGCCCACCACGGACAATATTTTCACTATAAACAGAGTAGAGAGCACTTTTTGCCCACTTTATGTCATTACTTTCCCTCTATTTCACTTTCAGAACCTCACAGCTTAAGTCCGTTAGAATGCTCCTGAAATGAGCAGCACTAAGTGACGCCTATCTGATGCCGACAGCTCTGACCCAAACTGAGCATTAGAGCCAATGGAACCTACGCCTCCTCACTGGCACACGTGCAACGACCATACCGAGAGTGTCAGCGGTTCAGTCATTGTGGTGCGCATTGTTCGTTCTTTTGTTTTTGTTTTTTTTGTTTGTTTTTTTTGTTTTTTGTTTTTTTTTTTGGGGGGGGGGGGGGGGGGGGCATGGGGTCATTACATTGCACGTTATCAGGGCACTTTCCTCTTTTTCTACCCTGCCAGATTTGACGCGCATGGCTGTGCGCCAAGGTAAACGCGGGGCGCGCTTATCTGCCCTGCTGAAAGCTGCAAGTGGTGACAGGGAGGAGAGTGAGTTTGTCCCAAGAGGAGTCCACAGTAAATAGGCACAGGCGATTGCGCATGATTTAGCATCAACTTTAATTATTGCATGTATTCAGAGATAACACTTCTCTGGCTCGCCTGCAAACTGATTTATGCACTGTCTGACACGTTCGTGGTCGTTTCCCTACTAGGGATCATTCATTTCAATTCAGAGAAGTGAACATATGCACACACCATCCAGACACAGAAATGCTAACCACATTCGTGCATTTTTGAGTGGGGGCGCATGTGTTGTGCTTGAATATTTATGAGGTAAAGCGCGCAAAAAGCTACGCTGGATAGATGTGAATGTCAGAAACCGGAAAGGTGGGCTGATGTGCCCATATGGTAGCACTTTCACGGTGCTTACCGTGCCGTATGTGCCCACAACGGAACCCTCAGGATCTGCAGAACTAATCTGAGAGCCGAGGGACTGAGGAGCACAGGAGGTGGGACGGTGACCCGTCATTAACCCCGACAGAAGCGGAACCACGCAGGGGCGGAGATCCATCAAGTGGTCTTTTCATGAAAGGAGAAGTTGATGGTCGTTACGACTTCAGGTGGCGCAATGGTTTCACCTTACAGCCTAAATGAGTTTATGTTTAAGATTAACTTGATTGTGTACTACATTTCAGAATAAACTTGTTTTAAATGAATGAGTGAGAAAGGCTGCTCATGAGCAACGTGGTCTGTAGTGAGCTCCACGTTATGATTACGCTGTGATCCATTCCGCCTGGTGACGCTTTGACAGGGGGTGGCATTGAAGGAGGGGAGTGCCACACTCAGGGTCAGTTTGTTGGCACCACTTTTTCCATTAAAAACCCAACGATGCTTAATTTGGTTGTTTGTTGATGCTTTATTTAAAACATGGCTCGAAACAAGTTTGTGGGTACGACGTGGTTCAAAAATAAAGCATGGAAACGTCAATTTTAACTGCCGCCCTGTAGTAGTCTGTTTAGAAATCATAAGAACACAACAAGGTGTTGTGGCTCAGCATGGCAGGGGAGAGAGGCTGCTGAGCCGCACAGTGGGCAGAGAGGGACAGAGGAGGCAGCCTGAAAAGGAAGCACGACTCGCTTATCACGTCATTCTGCATTTAGGCGTTGAGCAGGAAACAGCCTTTCCTCTTGGATTGTCGCAGTAGGAACAAACACACAATTTTGTCTTTGCTCAATGCACCCCACGGCACAGAACACGCGGAAGCCGGTCAGAAGGAAAAATGCCTCCTTGGATAGAGATAGCTGTTCTGCTCCTCGGCGTCCTGGCTTTGGAGACGCACCGGAGTGCCAGCGCGCTGCACATCCAACAGGCATTCGCATCTCCAAATCGGACCAATAACTTCGTCGTGGACCCCGTGTCCAGGAAGGTCTACCTGGCCACTGTCAACACAATCTACCAGCTGAACGGGACCTTGACCGTCGAGGTGGAGAAGAGGACCGGACCGGTGGAGGATAACCTGTTGTGCCATGCGCCACAGCTGCCCCAGGCTCCGTGCGAGCATCGCAAGTCCCTCACAGACAACTACAACAAGCTCCTGAAGCTGGACCGAGAGCAAGGGGTCGTGGTGGTCTGTGGATCGGTGTATCAAGGCTTCTGTGAGCTCAGAAAAATGGACAATATCTCGCAGATAGCGGTGGAGTTCCCACCTCAGGGCGAGAAGACAGTTTTCCCCAGCATGCTCAACATTGCTGCCAATCACCCAAACGCCTCCACCGTGGGGCTCATCTTCAGGAGCCATGGGGGGCACACCCGGCTTCTTGTCGGGGCGACGTACACAGGGGCTGGGACCCAGTTTTTCCCCATGAACCACAGCAAGGAGGACCTGCGCTTTGAAAACACCCCGGAGATCGCCATCCGCTCCCTGAACATCAAAGATTTGTCCCGACTTTTCACCTATGACATTAACCCTTCGGAGGATAATGTATTCAAGATCAAACAAGAGGTTAAAACCAAAAACAAACTGAACTTCGTCCACGCTTTTGTCCAAAAGACCTATTCCTACATCGCGTTTAATAATGATGCAAACATGGGCCACAAGGAGAGTCAGCCCAACAGCATCCTCGCCAGGATATGTCTGGATACCGAGAACCCCAAAAAACCCACCGGACCGGAGAGCAGGAAGCTCACGGAATCCTACATCCAGATGCCTCTGCAGTGTGGATTTAACGGGGACATTTACAACCGGCTGTTGTCCGTGTACCCGGCGGAGATCCACACAGACGACGGGGGGAGCTCCGAACCATATCTGTTCGGAGTGTTTTCTAAAGCGGACAGAAAGTCCGCTCTGTGCGCTTTCAAGTTTGGGGACATCGAGGAGATGATCCGACAAGGCCGCAGGAACTGCTCCAACTCTCCCAGCAGCGATGTTCAGGTGCTGGACAGCGTCATCCAGGGCTCCGGGGCAGCCTGCATTCAGAAGGGCAACCTGGTGGTAAGAGGCACACAGTCAACCCAGAAGTCTCAAACACGGCATTAGTTTACTTTGAGTTCATATGAGGGCACGTTTATTCAAGTGGAACTGATCTAAAAGGCTGATTTAAAAGACATAAATGAAAAGGAACATTTCATTATAGGAATCATGTTTTCGGTATCTTTAGGGGGCAGAATAACTTTCCCAGGGAAAACAAGGGAACAGCAGACATGTAATGAGACTCACTGTTTTTTCCATTTGTTGAAAAAAAAAATGCATCGATATATTAGTTCACATATTTGCTTTCTAATTTCCAGGCTATTCTCCGAACATTATTTAATTCATAAAGATTACTGGAAATGATAGAAATCCGAGCATGTGTGTATTTATTTTTTTTAATTACCTCTGCTGCTGCAAACCAGAATCAGATTCCCTGTGTTCCTGCGTTACGAAAATACACCGGAGACTGTAGAAAATAAGTTGTATGTGTGTGACAGCTTCCATTTATGCTTACAAGCTGTTATCGTCTTTAGCCCTGAGGCTCATGACTTAGAGAGAGGATCTCCCATGTCACGAGTCGAGGTCATGATAGCCAGAAAGATGCTCTACAGCCACGCTGAGGGGTTATGGGAAGGGTGAGGCTCCCGTCACACCCAGCAGCTCCCTGTCTTATCAAATGTGGAGAGAAAAATGTCAACAGTTTAAACTGTTTTTCATTTAAAACCCCCAGCGTCTTGGTGTTGAGTGTTTGCTACTGACTGTAACTCAACTACAAATTTAGCTCAATGCCTGTGAAAATGTAGTTGCTTTGTTGTAAACACATGGTCAGATATCATCTTGTTTTTCATCTACATTTTTCCACACGCATACCAAAGTGAATCTATGCCCTGGGGAAACCTGCCTATGATTTTCCCTCTATATGAATGGTGTCTGATAGTAAAGGCAGTTAATAGGAGTGACGGGAAATTCAGGCTTTTTATTGTGGTGAGTTTGACTGACAGAACTGAGGTCAAAGGAGGCTGCTCCAACACTGCTGTGCTGTCAGGTCAGAAAGTTGCCCTTGTCGCTGGCACAGTCTTGTTGGCTGTGGCCCCCGGGGGCCACTCTTCCCGTGATCTGTTTTCTGATTAGGCCCACAGGCCTAGGATTGCTCATACTGCTCCATTCTAAATGGGCTATTGTTGTGTTTTATATTTCTGTAATACAACCTACTTACACCTTTCGAATTAAAGTTGCTCTTTAGTATAATATTTATATTGCCAAGGCTAGTGAAATGGGATCAGTTTTGCAGTCTGCAGGGCAGCGCTGAGGGAAACCTAGACAAATTTTGTGATAAGAGATACGAGGCATCGAGCAGGAGGGCCCATGGGAAACGACTCTACAAATATCCACTGCGCTTAATTCTTCTTCTTTTTTTGCATGCTCTAAAATATTCAGAGAATTCCCTATAGATCCTGGTGCTCATTCAAGCGCGGCACAAATGTTTTATCATTGCCTTCTGAGGATTTGACAAAAGCAGAGTCTTATGAGTGTTGAAGACCCTTGTAAGCCCTTTTCAAGTATTCACTGAGATGTCTAAAAAGTGATTTAGAAAAATGAATGGCATAGCTGTGATAGCTGCTATCAGCGCTTGTTTTCCATTTTGCTTTCATCACACAGTGCTCTTTTTGTGCGCTGTTCTCTTCTGTTGTCTAATCTTTGTGTCATGCTCCCATATGAAAGCTGATGAGAATTCATCCCACTCGCCTTGTGTCTGTGTTCTAGTTGCAACCTGAGCAGCTGGACTGCGGTGCAGCCCACCTGCAGCACCCTCTAGCCTTACGGAGGTCCCTGAGGGCCATTCCTGTTTTTGAATACCCAGGCCTTACTTCAGTCTCTGTGGACAATGTCCAAAACCACACTGTGGTTTTTCTGGGAACCAGTAATGGACGACTTCATAAGGTGAGACGCAAAAATCAACACGCGCATCAATACACAGCATCAGTGCTTATATCCTTGGGTTATAACACAGAAGCACATAATGGTCAATGAATGGAGTTAATATGTTTAATGTGATCAAACCCTCAAGCTTGGACAAACTATAACAGTAACAGTTCTTTAGTACTGCTCTGATGTGGCTGCTGAGCCTTTTAATAAACTGAACATACTATAGGTGTGTGATGAAAGATCCAAAGCCACATGTCTGCTTTCATGTCATAGATTCTCAGCACATTGGCATTTCAACACCTTCGCCTCTTTTATCCATTACTGACCCTGTCCCATTTAGTAGCCCTAATCATGTGCTGTAATGTACTTCAGACCTGGTTATTGTCTGATTTCACCAGCAAGCTGTTTAACAAGATCAGTTGATGGCCAGTGACTCAGTCCCACTCTGCGTTGGTCTGCGACCTCAGCTTTCGAACATCTGTATAGAGGCTCCAGCTTGTGAAAACCTTTTCCATCCAATTAGCAGCATTCCTTAATTCTGTCTCAGCCACATTCCTAGTCACCCCTGACTGGGCTTGCTATGCGGCAACTTGCCTGCAAGCGCCATCAGCTTCTTCTCTGCCATCTGCGGAAACAACATAGACTGACTCTGGAGGCTTTCTGACTCTGTTGTTTTTGCATTAGCCACGTACCTGGTACTTTTTTACAACATTAAACCATTCTGCTGCAGGGTGTTTCATTCTAGGCCTGCTAACAGAGCTCCTTGTTTAGCCCCCCTGGATGAAGGCGCTGCTCGGGCCCCAGCTGAGCAAGCAGTAATTGGTTTTTGGATTGTTTATACCGGATGCACAACAGTGGCTGGGCTGGTTTAAGAAGCTCTGTGTGTCTGTGTGAGAGCATGTTTGCGTATGTCTGTTTGCTTGATTGCAGGTTTGACTCTATATTAGGTGTTTGACTTTGTCTGTAGGCCAGTGCAAGTGGTTTAGTGATTTCATGTGTTTACTCAGACAAACATGTACCCTGTGATCATGTGCTATATGTCTCAGCATGTGTGTCAATCTTGTTATACGGGGACTGGAGTATTTGTGAGACCCTGGGCTCTGTGCTTTTTAGCTTTATGTGTCTTTCAGTGTCTGTGTATTTATCTGTGTGTGTGGCGGCAGACGTGAATGTGTGTGTGTGCCCTGAGGATAGAGTTGTTACAGAGGTTAATGGTGCTGTTAGCGTGTGTAATGTGATTCTGACTGTGAGTTTGGCTCAGACTAAACACGAGGGAACAGTGGTTGAGATTAAGTTAGGCCTCTTTTACTGTCTTTGAGAGAGCCCTCAGTGAAGTAATTTGTAATTACATGCATTTTTTAATGAAGTCTCTCCCTCCCCATTACAGCTGACTTCCATTTTCTGCCTCTCACAGTGTCTGTCTTAATCTCACTCTCTCTCGTCCAATTTTACTTCGCTCAGTCAGTCCTACCCTCCACTTCTCAGTTCATTGCTTCATTGTCCCTTCTCTTTTACTCCTTTTCAAATATAAAAAGGCCCTTTGATTTGTTTTGCAAACAAACCGACTGAATACAATAGAAGAAGAATGTACATACAGCAGCTGAGCACTCGGTGGTTGAATAGGGTCTTTCATCTTTAGGCAGATAGACTGAGACTACAGTCAAATTGACCTACCAGGACAGCAGGTGTTTTGTTGGTTGACCTGGTGGGGCACTGTACCAGTTCTCCTCACCACCCCTCCTCCCTGCTCTTATTCAGCTTCCCTCTCCAGGTGTGTGGGCTGCTATTTACTTGCTCCTCACTGTGTCACCCTGTGTATGGATTTGTAGTCATTGGGGTGTGAGGTGAAGACAAACCACAGCTGCTTACTATCACGAGAGAGAGTGTGTGTGTGCGTGTGGATGGTGTTATAAAAACAACAGGGAGCACTTTTGGAAGCTGAGATAATGCATCAAAAGCCAATGATTTACTAAGCTTCTGTCTTCTCTCTTTTAACGTTAACCATCACATCTCAGTGGGTGGTGCTGAATATGACTTGTCTGTTCATGTGACTGTGTATTTGTGTGTTTAGTGAATGGAGAAGTGACACTGCCCGTGCTTGTCACCAGATGCTGGTCAGTTAGCCAGTTTCTCAGGGTGGTTTCTTTCGGGTGTCCGAAAAACCACAGAAATAAGAGATTTGCCTGTGTGTGATAGGAAGTCTCACTCAGCACAGTTTGTTTTTCTGTGCAACTCAGTGTGTGTGTGTGTGTGTGTGTGTGTATAAGTATGTTTGTGCATATGTGAGAATATGTCACTCTTTTCATTATCTTGAGCTGTAGGAAAACCAGTTTGTAGATAAATCACTGCTCAGAAGATTAGGCACACTGCTTGAACAAAGAAGCTGCCAAAGTACACTGGAGAAAAGTTGAAATGTAAAACGTAAAAACTATTTTGAAATAAATGGTAGAAACATTTGTGATTGAAATAATTGATTATATAAAATCTGTCATCTATTGTTTACTCATTAATTTTGTTAACAATGAATGTTTGTGCTTGTCTAAGTTTCCCAATGACAGAGTATGAACTGGAAATCTTGTTAAAACACTCTAATTGTAACAGAATCTGGATGTGAAAGTTGATGGTATGAATCCCCTGCCAAACAGTGGTGGGAGAAGTGAATAAAAAAGCTGCATCTTTAGAGGTGTTGCTGAGAAAGACTCGTGTACCTGTAATTGCTCTGCGCTGCTTGATCAACAGAACACAACTGCGATTATACTGCACAACTCCCAATATTTGAGAAATTGCTCTATGAATGTGAAGCAAGGACTCTCTCACTTACTTTTTCCTTTTTGAATAAAAAACCTTTAAAATGATTTTTGGCACCATTCTGTGCTTGTTACAATGCTTTGTCTAACCCGTGTCCTTTGGTCTGATGTTTGTTTTACAGCTGACCCTCCTGACAAACATGACCTTGGCCAGGCATTGGAAACTGAAGCTGCCAGCCAGTGAAGCAGTCCACCATATCATGACCTTTGACCCCAGTGACAGGAACTTCCTTTATCTTATGACCTCTCACCATGTAAGAATTAAGAAGGAGAGGAGGCTCCAGTCTTAAGATGTTTTTTTTTTTCTCTCTACACCTCTGTCTTTTGATTTATTCATGAAGAAGAATCATAATAACCACAATCAGACTTCATTTCACATCCAGCGAATACTTCTCACCCCAATTCAGCTGAACACACACCTTTATGATGAAAATAGCCCCATGTACGCGTATCTTCAGTAGATTTCTATGCCGCATTTCCAAAACAGCTTCATAACAGTCGTGTTTGTGACAGGAGGTGGCTACAACAGTTCAGTTGTATTGCCCAAATGCACCTGATTGTGAGTTAACTGCAGTGAGATTAAAACACTGCACTTCCTGTTTCACAAACCAAGAACTGATCTGTTGTTGTTCACACTGAAAAGATAAAGCTAATTCTAGACACTGACACAGCAAACATGATGATCCACATTATTTTGGAATGTAACATATGTCTCTATCACACTTTAAAGCTGTAATCATGACGTTTTCATGAACTCTAAACACAATTTTCAAACTCAATTATTGGCGTTTTTATAGCAATCACATTTCAGTGTATTTACAATGTTTAATATCTTTCTAAATAGAAGTTTTCTTTGTCTGTTTAAGTTGCATTTTTGGTGTGTTTTCTCGCATTTTCTCTGTAAACACACACACCAGATGCTCTTCTGTTGTATTTCTGACTAAATATCAACTCAGAGAGAGTTTGCTGCTTCCAGACATATGAGACGTGAAGTATTAAACAGCACTGGCAAATATCACCAATAACTAACGGTGCCACCAAATCACCCAAGCCTGAAATCTTAACTATTTAGATTGTTTAGCAGTTTTCTAAAAGTCCCCAAAACATTTAAATGATATAAAACAGATGGAAAACACAACAGATGTTCTCAACATTTTGCTTGATAAATGAACCAAACAATAAATACATTTTAAAAACTGCAAATTTTCTATCGTTTGTTTCACCACTAGTTCAGTCTGTGATGATTTGTTTTTTGTTTTTTTTACATACCTCCATAAGAGTCTACTACATTTTATGTATGGGTGTGTTTTGCTGCGGTGTGGTTTGCAGATGCTGAGGGTGAAAGTGGCAGAATGCGACCAGTGGAGGAGCTGCAGTGACTGTTTGGGAGCAGGTGACGCCCACTGTGGTTGGTGCACTCTGGAAAACAGGTAGGAAGCCCACAAACACACATTGTTAGTATTTTGTTTCTCTCCATCTATGCAGTTAACTATTGCCACACTTGTTTTCTTTGCCTTTTTTTCCGCTGCTGTTAAAACATATAATTCATTAAAATTATTATATTTTTGGTGTCATGCACATGTCAGATGCCTTCTGTCTCTACTTTCTGTATTTAAGCAGTGACCCAGCTGGAGCCGTTTGTGCTAGTGACTGACTTCAGTTAATTATTTTAAAGCAATTAAATATCATATAATAGAATAAGATTTAAGCTTGTCATTTTGATGCTTTTAGTGTGTGGATCAATGAAGCCACTGACGCTCGTTTGCTGGTCTACATCATCTTCATTCTCAATTTCAAAATGTTGCCCTGCTGAAGTCTTGGCAGTAACAGAGTGTGTTTTTGGGTTGAAAGTCTGTTTTTTGGATGGAGCAGAATTGATTTGCTTTTCATTAGGCTTCATAGTGGGGAGTAACATCATTGTTTGGAGCGATCCCCTGGTTCTTTGGTAGTTTGGGTTGGGATTGACAGCATGGGAGCACCCAGCGAGTAGTGACTTGGCTGAAGTGTTACTGTGAGCGAGCAAGAGTACACTGTGATTAATGTGGCTCTGTCAGGACTGGCTCTCTGGCTCTGTGTTTACTGGCTTTCAGGGAGAATATGTGTGGTGTTGAGCTGTGTTTATTTGTGTGTTAGTGTGTGAGAGTTGGTTGGTTGCTTGGTGATCAAAGCAGATCCGACGAGATAACGAATTTTGCGATGAGTCGTGCTGCAGCTCTGGAGGCTCTGGCATTGCCAGGGGCCATTCAGAGCTGGAAGAGTGGAACTGATGAGAGTTTTGTGTGTGTGTGTGTGTGCGTGCATGCATGTGGTCAGAGTGTCTCACTGTCATCTCCCTGTCTCCTCTTTTTATTTATCTATCTGTTGTCTCTTGATCCCAGTCCCCTTCTTGCTTCATTGCCTTTTTTTACCCTCGTGATTCCCCCTCGTTCTTCAGCTTTTTTTTACGTTCTTCTGCTCATATTTTCCAGTAGCTTTGTGAATTTAGTTTTGCCTCTCTCAACCTCCCTCTCTGTCTCTCTAGTCCTCATCTGTTCCTCCCCCAGTGCCCTTGTCCTCCTCTCTATCCCTTTACAAAGAAGCGCTGATTGTGATGATGGTGGTGGGAGGGAGGGCACACACTGGTTCTTTTGACAAGAAAATGTCAAATTGTGTAAGCCTGTGTGTAAGCGTGAGTGTGTGTGTCGATGCCTGGATCTCAGAGGCCAGGGAGCTGATGTCATTAGTGTGTCTATTTGTGTGTTTGATGCACTGTTTGGCCTGTCATGCCAGCCGCTGGGCTGGCACTGTGGCCTCACTGCCCGGGGGATCAGAGGGTTGCTGTGTGGGGGTGGCTGCTCTCCTCCATCACCTCTCTGTCTGGTACAACTACAGATACAGGGGATTGTAATAAAGGACCACTAGAGAACTATCTACCATCTCTTAAGCCACCACTGTTCTGCGCGGGTGTCTGTTTGATTTTATGCATGGCTCTGACGTCTCTCAGCACGTCTGCATGTAGAGCAAGCATGAAAACATGTCTGTTTGCTTCTCGGAGTTGGCATTGTTATCCGAAAAACAGACAGCTAGTTTCTCTGCCATAGAAAAGCTTATTTACTTGAGCACTCTTTTCACGCTGGAGCTGGTTTAATCTGCCACATGTCACAAGAAAGTACTTAAAAGTCTTTATTTGAATCAAATTATGCATCAATGCACTCTTTTCTATTCCCTAAATTATTGTGCTTATCTGCATGTGCTCGTCTCACTTTGTGTGTTTGTGTGTGGTTTGAAGCTCATATGTTCTCCTGCTGTTTAACAGTCTCACTGGCTTCCCACCTTATCCAACGTACAGACACTTAGGAGGTGATGAGTTTTCTCGGGTCATATTTTAGCTGCATATGTTGACTCTGTTTATTTTAAGAAGCTGTTTGAAAAGCTTTTAAAGTCAGCATGCTGCTGTGAGACAGGTGAGAAGTATTTGTGTGTGAACGTGTGTGTGTGTGTGTGTGTGTCTATGTCTGTTTATTGTATGTTAATTAGCTACTCCAGCCTTTTAGAGAAGAGAGAAAAACTTTGAAATTATTTCTCCTCGCTGCTGCACTTGATCAAATTGTTATTACATTAGCAGGCAAGTCAGGAATGCATTTTAACAACAAATGCAAAAAGTAGATAAAATAAATTTCATGATGTCATTTCACTGCATTTCCCGACACAGTCAATCACATGCTGTTTGTTGATATTCATCTGCGACTGCTTGTCTTTATGTTTGGAGATGAAGTTTTCTGGATGCCTGTTTCAGTTTATACCAAATGGCATCTGTGAAGTATTTAGTACTTACAGAAAAAAAATGCATGTATTTGCTCATAAACCACTTTGGTACCTGATTATTAGGATATTTCAGTGCAGATGAAAGTAGTGGACTAACCAACTTACATTATACAGCTGTATAATAAACAACTTTCAAAATGAAAATGAAATCCATAACTAAACAAGTACATTTTCAGTGCATTAGACTGTTTACCCGTAAATCCATTTTGTTTTTGACTGAGGTTGCTGAGAGTGTGTTAGGAATGTATGGCTTGTTTGTGCTGAGAAGATTTTGTGGGGTTTGGAGAGCCTCTTATTTCTATTTTTAGTTCAGCACGTGGATTGTATACATGGTTCAGAAGCTGACCTCTTGGCCCCTCTCAGTCCCTCAATGCCAGTAGCAATGAGAAGCTGGACATTCACTTTCATCTGACACAACTACTCACACTTACAGGCATGCAGGCACACAGACTCACACTTTATTTTAAAACAACTCTGAAAGTGTGAGAGGAAAGTGGGATGTGCCCAACTCATTATGTGGCATGCTAGGACATTTCTAAATAGGGACCTCTTTGGTTTCCCCTAACTCTGAGGTCACTTTGTCCTCCCCGTCTGCACTGCAGATGAGCTCTGTGCCAACGGCTTGTGAAGTTCATTTGTGAAGCCGATGTCAGTGTGTGAGGCCATCTTGTTTGTTGAATGCCCTCTTACAATAGAGACACACACATATGTGCAGTATGCTCTCAGTGTGTTCCCACATATTGACTGATACACAGAAATTAAAATCAATAATATTTTTTATCACAATATCAAGTGTGGCAACTGATCTTGGTACCTTTCAGATGGGTTGCCATAGCAATGCATTTGACCCAGAGTCAAGTAGTCTCTTGTGTTGAGCCAGACAATCTGACAGCTGAGGTCTGAATGTGACATTAGGAGACCAGAGCACCTCATAAATCTGTGGGAAGTAGACCATGAAACCCAGTGGTGAGAATTCGTCAAGTTCTGGAATGAAATGAAAAACAGTTCGTGCTTTCCACACAAAGAATAAAATGTTGAAAGCACAGTAGCATGGTCACTCAGTGGCTGATTGGGTCATGATTGCTGGCTGCAGCACTGACAAGCAGTTAATATATATGAGATGATCATATTGTGATATGGAGCATGCTGATGGAAAACCTAACCTTAAAATGTTAGCTTTTCGGCTGCAACCCGGTTTTCAGGTTTTCTTTTTTTGTCATATCACCGATACCTTAATGTGACACACACACAGCACATTGATTTGGTGTTGCCCGTCTTATGCCCAGATGTCACATGTAAACTTTTACTTTCTCTCCAGATGTGCCATCCAGAAGGAGTGTTCTCAAAGGTTTTTGGCACGCTCTTGGATCAGCATGAGCGAAAGCCCCCAGCAGTGTCCATCCATGACCCTGACACCACCAGAGATTAGCATCTCTGCAGACATTAAGGTATCATTAACAACAACTATATAATTGTTGCCTGTCGCATAAGTCAGACAGTTGTTATTGTTGCCGCTCACTAGATTATAGTTGTAATGTTGATGTTGTGTATTTTAAGATGAGGAAATGGAATGACTCATGATGACATTTACAACCTGACAAGTCCAACTGTTTGCAGCTGAAACTAACTAATAAAATAACAAATATTGGACATATGTTTATCAAGTAGTGAAAAAAAAAGACTCAAATGAATGCTAATATGGCTCTGTAACTACTGGAAGTTTATCAGTACACAGTAGAGTGGGACAAAGTTGTTGTCAACCCCTAACCTACCTTTACTCTGCAACTCCCCTTTGTCAAAGGGCTGTCTTATGTCCCTTATATCTGTTACGTCCCTAGATTCTGATAACCCCAGTTTAGTTTTTGTACATTTATTTCCTGTTATGAACTGGTTATAGGGAGCTCCAAAATCCCATATTTATACATGGCCACGCAACCTCAGCTCCCTACACACTCTCTCTGTCTTTGAAATAGGTACATTGTAAACTGTCAGGGGGCTCATAAAAGTGTGACAGAAGGCCAAACTGCAGGCAGCACAATTTGAGCAGTTTGAACCTGACATCTCTACAGTCTTAATGTCCTCCTCTGCCGGCTGTCTAAGGCCCTGGATCTGCTCTTTATCACTAAGTGTTGCACCTACAACACTTTTAACTGACTTCCCACTCGTCTATAAAAAACCTTTTATTTGAAAGCACAGTGTATTTACTATTGAAATACACCAGGCTGTATTTGGCTTAACCTTTATCCTGGCCCACTTTGCATTCAACTTAGCGTCTTGATACATGGTGCTGTGGTGTAGGTCGTATCGTCCACAGTATGTATTCAGTTATAGGTGGTAAGTGCTGTCCAGAGCACTGTGCTGTAGGAGCTGCTTTCCTCCTACAATCCATTTAGGTGCCTCAATAATAATCTCCATTGCCATGATAAATGACAGTGAATCTGTGCTTCTGCCATAATGCCATAATCTCGAGCCGCTGCTGTGTCGTAGTAAACACTGCAGGTGTAAAACATATCTGAAAATATTCCCTCACCAGCCCTTTTACTAAGTCTGATACTTATAATAATATTCTAATGCACTCATTTTAGGCTGTGGGTTACAGAACCAAAGGCTTTGCTAAGCCAAGGACTACTACATGCAAATCTGTTCTCTCTTTATTTTACTGCCTGGTTTTGATGCCAGATCATGCTTGTGTATTTCAAGCATCCAGAAAAATCTGGTATTCCAGCTTTCTGCACTGAGGAGTCAATAAGCTTATTCCTTTCCAGGTAGCTTGGCAACATTTGTACCACGCCGAGGAAAATTATACCTTGTACACTGAGATAACAAATACGTCTTAGCTGCCCCATGTCAACAGAAGCCTTCTCCTAACATAATGATGATCCTCCACAAAACACGTCATACATCTAGAGCATTTTTTACGCCCTAAAGAGCCCACCATTATAGGACCAGGGGCTGATGCTGAGTATGCTCAGTTAACTAGCATTTCCACCTCTCTCAGACCTGGGATCTTAACATCCAGTGGGGGTCTATTGTGTCTGTAGGGGGGCATGTCTACAGACAGACCTACAGTAACTATGTTCCTATTTTATAATTTTTTTGTGCAGCTTTTCTAAGTAAGCTTCGGCTCTTCTTATATACATAAAATCATAATTCTCTCTACTAAACACGTTTTCTTTGAATATTGGATTAGATTGCCAGTTGTAATAGTCTATCCAGTACAATAAATGCATTCTTTATGCTGTGTTGCTCAGTCCATTGTCCATTTGCATTAAGGCAAAAAGCTGAGTCTGCTTTTTACTCCTGTAAAATGGCTTTTGCAGGATATGGGCTACTACATTCACTGTGGATTAACCACACATGCCAGCATTTGTTTTGGTTTAGTGTATATATATTAGTATATATCCCTTTTTCACCTGTAGTTAGTACTGGAAATTTTTGGATGCTCCAGTATATGCCCTTAGAGCTCGGGCTTGTTCCACATGTAAGTTGTTAAGGTTGCTTTCAGCTGCTGACATGAAGGCTGCACAACTATAATCAAATGCTGCTGTTATGAGGGCTCAGTTATATTTAACAATGCTCCCTAATCCTGCCTTGACAAGCAATGAAGGATACAGTTAACCCTCTTACACTCTGTCTCCAGCTTTTTAAATATTTTTACATATTACCCCAAGAAACATCACCACCCTTCCTTGGTGTTTATATCATAAAATCTATTAAAGTTTGCTGACTTCGCCACATAGGTTTTTGTTTCTCCTGTCCCCAAGCGGGCAAATAATAAGCTACTGCTCGTGTAACGTACCATCATTTTAGCTACTAGAATAAAAATGCTGTATGTTAGTTCCTCATATTCTCCATATATTATTCCCTCATATTCGCCTAATTGATGGATGGGGAAATATTTGTATTATTAAAAGCCATCTATCAAAATATTAATTATCATAGTAATAGTAAGTCAATAACAACATTAAAAATACAATAATTCAGTGTTAAAGCTTTACAAACTATTACTTTTACTTTACTTCGTATTAGCCTGCTAAGCTACTTAGGCCATTTAGCACTTTTGGTCTTATTACACACTATAGGCTACACCTAGTCCATGATGTCGAGATCAGGGCTGGATTATTTTGGACCATTTAAACACTTCCTTGTTACTATTGCAGGATGATTTTGTCAGGTGATTAAAGCTAATTGTAGATAAATTGCTATTTGCTGACCACTGCAGAGCAAGGCGGAGTCAGCATTCATAAATCTGTCTTCATGTCTATGTAGATGCACCTAAAGCCCATTCTTTAGAGTAGATAAACTGTCAAATATTGAATGCTAAGCAACACCGACAGTCTGGTTTTAAGCAAATCTGTTAAGATGATGCTGTCACAAAGTGTTCCCTGTATAATACTTGAAGTATAACATGGCAATTGTTGTTTTCAATCGCTTCTTGCACTGACTTGATCATGTAACAAAAGCACAATAACAATGTGATAATTAGCCAACTTTTGACACTTGGAATATATTTGACCTTTAATTACAGTTCATAATTAGATGAGGCTGAGAGACGACAGGTCATTAATCGGTTCGTTGATTATGGATATTTGCTTGTTATGTAGCTCTGTCCAGCTGGGTTGTAATAGATCCACCAGCTGCCTGAACCGTGGGCATCCTTCAGAGTTACAGGAAGCTCAGCTCAAGGTTGTCTCCCCAAGCAGGAAGCAGCAGGCAGGACGTCAGGGCCTGAGCCAGGAAATTATCAATTCCTATGAACAATAGAGCAGTTTTAAGACATTTTAGTACATGTTACCAGCTACTTGCTCTTCCTCCTCTGCCTAACAGTCTTTGCCTGTGTGCCCCCCTCTTATTTTTTCTCACATTGAAATCATTTAGCTGAAATTCAGTCATGTCAGTGAGGTGTTATGTTTCTCATTATAGGTCTGTCATACTTCATCACATAGCTAGATTTAGATGTGAATGTAGCACTTGTGCCATCTGTTTATTCATTGCACACTAGTTTCTCTATTTCTCTGCACAAACTGCTGAACAAACTTGACATAATGCCAGCACCATTTGGCCTCTATTAAAGACTTCACTGTACTGTACATGCACAATACATGTGTGGGCACGTGGAATTGAGTTAGTAATTGCTCCTACGGTATATCTGTTTCTATGGTAGGATGTTGGCATCCTAATAAATGGCAGTGTTCCGGATCTGATTGGCTCCCGGGTTGAGTGTGAATTTGGGTGGGGTGTATCTACAGCTGCCACAGTACACCTGGATAATAGTCCTGCTCAGATCCAGACCTGTCCCTTGCTCCCCCGAGAACGCTACCAACCAATCCCCCCTGGTACAGGTAAGAATGCAAACATTCATTTGTCTGTGTGTCATAGCTACCAGCCATATTTTATATTATAATCTGTGACTTTTTTAATGTGCAAGTTGAGTTGTAGTAGAACAAATTTAATTTTCCCTTTTGTCAGTCCAGCTCGAGGATGTTTCGCTGTCTAGTTTTTGTCATAACACCGATACCATCTCAACACACACTTTGTTGTCATACCTTTGTTTCTCAGATCATCTGACTGTTCCTGTAGCAATAAAAGTCAATGGCACATCTGTTGTAACCGGAAGCTTCATCATCTATGACTGCGAGAGAATTGGAGCAATACACCCCAAGACATCGTGAGTTTCACATTTATTGCCTCAGCTGTTTATCTTAAATTCTTGATTTATTCAGAGTTAGTCATCTCTGAAGTCCACATTGATTCCATTTATGGATGAAAATAACTTAGCACTTGATCCAGCAGTGGGCCACACTACAAAATACCTTTGTTCATTTCATTTGTCTGACTGCTGTAGTTCCCATTAAGCTTTCATAATCTGTCTTTTGACACATTGACTGCTTGATTTGTAGGTTTGAATCTTTGGCTTAAATTATCAACCTGCATACAGTGTATGATGAATAAATTTTAGTAAATTCCTACTGCTACTTACTGCTATACTTGTTACAAATAAACAACTTTTATATATAATGGAGTATTTATTTTTATTATGGTATTGAAACATTTACAGTACTCAAGTACTCCAACCAAAAGAAACCTTCCTAAATAAGACAAAATAACCACCATTAGTTATGATGCTATATTATAGCATCAATCCAATATCAACTCAATGTCAACTAAGCCTCTGTGGCATTGTGGGTGTGCATATATAGCTGGAAGGTGAAAGAACAGCAAAGTTTATCCACTATGTTTGTCTCTAAGGGCTTTCCGCTTAGTCCCTAACCTCTTCCTGTCATGTTTTTCCCCTGCTTTCTGTTTAGGCCCCAGTGGGTAAATATTGTCGACACGTCCTCCTGGAGGGCTTATTGTGTATTTGGCTTGCTCAAGGTTTCTCAGTGCAGGATCAAATGTGGGATTAATATGCTGTAAACGTTAAGCCAAAGGAAATTGGAGATGTATGTCTGGCTGGTCCTGTTGATGTTTGTTTTTGTGAAGGACTGTGACTTGTATGGCCTGGTCACAAAGAAGGTTTTCTCATATCTGGAGGCAATCCAGCTGGCTTCCTCCTGCATGTTGGACCATGTCAGAGGATCAGTTTTATCTGATGGGCATATCCTAGGCTTTGAGGACAATTGTGTGTGTGTGCATGTGTGTGTGGGTGTGTGTGGGTGTGTATTGTCTGATTCCCTAGGACTGAGACCATTTGGGTGTGTCCCTTTTGTTCCATTTTTGAAAGAAGTTGCATATGTCATTGCAGCTGTTGCAGGTACATGTGTACAAGTCCTCACCCAGTACCACAGGGCCTCAATGCTCGTCGAGGTCCAGGAGTGTGAAATTAGCCGGTGGTTTGTTAAAGGTGATAATGAGCAAAGTGCCATTCTCACAGGATGAGAATTGGGCTGCAAACCATGGAGCCGCTATACTCTATCAGATTTTAATCACTTCAAGCTGCTTTTTTTTAATAATCCCTAAAGAGGTTCTTATGAGCCATATTTGAATGAAACTAGATAGTGGAGTCATTGTTTTGTGCTTTATGAAAAAAAGCCATGACCTAGGTTTTCTGCATATATTAAAGCTAAAAATGTAACTGTTTTGGTTGCATTTGAATGTTATCATCATGGGTGAGTGTTAAAATACATTAATACAAAAATTTTCTGAATTTTTTAGTAGAGGACATTTTTATTCAGCTATATTTAATATGGAACAAAAAAGAAGCAGAGACAGTGTTAGCAGCCCAACGCATGGATTGTCTGACAAAAGGCTTAAAAATAAGACAAATTTTACAGCTTTGATTATGTTCATTGATGATTATGGTAGTTATTTTCATATAGAGTAAATTAGTTGTTTGGTCTGTAAAAGTATGGAGAATGGCTAGAAGTTTCCCCCACAAAACCCTTTGTGATCTTTTAATTGCTTGATTGGTACTGAACCCAAAGATGCTGAATTTGCAAAAGACAAAGAAAAGCCACAATTTTGTAATTTGGGAAGCCTTGCTGAAAAAATGTCAAATGGTTAACCAATTTTAAAACAGTTGAAGATTATTTTTGTATTCCAAGCTAAGTTAACTCAAATGTTTAGCTCGAGAATTGAATTTTGCTTTTTGTTGTTGTTGTTTTGAGAAGAAAACATGTTAGTCACATTTGAAAAATGAACATTAGTCATCAGGTAGCGTCTGAGTTAGTATGTCTATCAAGGTAATAAAAGTGCAATGTTAACTGTCTGGTTGTGATATATCAGGATAAACATATTATAAACCAACATAAGAAAAGTAAAATTATCCACTGATGTGAAAAAAGAAAGTGAAGAAATTGCTACAACTATCATAATCAAGGTGAAAGTGGCAAAAGATCTCAATTATGTTTGGTTGGACAATACTTCATCAACAGGGAGTAAAATCTGGGCTTTTATAAGTCTTTATTCAGGACATTAAGGATGTGTGTTGGATCAGTTTGTGTATTTTTAAAAGAATCAGTCTGACTGTGTTGTTGGACATTGTATGTGTGAGTGTGAGACACCCCAGTGTGTGTGTGTCTGCGTGTGTGTGTGTTTAGGCAGTTCTCCCATGACCCATTAAAAGTGGTCACTAGGCAAAGTGTTAATGACAACCAGACGATAGCATTCCAGGCTCACCAAACAGCCCAGTAGGACTAACCGCCCAACCTGCTCTGTCACTCACTTTTTGTCCGAGACATTCTCGCTCAAACACTCTCTTTCTCTGTATTTCATTTCATTTGCTTTTTGTGTCTCTCCCTGTGTCTCAAGTTTTGGCATGTCTCCATTCTTTTTTCTGTTTTCTTGTCTGTCTCTATCTATTTCCTTCACTTGTTCTGTTTTTCTCTTGCTCCTCTTGAAACTGGTCTTTTCTTCTGGATGTGTTTCTCTTTGACAGAGACGTGATTGAGGATGTGTGTTTAACCACTGTGTTCACTGAGAGGCCCTGAGAGTGTGAGCCTGCCTGTGTATTTAGTGTGTGCATGTGTATGTGTGTATGTGCATGGTCATTATGAGCAGAGGTGGGCAGTGTCATAGGGTATTTACTGTCAATGTTAGGTCAAGCAGAGAGAGTGTGTGCAAATTATATTTGTGCATGTGTGTGTGTGTTGGTGGGGTCGTAGGATATAGGTGTTTTAGCAGGACAAAAAGGGAGTCATGGAAAACAGAAAAGCTGCAGCTGATAAGAGCCTTGAGGGGGCCGTCTGCTTCTAATAACAACACACATACCCATTTCAGTTACATTTCTGCATCGTCTTACACACACTTTACCCCACCCCATCTAAAGACCCCCTCAGAGTGCTGCTATCACTTGAGGCGCTATCATTCCTAGTGTGGGACATCTGTCTCTTCCCGGAGGCAATACAGTAACACACACACAACTCACACACACATTGGAGATGTTCCACTTTAGGTAGTTTGTTTGGAACACACACACATATATATACTCCACTCACAGTAAAGTCATCCGAAACAACATTAACAAGAGTCAGAATGGGAAATAAATTAATGCTTATGATGATCGACAGGAGTGAGAAAACCTGGTGCATCTTACTACTTGCTTAAAGCATAGTAGCACACCAAAATAACAAGAGGTAGTAATTGTTCAAAATTCTTGGAAATTCTTGGTTTTTCACCTTTCACAGAGTTTGCTGACAGTAGGGGAAATATGGAGTATGACGAGAGGAATTCTCTGAATTTAAACAGGTCCCAGCCATCAAAGGCTACTTATTTCACAGAAGCAGACATCTTCGGTTTTCAGACTTCCACACGTCACTCCAACCAACAGTTTTTAAAGAGTGCATCTCTAAACTGTATATGTGGGCATGTCTGGAACCAGTGAAAAATGAACTGTTGTGCGTCTGCTAGCTGTTGATGGATCCACTTGTCAAAATATGCTCACTTAGGCTTTGTAAAACGCAAACTGGGTCTCACAAAGATATTAATACAGGAGACAGGCCTCACACACACACATGATCATTTACCAGTGTTTGTAGAGAAGTGCTTTGTTTCATCTCTGCAGATTTGGCCCAGTTTGACCTCCTGGCTGTGGAATGAATATGTCTGCTACTGTGACTAATCATTACTTCCTTTTATTAAAGCTAAACTTTGATGCTCGTAATCTCCATTTGTGTTACACTCCAAATGAATCAGTGTGTGCCACATAACTCAACGACTGAAAAACTCTGCTTGAGATCAGATTACAGGGAGTTATAAGATAGAAAATAGGCCAAATTTGGCAATATTTGATCTGTGTTTCTAAACTGTTTTCATGTTGGATGTGTCTTCATTTGTGTCAGATGTGTGAGCTGTCTGAGCACCAAGTGGAAGTGTTACTGGGATCAAGAAAACCACCTTTGTGTCTCCAGTAAAGATGAGTCAAAGCACAACCTGCTTGAGGTAAGTAATTCTCCAATTTCTAATCCATCACCCAAACTTCAGACATCTGGACTATCTCATGATAAAAGATCCCACTTGACAGGGCCTTAGACAAAATCCAGACTCTGCTGTCCAGTATGCTGTAATGATTCGAGTCCAGACATGTTGGGCAACAGAAATCATGTGCTAATTTAGTAGGAGGTTACAAGTGTCTCAACTACAGTGTGTAGTAATATTGAACCCGGCTATAGAATCTCAAGAGGTTCAGGTTTTACAGACTCATAATGATGTAATATACTATTTTAAAGTCCCTCTGACCTGCACTTTTTTGGCAGTGTATTCTTAATTTCCCAGCTTGTGGAAGAATAGATTCACTGGGACCCCATTTTTGTAGGGAACTAATGTCACGACGGCTTGTTGCAAGCAAAGAAAATCTACACCTACACTTTCAGTTATGGTTTTATATATCCTCCAATTTTAAGTAGGTGACTGTACAAATGGATTATTAAGATGTATGTTTGCCAATATAAAGCCCCACGAGGGTGTAAAGTTCTCTGAAAAGAACAAAAACTAAACAGTGCTTGGCACAAGCACATGAAAAGACTGTGTGAAACTGGGAAATTTATTCAAAACTATTGTAGCCTGATTGAAACCAATTAAAACTCCCCGGATACCATCGTCCATTGCGCATGTTCCTCACAACATCAAGAGTAAGGCGGCCACCGGATCATTCCTGCCCCCCGCTGGATTTTTAGAGCTGGGCTCAAGGTCCCATGGTGGGTGTGAGGAGACAGCATCCCAGTCATCCCTGACTTTGACCCTCAGAATGTGAGGGTCTGAGTTGGATCCCATTTAATGGGACAGAGGATGTGACTCAGTTCTAAGGTCAGCCGGATATCAAGTAGTCTTGTTCTGTTTTTAAGTGTTTTATTGTTGTCAGAGTTTAACATTTAGCTTTATCACCAGGGAAAATCATAAGGAAAAAAGCCCATTTGTCAAACTAATTACTCAAAGTAACACACATCATCACATTTTTTTAGGCAAACATAATAAATCTTAGTCAGGCGTGCTATTGCAGATCCCATGGTACAGATACCAAACATATTAAAGCACAAGAGGTTGTTTTTTTTTTCACTTTTAGTTATTTATATTTTAGGTTCTTTTACTAAAAAGAAAAAAGGCTCTATATTAGGTCTGTGTAATGTAGGTCATAAGGAGAAAGCAGGGGAGTTTTCCTGTTCTGCTGAGCCCATCACAGCGTCCGGTCAGTCTGTTTTTCTAATCCCTTATCATCTCTATTTGAAGCTATTGTTGTTTCCCTCAGAGCGAGACTTCTCCCTCTCATTTCCTCCTACTCCAGATAAACAGGACAGGTATTTTCGGGCGCGGATGTGTGCAGGGAAGCTATTGTTTTCTTTAACTCCTATATGTCACTTCCTGACCCTACACCCCTGCCCATAACAGAATGCAGCTTCCTGTCCCAGCCTGGTCACCTCAGAGGTTTCTCCATCACCATCAGGAATGAAGCAGGACTTCATGTTAGCCCTCAGAAACATCCAGGAGGTATGACAGACAACTCTCAGCTAAAGATGTGAACTAGGACTGTATCCAAATTGCTTGTTGTGAAATAAAACAGTAGCATATGGTGTGTTTTCTGCAAGCTGAGTGAAACACAGATGGATACTTGTGTTTTGTGATTTGGGTCAATTAATGAGCAAAACCTGAGTTTCGGTGATCTCCATGTTGTGAGACAGTGATGAAATTGAAGAATGAGCGAGTACACTCTCTTTATGCTTATGTTGCTCACTGCTCAGCTAGTCTGGGCCCACCATGCCTCTGGTATTTAACTGTGACTAGCTGAGTTGCGTCTTTGTCAGCACAGGCTACAATGTGCAGTTGGTCTGAGGCGGCAAAAGCTTCAGGAGATTTATTTCATTCATGTTTCTTTCAAATTTGGCTAGCTTTCCAGACCAGATTTTTTTAAACTCCCTTTTAAATTCTCATCTTTAATCCATGCTGAGCGAATCAGAGGCAGATCCTGCATCACTGATAAGGACACAACTGGGATTTCTAAAAAATTCCAGTGCCGACTAGTTGCCAGGCGTGGTCAGTCACACGCCTGCCTAACCCAGGCTGGCCTTTCCAGCCCTCTCCTGGTGTGTTGCTATGGTGACAGACGTTGAGTCACATATAAACCCCCTACACACATGCACTTCCTCAGGGCAGCCTGAATGTGATTGGCTTGCCATACCACTATTTATTATGAGAGTTTCTTCAAACTGACTTTGTTTGAATAATGTCTCCATCTTGTCAGCGAGTCAACAGTGCAGGAAATGTGGTAGACGTAATATCCTTTCACCCTAAAAGTGGTGCTATCACTCTGACCATTGTGGAATGTGTGGTTCATTTTGGTTATGTTCTGACAAAGGACAAAACTAAAAGAAATTTTTAATCCAACTGTGACAAATAGTCTTACCAAAACATTGTGCAACAACCAGATGGTTGCAAGTTTATCTTCCACTGTCTATTATTTCTCATAATAAACACATAAAAGGTGGTCATTGTGTGGGGTTTTCTGGGAAAAAGAACCAGTCAGATGGAAGAAACATCAAGGTTTCTGCTGTCAAAAAGCAAAGAAGTAGGGAAGAAGGGTGATCAAAGTAGTCCAGTTTGAGCTGGCTAGATTCACAGACATAGGATTGGTTCCACTTTAAAACTCTATCTTTTACTGCTCTTACCTATCTTAGCTTCTTAACTTCACATATCTTGGCTCAGTTACACTCAGGGCACTCGTTTTATGAAGAATGATTTCATATTCATTACTCTGACTCCCAGATGACTTGCCGAGGTGTGGGAGTCCAGATGTTTATGAATATGAATTTTGAATGGATTGCATCTTTTCCTGGCAGAGACAATTATTGTTGCTTACTTCAGTTTCCTGGTGATTTTTCAGAGTTGTCAATTGTTCCCAGACATGTTTGAGAAAGTGTTTCTTAGTTTCTCAGATGCTTTCTCTGAATTCCTTCATTTTGACTACTCAGAGATTAACATAATATTGGATTGCTTGTTATTGTTGAAATGCTGTTTGTTTTTTTTTTTATTTAAAATAAATGCTTTACCTGACAGGGGGAGGGGTTGGACTGTGATTTTGGGACAGAGCAACGATACGAGGCCACATGGCTGAACAGCTCAACCGTCAAATGCAGTGGAGTGATAGTAAGTATCTTAACACAGCCGCTGTACATTAAGTAAGCTTATTGTGTTTAGGATTTAAACCCTGTTTGTAAGTTGTTTTTGTTGCAATTATTTTAAACTGTTGTTTACAAGGTTCACTGAGAATCCATTATTATTTAGAGCAACCACAATTAGACACATTACTCACACTGAAAAGATGCTCAACAAAACTTCTTGTCCACGTAGCTGTCCACAAATCAGAGGAGTCAGGTTTACCACCTCAACCTAAGGAGGAAAGGGGACTTTAGTGGATTTGGGAAGGACATTTATATTGACAGCCCTCAACCTATGAAAGGTAAGACAATACGCCCAGTTATCTAGACATGTAAAAAACAACTCATGAAAAATACAATTTCCTATCTGCCACGCTTCAGCTGTTTGCTCAGCGCTCCTCTCTTAGCAGTGTAATTAGACATCCACAAAAACAACACAAAAGCTGACATAGCTGCCACCGTTACTCCCAGAATGCATTTCATCTGTTCACGAATGTTTTCTGATGAGATTGGTGGATTTGATTAATGCTAGAGAAAAATAAAGACTCGCTTGCGGGGGACAAACAGTGCTAGATTGCCTTTCACTTTAAATAATAGTAGTTTGTGTATTACAACACATAATTTGCCAACAACTAGTAATTTACCATAATATCATATGCTGCTACTGTCTAATTACACATAATGATTATAGAACATAGGAGCTGCAATTTAAGGTGTTATCAATGGCTCTTACAAGCCTTGTCCATATGTATTGTTGCAAATACAATTTGAGCTCCATGACAACAGAGATGATGAAAACTTGTGTGTGTTGTTAAACTTGGCATGTTATTAGTGGAGCTACAAGCCAATCCCTGCCTATCCCAGTCCCAGATGTGTTGTTCACAGTCCATGTGTCTACCATGTGAACAACAGCCCTGGGCCACTGCCAGACACTCTGCACTGTTAGCAGACATGTCGGTTGCTTCATAACCTGCAGAGTCATCAAATTTTAAGAGGACACACACATACAGACACATACACGCTGTTATGTGCACACGAATGCGTGCGCAGTTGCACATGCAGTGATACAAATGGGACTTCTCACTGGGAGGCACATTGGAACATGAACATAATCATCTGTTTCTCACTGGCTTTGTTCCCCTCTACTCTTCTAGCTTTCTTTTTCCCTGGTTTATTTTTATGGCCATGAATTTATCTTCTTGCAAATACTTTTGCTGTTTATTTAGAGCATGCATCCCATATGGGTGATATACTGTAAACTATCAAAGAATCTTACAAGTCAACAGCATCATAGGCTAACCAGAGAAGCAATGCTGTATTACAATAATACGTGTCTCTCTGTCTCTCTCTAGTTGAAGTTTACAACTGTGGAGTAGGCAGTTCAGATTGCTCCCAGTGCTGGGGTCGGGAGGATCAGGGTCACCTCTGTGGTTGGTGTGAAAATAGTTGTAGGTCACGGGATGACTGCCAGCCAATCACGGATCAGTGTCCTGCTCCTGAGATCCACAAGGTAAAATCACAGGTTAAACTACTGATTGTGTACTACAGATGCTCACATTCATCCTCCCACAGCCCTCACCTCCTTTCTGTAGCTTCTGGGCTCTATTTTCAGGCCATAAAACAATGACTCATGGGGTCACTTACCCGATGTGGTGCCCTCATGCTCTGTCTGTCCAGCGTCAGCAGCTGGGGGAATGTTTAAATAGAGTCTCATTAAAGCAGTTCACTCAGTAATAACACTAACACTCACTTAGCCACAACCCTCTGGGGACACAGCTAAGCTGATCTGCAATCACTCACCAAGGCATGGGAACACCTTTGGCCCTAAGGTCCTAACTACAGTGAACAGTGAACTACAGTATGTATAAACTTTGTAGATAAATTAAGAAGGCTATAAGCATATGGTTCTCCGTGCAAAAAAAGCACAGAAACTAAAAGAAAAGCAAATAAGAACAAAACCACACTGGTAAAGGGAATTAGGGAGTCTTTATCTTACACCACATCTGACTGCGGTCATGTAAAAATGGTTATCACAATTACCAGCAGGGCCTTCCTTTAAACTATGATGCCTCTTTGCATGATCACATTCATTTACCCAAATGTAATGAGAGTGTGTTTAAAGCCATCCTCCAAGCTTTTTTTCTCCCACTACTGAGCATTATACAGCCACGATAGGCGGTCATGGGAAGCACGGCTCACATGAAACCCAGTCGGCCTGAACTTCCTGTAGATAAAACCTGGTCGGCTCAGGAGAATAAGCAAGCAGAACAAAGCAGGCGGACACACACAGAGAGACATACTCACACACACTAAGACTTGCAATCTGTCACACAAATATGCCATATTGAAGCATTCATGATTATTCCTCATTCTTTGTAGCTGTCAGCATACTGTGACTAACAGGATGCTCTGTGAGAGTCTAACTTATGTGGACTTCTTATGTGACAGAAGTTAGTTGGGCTGAGATGTGTGGGTAGATCATTGTTGCAACACTCTCTCTTTCTCTCTCTCTTTTTGACACACACACACACACATGCTCCCACTGGCTCTCAGGAGAGCTGGTTGCAGAAAGGATACTGGGGCTGTGCTTCTGTGGGGTGTGTGATGCAATGCTTTGGCAGCCATGTTTTCCCAGAGAATCCACAGGGGTTAAAGCCAGAGTGCTCGGCTTCCGGAGGATAAGATCCGTGATCACACGGACTCATAACGCAGCAGCTTTTTGTTGTTTAGTCCTGGTGACTGTGTGTACAGCTTAGATAGTGAAACATGTTTTTCTTGCTCTGCTTTGTCACATAGTCTTTACCACTATAAGCAACAATATATCATCAATATGGGAGATATCATATGTGGTCTAAACTTTGGCACAAAACACATAATTGTAAAAAATGGTCTCTATTCGATGCATTGACGTAAGACAGTGAAGGCATTTATTATCCCTGCAAGTTCTTTATTCTCTTTTTATGTGTGGGCTTGTCCTCTGTTTTAAAAAACATTGATTAGAGGTACTTCAGCATCCAAAACAGGAACTGCCAAACATAGTTTATCCACAACATGAAAAGAAAAAGAGAACAGAGGGATCTGAGTGAGTAAATGGTTTAGGAGAGAGGACAGAGAGCTAGCTGGACAGAGAAAGGGTGGAGAAGGCAACAGTATGGTGAGACGCTTTTTCCTGTTTTTGTCCACACGTCCCCCTTGATTAGTGTGATACAGAGGAACTGGAGTGAGGAGAAGATGAAAGCTCTGACCTCAGAGTGATCTGTTCAGAACAGAAAAATAGCAAAAACATATGGATTTTATCTGTTTGGTAGCTAACCTGCTGCTCTTACACATCTTTACATATCTGTATACACAGTGTATATATTTTTCCAAATTTAAATACAAGGATGTAAAATAATTTAGATCTCAAATGTGTTTAATACCTTTAAAATTCCTTGTGGAGGTTTTCTGAGAGACACATTCACACCCTGTGGTCTCCCAGGAGGCCTGGCGGAGTTTGTGCTGTAAATCAAGACTCCCAGACTTGTACGAGGTGTAAATGAACAGCATGCCAGCTGATGTTGATGTAGAGAGGGTGGCTGCTTTTGCATGTTTTTTGCAAAACTGGTGTACACATGTTTGTACATTACCCACTATGTTTTTGTAGAAGGAAGGATGTAAATGTGGGTTCACACTTAATCTTAGATCTTAATCTAATTTACATCATATCCTGTGGCAGTTAATATTTACTCAGTAATAATTATATATTCCATATATTGACACACACACTTTTAGTGGGGAAATATATGGTTTATTTATCTGCACTGTCACTGATGAACCCTTGAAACTGTGTGGATGCAGAGACAAATCTTGTCCTTCAACCTAGAGCAAACAGAAGTGCTGTTTTCATTCTTTAGCTCAGTTTCTGATATAGCTGGAGCCAGGGTAATACCACGGAGGGGTCACAGTGACCTTGGCTTAGCCAGGGGGTCACTCAGAGAAGCCTGCACGCTGCTGGGCTAGCTATGCTACAGTGGCAAGATGATGACAGATTGCTTCTGTCTGGGCTTCGGAGATGCTATCTATAAAGCTGTGTTTCCGCGGTGATTGGAGAGGTGACGGTCCTCTCCTTTCTTTACAAAGCTACCAAATGGAAAGTTAAAAGACCCAAGGCAAGGGCTGAAATGATGCGTAAGAGTTTGACTCTGAACAACAGCAGCAATTGGACGAAGGAATTTGACAGAGCAGACACAGGAAAAGAGATGAAAGGGAATGGCTCTGTGCATTAATTTGCTCTCTCGCCACCACCATCAGCATTCACTCTCCTCATGACACTCAGTTCCCTAAATTGCCTCCCCACTCATCCACCTTTCTGCGGTGCTCTCCACCTCGCCTTTCCAGCCCTCACTCTCTCACTCTGTCTGTCTCTTGTGGGATGTGAAGGGGGCTCTTAGGCTGCTCTTTATTTGCATGTGCTGTAGAGGATTAGAGACTGAAGAGTCTCAGACTTGCACAGTTAAGAGTCTGCTTTGTATGTGTGTATGTGTATGTATGTGTGTGTGTGTTTGTGTGCCTCAACCACGAGTCTGTTCAATTAGATCTCAGTCTTCAGCAGAAGAACACTTACATGGACCACTTGTCCTTATGTATCTGTGTTCCACACTTCATGTCAGCATCAGAGACTGCATCTCCATTCTTTTAATTCTTTGTCATGCTCATTATCACCTATTATTAGTGGAACATTTTTAGGGAGGTAATCTACTTATTAGCTCTAATGTATTGTGCTTATTACAAGGATTTTACAGGATTTTTTTCCCCTCCTGGTTCATTACTTCACTCTGTCTTTGTCAGATCTCCCCCCTGCGGGGTCCAGTGGAAGGCGGCACGCTACTGACAGTACAAGGAAGGAACCTGGGCCGCAGGGCTAAAGCAGTGAATGTTAATATTGGAGATGTGGCCTGTATTCTCAAGCCTGAGCACTTCACTGTCTCTGTTGAGTAAGTATAACAACACACGCCTGAATTAGGATTAACAAATATGCCTACATGTTTATGTCAGCTGTTCCTAGTGTTTGCTAAAGTGCAACAGTGTGCATGCCCTTTTTTCCTTTTCAATTTCCTATCTACATTGTCAACCTGACTGTGGGGAAGCAAAAAAGATCCTGACCTACATCAATAACATTTATATTTATAACACTGTTTAAATATGCAGTTATGCTGTAACTAGGACTAGTGAGATGATCGCTAGCAATTATCTGTTGTCACGGAAACCAACATGCTTTCAGGCAGGTGAGTGTTCAGGTGGACAGCATCTCAGAAATAGAGACAGAAGAAGTGAATGGAACATTTTTCCCGTTTATCGAACCTTGAAGAAATCCTACCGTGTACATTACACTGCAGCCATGAGTACTGAGTGAAACCAGACCAAAAACTCAAATCAGCAATCCATACTGACAGCTAGCTGTCCCACCTTGACTTGACTTATTAGCTGGCAAAAACATGAACAAAGTAAGGAGGTGCCATGGATTTAAATTGCTGTTGGAAAAAACAGCTAAATCTTAAATACTTATTCTACAGGAATTACAGTAGTTTAAATATAAAGCAAAACTGTTTACAGGTCTTTAGGAGTACTTTTGCATATTTGTCGTACAACATAAAAGTTGTATAGGTTTGTTGTCACTTGAGAGGAATCTGGGAATCTGATAAGCTGCTAAATAAAACATTGGCTGGAGCTATGGTTTTGAAAAAATCTGGACATGTGGGAAGAAGTGAGAAAGACATGAGCCTGCTCCTTATCTCTGAATAAGACTGGAGGCGATGTGGCTGCTACTATTTCAACATAGCTGAGTTTTTCCGTGCATTGTCAGCATAAAAAATGTGAGCGTTACCAGTGTTATATAATAATTCTAGCAACAAATAAATGAGACAGTATAGCAAACTTCCTATTCCTGTTCATCCTCAGTAAAATACGCTGTTGAACACACTAATGTTTTAACGTTGATGTACTTGTGATTAGCAGTCTTTAATTTTCGCAAAAATTTCAGATAACCCACCTTTAAATATGTTATGAAACTACTTCTAACAAACCACCACCATGCATCATCAGTACACTCCACCTCTTAATAGAGAGGTGGACAATAGAGTGTTGTATTCATTAGGCAAATTTTCACAATTATTAAAATGCAACACACCTGATTTTAAATAAATCCATGTAGCTCAGGGACCATAACACTGTCACCATGGAGACAGCAGGACCCCACTTTGACACTGGCATTACAGAGCTCAGTGGAAGCCGGTAACTCTACAATTACATCCATACTTCCATTCAGTATCTGTAATGTTCCATGAATGGAACTGTTTATCTGGTCTTGCTCCACTGAAGCCAATCATTGTATTAAGACCAGTTTCAGGGTGACCTGCAGGTCTTACCTGTCACTCCAGCTACCTGACATATTCCCCCAAACCACACATGTCGAAAACACTGAATCACATTTCATTCCAGGGGTGATCTCATCTAATGTCGTCATTTCTTATTGGCTCCTATGGCTTGTTGTTATGACAGCACAGAACAACCTGGTTGCTGAAAATGGCACTGACAAATCATAACACCTCAGTGCATCTGACAGTGTCAGCACATTTGACTTTCACACACACATACACCATTTAACTCCTATCCTTCCGAGGACCTCGATTTAATCTCATCATGTTAACATAAACTCTTTACATTCAGCCTTAACTTTTGCTTTTAATTTAAATCTAATTTAGAGAGTAAAATCTATATCTATTCATAATTTATCTCTTTTGAAGGTGCAATTATTGTATAAAGAATTGTTAATCACAAAAATACCTTTGTTCACAAAATATAAATTTTTAATTCTCAAAGAAATGCCATATGCAGATACACACACCTGCACATTTGACCTCTTTAACACTGTTGAGACAGGTGTCTGCTCGTGTGCTGAGAGGTTAAAGTTCACATCTGCTTGCCACAAGGAGAATGTGCAGCTCTGGAGAGGTGCTCCACACACTTGGTGTCAACATTTTAATTAATGGCACATTTAGTCTAGGTGCATCTCATTTACTGGAGTACTTCTCTGGATATTTGGCTCAGATCCTCCATTCTGCCCTCTCTATCATTTTCACATGTGCCTTGAGTGGTCTTTGCCCTGTCCATTTAACAACACTCACATCCAGACACACGGGCTTGACTGTTGATGATCCTCATCATCCACTTGAGGAAAATTATCAGAGACATTTCAGTACTAGCCAAAATATTGCCCTCTGAAACCCATAACATCTTCACAGTAGGGCTCTGCTGAAATGTAGAGCAGGGGTCAGCTCTGTCTGTTCCCACTAAGAGTCTGCCTGTCCTTTGACTGGAATCACACTGCATCAACATCACCCTCAGCTCACACACACACGCGCATCAGGCTATCTGCTCACCTAAAAAAATCTTGCAAAACATGGGATTCAGCTTTCTTAATAAAGGCTTATACAGTATTAAAAATCTAAACTTAATTTACAGAAGTCTTATGTATGTATTCATCAAGCCTTGTGTTGAACAAAAACATTTTCTGCCAGCTTCAGGTTGCGTCCAGTAAGGCCCAAAGCAGCCCTGCAGGTTCGGGCTGACTCAGGCTCAATTTCTTTCATTTCCCTTAGGCTTAGTCTCGTTTCATTAATTTTTCCTTTTTTTTCTTCATTCCCTGAACCAGAGCATGTGAAATGATGCGTTTTCTTCAAACAGGTGCAAACCTGCCCTCATTGCCCACAAGTGACAGTAGTGTAATTTTACTGTAATGACTTTACCTGATGCTCCTGTAATTAGTGAACAGAAATGTAGATGCGGCAATCAACAGATGTCTATTTGTACAGGTTGTTAGTGTATTTATAACAGCTCTTGAGGCTTATAAAGAAATCCATGTTTTAATCAGACTCATTAAATGCCACAGTGGTTCAGGTTTTAGTGTGGTAAAACAGAATAGCGAGAGAAGAAACACTCAAACACAGCTTCTTCCATGGTCTCAGCACTGACAGCTTGACCCCAGCCAAGCCCAAATCTGTCCAGCCCATCCTCGTTATACCGTATGTCCTGCCAGGTCCTCCTACTTAAAACACAGCTCCTCCACTTATGTAAATTCCCCACAGTTCCTCTGTCAATCATTTGATCACTAGCGAAGAATATAAAACCACTGTAGCACCAAGCACCTGACTAAATAAACCGACAGGGTGTCAAGCTGAAAGAGGATCATGTGAGGTGATAAAGGTGGGGTCCTCCCCCTGCCCGTACATTTATCCCTGTGAGGTCTCAGAACAGTAGATCTCTGTGCCTTGGTACAACATGTCATTAATATGAGACGTCCCTGTAGAGCGTGCACTGATGACACAAGGTTTAATGGCAGCCAGGAGGCAAGAGAACAAGTCTCAGCAGCCCCTTAATCTCCTCTGTGGTTAGACACATCTGGTCTGGAGAGCTTTGAACTTTGCATGTCTTAATATGTGATATATCAAGGCTTTATTGGATTCCATATGCAAATGTAATATGTTTTGATGAATTAGTTCATAACCACAATTATACAAGATTAGTTATGTGTCCTTGTTAAACAGCCACAGTTCAGATCAATTTTTATTCTTTGTATTGGTTCCCTTCACCTGCAATTGGAGTTGGGCAGCTCCTTTTTAAATGACAAAACTTTAATTAAATGTGCGCATTTTTGTGCGTTTTTGTCTGCTGCCATAGTTTTTTTTTTATTGATTGATCTCTGTTTATGGTGTTCTGACTGTTAAACAATGCGGATACTCTCTCTTCAAATTCCCCAGGCTGGTGTGTGTCACTGGGAGGTCTAAACATGAAATGACACATATTGTCCAAGTGGATGTGGACCAGAGTGGGACTGGGACGTCAAAAGAGGACTTTTCATACTTAGTGAGTATTCTCCAGACATCTATCCTCCTGCTGATCTTTCTGTTCTGTCAGCCTCTTCCCTCACGTCCCTCTTCTTCTTCTATGCTCTCTTGTTCCTTGTTCCCCACTGGGAAACCCTTCCCAAATATGTCAGTTGAGTGTTAACAGATGCGTTTTATGATACAGAGGAATGCAAGTGTGTGGGAATCTTCAAACGGTTATCTGGGATCCGACTAAGCACCATTGTCATTCTACACTGGCTGCCAGAAAAAACAAATATGGCGATTGTTGTAATGTCTCTTTGCTCTGAATTCATCACTGGGTGAGGCAAGCGAGCTAGTATTGTTTTATTTGACCTCGACCCACACACAGTCCCATTGGATTAGGTATTTAGCCAGTGGAAATACCCATGTAAGTGCTTTTGTTTCCTTTTGTTTATCAATAGAGTTTTTCATAATTAGGTTTGGGAATGGTTTTTCATTCCAGCTGCTGCTGCTGCTCTCCCTGTGAGTCATCCCGTGGAAAAATCAGCCCTTTCTAGAAGCCCATCTTTGGTACATGAACATGAAGATTATCCAGAACAACAAACATTATGTGGGAACTCTTGTCAGGCTTCTTCATCCAACACAGAGATGCTCAGTGTGACAAGGTTTTGGGGGGAAGATGTGGGGGAAAGGAAAAACTGTTTTGGAGACAGGATATGTGCCTCTACTGCATCTACTTCCTCAATATTTTAGACGGAAACATCTGGCTCCTTAAACCCACACTGACACACAAACACACAATAGTCCACACACCGAGGAAGTGAATCCTGTCAGTGAGGATAAGAGGTTTCCCTGGAGGCAAGGTTCATGGCGGTATAGAAAGTTTGGAAAGGAATGCTGATGCTGGTAGCTGCAAAGATGGACAGGGCTGTTCATCTTTGCCTGAGGAGCCTTTGTCTGTGTGCGTGTGAGTGTGTGTGTGTGTGTGTGTGTCTGTGTGTGTGTGTGACCAGTATATGTACTGTATATGTGCATATTTGTGTGTGCAAGTAGTTTTCATGCACACACATTTATTGCCTCAGTTTACTGTGGCTGTCATGACTGCTTGAGCCCGATGGCTTGAGCTGCACTTCAGCATACTGCGGCGTGGGCTGTCTTTACAGTTTTCTTCACTAATTTACTGTTATAGACAGCAGCTGCCTCAGCCAATCTGTAAAGACAAGCTATTTCAACCTCAAAGAATGAGCAAACATTTTATTTTGTGTTCGTATCATAGAGCTAAAACCAGCTTTTTAGTAAGCCCATCTTTTCCAATGACAGAAGCTTTTAGATGTCTTGTTAATTATGTTCTAAATGATTTCTCTGTCTATTCAGGTCCCAAAGCTATTATCCATGGAGCCAAATAAGGGCCCTCGTGCTGGAGGAACCAGAGTGACCATCATGGGGGATCACCTGAACATCGGCTCTCAGGTCAAAGTTAAGGTCAACAACTCATTGGAATGCATCATAACTAAGTAAGTCTGACTCCTTTTCAGTTGCTTGAGGCCAGAAGCTGTTTAAAGCCTATAGAGTCAAGTCCAGAATAAGTCTCATGTCTCACCAGATAGTGTAAAAGTGTTTATCTGATAATTAAATTAAAATTCACCTTCACAGGTAAAATTAGAAAACATGAAAATATTACTTTCAAGTTTCAGATAAATCAATCCTCACCTTAGGGAAATGCAAGTAACAGCTTAGTCCTAATATTGTTTTTTTTCGCCAACTTGACTCCAAGTCATATTCAGCTCCTTTTGCAAAATTGTGCTTGTATGAATGTCTGCCAGGCTGCAATAAAAATAACCTAAATTCGAGTGGAAACATTTTAGGAATTGAGTATTAGACACATAGACATCACAAGATGTGCGTTTACAATGTTTGACTCATTTTTTAGGAAAACAGTTGAAACCATTGAGTGCATCATGCCTCCAGCCTTGCATGCACACACTGACTCAGTGACAGTGTGTGTGGAGTTTGAAAATGTTCCCTGTAAAATTGAGGAGCTTAGTATCCAGTACACCTACGAGAAGAACCCCATTATCAGCGCCATCTACCCCAAAAAGAGCTACCTAAGGTAGGTGGAGTGCCACACATATTAAAACCAAAATATGTTTAAAATCTCAAGCTGGATGACTGTGTGGTTCCCCTCCCACAGTCACTGACATAAGCTATTACTGTAATGTCATCCTGATGTGCAGCATCTTCTCCCTCTTTGTGTTCTAAATAGCACAGCATGTGCGTTTGAGGGCAGCGGCATGTCTTTGATGACTTGTGTGCAGATTTTTACTGCAGTCAAACTGTTTTGCATTATTATCTGGTCCCCTGTTTCTTTGTTATTTTGGTGCAGTGTTCCATAGTATTTGCATAACTGTATGAATTCGTCACATTTTTTTGTCATTGCTGAGATGTGATTCTCTCTCTCACTTTCTCTACCCTGTGTCACAGTGGTGGCAGGATCATCACAGTGACGGGCCAGGGTTTCGATCTGGTGCAGAGTGTCACCATGCAGGTGCTGGGAACTAGAGAAACAGTGAGTAATCAGCTAATCAGTGGATAAAGCGCACACCAAAGCTAATGTGAAGTGTGCTTATTGGCTTTCTCACTGAGCTTTAGATGAGTTAGATCATGTCTGTAGACTAAATACTCTTGTCTGTTTTTTGTCCGGTTTGGTTTTTGTCTTTATGCTGAGCTGAGCTGACTGCTCTAATGATGGCTGTAGTTTCATGAACGCACGTCAGAGATATCGATGCTCTTATCTAACTCTGTGAATAGAGAATTAGATGTGAAATCTGTTTCCCCAAATGTCAAACTATTACTTTAAGTTCCTCACAATAGTTCAAAGTGAATTATGTTTAAATTAGATTGTGCTAATGACCATCTCACGATGACAATCAACAAGATATAAAATCAATTTTAAGGTAGTTTGTCCTCTCCCATCCTTGTGCAGAATTGCACATTGCTGTCGTCCTCCACAATCACCTGTGCATCCCCAGCATTCAGCCAGTCCCAGCAAACCTGGGTGCAGTTCTTCCTGAACGGAGTCCTCTACACAGGAGACAGCCCCCCCTCGTCTGACAGCGAGCCAGAAGAAGAGGAAATGGAGCTTCACAGAGGTTACTTCCTGTTGGAGTATGTGGAGGACCCTCAGTTCTTCACCGCCAGCAAAGAGAAGCTGATTAAACACCACCTTGGAGAGCCGCTGACACTCATCATCAATGTGAGTGAGACTGCTGAGACAGGAAGTTCAAATTAGTCCGACAAGCAAATACTTCACCTTATTAGAAAATGTTTTACAGTCAGTATTGTGTCCCTAAATAGGATAGGTAACTTTTTCATTGTTTTTTATTGTATGCATAAGGTATATATTGTGTTTTACAAATTATATTCATCCCTAAATTCAAAAGTGCAGCTTTAGCGCTAATGTCACATATGAAGCCATAATTTAATCAAAATGTCCAATGTCAGTCCTATTGAATTACATTCGACAATGTTTAAGTAAGATTTAACAGAAATTAGAAATACCCTAGTATAAAAAAATTCTTGACATTTTTTTAACAACTGTTAACCTCATGGTGCTAGATGAAATGCCAAGGAATAGTTGGTACAATATGTATCTGTACAATGTGCAAACAACAAAACAGAAGTAGTATAGATATTTCAGTCCAAAGTAAATAACAGTGATGGACCCACCAACCAATATTTCTGTCTCTAGAGGTATATTGAAGATGGCTAGGATTTATTTATTTTGTGAGAGAAACAGACTGACGTAAATACATTTTAATCAGAAAACACTGGGTTGACTATCTTTTTTTTTGAAACCCCAAATTCAGTTTTAACATAAAACAAGTATTTTCTAAAGATTGCTTGTTCCTTGGCTCCAAAAGCAGCTCTGCTATAAACTGACTGCCCCCACTGTGCACAGCCGACAGGGCTGAACGTTTTTTTATTCATATTCACATAAACCACAGGCACATAAAACACATCAAAGGTGTGGATTTCTGTTGGGGGTCTGAAGTGGGGGAAGGGGGTGATGGCAGCTCAGTGGGAGATCCCATGTTGCTGTGTTCTGGCTGATCTGGGCACCTGTCTGCATGGATTCACCATTCAAGGGCTTCACAGATAGGGAAGATGAAGCAGCTTCTGCTTCATGTCAGGATGAGGCCCCTACAGGAATCGCTGCCTCAGCCTGTCTACATGTTCCTCTCTTCTGTTGTTTCCTGTTTTTTTTAGGAAGGTGGATTCCTCTTGTGGTGGACCTTAATAGGGAAGAAGGGCTGGAGAGAGAATGTGTGTTTATTTATTAGGGAGCTTGTTAGTCAGCCAGATCCTATATTAAGGACCTAAGCTGGAATGTGGGTGGGTTCTGTTTACTTTCATCCTGTTTTGGCTTTTAGATTTCATTGTTTTGGTACCATCAGTTTAGGTGTGAAAATTGGCATATATGTGTATTTTACAACACGATAAAACATATTTTATAGAATAGTTTGATGGCCTTTGTGTCTGTATGTGTGTGCTACACACACTATGTGTATGCATGTGTGTTCTTGTGTTGTGTCTGTGTTAAGAAGGATTTGTTGGCACTCCCTGAGACCCAGGGGGTGGCATCCTGCAGTAGGGACAAGACAGGGCCCTAAGGGTGTAATCAAAGCAAGGGAGCACACAGGGATAAACACACACATAAGTACACACAGGCACAGTTTCTCCGTTGTCATTTTGATATTAAAATAAAATTATAGTTTCACACAAATTGTGTCTCATTTTCATAGTTCTGGCCATCAATGCTGTTGATAAAAATAACACTGTATATACCAAGTTAATTGCAGAGATCTGTGAATGCTGCACCGTTTCTAAAAGGAACACTGATGGCTTTAAAAGCATAAGTTTTCAGATGATCAAACATGTTGCAGACAAACCACCAAGTTAGACAAAATTATTTGGATGAGAAAAAAAAGGCAAATGATCACATTCTTAGCCAAACTGTTTAAAACAGATGTATCTCCTGGTTAGATTTTAAACAAATAAAGAGCTTTGGAAAATCAGGCTTAATGTGACTTGGTTACAACCTGGATGATTAGTTTCTTGCCTTAAAATATTGTTGCTGTGTTCCTAAACACCAGCATCACTTTGGGGAAGATGGTATCATCATAGTTAAATGAAATAAGAACTAAAATATAATAAAAAAAAGTACATTCATAAATATCAAGACTTTTCTGTGAATTGCACTCATACCAACAGTGAGCATAAAAGACCGTCTTATTCTCTAATTTTAAATAAGATATAAAAACACGAGTAGTAACTGCGAGAAAAAGCCCTCCTTTGTTTGTTGTGTTTGAAAGAACAACATAAAGTGAAAAAATGTGAACATTGATGCACTTCCATCTATAAAGTAGCCGCTAGTTTACTTTACTGGCACATGGTCGGAGTCGGTGCAGTAGGCCTGCAGACAGTCCGTGCACACACAAATTATTGGACTACATGCAATAAATAGCAGATCCTTGTGGATTTTTTAGACTATAAAAACATCTGTCTAGATTCACAGAAAACATAATAAACTTTTTAACAGCCCAAGTAGGTCTGATATACTAAACACCATAGTTAATGTAGCTCTCAGCAGTGAGAAGCAGGGCTTGGATTGACACTGGACAGAGTTGGGTTGATAAAAAAAGGTTCCAACAATCTTCTGAAAAGGCCCTGAGAATGTTATTTTGGGCAGCTACAGGAACGACTGTCAGAGGGTTTGTTTGTAGAAACTTCCCTGGCCATGTGACAGAAGCAACGGGATTGTTTGCTGCTTTAAACTGAACTTTAGCCCAAACTAGATGAGTTTTCTGCTGTCTTCCTCTTTGTGACAGCAGGGTGACCATGGCTCAGCCTGATATGTGTGTGTTGTGATTTTTGGCGCAGAAAGGGCCAAGCGATCTGGAACTGGTGCCGGAGGAATATTCGGTGATGATTGGCCCCTATCCCTGCAATATCAGCTTCCATAATGACCAGCTGTTTCACTGCACCATCAACGAACTGCTGAGCACCAGTGAGAGGGAGCTGCCTGTCACTGTAAGTATTCAAGCATGTAAAACCACAATACAATCCACATACACACACAACCTTGTGTTGAAAATATTGCTGGATAGATACTGTTAATTTAAGGTTATCACCAATCTGTCTCAAAGAACTCAAACCACACATTTAGTCCATCTAGACAAGAGTCCAGACCATCTGTGATGTTCACTGAAACAGATTTGATCCGCACAGGCCCGTGCATGTGTGTGTGTGTGTTTCTCTCTCTCTGCATTATGAATGGTTTGTAGTCTCTGAGCATGTCACCGTGAATCAGCAGTTAGTGGGGGTGGTGAGCTGTCACTCTGCGGCACATTGCTACAGTAAAACAGTGAAATGTTTTCTACAATCTCTTCAATCCGTTATCAGTCTTACTGTAACCAGCAACATATTCACCTATAACACAGACAATCTCTGCTCACACCAAAGCCTGAGTCATCTGACTCAGTGATGATCTCACTTCTCACTTGTGTTTTTGTTTTGTCTCCATATTTTTTCCGTCATCACTGAAGGTCTTAATCAGGACATTCTCTTTCCTCTACCCATGTTCTCCATCTGTTGTTGTCCATTTTAGCCTTTTATGATAAGACTTTATTAAGTCCAAAGGCATGTGGGTTAGGGTTAGGTTAAGTGCTTTGCTGAAATAGCTCAAAAACATATGTTAGTGTCTCTCCTTCAGCGGAGTTGTACTGTAAGAACTTTCACACAGAAATGGAAGTAAAGCGGTTACATTTCTTTCATTGTCTCTCTCCTGGAGTACCTGTGGCTCGCTCGATTTCCCACCCACCCCCATCTGTCTCTGACGGGGGTGGAAAAAAGCACAAGCAATTAGTGAAGACATAAAGGCAGGGCAAGGGTCAGATGAGATGCCATAACACAAATGGGTGGGCTGCCGGAATGTGAGCAGTGAGGATGATTTGTGTGCACATTTGAGAGGGGCATAAATATAAAGTGTATGTATATCTTCCTTTACGTTGGCACATTTGAATAAATTCATATATGTAGGGCTGTTGCCTAGCTTATGGCCATTTGTGTTTTTTTACTTACATTTAGTGGCATGTCTTTTTTTGCACGTGTGTGTTATGCTTGGCTTTAAAGTGTAGCTGAGTTGCAGAAGTGGAGAAGCAGTGTTTTTGTACCCTAAGTGAAACAGGAACATGGAACAATGGCATTTTCCCCTCCATTACACCAGACCTAGTTGTTGCAGTCTGTGGGAGAAGGACTTTTCATTACTGGTCTAGGTAAATAGATGCCAGGGAATAAGAAAATAAGTTGGTAGCCCAGCAAGCTAGTTTCCCTCTGAGAGTAAGATGAGTGTAAAGAAGGATTTGCTCAGAGGATTGGATGTTTTTTTTATGTGAGGCTCTTTTTATGAAGTATGTTCAAGTTGTGGAAGGAAAGGGAAGGATGTAAGAAGGGACCAGAGAGACCCTGCTGACTAATCAGAAGGCAGAAGTGAAAGTCATTTTCTTGTCACATCTGGGTTACTCTGAACTGGGTGACTCCTTCAGCTGGTTACAGCAAGAGACCATTTTTCAAAATGTATAGACTCTAATTTGTTCTGTGTCTGCACCTGTGTCCACGAAAGAAAATGATACGTGTGTGCACATGTGCTTTTGTGCAGGCACATGAGTTCTCATTAAGAACATGTTTTACAGAAAGTACTTGTCACTACTGTGCCTGCTCATTACTGCTGTGTCTGTCCCCTACCCCTGTGTCTGTCTTCCTCTATCTCTGTCTCTGTCTCAAAATTAAATTTCTTCTATAAGCATAGCGATAACCAAAATGCTGCCACTGGGCTGTTTACACATTCTAGGAAATTTTTGCACAACTTTGGAGAAGATGTCTGACGGGGGAAAAAAGAGGAAGCATGGCCTTGAAAATCACATTATATTTTCACGTGTTGCCTTATTCTCTTTTTAGGTGCAAGTGGGGAACTTTCATCACACTATTGCCAAAGTGCAGCTTGGTGGAAGTGAGCTGGCCATCGTGGTGTCCATTGTGGTGTGCTGCGTGCTCCTTCTGCTGTGCACTGTGGGTAGGTTGTGTACACACGCTCGCCAACAGATGAGGGATGTGCGCCTGCTCTAGCAATGGATGCTCCAGATGTGAAACAGACAAAAGGAATCCGAGGGTCATATTTTTTAGTGCGTCATCCCTCTTCAGTACAAAGGTCCCACTGTTGTGCGCGCTGTCTAGTCTGTCTGAATTCTCGTGTGTGTCTGTGTGTACTGTATTTGAACGGTAATCTTTGTGCAAATGTATGTGAAGGACAGGGCGATGCTTATGTATGAGCAAAATTGGTGCTAGTGTGGATTTTCTTTTATTCGCTTGCTTTGAATCCGTTTTCAGACATTTACTATTTGTGCCAGACTTAGAACGTAACCTCACGGTTATGTTAAACATTTTGGGCAGAAATTTTGTTTGCACACTCACAAACTTTTATTTAAGAGAAAAACTTCATGCACAGCATTTTCACAGGCTCACAAAAAGCGATCTACAAGTGACTCTGAACATAATTTCATAAACTCAAAATCTTTTACACTTTTTTGATCACATTGTTATGTTCGGATTTACTGAAAGCTACAAGCATGAGATAACTGTCTCTGAGTTGAAACACATATAAAGTGTATTTTGTTTTTCTTAGCTCTTGTAGTGTACTGCACAAAGAGTCGAAGGGCGGAGCGCTACTGGCAGAAAACTCTACTCCAAATGGAGGAGATGGAGTCCCAGATCAGAGAGGAGATCCGCAAAGGTGTGTTTACACAGGAACACACATGCACAGACACGAATACATGCCCTGTACTCTTTTATGAGCTTTCCTATCACAGTGCTTTAGGTTTCAAATGATGTTTTGTGTCCACTGACATCCAAAACAGAGCTTGTGGGAAGACAGAAATATTGACCACATAGGTTTGTGTATTTGTCTATGTGTGCGCATCCGTATGTATGCGAGCAAAAAGGGGTGTTTGTTTGAGATTCTGTTTCTAGTCTGGGAGGGAGATACAACATTTGACAGATTTGTGCCTAGTAAGCGTGACTCATAAAACACAGTGTCTGACAAATGATCAGTCACACGTAGAAACACTCAGTGGCCACATCACCTCTGCGCCTACTGCCCTATAGGAACAAGGCTGTGTGTGTGTGTGTCTTTAGTTCTCTGTGTATGTGCATGTTTATGGGTCTAGGGCATTAGAGTATAACCATGTGAAGGCCACTCCACATCTGAGCAGCCAGATTTATGGCGCAGAGATGGGAGGGATGGATAGAGAAAGAGAAATGGAGGAGGGGAAGCGATAGGAGCAGGAGTTAGGGCTGCAAGTTCGAGAAGCAGAAGCGTGGGAGAGGTAGAGGAAGAGGGGAGAGGGTATTTAGACAGAGGACGAGGGTAGATTTGTGGCCGAGTTCAGGGCAGTTCACATAGTGGGGGAAAGTTCTGCTGAGAGGAAATATGTGCTAAAAGCAGAGAAATGGGGAGTGGAAGAAGATGAGAAATTTACATACTGGCAGTGATTAGAATGGGAGGGTACATTTGGTGTATGTTTTAAAGGTGAGGAAGAGGCGAGGATCTGCATTTAAACCTGCGTCAAATCAGAAGTTTATGGTGTGAACTTATTGGTGGTTTAGAGGTCATTTTAGTGAGCAGGAGGATAAATAACGTGGAGGAGTGATGAAATATGTCTTAAATCCCTCAGGTCTAATATTCCCTTCTTTCCACACAAACACACTGAGGAGAAACTGATATTGTAACCCAAATAAGTCTCACATCCTGCAACAGGAAGCGCTTTTCTATAAAGCGATCTCCAGCATCTCATTAGAGACGAACATGCTACACAATAAAGTAGCTTTAATATTAGCATGCAGATTAAACTCTGGACGTGGGGATACTGTTTCTGCATGTAAGCCTCAGCCTACACACATGTTTTGGATGAGGACTCTAGTCTGGATTTTGCTGCTCTGATTATCTTTTGGTAAATATTTGCCTACATGCCGTATCCAGCTGCACAGGCTGAGAAAGGGGGTGCGAGAGAGAGGAAGAAGATGGGAAGATTAGCGTTTGGTTTACCAAGTATTTAACCAGAACAAGACACTTGATCTAAAAAAATCCAATGATACAATTGTGTGTCACTTTAATGTAAAATATCTTCGACTGAAATTAGCCACATCCTTTTAAATCCCCCAGTTGTCGATGTTTATTATGTTAGCCTCAAAACAGATTTTGGACTCAATTTGGTTAGCAACAAATGAAGGTTGGGGAGCCAGATGCAAAGCAACTGTGGTTTAAAAACAGTCCCAGGATTTAAGAACTACTCTGTGTTTCTCTTTTCATGTTTTTTTCAGGCTTCGCAGAGCTGCAGACAGACATGACTGACCTAACCAAAGAGCTGAATCGCAGCCAGGGCATCCCTTTTTTGGAGTACAAACAGTTTGTCACACGTACGTTCTTTCCCAAGGTGAGAAAAGCTATTTTTCCCCTGCTATCTGATTTCAAATGGCAGACTGACAATACCATTTTTCTCTATGGGGTTTTTAAATGTTTTTTTTTCCCCTACGTGTCCCAAGTCGCATTTACCAACATTTGTAATATACAGGATAAAAATTCACCTTGGAACTTTTAAACATATAGTAGAGATGTAGCTCAGTGCAGCTCAGTTTGGCCCCCTGTAGCAGAGTTAATGTGTTCTCTACGAGTAGGTAGGTATTTTTCTGACGTGCTGTCCACCCCGAAGGTAGACTGCGGGCCTATCTGTGGGTGGGAGTTTTTCCACAGATACAGACAGACAACTCAGCACGCTTTGTCTTCCAACCACAGGCATGGACTTTCAAGGAGACAGAACAATAGCAGGCACTGAGACAAGGAAACTTTCCCCCTGATTTCTCAATACACACTCTTCACTTAGCTCACACACCCACACAGTTTTTCAAGTATACACACTCTTGTGCAACGGTAGCCTCACTGGTTTGTTGCAGTGGACTCTGGAAACTGTTTTTTTTTTTTGTCAGGGAAGCGAGTGGGGAGAGTGTTGAAATGCCACATAGAGGGAGACATAAATTGAAGTGTTGCTGCTTCAGTATCATCTCTCTATAGTGTCCCACTAAGACAACAAGCACTTGCAACCCTACACGTGCTGTTTTTTTCACACGAGCTTCTGGTGCCCTTAGATTACACACATACGAATCAGCGTTAGACACCGAAAGAATACAAGCCAAATGTAGCTGCCCCTAAATGACAGACTGAGTTGAAATGCTGCCTCTTGGCTCTGGGTCAGATTTTCTCTAAGGCCATTAAGTCTCATGACGTTTTGTGTCATGGTGTCATGTTTCCCTTTCATGGTCAGTCAGGGCCTATTCAAGGCCTCTTTGAGAATTTTTGCCCTTTGGTTCCAGACTGCAAATTTACCTCTCAAGTCTCAAGGGCAGCTCGTTTTGTTTTCCCGTCTATCTATCTTCCTATGTTTATGTCTAGAGCTGGATTTGTATTAAATTTTTCTGTATGTGTTTATGTGCGTTTCAGATGTGTTCTGATTACGAGAAGAGTCTGGTCCAGCCCGCCTACGAAAGTGATACTCTCGGCCCTCGAGCACTGCCAGAGACCCACCCGCTGCTGCAAGACTGGCAGGTGAAGGGTTAAGCCATTAGGACGTTAGGTTAGGTTGTGTTTCCTTCTGCCAGAGTGCCTTGATTTGGTCCTTTTGCACTCCTTTGCTTCTCAACTGGGTCACGCTAAGGCTTATTAAGGCTTTAGAGTGGGCTTGTTGTTGTTGAGGAGTAAAGTATATTGAGCTTTTGTCACTTTGTGTGCTTGTTATAATATATGTGTGGAGCACATCAGTAAACTGTACATCTTTGTGTGCACCAGTGCGCTCGTGTGTGCATATGTGAATACTAATGCACGTCATTCAGTGGTTCCTTGTGAGTGACAAATCAAACATTTGCCACAAAGTTGATGGCAGGTTGCTGACACACTTCCCACTGGCTCCTGCACAACTGAACAGTGTGCTTTTCATTTAAATCCATCTCTAATTGTTTTGTGCACGTGGGTAAGTGGTGACCGGAGTGAGAATTATAAAGAGAGAGAGTACGAATGGGAGTGTTCACTTTCACACTTATCTACGTGTACGTGAAGGCGTGCTGAAAGTGAAAGCACGTGCGTGCACATTAGAAAGAGAGAAAGTAACGATTGCGGAGCTAGTATTGGGTCGGCAGCCGGGGGAGGCTGTCTAACAGTGATGAAGTGCCTTGGATCTACATCGTCTTCCCAGGAAGTGTTTTCCAGGTCACAGCAAATAAATCTCACAGGCGGGCATTTATCTTAATGGACACCCCTGTTCTCCTTCTGTCAGGGTGCAAACCACACCATATGGCTGCAATCCAGAGGGAAGACTTCATCACACCGCTGCTTAGTCGCACCCATAGATAGGCCATGCTTATTAAGTCGAGTTGGCACAATCACACACAGTCAGGGACCGGAGTGCGAGATGCAGTTACAATAGAAAGAACCCATGAGAGTTGGCTAAAGAAGAAGAAGAAGAAGAAGAAGAAGAAGAAGAAGAAGAAGAAGAAGAAGTAATAGCTGTGGTAGAAAGATAAAGTGTTGACTAGATGGGTCACTTGAGACAAGGAGCTAAATAGATTAAGGGGAGTGCAGCAGGTGTGTAATGCACTTTAGGTGAAATCACACAGAGAAATAACTATTTCATCCACCTTCTGTCATCAGGCCAACAACACAACAAGACCTAATGTTGAGGAAGGCATCACCCTGTTCTCCACTCTTCTCAATAACAAGCACTTCCTGGTCACATTCGTCCATGCCTTGGAGCAGCAGAAGGACTTTGCTGTACGAGACAGGTAAATGCTTCAGCTGACACATGACTGAAACAGAATATCCAAACTGGTAAATCTGTAGAATTGACACATTTACAAGATTTACATTCTCAGAGGGACCAATTCTATGCTAATTTGTTAGGCTGTGGTTAGCTGTGATGTGTTGCTTTGGATTGTGAGCTCTTTTCAACAGCTACAGGATGTATGTGTTTCAGTGGGTCAGTTGATCATATTTAATGTGAAAGGTGTGCAGTGATAGAAATTATCACCCAGCTCTGCAGTTCTTATCTCTATCCTGGAGTTCACTTTTTTCTAGGTTCACTTGCTTCGCAGTGCTCTCTGTGGCAGCATGCTTTTCGGCCACGGCTCTCTGCTGTGTCCAGTTACACTATCAGCAGCAAATATAAGATACACTGTCTATATTTATTAGTTAAAGAGCTTGTTATATTCCTCAGGAGCTAGTGGAGACCAAAACTAAAATAAAAGTGCACCAAATATTAGACCAAATGGTCTGCTAATGCATTCATTTTTAAACTTTATAAAAATTGGAAATGACGACAAAATATTTGACACACTTCTGAATACGTGAGCAGCACGAATTATGCTACAGCCAAAGTAGTAGTTTCAAAGACAAACATAGACAAACAAAGTAGTATTTATGGCATGGCTGTTGAGCTTATTGGCATTGCTTTTTATAGCTGTCTCTATTTTTTCAGTGATTACAGCAGGACTTTTTTTTTCTTACTTTTCATGCAAGGCTGTCACTTATTCAACATAACAACATCAGTAGTGTTTAAGCAAGTGGTTGCTCCATATTGTAAGTTCTTGGTCAACTATCACTGGAGCTGTTTGGTCTTAGTGTCCTGAAACTAGCCAGTCATTGTGGAGAATCAGAGAGGAATTCCAGAGGCAAGACCACAATGCTGTCCCAGCTCAGCATCAGCACTTACTGACTGATGTAGCCTCTTTCCTCTGGATTAAAGGGGCTTTGTTAGGGAAATCCCCTGCACTTCTGGATTTAGTTACCCAGACACTCCCTGTATCAGGGCTTTATTTGGTGCTTCAGTCACAGGTACTCTGGGGAATAGTGAGCCTTGTTGAGTTATTGTTTCTGCACTGCAAATTTTTAACCACCACTGACCACACACTGTTTGAAAGTACATGTTTTAACTCATCTGTCACATCTGCTAATCTATTTTCTCACCCTTCAGATGCAGCCTGGCATCTCTGCTCACCATCGCTCTCCATGGTAAGCTTGAGTACTACACCAGTATCATGAAAGATCTGCTGGTGGACCTGATTGATGCTTCGGCTTCAAAAAACCCCAAACTGATGCTTCGGCGCACTGAGTCTGTTGTGGAAAAAATGCTGACCAACTGGATGTCCATCTGCATGTACAGCTACCTCAAGGTGAGAATGGAAAAGAGGCTCAGCAAAGCAACAAGGCAGGATTAATTACCACAGCTCTAATTTTTGACTTCTCTGCTCTGCCACATTCTACAGGAAACAGTGGGTGAGCCTTTCTTCCTGCTGCTGTGCGCAATCAAGCAACAGATCAACAAAGGCTCTATAGATGCCATCACAGGGAAGGCCCGCTACACTCTTAATGAGGAATGGCTGCTCCGCGAGAATATTGAAGCCAAGCCACAGGTCTGATTCCTTAGACACTTTGCTTTTTAGAGGTCAGAGATGAGTGTCAAACTGGCTGAGAGAAAGTTTCCATCATGCTGAAATTCAAAACTCACAGATTCTTGCAAGGTGTGACATGTGTCGCTCTGTGTTTGTTTTTGCAGAACATCAATGTGTCCTTCCAGGGCTGTGGCATGGACTCGCTGTCTGTCAGGGTCATGAACACAGACACAATCTGCCAGGTGAAAGAAAAAATCATAGAAGCCTTTTATAAAAATCTGCCATTCTCCCAGTGGCCCCGAGCAGAGGATGTAGACCTAGGTAAGAGCACATTTTCTCTGATTATTTTCATCCTTTCCCCTCCCCAACCCTCCAAGATATAGTAATCTCCTTTGCAAAAGGTCAATTCTTCTCATGAAGCTCAACTAACCTGAGGCTGTAATATAATAAATGACAGAATGCATTGAGGAGAGTGTACAGTCATAATCACAAAGAGTTATTGCTTTCAAAGCTGCGGAGCCTGCAGAGCTGATTTGATTAATGGCCCGAGAATATTTTCACAGGTCGCGACACTGAGAGTTAAAGCACGGCTGCCCTCTGTCTCACATATATTCCTGTCCAACTTTGGGATGAAATTGTCTAATATTGCTTTACTCCAATCTCCCATCTCCTCTCTCCCACTTTTTCCCCTCCAGAGTGGTTTGACTCTGGTAGCAACAGCAAACTTTTGCAGGACCTGGACAATTCATCAGTGATGGAGGATGGTCGAAAGAAACTCAACACAGTCTTCCATTACCAGGTTTGTGAGTGTGTGTGAGACCACTCGGGTGGATGCTGTAATGGTGTACCTGTGTATCCCTGTTATTGTAACAGCAACAGTGGGGGTGTTGAATGTGAGAAGTCCCATGATTGGTGTCATGGGTTCCAAATCTCAGTGTTGCATGAGGGCAGAGTGGGAAACTTTTTTTTGAAACCTGTTTTAAGTATAGACAGTATGTGTATATGAACACCTCTAGTAGAAACCACTGCTTGTTTCAATTAATTTTATTCACATTTATTTATTTAAATGACAAATTATGATGTTTCTTTCCAAAAAAGATAAATTAACTTATTTAAAAGTCATAAAAAACTTCATCTTCTTTTTTCTTTTTTATAAATCAGGAACATATAAATATAACTTTCAAAAGTTTAAGTAATGAACACAAGATGTTTCCTCGTCGCAGTTTATGTGTGTTGAGGTTTTAAGTTTCTAAATAACAGTTGTGTAATTTGCATACAGGACTTTGATTGGTTTACAACAAATCATGCACGTCATAACGCATCTTAAATTCAGATTTAGATTGAACACAGAGAAAGTTTCCCTCTTCAGCCCATGAAAGCAAAAACAAACTCTGCACATTAATCATTCTGTACAGTGGAGATCAAACATCCAAGTGAAGTAACAATAAGCCAAACACTATTTTGTGACAAGGGTGACTTATGTGTCGTATTTATTGTAAAGACTGAGGCATTAATAATGAAAGTTACATTTATTATACTAGTTTGACATCTACATACTTTGGTCAGTCTTTGTAGATGATTAACAAATGACCAAAAAATGTTTTCAACTAGTAAATTATTAGTAAGTGATATCATATGATATTTAAAATACTTAATCTTGATTGTAACTGTTACCATAAAAAATATATATGCATTTTGACTACCACATATTTGAGCTTATACTTTTGCATAGACCTTATTTAAAGTGCACTATATCATTCAGTATATGTCCTTTGTGACATATGTTGTTAAGACTTTTTTCCCCGTAACTGTTTTGTAACAAAAATAACCAAGGAACAAGTTTTGAATGTCATGGACTGGTAAACCATTAGGAATATTTCCATGTGTGCGTATGTTTGCTTATGACTGTGTTCATTTGTGCGTGAGTAAACAGACACTCAGTGACCCTTGACCTTTGACCTGTTACCTGTACTTGTTAAGTACTCTGTTTAGTTTTTGCTGAGCCATTGGGACAGAGCTGTGAACGCAACGAGCTGTAGCGTGTACTAACAGTCTGGGTTCACTGGCACTGGCTGCTCAATCCATTTCACTGCAGGTTGACTTTAATGAGCCCAGCCAGGCTTCCTCAGACTTGCCACCGCTCTAGATGCACGCAAGACCAACACATATGCACATGGACAAACATATGCACTTCTCAACACCCAACTCCCCTCGAGGCCATGCTTAATGACGCTGCTCTGTTGCACCCGAGCTCACCCCTGACCCGTGCCCTCTGTCCTCTCTCCTCTTTCCTCCCTCCTTCACTGTTTCTCCCCTCCATCCTCAGATCCCAGAGGGGGCCTCGCTGGCCATGAGCATGAAAGACAAGAAAGAGAACTCCCTGGGGAGAGGTATGTCACCTTCAAACACACTTTGTCACCCACACTTGGATAACTACATGCACTCACTTGATCAAAGGAAAGAGCACATGCTTAGTTGATCACGAGAACACGATACACTCATGTAAACACGCATGAAACCACACACCCTTCCGTCTCCTAAAGACAAAGTGGACATCTGAACACATTTCGTAAATCACAAAACATTCTCCTGCTGGAGTTATGCTACTGCTTCATTCAGAGCTCTTTTTCTGTGTTATTGATTTATTCCATTAGCAAATGTCAGCTTGTGGGAAAAAATGTGACACAAATTGGCTCATTGTCCAGCCTCAAGCAGAAATATAATGACTTCTCCGCCTGTTGACAGATGAGTTTACATACAGTCTGTAATGGGCTTGTCCATTTGTTGTCTAGGGTCTACCTTGCATAATCAGTACCAGACCAGAGCTCAGTTCTGCTCAGGCTCTGTCTATCAAAGCCTCTCCCTTCATTCATACTGGGCCAAAAATAGGCTTATGTGGACCAAACCTGGCCATGGCTTCAAAGCGCTGAGGGGGTGTTATGAGCCTGTAGTGCTCCCTGGCTAATATAAAACACTGTCCTGCCTGGCTGTGATCAGAGTTGAGGGTCTGGACTGAGGCCCGCTGGGTGGGAGCATCTCTGGCAGAGTGGGTGAATGAGAACACACTCACCATGCGTTTGTTTGTGTGTGTGTATCTGCACAAATGCCTATCTTTGTTTTCACTGCTTTGTGTGTACAATAATTTACCATATTTATTTGTCTTTGTGTCGGTATTCATGCTTGTGTTTGGACATGTGTCCTCATATCTGTTCATGCATGTGTGCGTTGCATGTGTTTGTGTTTAGATCTATATATAAACCAGTAAGGTTTAATGCTCTTTCCCAGCGTTGGCCTGAGCATTACCATCTCATTACACTGGCTCCACAACCACTCACAGACTCTGTGTGTCTGTCTCCTATAATCTCCCTCTTTTCTCTCTCCTTTCACTCGTAATCTTTCTCTTTCATTCTCTCAGACAGCTCCCCTCCCCGACCGACCCACAGTCCACCTTAATCACTTTCTCCTCTCACATGTACTCTATCTCCCTTGCTCTCCTGTCAATCTCCCTCTCGTATATTTTTTCTTTTTTATCTGTCACTCTTCTTTGCTCCCTCCCCCTGTCTCTTTCCCCTATTTCAGTTCTCCACCTTGCTGATTGCACATTGTTTCATGCTGTATGTTTCTTTTTTTGTCTCTTTCTCCTTAGTGAAAGATCTGGATACAGAGAAGTATGTACACTTGGTGAGTACCTCTATATACTGTTGCTAATCACACTGTTTCTATAAGTGGTCCCAAGGTTTATTGTCAGAGCTTTTCCTGTGTGTGCCAGTGTTAGTCAGCCCGGTGCAGGTCTGATGACAGACAGAATCGGGGTGAATGGAGGTGAAAAGGAAAGCTGCTGAGAGGACATGACAGCACTAATGCCGCTTAAGCTCTTTTATAAACGTCAGCCAAGATATGGGCCCTCTGACTTTAGAATAATGAGTTCTTTGGAACACAATTTGCCGGGTGAATAGTTAGTTTTACAGGACGGTTCTGTAGTCATTTTTTTTTCTCAAGTAGGTGGAATTTGACTGCTTCTTTCTTGTAGCTACCCCTATTTTGTATGTACCTGTATGAGCAAGCCACAGACATGATCTGGTACTCAGCAAACGAAGAAAACCTTGAGAATTTACCCACTCCCAGTACTTCCCTTATTCTTTATATTACTCAGAATGTCAAAATACCCTTATGCAGTTTCTGGATCATGTGTCTAATGCATGTAACAGAAAATTTCCCTTTGACAACTGAGAGAGCAGAGACAGTGGAGCTTTATTTGGATGGTTTATTGTTTCAGTTTATGTGCCTTGACCTTTGAATGCTGGTATTTCAGGTCCTACCTCATGATGAGCTGATGGAGACCAAGAAATCACACAGACAGAGCCATCGCAAGAAAGTCCTGCCGGAAATCTACCTGACCCGCCTGCTGTCTACTAAGGTAGCTGGAAACAACAGATAGCTTATGCTGTCAGCACTACAAACATAAATAGCTCCAGCCACTGTAGATCTCTGTGTTATATTTCATATTTTTATGGCCCATATTAGCCTCAGGAGCCATCTAGAATGGAATATACCATGAAACTATGTCTTTCTGAATGTATGAGCTGCATTTTTGTTTCATCCACAGGGAACTCTTCAGAAGTTCTTGGATGACCTCTTTCAGGCCATCCTAAGCATCCCCCCAGACCGCCCTCCTCTGGCTGTTAAATACTTCTTTGACTTCCTAGAGGAGCAGGCTGACAAACGGGGCATCACAGACCCAGACACCCTGCACATCTGGAAAACCAACAGGTAAAAAGCTTAGCTGTATGATTAAAGTCCCCTTTGGTCACCTCTGTGTGCAAGTGTAAGGCTTTAAAAGCTTATCTTTCCCTGTCCGTGCAGTTTACCTCTGCGTTTCTGGGTGAATATCCTGAAGAATCCTCAGTTTGTGTTTGACATTGATAAGACAGATCACATGGATGCCTGTCTGTCTGTCATCGCCCAGGCTTTTATAGATGCCTGCTCCATTTCCGACCTGCAGCTAGGCAAGGTGAGTCTCTCTATCTACCTATTCATCACAATGCTTTTCAAAGTCTGTCCATGTGGGCTTCCCCTGAGACAAATATAACTTCCCATATTTTGGGGATTTTTGAGGTAAGCAGGAAGTGTGCTATTGCCAGGAAGCCAGTTAGCTGTCAGCTAGCCTTTGGTCATACTACAACTATTAACAACAATGCCAAATGAATGTGTTTATTTTTTGTGTTCTTTTTTGGGGGGGGCGTGCAAACAACTACCAGAAATTTACTTTTGTGTGGTAGGAAAAAAAACAGGAGTATCTTTTGATTCAATGACAACCCTTGGAAATGTGAAGGTGATACTGAATGTAAGCCAGTGTGTCATATCATGAGTGTTCAGAGTTATCTGAGTTATTACCTTGGTTAGAAGTTCAAATCGATTTACAATTTGATACGCCTATCCCACCTTACACAATATATATATATATATATATATATATATATATATATATATATATATATATATATATATATATATATATATATATATATATATATATATATATATATATATATATATATATATATATATATATAAGGCTATGTCTATCCATCTATCTCCCCACCCCCTGGGGAGGTGCACCTCACAAGTTGATAATGATTTGATCCACCGTACTCTATGATTTCTATCATAGATGTCTGATTGTATACCAGATTAAAGAAAGGTTAGATATCTATGTATCCATCTATCTGTGTTTTTGGATGTTTATGAATATATGGATCTAACACACACACACACACACAAACACACTCATTCACTTAACATAGCTCCTGAGTCCTTTTGTGAACCATCGTTCCAAAGCCTTTAGACTGTCAGCTCCATCTACCTCTGCTCATTTTATTTCAGCCCAGTTGGCTGATCCAAGGTCATGAGCACCAGGGATCTTTTTTCTTCGTTGGCTGCATGTGTTTGTGTGTGTGTGTGTGTGTGTGTGTGGGGATGCTTGTGCATGTCAATGTCCTCACTACTTACAAATCTGTGTCATCTCTAAGACACTGTGACCCTGAGCATGCTCTGCTTCCTGTGTCTTTCTGACTGACTTCCTCTCAGGAGAGATTCGAGGATTCATCCAAATGATGCTCCTCACAGGCCGCTTTTTATACTTCACTACAGTGCCAAAGAGCCAGTGCACTGACAAAAGCAACATTCACATGTGTCTACGGATACACAAAACATCCAACTCACACTTCCTCATTAACATGTCACATCTGCCTGTGCATGTACTGTACTGTGCAGTCACGGGGTTCAAGGAATTGGCCTTGTTTTCTCCTGTAAGTCAAGGAGACTGGCATGACACAATCTTTGAGTGTTTACAGTCACTGGTTTTTGTATGCATATGAGTGTGTGTGATGGCCTCGGGACAGGGCAGGGAGGGGTACACTGCCTGGATTAGCTGTGGTACAGCAGGAGTGAGCGAGAGCCGTAGGAAACTAAGCAAAGCTTACTGTTTCCACGGAAACCCTTTCATCTGGCGATATGCAGACATGGAGAGCCACAGGGTCACAGGGGGGTTACCAAGCAGATGGGCAATCAGCAGGCAGTGACCTTGCGGACAGGAAGAGAGAGGGTTCCCTATCAGAAGGAGCCATTGTGGCCACAGCATTTCAGTCCCCCCAACACCTTTAGCACACACGCATGGAAACAAACACACATTAGGTGACACAAATAAATTGTGACACATAGAAATATTAAGGTGCACTGCAAGCACATTCACTGATGCTGAAAGCTTTTTTTCTCTGTCCTACTTTCGTCCCATCCTATTCTCTGTTACACACAAAGACCTATACAGACTCGCTGCAGTAGTCACAACTAAAACCCAAATATGTACACAGCCTCTTAGCCTTGCTACTTTCTGCCTGCTTGAATAAGCACTAGTGCAAGAGCCTGAAGTGACTGTGGAGAGAGTGGCAGTGGTATGAAGGGGGATTGGTTAGGACATGAATGTTCCTCCTCTGCTTCCCACTGATTAAGTCTTCTCTTGGAAAGGAAAATGTTCCCTCCCTCTGTGTCATTTCACAAGTTTAGATTGGCTCATTAACAAATAACGTCCTAGTTAACGAAGCCTTAGTAGGAGATTAGCACAAGTGGTGGAGGAAGTATTTTATTTAAGTAAACTTTAAGGTTCTTAAGTAAACTGCTTTTGGCTTGTCTCTTCCGGGGTCACCAGAGCGCAACATGTTCTGCACTGCATTGATTTGGCGTGTGTTTTTATGCAGTTTGCCATTCCTGCTGCAACCCTCCCATTTCATTATGACTCGGGAACAGCCACCAAGGGCCACACCTGGTGGGCTGGGATTCAACCCCGCTGCCTTTTGAATCCCAAGCTGATGCTCTACCCATTGATTCACCAGGCCCCCTAAGCAAACAGAACCCTTCTATAAGAACTACAATCAGAATCATGCACTCCAACCTTTAGTAAACTATTTAAGCACTGTTTTTTTGTTCATGTTCAGCAGAGGATCACCATGCCAAATTACAATGTGTATTGGTTAAAACTTTCAGGACTCTCCTACCAACAAGTTACTGTATGCCAAGGAGATCCCTGAATATAAGAAGAGAGTGCAGTCCTACTACCGGCAGATACAGGAAATGTCACCTCTCAGCGAGCAGGAAATGAATGCTCACCTTGCTGAGGAGTCAAGAGTGAGTATTCTTCAGAAAGTGTCAGAAGTGTTCCACAAAACCTGGCAATAACATGCAACTCTTGTTTTATAATTTAATCTAACACCCTGTTGTTTGTCCTCTAGAAATACAGAAATGAATTCAACACCAACCTGGCCTTGACCGAAATCTACAAATATGCCAAAAGATACAGAAATCAGGTAAGAGAATAGGTTCCTGCGTGTCTCCTTGCTCTTAGATTCAGATTAGATTTTGTTTCTCGTGTTTAAACTGGCCCCTTTTCTGCAGCCAGTGCCTCAGTCTAGCTTTTTGCTGTATAAAGTTTCACAGATGGGTATCAGAGCGTGACGTATCAGTGTGGAAGATGTGCATGTAGAGAGATGAAACAGACTTTAAACAGCCTTACAACTTGCCACTCAGCTGTCTGCACATATATCCTCACACAGCTGCTATACCACAATCGCTTTTTGTTAAGTGTTTTGAGATGGAAAACAATCACATCTGGAGTATCTTTCAAACTGCAGCCACCATTTAATGTGTTCCATCCTCCCTTTCCCACATACAGTATACCTTTCACTTTAAGCAAACAAAATGCTGTTTACATTTTCTGTATCCACCACCCCTATCTGCTTAATGATACTGTAAAGTTGCTGCTTCATATCTTCTGTTTCACTTTGAACTAGCCCTCTTAAAGCCCCTGCTGTCCTCCCCCGTGTTTCTTTACTGCTGTGACTATTCTCTGGAGAGGCTTAGTCAGCGGTGACTGTGCCTTAATGGAGCACCCTCATGATAATACCGTTTAGCTGCTTGCCTCTGTCATGCTACTGTACTGACGTGGGCCAGGGGCTTAGACTCTGATTCACAGAGCTCTGTGAATGGCCCCTGATTGCCTATTCTCTCACCACAGCTCAGTTCGCTCTGCCTGGTAGCACACTGCTGCTAAGAGCCCATAAATCCCACTGACATGGTGACAACTATTGGGCATGAAAAACAGAGCAGATGTTGGTTTTGTAAATATCTGAAGAGCAAATGCTTTTTGTGGTGTGGAGGCATGCGTGAAGGCAAGAGAAGAGGTTGAAGCACTTCAAACTTTCCTGTTCTCTCTCCTGCGAGTTTCCATGTCCAGGCAGGTGGCTGATTTCCACCGTCTAGTTGATAGATGCATGAATGCATGACAGTCACTGACAGTCATCTTTTTTTGTGTTTTTCTTTGCTATCTCCCCTGGTCAGGTGGTGAACGCTCTGGAGTCTAACCCAACTGCACGGCGCACTCAGCTGCATCACAAATTCGAGCAGGTCATTGCCCTTGTGGAGGACAACATCTACGAGTGCTGCAGCGAAGCCTAAACCTGCCACCGTCTTGTTGTTAGCCGTGTCTTTCTCCTGCTGACAGCTGCCTTTCTCCCACCTACATGGTTACTTGGGAATGTCAGCCACTAAGGAGTTAGCCTTCATAAGTGTCATTATTATTCGCAGACTGTACCCAAGCGTGAAACGTGGCAGAGCAAAGGACCTAAACCTGCCTCTCAAGCTTTATACGTTGTGAGGTGTTCCTCCTCTCATCTTGAAATGCAGAGCTATTTTTTTTTCCCTCCCTCCATCATGCAGACAGAACTCCAGTCTGGCTCAGCTATACTTTAGGGTATGGCATGAAGATGAGGTTTTTTATTCTGGATGTCTTTACCGTTACTGGGACCTACAGTAAGCCCTGGTGGCAACTTTACCGCACTGAACCCTTCACTGAAGGGAACGAGCCAATGATGCACTGTACTGTATTATAATGTCCATAGCAATATTTATAGATGTGTTATTATACTTTAAAGTGGCCTGTTCATCAGGATGTGTAGAAAGGACCATGATACACTCCTCTCATCTCCTAAAGCCTGCAAGGTTCTCAGGTGTGAATGCTTAAGTTGGGTGACTTGCTGCCATTGGTGGTCCCAATGTGCTTTGCAGGCTGATGATGGGTTGAGGAGGAGTGGAGAAGGAATATAAATGACTGAAATTAATTAAATCAAATGCAATGTAGTTCACTGGGAAGAGCTGCATCACTATAGAAGTGTTGATCAGCGTGCTTGTAAACGAATGAATATCATGTTGAATTCTGACTTGTTTAGAAGAGGGAAATTTACATTTATTGAAAACAAATGTGAGCTCAATATAATCTGAAGAGAGACTGTATTTGTGATGCCAAATGACTTGTCAGAGTTTGTGAAATAAATTACAGTATTTAGGATTTTAAAGTGTCTAAAGATGTTTATTGTACTATTTCTCAGAGTGCTTCAATTGTAAATGCATTACGGCATAAGGACATTTAACATTTGTAACGCATTAACATTCGGCCTGCCACCCAAAAGCCCACAAGCTAGCATCTGGAATTCTATCTAGTTCTCAGAGAGCCTTGTAAATGTTCTCCTGAAAAAGCCAGTAAGGGAAAAACCGTAAAGAGGTTTAGCTTTGTTTTTATTGCAGGATACAGAAACACTTTCACAAGATCCTAACCTTTGCACAGTGAGAAAAATTATATTTCTATATATTACTTTAATGCCAAAATTGACATTCTGACACACAAACACATTAGCATCCACCACACACACACCCACATCCAGTGTCTTGCAGGGGGTGCCTTCTCCCTGCAGAGGTTCTTTTCCGATCCATCTGTTTACACTCATGTCTCAGTCGATGCCAAGAGAACTGACCAGCTTCGTTAACCAAAAGACAAGAGGGGAGACAGAAAGACCAAAAGACAGCCCCATCAGATGAGATATCTAAACAAGGATTGTATCTGCTGAGGGTATGCAGCTGCAACAGTTACTTAAACAACAGTTGATGTGGTTTCAATCGCATTTTCATCGATTATGGGTCACCTTTTTGGAGGAGAGGGGTAACAGGGAGCTTGGAATGTGTTCAGTTGGTCTATCACGCAGACAACACCCCCTTGATGCCTGGTTAAACTCTGTGAAGCCAGCTGATCACGTTACCCGATTGAATGGATTCAAAACACAAGCTAGAAAGTGTGCCACAACAGTGAAGACACATGGAGAGGTAAGTCAAGAGGGCTGGCCAACAGACTGTAGTGTTGCTCGGTGGTGGAGGGTCTCTAGGTGTGTGGGGACAGATGGGACATTAAAAAGGAGGAGGTGGGGGGCACAGGTCAAGCAGGGGCCACCTGGCTGGTAGAGACAGATGAAGTCTGGGTTTTGGAGACAGCAGTGGCTGCCTCATCGTCCCCAAATGGGTTCTTTCCACAGCAAACCGTGGTGATCATGCAGTTCCTGAACTGGAGGCCACAGAGAAAAACAGAATCACAGTTCTCAGCTTTGGTCAATAGAATAGGGAATAAATGCAATGTTGTGCAATCAAAATCTCACTTAAAAGTGCTGAAATATTAACATTATTCTATCAAAAGTACAAATACTTAATCTCCTCAGTGAATGATGCAATTTATGACATTATTCAATTAGTTAATACTGATGCAACCATGCATTAAAAGCACTTCATTGTTTGTGTTGATACATGTTTTTCACATTAGCGATGCAATGAGATGGAGCGAATTTTAAATACTTTATATACAGTTTGATAGTTTCAATTACTAGCTCCAATTGCTGGGTTCAAGAACGGTCAAATGGCCACAAAGCATAAATGTGAGGTATGGTGGCCGTTTAAAAGACAAAGCAAAACATGAAATTAAACAACTCACACCCCAACATTGCTTTTTTGTAAAGGATAAATCTAGATATACTGGTAAGAACTGATTTAGTCTTCAACGACGAATTCACATTTCTAAGGTTGTTGTACGCTTTTCAAAGTAAAATTATAATATTGGTTAGTTAATAGTAAAGATAAATTTTATTAACTTTAAGGAAATGCTCTTGCTATTTTGCCACAACTGTCTTCATTAACAGTTTCTCACAGGTGCAGAGGAAAATACCTTAGCTTCACATACCTGTCTGTTTAGCAAAATGTAAATGACCGGGTTGTACAGAGCAGCACTCTTAGCGAAGAAGGCTGGAGCAGTCATGAACACTGGTCCAAACTCAATTCCCTGATTGGCAAAGATGTACCAGGCCACACTGGCGTAGGGTACCCAGCACACCAGGAAGGAGATCACCATAACGATAACCATGCGTGTCACTTCCTTCTCTGCTCTCTGGGTGGTTTCAGACTCCTGCTGCTGGGCTGCAGCCTGAATGCAATGAAACACAACTTATTTACTTTATTAAAAACTTTGTAAACCGGATTTGCATAGCAAATCTTGTCAGTAAAAGTAAAGTAAATACAGCATTAGGATCCAAACTTAGTGATGAGTCTTTAGTTCAATGGACTGGAATGGAATGTTGTTGACACCTGCAACAGTTTTAAACTCAGCAGTAAAACAGTTTGATATTCAACAATAAAGAAAAAGAGGAAAGATTACAAAATGCAAGGCTGTCTTAAGGCAACAATCAGGAGCACATATGAAACTTAAATGGGTTCGGCTTGTTGTAACCATCAGTTGTTACAGGAGATTGCTGCAAAGATGTTTCCTGTGTAAGTGATGGGGGCCGAAATCCAAAGTCCTCCATCTATGCAAAGATGTTTTAAAAAGTTTATCTGAAGACAGTATAACGCTTCAGATGAACGGAAAATAAAAAAAAAGTCTAGTACAAAGTTGCCTCTTCTTACTTCCTTCCACTGCAATTAAACAGGAAAATTTAACTTGGACCTGGAAGATCTTCTGTTCATATAATAAACTCAGACTGCTGATGGCTCACATGAACTTACATATAAGCTACTTCTTTATGGCCACTACAAACAGGAGGAAGGGTTCAATTAAAACAGACTTGAAAAATTCCGGACTTATCCCTTATGTTAAACTACCCAAATCTATAAGCAAAAATCTCTCACAGGAAAGGCCAGTGTGCTCAACTGTCTTTGTAAACTTAAGTAACGATCAAGAGAAGCAGCAGCACAGGGACAGTCTGTAGCCCACACATTATCCGACAGGCATTTGAGCATTAAGGTGCCTTCATCAGAACTCTAGGTTTTATCTATAATTTATATCAAATTACAGATTTAAGAACACAAAGAGCAGTGCTTTATCAGAAGAATTTTAGCATTTTTTTTTTTTTTAACAATTTATGACCTCTAATGCATTATCAATGAGGGCAGCAGGCTGACACAGTATGCAGGCTGACTGCCCTTCAGCTGAAGGACCTCCATATAAGCTGCCACATTGGCAATGAGCTGTGCTCCTGAAGTGTCCTTGAGCCATTAAATCCCTCATCTTCAGAGACACTACTCTGTGATGCTCTAACCTCCCTGTGGAGGAGGGTAAAGTAAAAGAAAGGAATTCTGTACAGGGATATACAAGGTAACACATACTTATTGTTAATATTGCATCTAGCAGAGGTGTTCTTACCGCTCGCACGGTGCAGAGCAAACGACCGTAGCAGAAGAAAATGATGAAGAGGGGGATAGAGAAGTGGAGGATAAACATATAGATGACGAACGAGGTGTTGTTGAGTTCAGGCTTGGGGGTGTAGTAGTCAATCCCACAGGAACACTGCATTCCCTCTGGGATGTATCTGCATGCACATATATAGTAATAATCCATCAACACCATCAAATACAGTAACACTTGTTACCACGTGTTTAAATAAAAATACTCTCCAGGGTGCTTTATTGTGCAAATGATTAGTACAAGTGAATAAATCTATATGGATTAAAACCTGTGCAAACAGAGTGTAAAACAGACACTGAAACATACAGTACCTGGACCATCCAAACAGCGGAGGTGTAGCACAGGTCAGGGCCATGATCCATGTGAATGCCAGGCCAACAATGGCATGTTTTTCCTCAAAACGAAAGTTGGTCATTGGCTTACAGACCACAATGTAGCGTTCAATAGCCAAAACCACCAGAGACCAGAGAGCAATCTCTCCTGAGACATAAAATACAGCAGGTATTCATGCATTGCTAGGCTACTTGGTATTAAACACTTGTAATTGTTTATAGGGATTTCAAATATTTCACACTTTAAGTATTTTCATGCCCACATTTTAAATATTTCTAATTGCCAAAGTACAAAAACCAGCATAAGAATGACAACATAACACACATAAACATAAACACACAAACACTCACCTCCTAAAGTCGCAAAGAACCCTTCGATGTAGCAACCTACAACCCCCAAGATGAAATATCCATGCAAAGCTGTGTAAAGAGTGACTGTAAAGCCTCCGATGACCATGAAAAGATCAGCCACTGCCAGGTTGAGCAGAACATAGTTTAGAGGAGTCCTCAGCTTTTTGTGTTTGACAGTGACATAGAGGGTGAGGAAATTGATGGGGAAAGCTGTGATGATGAGGAACAGCATGTACACAGCTAGAAGAGAGTACTTCCAGGGCTCAGCCAGGTAGTACTGTGGGTGGTCAAATGGGCTGAGAACCAACCCAGTCTTGTTAGACATGGGGACATAAAAGTTGGGCCCTTCTGTGCCATTCATGGTTCCTGTCGGTGATAGTCGTTCTTTCTCTAAGACCTTGATGTGTGTCCCTTCTCAAAGTAACATTCGGTGAAGGAGTCTTGTTGTGTAGCTGATGTGCAAATAGGGAGTGAAACGATGGATGGATCTTGAAGAAGTAGGATGTGCTTCGCAGGTCCCCGAGGAGCTGCGGCACCTTTTAACAAGCCAGCCGGATTAAAAATATGCTTGGAGTGAAGTGTTAGCAGAGATGGAATTAAGACACTCAATCTGCAGTATGTCTCCCTCCCTCTCCAACACACACCCACACACGCATGTCAGGAGAAAACTTCAGAAATAGCTATGGAGTATAATAAGCATTTTCAAGGTGAGAGTTTGCAGCCACGGCTATCTGTACCCTATCATTACTGTCATGTGCATCAATGGATCATCAGAATGGAGGAGTGAGGACTAACTGCAAATGACATTTATGAAGCTAGTTCCTAACCACTGCATAATGCAGAGGTCAACTCATAGCCTTATCAGTATCAGTGGGACATACTGCTCAATGCATGCACACGCTGTAGCTCTCCATTTTACACAAATCCTGAAAGATAACCAACTTAATTTGTCTTTGTAACATTATTAAGAAAACCCACTGTAATAAAAATACCAAAACATTTTATTGAAAAGGCTTTTTTTTCCTTTGCAACAATATAAAAAAATAAGAGAGTCACAAGAAAACAACAATATCACTGTTATATCCTTTACTGTATAGCTTCATTATATACATCTGTGGAACCAACTTGTTGGCAGATGTATGTATCTGGTCTTCATGAATAAAAGAATTCTCTTCATAATAAAACAATTTACTACATATCAAGTAAACATGTTTTGAACACATGTATTAGATAGTGATTTTATTTGCGCTGTACCCTCATATTTTCCTTTACAGAGACAATGTCATCAGTGACAACCCTAATCTGATCCTACGAATCAATCAGATAGATTAAGTGATTGGATATTGCTTCAGTTAGTTTGTGCTTCTCTTGAGCTGGAAATTGACCAATAGCATGTAACATATTCACATGAACACAAATGCAACAGTATAAATATCTAAATAACAAAAAGATTAATCTGAGAGTACAAAATATAAATGTTAAAAATAGCCGTTTCATTTTTAAATACATCAGTTTGGTTCGTCAATAGGTCTGCGACAATAAGGACAGCAGTTGTGCTGAAGCACAAGGAGCTCATAATCCTCACTGTGAAACATCTGAGAGGAAAAACAAAGATAGAAACTTTACTTTAGAAACTTATTCCCACACATAGAAAATACATTTTACAGATCAACATTGTTGTGCTAGTGCATCTTATAAGTGCTTTACCTTGAAGCAGGTGGGGCACATGGTGATGCTAACATCAGGCAGCAGAGAGCGGAAGTATTCCCATTTGAGTGGCCTCGGCCAGCGTTTGATCAGGACGTCCCTTCTGCTCATGGAGCGCAGCACTGAGCGACTCACCTTGACAGGGACAAAGTTCGAGCCCCCCTGCTGCTCGCACACACAAATAAAACACATCCAAGCTCTATTATGGACCCCGTCCTTTCACCCACTCCAGCTGGTTTGGCCAGTTGGTGGAATATTAATCACCTCATCTATTTTGTCCTTTATTACCTCAAAACTCATTTTGGCTGTAAACGGGTCTTCCTCTTCATCATCCAAATCCTCATTCATCCTCAAAGACTGCATCTCTGATTGGTGTTAAAGAACAAACAGACAAAGCGGCAAGAAACTGATATATTTTACACATTTCAATGTCATAATTTTCTTACATACGTATGTTTTTTGTAAATGTATCTTTTAACATTGGAAAAAACTTTGTAAAATTATCAGTGTTCCTTAAAATCACTTATTATAGTCTTTAAGAGAGAATGTTTTAATAGCCATGTTCAATGCCCATCAGTCCTGCCTGTCAGTCATGTCACAGCTGTGGAAGAACAAAATAGACCTCAATGCCCTTGAGTGTGTGCCGGCTAATGCAGGTTAATCCCTGCACTAGGGCTGTGGCTATGGCTCTCAGAGGGTTAGTGTCATTAGGATGAGACATGAGAGCCTCGCTAACCCTATTAGCTCAAGAGCTAAGATGACTGAGCTCTGACAGCTTACCCACTAACGCAGAATCGAGGCTAATGCAGCCTAAACAACTTCTTAAAACTGTCTCAAGGCAAATGACGGTCACGTGCTTCATTTCTGTGATATGGTGTGTGTTGAGGCAGGGAGACAGACTTTCAGAACCAGTAGAATCAGGAGTTATTAAAATATGGAAATCCCCTATTACCTAGTGTGTATTTACATGTACGATCAAAGAATACCTCCATTGTCCATATCCTGCCAGTGTGCATCCCTCTGACCCATGTGAGGAACTTCCAGGTCAATAAGAGACACAGCCTCCTCGTCACTGATGCCTTCCTCCAGGTAGAACTGCACCAGAGGCAAAACCTCTGTACACGAAGGCATACATTAGACAGAGACAAGTAAAATTCTCTCAGGCAAACATACACTACACACAATGTGTTTGTGTCACCGACCATATGATGAAGCTGAGTAGATAAAAGGCTGCCTGCAGTTGATGCACACGCTCCCCTGGTTGCTCAGCAGGGGGTTGTTAGTAGAGCAGCGGTAGCACATCATGCCCTCAATCAGGTCCTGAAGTGTACACATGGAAGTTTAACATATACAAAAATGCAGGGAGGGGGTAACAGCTCTATTATTTATGAGTATTCATGAACAATGTTTTGCACTCTTGAACGCACCACACTGTCGTGGAAGGGTTTGGAGCAAATAGTGAGGCTGCCCAGTTCTATGGACTCCTGGAAGCGTGATGGAATATGAAGCTGCTGGAGCTTCTCATAGGCTTTCCTGGCCAGCTTATATGCACCAAGTTTTTGACTCTGCTTGGCCAATGCATACAAAGTGTTACTAATAATCAGGTCAAGGAAAATGTATGTAAGAAAGAGTCAGAACAAGAATAATAATTTGTAGATATGTTTTTTTTTTAAAAAGTTGATTCTGCTGATGATCTACATTTGTGTGCGCTTATATATGTGTATAAATAATGCTATATTCAATCTCTCTTAATGAGCAGCACAACTGATACAACTGATGTGCTAAACCAGTAACACTGGCTAAATGCCTCAAAAGTGGTTGGTTGTGTGCTTGTGTGTGTGGGTGTGTGTGTTATTACACAAACATGCATGTCTGTTTTTGTGTTCTGAGTTGGGGAAAGGTATGATTATTTGTATTTATACAGACAGATTGTTAGGAGAGCCGTTCTGAGAGCGGCAATGACAGGTCAAGAGCTCTAACTTGGCACTCTTCCATTACCTAAAACGTAACGCTACTGCTCTCTTTTCCTCTCCACTCAGCTACTCTCCAACTCCTCCCACACACCCAGTTCTGTTCCATTGCTAGAACCGTTGATAAATGCATGTCCCCCTATTGTGTAAGTTGTTTAAGGCAGCATTTTTGTGACATTGTGTTTAATTGTTCAAACCAAGTACAACTAAGTCAATTAATCTAAGTTCAAAGTTGGCCACATAGGATTCCAGCTGCTCAGCCTGATTTCCTCCCCAAAAGCCGGGCTTTCCCTCGTTATACCAGCTTCCACTGTGTGACTACATGGTTTTGTCTTTGAGGCTGTTGGTGGCTTTGTGCGTATTTTTTCAAATTAAAGCATATTGTTTGGTGTTTATGTATGTATACATATGCAGAAAGCTGAGTAATCAAAGCATTTGTTTAGATAACGGAGAACGTGCCACTTGCTGGCATCGTCTCCTCCTCCCCATGATCACTCCTTTTCTTTCACTCAGCAGCCACACTGTTTCCGTAGTGGCGCCAACACCCTCTCTTTTTTCTAACTCATTTCCACCACTTTGTCATCACTGTCTCTGCCAGCCTTGATTTCAGATTGGCATATCTGTTCTTGAGATTTTTCCAGAGGGGGATACTTTCTAAAAATATTAAATCTTGTGGCTTCTTTGTCAAATAGAAGGATACACTTTAGAGATGCCTGGTGGTGTGTCTTTGGTAAGGTTGTTCAAGAGGAACCGGCAGATGTTGAAGAGCGTGTCTGGCATGTGGGAGCTGAAGGGCTCGTCCTGAAGATGAAAATAGTTTAAAAGGTGACATGCAGAAGATCAGAATGAGAGAAATAATAAAAGTTTAATATCCCATCCGTCCTAATCCACTTCTTACTTTTGTCATGTTTTAACATGGCCTAAAACAGCCTAACCCATTGGTGCGGCTTGTCCCACCTAACACTGATTTGAAATGGAAAAAAGAATTTACTAAAGCATTCACTAAAAGTGCTTTATGCCAGAAGTTGATAGTTTCGATCTATTGTGCCTGCCCGGGAGAATTAAAGTGAGATATGGAGGTTTCCTGCTCTGTTTTGGATCACGGTGATGCCTCTGTAAAGCAGGGTTGTGACCACACCCAGGCAGTAAGCTATAACAACAAACTAAAGACAATGACAAAGGCCAGGTCACCCATATAGAGCTTTTAACTATGAACTGCTCATTTGTAAGAGGTTAGGTCTGGGGGCTTGGAGAAGACCACTGATGAGGTAGTCTAATCAATCAAGCTGCTAATCACGATGGTGATGGGGTAAGCGAGGGAGCAAACCATTTTGACTTTGACTTTTACAAGTAGAACTTTTTCTATTGCTCACTTTACCTAATAATCTATTGATTTAATCTTTTGGAGAAATTTGAGTATAAAAGATGATTAAAAAGTGGGCAAAAACACACTGGACACTAAGTTTGCTCTATGTAGAAAAGAAAACGTAATAAGAATATACAATTGCTTATACCTGAACATAAATCTAAGCATATAGCAATAACTGTTTCCAAGGATAAACTATTTCAATTTGACAGCCAAACAAATGGCAAGCATGTAATTTCAAAGCCTCTTTCCTGTATTGTCTGGCCTGGCTATACAAGATTAAAGGTGACAAAGTATCAAGTACTCACTGTGTAACGTTGAATGGAGCGATAGACATGGTAAAGCTCAGCAAGATGCTGAAAACGTTCAAATTTCCTTAGCATTTCATCCCTCTGTTCTTCACTTTCTGGTTTAAACAGACAACAGGCAAAGCAAAAGTGCTAGTACAAAACAGAAACTGTATCAAGCGTTACAGTACAAACTAACTTTGCTTGCACTGAAGATATGTCTCACCTCTAGCAATATCCAGACACTGCATAGACAACATCCAGTAATAGTATGCAGCATCGTTAAACCTGTTCTCCACTACTGCATTGTGGGTAAGCTGCTCCAGTACTTTCACAGCTTCATTCTGTTTGCCTGCCTTGTGAAATGCTGAAGTGTGAAAGAAAGAAAATGGTGATGGATTGTTATAAAGTCGCTTCAAAAAACTGTCAAGTCTGGGGGCAATCCTGCATTGCATTGAAGTGACAATCCAAGGCGTTCAGGGTTTTTTAATTATTGGGTGACATTGCTGCTGCTCAATTATCACTCTTGTAGTGTGTTTACGCTGTAATTTAAAGAAATCGTTTCACAATCAAACACAAGGATTATCACAAGTTTTTCCTCTTTCTATTAATCAAGTTTTAGTTTGAGAATTAGTGCATTTGTTTTAGCTTTTCAGCAGTGGTGCCTTGCTGGTACAGTACAGTATATATTTAGCACACACACACACACACATACTGTACATAATACACATTTGCTGTAATGCAAACATTTTCTACTTAACAGATACAGGGCAAGGTTTTCCATATTGCTCGCAGCTAATAACTTAAGTCTTTTCCAATCAAGGAGGTGGTAACTAAATATTAAAAGGATTTTAACATTTAAGCCTAAATAAACTTGAGGTCTATTCTTCATCTATTCTTTATCAGGTGGTAATTAGGGAGCCAACCCCATAACTGACTGTCTCCTACAAGCATAAAAGGGTTTAAAATATATATTATCAGTCTTTCTAACTCAATAAGTAACAGATTTAGCTGCTATTAATTAATGTTAAGAGAGGGCACACACCTCACTTTCCCCTTAGATAAACCATAAACACAAGGTGGCACGGATAAACATAAAGCACAAAAGTGGTTTTCGAGGGAAGACAGCAAGTTAATCCTTGGGGCAATTTCAAAGTGATCATCCAAAATGTTCGTTACTGTTCCAATCTGCTATTCATTCACAGAGGTAAATTTTACAAGAATTTCAATGAATGATTCAGAAAAGTATGAAAATTATTACAAGACATCTTCAAGTTAACACATGGGAATGTAAACATCTTGGAAATATTCAACCAGCCTTTAGGTTATGATGAAAATGCTGCTAATCCACTCCACAAATCCAAACTATTGAATCCTTAGAAGTCCAGAACCCCAATTTGGGAACAACAAAGCTCCATTTAAGTACATAGTATGTACCCAATCAATACAGGATCATGTTAACCATTTTGGTGAGAACTATCAGCACAGTGGACAGGAGATGGAACAAAATCTTAGACTCAGCTGCAATAGCTATAACACAAAACTGAGTCATTGCTGAGTAAATACACACAATCAGCAAAATGCATGACTATAAGCAAGCTCCAATACAATCAGGCCTGTTCAGTCATGTATTCTGTGTCGAGACAGGCAGAGAAGATTATGTAGAAGAGGAAATATGCCTGCTGAGATCGTAATTATAAATCTATGAGCTGATTATAACTATGGTTACAGTTAGTAATCATCATCAGAGCCGCTTGTAGTACTGATGATTAGAGGCATGCATGCATGTCATTCAGTTAACAAGCAGCCCAACTCTTTTCTGGTCTGCTCCAGCAAAGAGGATCATGTTTTACAGTGGATGTAAAAAATCTCAATGAAGTACTTAAAAATGTCTGTGTCCAGCACAAGCCACGCTTTATCACTTCCACATGTAAACACTGGCTGCAGCTGTTTGAACTGTTCGCTAAAATAGTCCTGTAAACGTACATCTTAAAGAAGAATGTGAACGCATACACTAAAGCATCCTATATACATAAGCTGACCCCCCCCAAAATTCACTAGCACACCTGTGGGGGATGGGATGGAAGAGGGGCTAAGCCTGAAGTTAGTCAACTATCCAACAAGCAATTCTAGATAAGCACATTGTCAGAAGGAAGTGCTTGTCCTGCTGGTGACGGAAACCCACCTTTTTGCGCCTCCTCAAAGCGATCATTCTCAGCCAACCACTGTGCATAAGGTACAAATACCTCATTTTTGTATTGAGGGTGCTTCTCCACCAATGAAAAGGCCTATGAAATCGATAGAGTACAGAGGAAAGAAGAGTGATTAGATGCAGCACAGTACATGTGACCAGTTGACATGTTAGCTGCACAGATTTTAGATTTAAAGAGCACAGTGCCAGACTGTCTTGGGTAATTATGGCTGAGTTGATGAGGTCCAATACAATACCACATATTAACCAAATAAACCCGCATTACTAATAGTCAAACTTGAACAACAGCATTAATAATTAGTTAAGAACTAAGATAAGTGTATGAGCTAAGTTGTTTTCACACTCATATAAAGTTAGAACTCCAGCTCTTATGTTGTTTGAATGCCAGAACATAAAAGAGCACTTGTGGTGCCTTGTGCATATTTGCCTGTCACAGTGACTGGTGAAACTAAATGTACTGCAACAAAATCTGTGCCAAAAACACACACATCTGTCAGACAGTACAGAAAAACAGAGAAAAAGTTAGTCTTTGTGTGTCCTTGACCTGTTTAGTCCAAAGTCATTTAAAGAAATACTTTGCTTTAGAGAAGAGTGGGTGCAGTGCATAACATCCATATGGCCCACGCTGTAACTGAGTCTGTGCTCTTCCCCATCTTGGTGTCCACCTCCCCCAGTGAAGCACATAAAGCTTAACAGTCCTCTCAAATGTTGACTCTCTCACACTGGTCTCCGTTTTCATTCTGGGAATCAACCAAATATAAAGAAAGACTTCCCCAGACACAAAAACAGGACCATGTGATCATGATTGATGTTATGCAAATCATAAATATGCATCTCTATAAAGCCTTTAGATCATTTATAGCCTACGACAAATTACATAAATGCAGTATTTGCTGCTTGTCTGAGCAGCCTGATACATCCTTATGGAAGAATTTGATTGGATTTAAACTAATATGCTTTCTGTGCAGTCGAATGTTTTGTGCTGTTCACTCCTCAGTCATAACGTGGGCATGGATTCAGAAAAAGCTGGATGATTATTATAAAGTGTCTATATGGTTTACCTCTGTCAGAGTGTAAGGACATTAGACTGATGTACGGTCTCATCAAGTACAGCACACACACACACACACACACATACAAAAATAAAGTGGTTTATGAGTTTTCTGAGTACCACAGCAGTTTTTAGCACAGTCTCATGGGGAGGTTCACATTATATTTATGTTATTGTCACAGGACGCTATATATAAGTCAGGATGAGCTGAGCAGGTGTGCCTCCTGTGTTCAAACTGTAACGGTGTCAAACCTCTTCCCAGTGCCTGGTTTCCACATGCAGCTGCACCAGAGCCTGCAAGTCTCCCATCTTGGAATAAGTCTCTGAGGCATAGCCATGGTGCTTCAGCTTCTTGAAGTAGAGTGCACATTTTGCTAGTGGCTCACGTTCAGCCTTGTCCAACTTACGAGCGATGTCAATCAGCCTGGGTGAAAGGCAGAGACAACAAGAGTGAGCACACAAGGCTGTGTGCAGATAAAGCCTTAAATGGGGTTCTGCTGTATCAAGCTATGCACATGACCCCAAAAAGGATGCAATCCAGTCAGGGCCATTAGCTGAATCTGATTCAGGTTGAAAGGCCCTGACTCTGTTTAGCTGCTGCATCTGATGTGCTGCTCCACTGGTAGCACAGAAAAAAAAGGGGGGGGTGGTCGCAGCTGGCAGAAAATCATTCCGATAGACCCAATAGGGAGTTGTGGTATGACCACCAGACACCGGTTAATCGCTTTGCCTGGTTTTCACAACACACACAAACACTATTCCATTAGCGACAAAAAGCTAATGGAATAGTGTTGGTTCACTAAGTAATTTCCGAGATTTCTCTAGCATGTCACATACACACTTTAATAATAATTCTCTATGAGAGACATGTTCTGAATATCTCTTTCCTTGTGTAACTATATCTGCAAAACAGATTTTGACTTCAACACATTACGTGTGTGATGGTGTCATTTTTTTAAATTTGCATCCGGGTTTTAAAACTAACCATTTTTTCTATTTTGCGATCAAATTTCTCTTTTCTCATTTTATTAATCTCAGAATATTTTTAAAAGTCAGTGTATTCATAATGAATATCTGTCAAACCTAGAAAACCAGAAGAATTGGAGTCTCTCCACTGACAAAATTTAGAAAACTTTTCAGTTTAACCATAATAACTTCATGTCACTGTTTCCTATTCAGTTGTGAACTAAAAGAACTATCAACTGAATAAAAGAACTGAATGAATGACATTTGTACAGTTTCGAAAATTGTTCACATAAATAGTATCTTTTATCATTTTAGAAAAAGCTAAACAGTAATAACAAGACTGATTTTATTTAACACTGTTTTTAACAGTAACTGACACCTACATGTCCACCCAGCCATGCTCGCCAATAATGTCTATGGCTTTGAGATGTTCTCCTGCTGACAGGTACATCTCTGCTGCTGCGCGGGGCTCCTTGCTGCTCTTAGCCCAGTCTGCCTGCTTGGTCATCAGGATCCGAGAGCTCTTAGGGTCTGTCGCTCCAACAAACTCCTGCGAAGGGAAAGACACAGTTACAAACTACTAAAAAACCAATTGATATCTGAAAAAAGACATAAAAGAAGTATATGCAACACAGTTAATATCATACGTAGAATTCAAAAAGTATGTGGTTCACACAGACAAAATCATGTGGGTCAAGTCGCACAAACAGCAGGAAGCTCAAAGGTCTTTCTCTTCGGTGTTCTTCCCACCTAAAACAAACACCCTTTAAGACCACATGGCCACACAGCCACATAAATATACACCAGGCACATCAAACACAAATACAACCTGATGCACACGCACACTAATATATGAACGAGCCGTGGCCGTGTCATTTGCTGTGGCAAAGTGAATGTAATGCTAATGATCAAAGTGTCCCCCTACATATAAACATAGAAAAGATGTATTTGTCTCAACTCCAACTGACCTTCTCATCAAAGTGTTCATGTAAGAGCAGACACTTGCCTTATTTCTCTCAATTTGTGCTCCATTTACAACTATGTGTTAGCCTAATATTGTGCACTGTATGTTAAATTGTGTATAAGCATGGTGTGTGTGTGTGTGTGCTCGCGTGCGTGCTAATCAGATGATATATGTGGAGATTCCAGTGATATATGAGGAGATGAAAGACAGACATTAAAGGGGGGGGGGACATTTGAGCACAGTACAGGGCCCCAACTTGGCATAACTGCATATGATGAAGAAAAACATATGTTCTAAACTCCTAAACATGCATTTTTCCCCATGTTTCTCTGTCTGTATTGATATGAAGGTGTACAGTACATGTGTTTTTGTCCATCAGGGTTCACCTTGGCGTACTCAAACATGCGCAGGTCAGTGTACATGCTTAAGGCTCTGGGTTCGTGGCCAGTACGTTTGTAGAGCTTGGCTGCCTCATGGAATTTCCCCTGGTAGGCATAGACATCCGCCAGGAACAGCTCATTGTCGTTCTCACCCCGCTTCTTCCTCTCCTGCAAATCAGTCAACACAAACACTGTACAAACACTGACATAAGAACGCATACAGCTATGCAGGTGCATTCACACCAACAATAACTCAAACAAAACAGAGAGCACTAACAAGTAGTGGCTTGCTGAATGCAACCAGTCCCACTAATCAACCCTTAACAAAAGAAGAACACTTTTCACAGTATACATTATTATTTTTATAAAGAAACAAGAACAAAACATTTTCTGGTTCATTTTAAGGTCAGTCAGCTTTGGCTAGAATAGAAATCAGCAAACATACTGTAACTTGGCTTCAGAAGTTAAGTTTTACCTCAATGCTACTGATAAGCTCCAGGTAGCGCAGATCTCTGATTCTAATGAAGGCCTGAAAAGAAAAGAAATTATTTGCAGGATTCCATCTTGAATCTCTGGCTTTGTGTTTTCTTTGGAAATCCAAACTTAATTAAAATTCAACCTTAAAGTTTTAACATGAGTGTGGCTTGTGTGAATATATTTGGCTCCCTGGACAATGTATATGTCTTAAGTGATTGAACGCAACATGAAGATTAGGAGTAAGGCTATTGCATAAAGTCCAAGCAAGGCACCATTACATTAGCAAGAGTTTCAGTTCTTTGTCAGTTTTTATTATCTCATGCAGACAGAAGTAGTAAGATGAGTAAGATAACGCAATTGGTCTTGACCAAAAGGATCAGTGTGTTTATGACTGGCCTTCTTGGCTGTGTCAAAATCAAGGCCTTCCAGGGCATCTGTGGCTAAATCCCTCCAGTCACTGTCTGTCACACCAAGACAGGCAATCTGATAAGCCTCCTTATACATCTTCCTCTCCAGGTACTGGTACATGGGTGCTGACTGGGCAAAGTGATAACACCATCGTTAAAGAGAATTACAAACATACCACTGTCAAAACAGCAAAAACATTAACAGATAAATATAATGAGGAATAAACTAAAGAATAATACCTTCACACCACAAAATAAAAACTCTATATAAATTGTTTTTGCTTTATAATAGAAACAAATATTATGTTTAAAGTACTGAGACCATTGGCAATGGTTTACTGTCATTTCTAGGTTCTGACCTCATACTGTAGAACACTTGCACTGACTCAATACTATGACAAGCTGGCAACTGACTACACACCTGTGGCACCTCCACAGCCGACATAGAATACACATGGAGACAGAAGATTTTAGAACCATTGTAGCCGACCATAAAGCCTTGCATCTTCTGCTGGTGAACAGGAAAGTTGCTAGCCTTGATGTTTAGGTACCCGTTTCCAGAGAAGCACAGCATGTCCTCACATTGAGTGTTCCAGGCGACGCTGTTAGCATTAGGCTCCTACGGGAAAAGCAAAAAAGAGGAGGCAGGTAAAGGATGGTAGTGGGAAATAAGGTCTACAGCTGATAATGAAATTTAGGCAGGAGTACATGAGTAACAAATGTGCCTGCAACGAATGCAAATGATTCATACATGTATATATGTTTCTATTTTTTCCAATCTACTGTACTTCAGAAAAGTATTTTTAAAACTGCCAAGTTAGGGTTCTCAGCTACCACCCTCGCCCACTGCCAGCTGACCTGAAAAAGAAGTTCTTTGCTGTTGATGTCATAGACCAATAGTGTGTTGTGCTCGTCCACCACAGCCAGTTTATTGCGGGAGGCGCTCATGTCCAGGCAGCGCACTGATGTTGACAGCTTCAGCAGGGTAATTGGAAACGGGTTGTCAACAAAAATCTTTAGGATCTATGTCACAGAAAAAGTGATGAAAGAACAAAATCAGAATAAAACATCCATACGATCCTGATTAAATCAAGTAATAATAAGTGTAAATAGTACAGAAGGAATGTATTTTCTGACTTGCTGTCCAACCTTCATGCATTCAACTGTTTATTCAAGAAGAACATTTATCTTTTCAAAGTCCTTGGCAACTAGCTTGTGAGGATGAGAGAAATAGTTGTAAGACTTTAAAATCACCTAATGGTGAATAGGTTTTCTCAAAACACTTACAGCTCCATTTTTTAGCCCTACTAGAAGGCCCTCCCTGCCTGGCGGACCACCAATGACTTTGATGTAGCGAATTAGAGACTCCATTATCCATTCTTTTTCCCTGATACTGTTGAAGGAGAGGCACTGGAGTCTCTTCTCCTGTACAAGTGTCAAAGTAGGAATGGTGAGAACAAAATTACATATAACACATGAAATTCCTACAGTATGAACAAATTATTTGTTTCTGTTTCTTATAATTCTGTGGTCTGCTAACCTCTTTACATTAGTTAAACATACTTGTAAATGTCTAATAAATGTTAGCACATTGTTCTTTTAAATAAAAAGCTTTGTTCAACCCCAGACATTGATGCCATAAACAATGATTTGATTTGACAAAGTCATACACAGCCTGTATAGGCACAGCCCATTTATATGATCTAAAATCTGTCTGAGAGATAAAACACAAGCATCCCTGTTAGAGCGAGATCTAAAGCACCTCTGTCACACAGACAGATTGAAAAGGAAATAACCTCAGTGTTATGGCTTCTCCTCCCTACCAGCTTCTGTCAAACACATAAGAGACAAGAAGCAGAGAGGAAGCCCAAGAGACCCCACTGGTTTAACAGACTGTGGTCCTTCTCCTTCATTCAAATGTCTAACTTTATCCAGTTTGAATAACATTAAGTAGAAGAGAGAGAGAAAGCATGCAGAACACATGGCACAGCTGGTGTCTTTTGCAGAGTAAGCAGAAACATCTGGGAAACCAGCGATTCCATTCTATTATTTTTCTTTGGGCTGTTTTGATTAGTAATGAATGGGTAAATCTACATTCATTCCCACTTCTTTATGTTAATAGTGTTCAAATGTCTCTACAGCCTTGTGCCCAATCTGTAAACTTTACATAATTGTATTTTACAAAAATAAAAAAAGAATCACTAAGGTAAATTTGGTAGGTAAATAAAAGTTTGGGATGCTTTATCATTTCCTCTCTGTCTAACCTGACACAGGATAATATGCTGTGAGCAGACCACCAGCAAGTTGCATTCAAACTTCCTGCAAATTTTCTCCTTTATGCGATAGTGCATGTCTGAGGAGTCATCTGAATACAGCTCATAGATGAGGATCTTCTCAGGCAACTGGATGGCAAGACGGTTTCTGTAGATGGCGATCTTCTTCACAAGCTCACGGCACTTGATCCTCACTGGAGAAAGAATGAAATGAAGGCAACATTGACAAGTGAGGGCTGTCTGAAAATTATGCTGGCCATTCTTTGCCTAAGTCTAAAATAAATTAAATATAATTTGAATAATAATTATATAATAATTAAATACATTTTGAAAAAAGCAGTGACTACATTACAAAACTGTTAAAGGCTGACTGATATGGGTGAAATGACAGTGGTGGTTGTACAGAATCAACTTTTATTTGGGGTGACATTACATCCTCAAAATAGACTCAGCATCCAGCTGTAAGTGCAAAAGTTCACCTTTTTGTTCAGTGATTAGGTGCTGGACAATGACATCAGTCATGCTGTCTCTATAAGCATATCGATCCTTGTAGAGGCCATGAACTGTGCTGAAGATAAGTTGGTAGCAGGCAATGGTCCCATCCTGGCAGCCCAACACCTAGATAAGAGATAACAAAGTAGCAGTACATCCTATTAACACCTCTAAGAAAAGACTGTGAGAGTGGGAAAATGTTGCTGTTGTTAAAGCATCTACACAGTATAACTGCGAGAATCTGCCAGTAACCAATTCTCTCTTGTATGCCTCATCACTTTTAGTTAAATATACTGAAAGGAAAAGCTGTAAAGGTGTTACTGTGAAATAAAATGTCTAAAGGTGCAGTGTTATCGGTTGAAAAAAATGTATTAAATGCAGACTGGCACTGTGAATATCAGGTCTGTTCTTTCTCAGTGTTTTGCATTACATTTTCCTTCCTCTAGTCTCATTCTAACACAGACTTTTGTTTAAGGGTTGGATAACTTCTTTGGACATATGATTTCAAAAGCTTTAGACTAACCACAAAGTTGGAATCAGGTTTAACGCGGCAGGTCCACACCCAGGCATTCTGCTCTCCAATAGTTCCTAGTCGAACACCATCTTTGGTGTAAAGGGAGGCCTGTTTATCAGAGCCACCCATAACTATATACTCGCCCTTGGAGAAGTAACTGACGCAACAGGGGTCATATGTGAGAGTCCTGTCTTTTCCAATCTGAGAGATAGACAAAGAGAGAAGAAAATTTAAACCAAGAATAAAACATGCATTTCGCAATTATTTTGATTTATTGCACAGGGGCCTGGGACAGCACTTCCCATTGTCTGGAAAAAGACATATATAAAAGTCCATGGTCCATTCAACCATCCCTTTGAGTGTCTGATGAAAAGATAGAAAGAGAAGAATATCTTGCTTGGTTTAAATACCCTCTATTGTATTACTGTACATTTGCACAACATCATATCAGCTGCCTAACTCTGCATCTGCTTCTCCTCACTCTGGAAAAAAAGCTCCCTGACAATACATACTTATTTTCTTTCATTGCAAACAATTCCTAGTGTTGTAATCAAAACGGAATGTGCACTTAAATAGATAAATAGGCCAATGACATTATACAAGCCTAAGGCATATTGGCAGAGTAATGAACATTGCATATTTGTCTACAATTATGGTACTGCCTACAGGGAATTTAAAAGGAAGGCTATTAAAGCATAGCAGGACCACATCCAATGTACTGTTATGCTTTCAATAGACCCTGACAGTCTGATTACAATAGGAAACACAGGTCTTAAACTCTGTGTTATGTTTTATATACAATATTTTAGACAGATAGATTTTTGTTATCTTTTCTTATTTCTATATTATTGCTTACAGTATTTCTTAGACTTTGTGTATGGTAAGGTAACTTTTATTGATCTAAATCCCACAGTAAAGGATTTTAATATAGTAAAGGAGAGGGACAGTTTGTTTTATTTCAACATATTGCACTAATTGACTCAGTATAAAGCTGGGTGCAAACGTTTGCATCACATTATGAAAATGGCATGTAACAGGATACAAGCTTAACCCTAACCTTAATATAAGGATAATACACTTTGATCTAGTCTGAAAGTTCTTTCATCATCAGAAGTAACAAAAATCGTAAAGGAGTGAATAAAAAAAGTAACAGTAAAATAATGAAAATTATGCCAGTGCAAAAGTTTGCATCCCTCTTATTAAACTGATTAAAAATTAACTTTTGTAATTTAGACTAGTTGAATGTGCATTAAATATTATGTTGATAAATAATATTTTTGCTTTAGACTTTCAGTCATTTCAAAATAAGGGGATGTAATCTTTTGCACCCAACTGTATATGTAAATTGGCAAATAACACATGCTGTTTCTACATAAGTTAGTTTTTTTTTTGTGTGTGTAGACTTGTAATAGTCACCTGTTTTCCACTGAGCTGGTAGAAGGAGAGCTTCTGACCCCAGTCTGCCACAGCCAGAATGTCATTGTGCTCATCCCTGTGAAACCACAGCAAATTACTTTGGACACAAATATTCCTATCAACACATGATGATGACTGGGTTGATGAAAGGCCACTTTCCAACTAAACCTTCCAAGCACTTTTTTCTATTAAAATGAAAAAAAATGAAAAAAATAAATTTTATCCTTGAAGGTTTTATTTGCATATCAGGAGTATTATATTTAGTTTTATTATTGTTATACCTTATGTACCTATCCATCGATGGCCCTGTGCTAAGAGGAACCCATTAACCAGACACAAAATGCCAAGTAGTTCGAGAGACACGGTTTCTAACTGTCCTGGTGATCTCACCTTTCTGTGATGATCAATCATATTTACATATCAAAGTGAAAATAAAATATCTATATCTTTCTATTTTGATCTCAACTCTCATCACTGCCATATTTACCTCTCCCCTTGCACTTTTTCATTTTCTTGGCTGTCCCTTTTTTCTACATAACCTGCTCAGTAGTCCTCTGGAGTGTCTACAGCTTTGCTCCACACTTTGGCTATACAGGGCATCAAGGAGCAAAGACAGCTGCTCCACAGCATCATAATGTGTTCTTTCATGGACATAGCTACACAACTGCCTGGTTGATCACTGCCCCCTGCTGGGTCTACAAGAGCTGTTCATTTAAATATGTACTTTCATTAGCACATTAAATAAAATCTTGACTGCATGGATTACCAGTGCAAACATGCCAGTAAATTGGTAACAATTTGTAAATGTCCACTTACTTAGAGGGGTTCCATGCTATGGACCAGATAGGAGAGGAGGAGCCTCCTGGACGCTCTATTTTTACTTTCTCCTCTCCATTTTTGTTTCGTATGCTCACCACTCCATTCATCATGCCAAGGGCAAGGTACTGGCCATCGTTTGTCCACCTGGACCAAATGAAGAAAAAAATTATTGTACCCTAAAAATGTATTACTGTTGCAGACAATTACAGTAAAATACTTCACTTACCCACAACATGTTATTTTGCTGCTCACTTTATGTTTGTTCACTGATTTTTGCTCTGGTGACCACAAACCTGCAAAATGTGAAAAGTGCTCAGATGTCCAGTGCTCAACTTGGGCTTTGAATCGTTTATTATATATTATATTAATCTGTACAGAGCCATACAGAACTAAAGAGGAAGCACTCACCAAAGTCGCCAGAAGAGCAGGAGGCAAGTTGGTGGGTCACAGGGTTGTAGGCAACACACTGGATAGAGTCATTGTGACTACAGATGAACATGTGAAAAATTAGTAATAGTGTTGGAGTAATGCACACTGGAGTGGATACTTTAAAACTAAAGTTATGAGCAAAAGTCACACTTACATATATTTTAAAATCCCCTCAAGTTTAGATGTCCAAATAATTATGCTTTTGTCTGCTGACCCTGACGCAAACCTTTTACCTGAAGAAGAATGGTGTAGTTAACAAGATAACAAAGTAGTAAGATAACAAAGATGATTGACACAATCTAGCATACAAATAGAAAGCAAAGTACCATCTTTGGCATAGGCCACACAGTACACTATGTCTTTGTGTCCTTTTAAAGGCTGGATAAGAGCACCATCCGCTGTATCATAAACCTGAGAAGAAGAAAAATATATTAAATGTAATGCTAATAGATGTATTATACAGAAACAGTATGTGTCTTCACTGCTAGAGAAAGAAGGAAAGCCTTACCAGGACACGTAGCCCTGCAGCAATAATGAGCTGGCTGCCATCTGGCTTGAAGGCAATGTCATAAACACTGCAAAACAGAATAACGAGTATATGCTAAAACAGTTTTTCATCCATACATTATATAAGTCATTAACTTATACAAAATGCAAAATCTTGGGTGTCACTGAGCAAAATACATATTTAATCATATTTTGTTTGTGAAATGAAAAGACATAAAACAACCCATGCAACAATCAATGTAAAATGAAAATTATTTAAAATCTTATAAACCTAAAAAACTAGCAATAATGAAATAGTATTTAAGGGTGCAAGGGTATAGGTCTAAGTTAGTACTTTAAAACCCACCTTTAGCAAATATCACAACTTCCAAGTATGTTTGGCAGTCTGGCCTTTCTATTGCAAATTTGGGAATTTTCAAGCACTCTAGAGGTATTTATTGCTGTCTTGCATGCATAGCTTGTTTAAGACCTAATTAGATTTTCAGTAAAACAATGTGGACTGTTCCTTTAAAGTGAATCATGGAGGATTTCCCATTCTCTCTCTCTCTCACACACACACACACACACGGACGCCATGCAAGGTTGCAACCTGGGGTTCAGTGCTTTGCCCAGAGACACTTTGATATGATGTGGGGGTACTAGACTTTTGCGCAGTTAGTACGGTTATTGAGATTCAGCAACAGTGAATTAACATTTTAAAAAAGGCTTGTTTTTAACCTCTGATTATAACAGAGGTTGTATGTGGCGTTACTACTTAAATCTACAAACTATGTAATTGTCGATGTGGCCCAAAATTACCAACTGTCAAAAGATTTATCTTAAAAAATAAAATATGGCAGGTGACAGGTAATTGTGTGTGTCAGTTCAACATATGTTAATTCCATGGTAGCTTAGGTGTTTCGTTAATAAAAATGTGACGGTATTAAGACGTTATTTTAATCAAGTAAACAAATGATGAGCAGCAACAGTTAGCGTTAATTAACGTTACCCAACGCCCTTTTAACATTAATTCGTCTCACAAAAGAAAGCGGACATGGTATTCTAAAGCTGGAACGTGTATTCACGTTGAAAGCCTAATGAACATTTCTTCATAATTTGACTACGATAACCAAATGCTTGCTGGGCTAATGCTAGCTAGCTGGCAAACACTAGTTTATATAGCAACCGCCGTTGCTAGCCAACTAGCGACGTCCCAGGCGCGTACTCAATTGACATCGTCAACATAAAAATCTAGATTCTCACCACTGATCACGAATTTTTTCTTTCCATGCTAGAACGGCTCTCATTTCAACCTTTTAACTGCAAAAAAAAAACGTTGTTGTTTTGTTTATCAACAAGTGGTTGTAGTTGCTGCTTATTCAGTCGGTTTTTCATACTAAGCTCTGTTTTCCTGATTTATCTGCAGTGCGCAGACTCGAGTCCAGTGTTGCCAGATATGACTAGAAGAAAGAGGTATCTACGCAGAGCCTATCTGCTTATAACTTGGTTTATAAGCAGATATAAGTTTATAACTTAGATAATTAAGGATATTGAATTTACTTTCTCTCGTTTTTAGTTGCTATTGATACCAGTGATTGCACTGAAAGTTCACAAAGGCAACTTTGAAACTGAACAACACTTAGAGACATCATGATTTTTAGGTAAGTTTTCTAAGCAGGTTTATGGACTCCACTATGGAATGGATCTAGGAAAAAGAGTAGTTTGGCTAAATCTACAAATATGAGATTCTTTATATTAGTTTTAAAATATATCCTAATGTTTTGTCGGAAAACCAACTAACTTGGCAACACGTCTGGGTCCTCCTGCCACTTCCTACGTTCAACGCGGTTGTGTTTGCAAAAACTATACTTCAGCTGGGATCTTGAAATTAAAAAAACAAACAGAGTGTCATACACATGTTTGTAATACATGACTGTAAGGAAGGAATGAGCAGGTCAGTATTTATATGTCTGTTAAACAACATCTAGGTTTTGAGACTCGCTTGGTTATATTATTCCATAGTGTAACGTTACGCTAATGCTGAGGCTAACGTTAATGTTGCTTTTGCGTTTAAGTTACATTTGTCTGACTGAAGACTGGACTGCGTTAAAATCTAATTTATATTATGTAGGACGTTGTAATTTAACAACAGTAGCAGACTAATGTAATTTTTACTACACATTATGGGATTCTGTTTCCTCTGTTGTTGTTTATTATGTGAATCGTAAGGTTAGTTAGATTAAGAAGCGTATGTATAAGCGTATTGGTGAGGTCATTAATGGCGTAATATAACTGTCTTTGAAGTTTGCCATTGAATTTAGCTTTTAAGTTTGTTTTAACTAGTTGCCGTAGAAACAATGTAAAAAAAGGTTTGTTACAAGAGAGGTAGTTCAGCTCAGCCTTTGGAAAGATCAGACACATCTATAGGAGCTACAAGCTACAGCTATTAGAGATTTAAGTTCAGCTGTAAGAGCTGACAGAAAGGACGGACTACAAGCAGGTGGGGAGCACAACGAGGCAGAACAGAAAGGTTCAATGTGTATCTGTGGAGGCACCAGGTTTCTTACTTTATCTTATCTGTGGAAGTGATCTGTGAACGTGTTTGTGAAATCACTATTCATAAACGTATACTGTAGAATTACTAAGGTATCAGCTCAGATGAGAAATGTAGAATTCAATAAATGTTTAGTGTTCGTCATACAATGTTCTCTGGAGTAGATAATTGTTGGACCACTGGATACGAGTAAGAACGCCGCTACACCCACCTTGACCTATCAAGTGCTCCGTGTTGAGTAACAACAGAGAGCTGTCACTTTCTGCATGGTACGTTCTAGGTAAAGATGCCATCGATGTGGAATGGCGTCTGATGTAGAAGTTAAAGTTGAGCACCTGGACAATGAGCAGGAGACGGTCTTGTTCACACCACAGCACATCCCTTCAGAATCCACCACACACTCAGCTGAGAACCAAGGCCGCAACACACGTCTCAAAGTGCATCCCAGTAGCTGTCACATCCTACAGAAGACCAGTGACTACAAAAATAACCAAAGTCACAAGGACGAGGATGATTCGTGCCACACTCCCACTTTGCCTCCTGGCTGGGTAAGAGAGGTGAGGCAGAGGAAAGCAGGGAAAACTGCAGGCAAACTGGATGTTTACATTACAAGGTGATTCCTTGGGTTCTTATTGTTCTCCACAGCTTGCATCATGACTGTACAGTACTGTGCAAAGGTTTAACTCTTTTAAAGCATTTTGTAGAGGTAAGATGTTTTTCAGAAATAATGCCATGATTGTCATTTAACGTATCAAACAAAATGCAGTAAACTAGAAAAAACAAAATCAAGGCACTAGTCATTGTCATCACCCTCAAGATACTTGGATGGTAGGTTATTCCAAACAAGTTAGATATCTTTCCCCAGTTTACTTTTGCACAGTACTGTATGTGAAATACTCATGCCGTTAGATCAGTGTCCAATTAATCTTAATTTTGTTTAAGTCCCCAAGGACAAAAATTCCGGTCACGAGCATCACTGCATACTTTCCTTCAAAAAAATGGAGAAGCGAACTTGGACATTAATGTCTTTGATTTCACCACATCTAAGGACAAATTATTCCCCAGGTCACCAATACTTCCCTCCCAAGTTAAACACAGAAGGACAAAGAAAAAACATGCAGACATACAATGGGACGCAACACAAGATGTGACAGAAATTCTGGATCCACCTCCTAATAAATCTAAAAAAAAAACGTTCTCACGCAGAAGCACTAAAGAAGAAAAAGTAAAGAGTGCAAAAGATCCAAATCATATTAAAACTAAACTAGAGGAGATCACACCTGTGCTAAGTGTGGCTAGAGACAAAACTGAAAATACAGTAAAGGGTCGCATCCAGGCTTCACCTTCAGTGGGAGATGTCATACTGCAGAAGAGGCCTAAGAGAGTCGGGCTGCTGAGAGATAAGTTATTCAGACTAGCTCCTTCTATCAACCAAAACACTTTAATTGTCGACGATGACATACAGACAGACTCGCAGGCTTCTCTCCCAACTCTGAATGTGGAACCTGCCACTGAAAGCGAGAGTGAGGGTGAGGCGAAACGAGGCGGAGACGTGACATCGATTCACAGCGAAGGTGACAACAAGCCTTCTTCTGAATATGAGGCTGATGCTGACAGTCATCGGGATGTGGAAGAGGAGGTGTTACCTGACAACACAAGCGGGAGCTGTACGCCCGCGAAATATTCCCGGAATAGTAAGTATTATCTGACAGCTTGTAAAAACAGCAAGTTAACTTAGTTTTCCCTGAGTCTAGTTTTTGTCACTATTAATCCAGCGTGTTATACAGTGCACTACACTCACTACATGCATCAGTCTTTGCTATCACATTTTAACATATACAAATATTTGTACATACAGAAAAACCATACACTAACTACAAAATGCAAATCAAATACAATAAATGACACTGATTATGAGACCAGAAAAAGCATCAATTATTACATTTTAACTATTTAATTATTAATATGACAAAAAGTATTTTTTAAAGGAGTGTGGAATTAACTAAATAGCCTTTTTGCATTAACAGGATCATTACAGAACTCTACCTTTTTATACATTTGGGGGTTTGGAGCTTCCATGTATGTATCGTGCTCCATTTAGTAGCGTTCCCATATGATTTGAATCAATAGCTTGTATGAGGCAGGATCAGGTTTTCATAAATTTAATGACTAGTAGGAATTAAAATACTTACATTTCAGCCAGCCCATTTCTCCTTAATTTGTAGAGTGTATTAGTTAATGGACGGAAATATTAGATGTACAGTATATTGAACATTCTTTTTCTCTGTTTTTATTATCACTTGCTACACTGTAGGACACTGCTATTACTAGTGAGTTTTTAAAAAAATCCCATTATTGTCTCCTGTCTGGCTAGAGTCGGAGAGCTTCAAAGCTAAACGGAAAACAAGCCCTTATTTCAGAGGAAAACCCTCTAGAGACGGTAATGTTTGAATGATTCATTTGATACATGAAGCAAAAAGAATGGATGTTTTTATACTTACCATTAGGTATTTGGTTACTTGCTTAGGTACAGTAGCAAGTAGTGGGAAATGCACTATTGCACTGCACTCCAGATGTAGATAATACTATTGTTTACACTTCTGGTTAGAAGCTAATTGCATTTGATTGTACATATACTCTGCACAATGAAAAGAAAGACAAGTCTAATTTTAATCTAACACAGGCCTTAGTCCTCCCAGGAGGAAGGCCTTCAAGAAGTGGACACCCCCTCGTTCCCCCTTCAACCTCATACAGGAAACCCTTTTTCATGACCCCTGGAAGCTCCTCGTGGCTGCTATTTTTCTGAACAAGACCAGCGGTAAGATCCAGCACCCACTGATTGCAACACTCTGGAAGATGCTGTGGAACCCTAACTCAAACCTAACATTCGACAATTTCTTTTTTCTACAATACTCCAGGCAAGATGGCCATTCCTGTTCTGTGGCAGTTTTTTGAGCATTTCCCATCTGCAGAGGTCACCCGGCAGGCCGACTGGAAGCCCGTGTCTGAACTTATGAAGCCACTTGGCCTGTATGAGCTCAGAGCCAAAACACTCATCCGCTTCTCAGGTGAATGTGATAGTCTTCTGTATGTAATGGATTATTGCTATGTCCTTGGAATGTGTTTATGAATATTATTGCACTTGTGTTATGTTTTACACAACATATCCTTCAGTATTAAGCAACTAAAATGAAAAATCACATGCACAAAACAATTTTCTCCCATGTAGATGAATATTTGAATAAACAGTGGCGTTATCCCATTGAGCTGCATGGTATTGGGAAGTATGCCAACGACTCCTATAGGATCTTCTGTGTGGGAGAGTGGAGACAAGTGAGTACAGTCCTAACTATTTAACTATTTTACCGTATTCAATTAAAGTTCATTAAACCTAACTGATATTTTATTGGTATTTGTTTGTCAAAGGTGACACCTGAAGACCACATGTTAAACAAATACCATGCTTGGCTGTGGGAGAACCATGAAACACTTGGAATCTGAAACACAAAATTTGAGAAACTGCAAGGGTTTGTTGTGGCACCTATAAGAAAACCAATTTTATAAGGTAATTGCTGTAGTTGCCTTACCTATATTAAAATTATGCAGTATTTTTTTTAGTGATATCAGTGTTTTCTAAAAAAAAAAAAAAAAAAAAAAATTTATTCCATGTGAAATAAAACATTTTAAAATGTAAAAACAGTCATGAGTACGTTATTCTGTCTTCTGCAGTCCCTTTACACATAGAGGAGAACAAGAGACATCTTCTCACTCTCTCTGGTTAGTTCACTGTTACAGGCTAATATTCATTCTGTTTGAGTGCACCAATGCATGACCATACTCTCCACACTGTAGCAGCTCTCCCTTACTGGGGGAGTAGCCTGATTCCCAAGGCAACTGTTACCACCGCAAAACACTCGGTGAATGCACAGGCAGGCCACGGTTTAATCTCTAACTAGTACTAGTATATTAATTTGCTATACTTTCAGCTGAAGTGTTATGAAAGAATTACAGCTTTAAAAGGATAATTAAGCCATGCAGAAAATTTAATTCCATACCATGATTGGATTTTTATGGTGGGTGAGCAGAAGAAACAGCTTGAAGTTGAACTACAAAATGAAACTACGTAAGGATATGTTTTGTTTTATACATTTTCTGACTTATGTTTTGGTAAACATGTAAAAACTGTGTAGTGGTTGTGTTGATTTCAATTTTCATTACCACAGCAGCCATCTCTATACCTTCCACGCCAGTGTGTCTTCCTCAGGGCACATCTGTCCGGCAGAGTCGTTGCCTTTTGGTCACCCCCATGACATTTCCCATCATCTCAGACTCTGCCCGGCTGTGGACTAGTAATCAGGTGACCTGAGATTGACTGACAGTTAATTTATTGTCTGACTTCTCTCCTGTCCCATAGGAAGATAGTGTATACTTTGAGGTTAAAAAGAAAAAAAAGCAAAACCTTTTATAAATGTGATCTCTAGACCATTCCAAGACTGAACCCGTTACATCCACCTTCGGTACATAAACGCACAGTCAGTCTGGAAACACCAGCTGTTCACCACCACAACCACCAGAGGACACTGATCATGCAGAGAAGAGAGCATTACAGGTAGAAGCAAAACCTTCCTGTAAACCTTCCTGTAATTGACTTTTTTGGTTACTGAGAATTAGTGATGTCATCACCTTCATTGTTTTGGAGAGCTGAGTTCTAACTTACTGACTTGTAGTTGATTAATTAGGTATCATCAAGTCTGGCGAAAGCCCTTTTATGGAACCAGCAGTGAGAGGGAAGAGTACAGGTAATATTAATAAGTATTTTTCTTTTATCCTCTAAAATCAAGGGGAAATGCTTAACATACTGCATAGAAATGTTTTAATGGTCACTGGTGACAGAAAAAAGTTTATTTCCTGTAGGAAGGAGTTACGAGAGCAACTAAAGAGGCAGATCGAAGACAAATGTATAGCACTAAAGCTGCAGCTGGCCAATAAGGAGAAGGAAGCAGAGTATATATGTGAAGTGGACCGCCTTGCCCTGTCCACTGAAAGAGAGCAGAGGATTCAGCACAGCAAAGCAATGACAGCATACAGAGATGAGAACAAGAGGGTACAGTCCCACACCCATTATGTATCCACTGCCAACGCTTGTGCCGCTTACAGTAGTGTGCTGAAAATGCCTTAGAACGTGTTGGCTGGTTAGCTGTTCTCAGGTTACCAATGGAAAGGAAGTGTTTGAGATTTTTCTATTGTCTCTGCTGTGTGTGTGTTTGTGTGTAGCTAATGGAGCAGAGATGGAGGGACAAAGCACTAACCCGCTCCCAGGAGGCCCTGAAGGAGAGAGAGATGCTGCGCCTCAACCCTATTAACTGGAGTGGAACGCTGAAATAAGTTAACCTCACCATCGAGTCAAAACCTCAGCATCTAGTATCATAACCTCTGTAGCCACACCCACATGAGTGTAAGATAAAAAAGAGGCAGTATAAGTACGTATAATTAGTGTTATAGTAGCCATTAAAGGGGCTTGAGGTATATCTCTCGTATTTTATACATAGCTAATTATGTAAGAAAGCTAATGTATTTTCCAATCATACTTCATAACCTTATCTGCTGCTCCAGTAATTTGGCATTGCACTCTTTATACATTTTTAAATATCAACATATATACAGCAGAACTTCAGATGTTCTTTTTTTATAATGTGCAGCCATCTACCTTCCACAATCTGGCACCTATATACTTTATCCTCTATGCAACTCAGCCACCAACAGTCCATTTGGACATTTGGGCAGTTTGTGCTAATAGTGGCTAATGTAGTGGCTTTTCCTACAGGGTAGAACATTTTTACCTAATCTGTTTGTTTAAAAAGGAAGCTTGACATAATGCAATTAAAAATTCAAATAAACAAGATAATGCAGACTTTTATTTTAGAGCAAACATCTATAATGAACAGACTCCGTGGACTACTGTCCACACTGGTAAAACCAAGGATAAACTAGAGAGGTGGTTACAAAGTGATTCTTTAAAAATACAGGATGTGGAAAAACTAACTCATGATAAATGTATTCTGCTATAAATACTGCTTTCAAAATAAATTGAAGGCAACTGAAAAATGTCTTGCAACATTGAGATTACAGCTGGTATTTACCAAAGAACGTTCTCCAAACACAAAGTGATCGGTAGCAGAAATGTTGGTAGTCCAGCAGCTGTTAAGTCACTCTTCCATGCCAAAGACAATAAATTAATACATACAATGAAGTACAATTCATTTCAAATCCTATTATCATGCATTATTTCTAAAAAATAATCATTCAGGAAGTAAGGAGGTAAAAAGTCATTCTGTGAACATGAATAACCAGTGGTTTATTATGGAAATATCCCAGAGTTTTCATAATCTCTCTTTTTGACTAGATTTGGAAGATTCTTAGAATTTCCTTCTTTAACCTCACCCCTACAGCAAGCAGCTTAAGTGTTGCAGTAACCTGATCCAGGTACAACTACAGTATGATAAAGCTCTACCCCATAGGCAGAGGTGGTAGAAGTACACAAATACTCAAGTACAAGTGCAAGTACTTGCCTTTAAGAAAAGTCTCCCTAGATGTAGATGTACCACTTCAATTTTTTTTATACTCAAGTTAAAGTAATAAGAACGTGCTCTAGAAACTACTTTAAGTACAAAAGTACAATCTAGTGAAGTGCAGTAAAAGTACATAAAATGACTCAAAGTACATCAACGTTGTAGTTAAGTACAGTCGTTGAGTTAATGTACTTAGTTACCACCTCTGCTCAGAATGTTCACATACTGAAAAACAACAGAGATGATGACTGGAGGCTTTGATTGTGTGGAAGAAGACATCTCTTGAGCAACATAATACCCAGATGAAACATCCAAATGCATAATAGATTTTAACAATCAGTAGTGCTCTTCATGTTACCCTTGCTCCCAACACAGCTGAGGTAGGGGATTAAGTTCTGTTCCCTCATATCAGTGCAGTGTAGCTTTGTCATTCCTCTGAACGACAAACAACATGAACATGACAAATTCCTCTGCAAGATTTACGGCTTCATAGCCTTAAAGTTCTCAGTTTTTCCAGTGTTATTCTATTCATATACATAAAATAACCCAAGCCCTTACAAGGAGCTCCCCAAACCAAAATAAATCCCTGATAGGCTAGCAATGTTGGGATACACTCCTGCTCCAGCCGAGTCCTATTCAGCCTTCCTGGCTGTTATTCCACGGTCCTTTTATTAAACTTAGGTGCCAGACAGTCTAGCGACCCTTCAGGAACCCATCCAGCATGTAGTCACCCTTTTCTGTCAGCCAGTATCCAGCCATAGCAGCAACACCTCCAATGAAAATGGCAGTGAAAACCATGTCACCCTTAGCAGCGAGTGTAGCTAGGGCACATATTACAACACCAAAGAACATCTGCTGCAGTACAAGGACCTCATCATCTGTGATGTCATCAAACAGTCCCTTCTCTGGACCAGCTAAGAAGGGAAAGAGAAGGTAAAAAAACAGCTCCAAGAACATGTCAACAATTCCATTATTGCTACAATCACTTACCAGGAGGCAGATTTTCAACACATATGCTGTCTCTTCTGATGAACCCTTCAGCACAGTCACAGTGGAAGGAGCCCTCCTCATTGACACAGGCTTCATTGAGACCTGGACATGCTATTGCACGTTCACTACATTCATCTATATCTGTGAATGGAAGCAAAGAAAACACTGTTAAGATACCAGGGGAATGTACAAAGCTAAAATGCCACAGTAGCTAATTAATATGTGCTTACCAAGACACTTCGCCCCTTTCAATCTATAACCACGTGCACATTTCTTACAGCGGGCAGGACCACTACCCATGCAGCCCACACATGCCTGGTCACAGCCTGGATACATCAAAAGCACAGTGGCACAATATTACTTGCTAAACAAGGCATTAAGGTTTATTTTGCCAAGTGTAGTTGTCAGTTTAGTGCCAGTTGTTTTGATCTGTAGGAAATTATAATAATAAATATAATTAGTAATTATTAATTGCAACCTTGCGCCAAACCAGTTTGTGATTATATACATTGTATTATAATATCATCAACTTTGCTAATGTAACAACAAACCACCTTCTTATAACACTTGAAGTTGAACAATATAATGAAACACTTAAATATAATATATATAATAGTTTGTGCTCACTTTTATCAGCTACGCTACAGTATAGTACACTGAAAGTAAGAACACAAGAGACTACCTCTGCATTCATATGATCCATCTGTGTTGTGACAGTAAGTGTTAGTAGGACAACGGGCCAGCTCTGTACCACATTCGTCAATGTCTAAAAGGACATAACAAGGGTAGTTAGACAAGACATACACACACCCAAAAAAAATAAATACACTGACAGAGTCAATAGCATGTTGCTGTATGGCCTCTAATGTCACACTCACCCACGCACTTGTTGTCATGAAGGATCCAGCCAGCTTTGCAGTCAAGGCATTTGTAGTCCTGTGGCCCTGAGCATTTCTTACATGAATGGTAGCAGGCTGCAAAGGATGAGAGAGACACAGCAACAGTGAGAGGGACACATTTAGACAACCTCAAACAGAAAGTAATACTGTACATCTAAAGGGCTGAAACCGATTTCTTAATGTTAGGCACCTGCACAGGCTCCTGTGCTGTCATTGGAGCTTTTTTCTCTGAAGTAGCCATCAGCACAGTTCTGGCACAGATGACCAGAGTATCCAGGATCACAGACACACTCTCCATCTCCCAGGCGAGTCCCCTCCCCCTCACAGCGTCCAAGACCTCCACACACACCACCAGGGCCTGATGGACACTCTGTGTTGGATAAACATGCCATTAGTGGTACTCTGAAAACCAGACAGTTGAAGTGGCATGATTATAATTAAAGTCATTTGATATGATCTTATGACCTCCAAATCCTTTTGTCAAATGGATTAACCATGGAAACTGTGCCTTGATATTCATACCTTTGCAGTTAGGTCCAAAGTGTCCAGATGGACAGCAAAGTCTCAGCTCCCCTATGCACAGCCACTCATACAGGTCAGGTGCCTCCTGCTGTCTATAAGACAATTTTCATCATGACAGAGTTAAAGTGGGGCATGAAAAAATATCTCTGGTAATTACACACGCAGTTGGCACATTGTCTCAATGTTAAAACATAAAAAGGAGTTCAACATACTCTAATTAAAATTTAAAATTATGACACTCTTTTATTTAGACTTGATAGAGCTTAATAGAATTTGATAATTTTATTTACATACCTTAAATTAAACTATCAGGTATCCTAAAATATATTCCTAAAAAGCATTACTATTTGTTGTCAATGAAAAACTGTGGCTTAGTCAGAAATAGCTGGTTTAACAGACAGTTATTAACTGATTCACACCCTCGCCTGGTTTGAGTGTTGTGATTCACAGCTTCAGTTTGCTCAGTGATTGCTAGACGTGTCTAGTGTATCGCTAATTGATGCCCGTTTCTGGCAGTTCCAGAAACTGCCAACCAATCAAAGCTTTGTCAAAAGGGTGAAGAATATCATCTTTAGGCATTGCTTGCTAGCCACCAAGCTACCTCAATAATAAAAATAGCTACAAAAACATGAGAATGAATGACACTCACATCTGAATAGGTTTTTGTTGTGCGGCTACTTACAAAAAAAATTCCCTTAAAACAGTTAACATTTCTTCAAATATTCTAAAATCATGAACTGATCCTAGCACCTCTTTCTTTGTCAACTCAATGTGAGGTCAGAAGAACAGATGGAACCTCAGGATGAATGAAAGACAATTAAAAAAACAGTTCAATATAATTATCAGGCTATGCACACATCACCTTTACCTGTGGAACCACCATGTCTCAACTTGGTCTTCGATCTGCTCCAGCAGCCGGTTACATTCAAAATCAGCTTTTTCACAAGCAGCTTCCACTATCTCCAGGAGCCGGGTTTCGCTAAAGAAAATAAACAATTAATTATGTTAAACGGTATCTGAATAAAAAAACAGAATCTACTTTTCTTACTCTTCGCCACAACGTCAGTTATATACAGTAAAAAGGGTTTTTACCCTATGTAATTACTCACACATAACATACAAAATATTATGCTGTAGATATGTGCAGGGAACAAAAAGCACTTCTGAAACTATCTTTGTACAGCATAGTTCCAGTACACACATTTTCATAGTAAAATTATGGATTGTTAGGGTGGTGTTTGGCAAACAGTGTGTAGTGATGTTTTTGAGTACTGACTGGCTGCACAATGCCTCAAGTAAGGATTAAGTAAAGAAATGACAAACTAATGGATAAAGTGGCTACTAGGCATAACTCTGTCAAAAACTTCTTCTGACCTGCTTGCATACTTAGCCAGCTTCTCTTCTTCCCAGGCAGTGTTACCTCCCCCAAAGTTCTTGTTGGCTGTTTTCTCCAAGCCCTAGAAACAGGGGCATTTCAGGACTCAGAAGAACTTGGCTCAGGAAGACAAGCATTCACTCATAGTTAATAAAAATATCTGCTATACCTTAATGAAATTCTCAGTGAGTTTTCGGCAAGTCTGACACGAAGCTGTCTGGACTCTCACCACAGAGAGCTCTGAGAGAAGCATCAGAGCGGGCAGGAAAGACCAGGAACTCCACATGATCCTCCAGGTTAAGGCACACATATATAAAATCAATATGTTTGGCAAAGAAATAATGGTTTGGTTTAAATACTTCTCTGTATCATTGGTGCATGTTTTATCAGATACCTGCACTGGCAGAAAATGTCAATACTTCCCAAATATTCCCCATTATTTGTCATTTATAAGCAGTTATTTTGTCCACCCCTTGTAAAGTCAGTGGTATTACTGTCATAATTGGGCAAAATGTAAACATGCACATTGCACAACTAAATGCAATCATCCAGGAGCTCAGCGACTGATGTCAACAGCATTTATTCAGTTTGGCCTGGATGTGACGTCCTTGTTTCACCGTGCACCGTTTGCTAGCTCAGCATCAGCACCACATACAATTAGCCAGCTAGCATCTGGCTGTTAGCCTTGGCTAGCGTTATCGCAGTCTGTCCGATGTAGCGCTATGTTTATCGTTTATTAAACTAACGACAGCAATAGCCCTTGTTGTACTAAATATATTAACGCCACCATAAAGCTAACCTTAGATATTGGGAAGATCATTTCCTGCAGGTGCACTAAAATTAGCCAGCTAAACTGCTTTTATCGGCTATTGTGATCATAACGTTACCTTAGTGCACAGCCACCTCCGCTGCACCACTAATGATTGTCCGATTCCCTGCAAGCTCACAAAATGCAGCCAGAGTTTCCTATTTCGGACAGCCGGTTTTAAAGATCCATGCGTACCACTCGACTTCGTAATGTCCTGCTAGCTGAATCGCAGGGAAAGGTAGAGCCAGGCTGCGCTGGGATGAATGAATCGACAGCTACCAGCTGGTTCTCTGACTTTCCTGCAGCTCATCCAAACAGGATGTACGGCACCGCCCAAACCCGCAGGGATTTCAGTCACCGACCAATGAGTGTTTCCACAGGCTGACGTTTGTACTGATAAAACAGGTGCATCATGCCGAGGAGCTCTTTTAAAACATTAGTTGTATTATAGCTACAAATGTTAGTACCATACCAAAAAATCTCTACAATAAGCTGGATACCAGTTTTAGTTAAAGCTGACAGGCCAAGTTGACATTCACTATCCATAATCTAAACATTGATTACACATAATCAGTGCAATCGAGCATATTTTGTTGCTTTCATTGAACTTTCACATTCTTCACACTGCAGGTCCTTCCATTTACTCACATGCTCAATAAAAGTTAACCATCTCGCTGTACAGAGGTTATCTGAACAACACTTTTTTTTCCCAAAAAGTAGATTGTGTTGATCACTGATTAACACCTTTCAAATGAATAGATGCAATGTTCGTGGTTAATAGAAACTGGCACTTGTTTGCACAGATAACACAAATTCTTTATTCAATCCCAATCTTTTAACTAAAAGGACAAACAGTATAAAATAGATTTATCACACCATCAATCAAATAGCTTCACTATAGTCATGTACAACTCTGAGAAAATAAAAAAATGTTTTCATATCTTTTAGGGTTTTTATACGCAGTCAGTGTACAGGCAGAAGGAGAATTACTAGTAAATATGTAAATCACACACATTGGCTTTGTTTAAATAAACAGCTGGAGGTTCAGGACACGACAGAGCAGTCTGTTGCAGTGAGCTTCCCCTTTTGAATGTTGAAGCTATAAAGAAAATAGTGTGGGGTTTTTCAACCTGGTCTTAATAGAAAGTATAAGGGAGTGATATTGTTGCAAATGACACAGGCTGCTGATTGTTAGAAATTTTAGAAAAGTCCACAGATGTTTCCACGTGGAACACAACTGTACTGTCAGAAATGAGGTCCAGGCTGTGCGGCCCTTGTTCTGTAGAAAAACCTGAGACTCATGACCAACTTTACAGTCCATACACTATTATGCTGTAAACAAGTTACAGCATTTAAAAGAAAATGTACACTTTTTTTTCTTGCTAATAGTTTTACAATTCCCTGCCATTGCCTAGGGATACTGAAGTTGGGCTTTGTTTGTTATTGTTCCGATGACCGACGAGTTGTGAATGCAGTTACCAGGAAAGTGAATCTGGATTTACAGATTAAACAGCAGGAGTATTTCTGCAGTTTAAGGTTTTGGGACATAATAATTTGTCACAACTTGCTCCCAGTGTACGTTTGGATCATATTTGTGCATGTGCAAATTGCTCCAGCAGTTCTTAAGCTGTGATCCAGATAATGTGGATTTGTGCACACAAGCAATGGGTAAAAATGTTCCACACATCCTCAGCTTTGGAGAAACAGTGTTTGTGTATGTCAGCTGGGTGCATATTTTGTTAACCAAGAGAGAATGTGATACTGGTTATGCTGTTGTATTTTAAATATTTCCCTTATTCTGCTTTTTTTTTATCGTAGTCTCATACATGTCCTTCATCATGAGAAATCCTCTAAAATTTAAACTTTGTTTCTGATTCACCCTGTAAGCACAGAAGCCAGAATATCATATCAAGATTGCCTTAAAAAAAAACAAAATATCATATTAAGTGAAGTTTGCCTTGAAAACACTGTACAACTGAGATTCAGGATCGAGGAAGCCCAGTGCACCCACTAAAGTTCTACATGAGTCTCAGGTGAACTTTGAAGTGTATTTTTTTCAATAGAATGAGGACTGAAAAGAGTGGCAGTGGAAACATTTGCAGACACTGTGTGAAGCAGGAAAACATTTTACAAAAAAACAGCCTGTTCCATCTGCATAAACAACACTCAGATTTCTCAGCCTATTCCTTTAATTGTTGTGTACTTTAATTTCTCTGGAGAACCAGCAGCTTAATCTATACCAACCAAGTTATTTACTGTATGACAAACAAGCTCCTTTTTCTCAAACCTCATGAAACACTTCTAAACAGCTTCTAGAATCCAGATGTTTACATCAGCAAATTTAAAACCTGAAAAGTGATAATGATACACATGTGTTTTTTCCTGAGTTTACTTGAGGGTCTTTCAAGTCATTACTGGCCAATTATCCCAAAACTGCCGCTTGGTAACAGGGGATCCTCTCCTACTCTTAGACCCATTTCATTTCATTGACTTTGGGCTTTGTATGAGGGCTGGAGGGGGGTGTAAGAAGGCATGGTTGCAAAGGCACAGTTTCTTCTGCTTCTACCCCAACACAACTCTGGGAAACCCCTGCAAGGCGTAATACGGTTGTCCCTGCTGTGAACCCTGACAGCCCTCTTGCCAGCACTCGGGATGCCATCCTGAGCCCCCCAGCCCTCTTTCGTCTGGCTGATGCAGTGGCCACTTGCTTAGCCCCAGCCAGTTCAGTCAAAAATCCCAAGCTCTGGGAGGGGAGGCTGTAGACATGAAGACCACGGAAAAGGTCTGGCAGCTGCCGGAAACCACCTGGAGGCTCAGGTGGGAATGATTCAAACTGCACTAGTGTGAACCGCTCACCAGCACGGCCCTGTAAATAGTCTGCGAGAATGCAGCTCAATGAAGCACTAAAAACATCCACAGAAAGAAGAGCAGAAGAGGCAGGGTAACTTTTTCCTGTGTCATCTTCCTCTTTGTTCTTACTGGGTGTGTCTGTCTCCCATCTTAGAGCTCCCCACTCTTCCGCTCTAATCCAGGCAGCCTGGGTGAGGACTAACACTACTTTGCCCCCCTGCCTTTTCAGTTGGTCCAGTCTCGAGTGGAGCCAAGTCACCGGGCCCAGTGCGCTTAGTTCGGCCTGGCTCCACAGGTCAAGAGACACACTGAAACCAACAGCCTGGAGAGACGAACCCAAGTGACACATCAGCCCTGCCAAAGCCTGGTTATCATCAGGTGGGTACAGCAAGACCACGTGACCCCCACCCACAGCACCTGAAAAGGAGCAATATTAACACATTTAATTTAATTTAAAGGAACACACTGACAGAACAAAATAAATATCACAACTGGGGTGCATGTCTGTGGTTGAAGATGTTTTTGCCATCATTGGGAGTTTTTAGGGTCATGGTATGACCTACCAAATATAAATAAAGCTATATATACCATGGGGATGTTAATAGTGTGCTGTTCTGCACACACACTTACGCTGATTGTTCATGAGACTGTTTCTGTAGAAATAATGGAGTAATATTGATCCCTCATGTCAGTTTCAGAGTCATATGTCCCAGTTATTCTATCATATCATCATCACTAATTTAAGTGGATAAACATCATACTTTTGAACCAGGATTTGTAGGTAAATATAAGTATCAGGTAAATATAGGTATCGGGTTGGACTATTTATCAGCCAAAACCTAATATTAAAGGAATTGGATTCATTATCTGGGTCAAGACTAACACATTAATTTGCATACATGTGTACAAACATGAAATGTGAGTGCAATTATGAATGTGTAATATTCATAATAGTGTAAACGGGGCTGTAGAAAACAACAGTTGCCAATTCTGAATTGAATGGCACATACCTTTAACATCATCTTCTTTCAACCATCTCCAAACATAGCCTAAAAGGAAAACAGAGGCCACATTGAGGCCTGTTATTACGTTTCTGTTATTATGTAAATACTTACAAATTGATAACTGACCTTTTAGGACCCCTTGTACAAAATAGGAGGCTAGTATGGCCAAACACATGAGCAGCAATCCTAAAAGTACTGGCAGGCTCCATCTCCGCCGAGACTCTGCAAAAATTATTAAATTATGAAGTGGACATGCCTAATGTTGTTAAATACTGCATAATGTGTAGTGAAATTACTACTCTGTAATTTCTAATTTGGTATATAAGAATGAAAACATGTAGAGTTGTTTTTTTAATCAGATAAGAGTTAATCATCACACTCAATCTGAATCTAGAAAATCATTAATAGACTTACTTGCAAATGGACACTGGGGCTCTAAGTATGACTTGTTTATCTTTAGCTAAAATGAGTAAAAGAGTTCATGTCAGTATATTTGGTGGACTGGGAAGCAGTTGTAAAGAATATATATAATTGTATATTCATGTCTCATCACTTTTAGGTACTTTTACCTGTACACAAAGTAGTGGATGTGATGTGACATTGAACTCTCCATATTTACTCTATGAAATGAATGATTTGAATAAGTAAAAAATTAGTAAAAATAAAGGTTGAAATACATTTCGCCAAGTTTACACGTAAAATGTTAAATTAAGCAATAATTTCAGTTTTCTCTCAGCATTGTGAAAAGCATAGTTTAATCTTTATCTAAAAATGCAACAGTATGTGCTGCCCAACAGCAGCTTAGCTCAGTTAAAGAAAGAACCCAAACATTTTCCTGATGTTTTTACCCAGTGTCCACTGCGTGTTGCATGCCAGCCTGCATGGCTGTGCAGTGTCCGTCTGGAGCCCATCACTTCTTCACACTGGCCTCCTGCCACATCTTTCTGGCACAGCCACATCTCTGCCTCGAGACTGCAGCGAGAGGTCACATTCCAGCTCAGCCCCCAGTCACCATCTCTTATTAAAGACTCCACCATGGTCACAGACACACCATGCTGCATTTTTTCATATGCGTCTAAAAGAACACACAGACACACACACATGCTTATGTTGTGTACCAGCAAAATTGTTTACTCGCAAGTGAGGTTAACCTGGGTGAACTCTGTTTACCTTGTTGGTTTTTGAAAGGGCAGAAGTCTCTTTGTAGGTTTTTCCCCCTCCACCATACCTTAAAAATAAATTTGTATTTGTTTTGCTAATGTCAAAAATGTCTGAAGTTCTTATTTATTGTTTAAAAACCAACATGTCAGTTACCCGGAAGCAGAGGCATGGTGCAACTAAGTTTGATGAAATGACTATTTCTCTCTTGCCTTCAGGCTGCAAAGGGAAGAAAAAAGGTTACACAGGTTTACACAGACTATATTGATTTTGGACAAACAGACTGATATGAAAAATATTCTTAATGATTTAGCACTGACTGACCCATGGAAGAATCTCTCCAGCCATTTCATTCCAAACCATCTGGCACATGAGCTTGTCTTGTCTGGGCTCAGTGCCTTCCAGCTGGAGGAGAACCACATTTCTCTTACGATCAGTTACAGCTCGGAGACTGGGAGCTGAGACAAAAAACGATCAGTCACTCTAAATGATAACTGAGCTGTACACGTAGTACAGTGCACATTCATCAGCACATTAGGCCACAGGTGGAAGAAGAGAACACTTAACTGTTTTATTACATGTTATCTTAATACATCTGACATCGGAGATAATATCTCTTACCATCACATTCCTTTACAGCATTCAGGTTCATGGGGCAAACTGAAAAAAATAAGGAGGGTGTAGATGCTCAGAGACATCACTCAATAATTCAGAGACATTACTCAATAATAAGTTTTTCCTTAGATTACAGCACTTAACCCACCGTCCTCTAATGATGGCACTGTGATAGACTGGTTAATGGTTGTTCCATTGGAATGTGGGTAGACGGTAACCAGGACAGGACTTCCAAACATCAGTTTCTCTTTCAACACCAGCCTCACATGCATCTGCTGTAAATATGTACACACACTTTAAATCCCTAATCTTGTGTTTGTAGTTACTAAGTGATAAAAGTTTTTTGAGACTTGATTATGAGAAATGCAATAGGAATGCAAAGACTTGTATACGCAGAGAAAGTATTCACTACTTTACTTAAGTGAAAGTACCAAAACAAAAACATCCACTACAAGTGAAAGTTCTGCAGTACAAGTGTTGTCAGAAGAATAAGCCTTAAGTATCCAAAGTAAAAGTATATAATGTGCAGTAAAATGCCCCTTGTGACAACACTATTAAATATGATATTATTACATATGTAATTCAACTATTTCCACCAATTAAATGTCATGGAGGACAACTACAATATTTCCTACTTATACAGTGACACAAAATGAATTTAACCAGGTCAAGTACAAGAACAGAATGTCGACAACATGACCTATATTCAGAACAACTGCATACTTTAAGGTAAATTCTTTACACCTGCTCAGGTTCAATTACCTTCTGTGCCGGCGGATGAGTAGCTCGATGTAAATTGGATTGACGTGACATAAATTCTATTGTCTTGCAAATTTCTTTAGGATCTGGGGTGCTAAGACACACTCTCACCAAAGCTGTTACACAGAGAGTAGGAGTACAAAATATGAAAAAGTAATCTTAATAATAACTGAGTGTGAGTTTATGTATTTTGTATTGGGGATATGGTTTTATACCTTTTGGTTTAGGAAACAGAGTCTGACCACTTCCCTCTGCCATTTGATTCATGCTATTGGACCCTTCGTCATCAATGAAACCTCCAGAACCCTCAGAAACGTGAATTGCAATATCCACTTCTGCAAAAACATATGAACTGTAATCAGTCAAGAAAGACAACTTCTGTAGACTAACTGAACAACCATGATAAGAATGCAACACACACAAGTTGTGACAGGACAATAATAGTAGCAGTAACAAAAACATTTTTACTGAAGAACACCTCACGTAGTCTGGAGAAATTCAGGACTTACCAGCCTTGCTGACAATATGAAAAAAATAAAATGCTATAACAAAGCTACCTTGGACTGTGATAGTGATTTGCAGGCGCGGTTTGCAGTCACTTGTGGTGGAACAGTAGAGAATCACTTTAAGCTTCACGTGTGTAACTTCCACTAAATCATTTGGCTCAGGCAGTGCAGGACCAAACGGAGAGGCTGTGAAAACAAGTGATTCGGCTTTAGACAAAATGCAGTCTAATATTCATGTGAAATTATTCCCACGATCATAGATATGTTCCGGTTGATTTTGGTAGTACCTGAGCTGATCTGGCATCCAGTTAAGCCCTGAAGAAAGAAAAACATTTGATGAGAATTTAATGACACAACAATTCCACTCATCCATTATTACACACAGGCCTTAAAGAATGTTGAGTAGTGGTAGGAATTCAGATTCAGTTGTAAAGGTTACTACACGTTAATGTCCCAATTTTTAAAGGTCATAGTTCTCATCATGCAGATTATAAACAAATACTATGAAACACAGTAGGGATGCACCAATTGGGAAATTCTGGGTCAATTCTTATATAGACATTTAGAATAAGAATATGGCAGACGGCCAAAGTCAATACAGATTTTGAAGATTCTTTATGTGGAAAAATAACAATAATAAATAACCACTGGCGTCTGTGAATGGCATCTTATATGCTGACAGGCTAATACAAGTCAACAAGGCAAATACCAATGCATGGCTGGTATATCGGTAATTCCCTAAAACTGTAGTTCAGTTAAAGGAAGTTAATTTGTCAAAAACGTAGTAAGAAACTCAGGTGAAAATTCAGCCAGTAGAAAATCTTTTATGTTGTATTTTTGATTTTTCCTGACTGATTAAGAGATTTGCTCTTTTTGTGTGTGTGTGTGTGTGTGTGCGTGTGGTTTCTGCAAAACGTATTTTTTATTTTTAGGATATGTTGAAAAATAAATTAAACATTCTAGAATTCATGAAGTTGACTTTACTGGAGGATTGGTCAAAAGATCTGCATTAATTTCAGCTGGGCAACTGAGTGCATTTACCAAACTACTCTCCATAATTTTACATAGGTTATTAAGAGCAAATATTTCAACTTTACTTAGTAATAAAACCCCAGATATCACAAATATCATTAATGATGGCGGTATTGTATTCAACTGTCCCAGTTAAGTGAAAACAACATGACACTGAGCCATCATCTAAAAAAATCCTGTAAGTGAAGCTGTGAATGTTGCTCACCTATGACATTTCAAAATGATTCCATGACAAAGACCTACTTAAATGTTTCAGTGTTGCAGCTTTCACTTGTACTAGTCCCCTCCATTAACTGTATATTAGATCTGTGCCAGTTTGTAGTTGCATCTAATATTTTTCCACTTTTTTTTAACCGTATATCAATAAAACAATATCAAATATTAACACGACCTAACAGAAAGCAAGTCAACAGTAGCAAAGACTGCAGCCTCCAAAAAATCCTAAAACTGAAACACAATATATGGCAGTGTGTGTATTATTAATGTGTGAATAGTTTTTGTTTGTGATCTAACAGTGTTGCAGTCTTTTTAAAAGTCTTATCTGTTGTTGTGTGATTGTACTTATACTCTATTACGGATGTTTCATCTATTTTTGCATGTTTTTTGTTCATGCAGTGACATCATCCTGGTCAGGTCATAAAACATTTGACTAGATCTGGCACATTTACATTTTTTTTTTGTCCCTTTCAGCTTATCCTATGAGTTCAGGGTCGCCATTGGATATCATTTGTCCGCATGTTGATTTGGCACAGTTTTTTACCCCTGATGCTCTCCCCTACGCTACCCTCCCCAATTTCTACCGGGCTGTTCTGTCCTAAAAAGTAAAAGTAATAATACTTGCAAAAGTTAAATTTTTATTCACAGGACTGAGTATAAATGTTGTTTTTTAAACTCACTCTAAGCTACAACAGCCGTCAATGGAAACTGATCTCTGGAGTAAAGTGTCACAATGCTCCGCACAATAGTAAATAAGTAATGGCCATTCACTTGGCAGTCTCTTCAATTTCCATAGGCAACAATTAAAAATAGTAAGGAAACGTAATCTTGCTCAGAAGGATTATTTAATAGCTTAGTTTATAAAATAAAGTAGATCAACTAAATTCAAAGCAGCTGAAGTAGGAACTAGGAATTGTCTGCCATGTAACTGTGAGGGGCCTTTTGTAATATAAGAGAATATCTTATAATAAAAAAAAAGAAAACACGATTAAAGCCTATTTATAGCCAAGGAGACTCACTACCAAGTACAAGATTGTTAAACACATACTTCTGGTATTACAGCCGTTAAGTCTCAGTGTTAACGCCGGTTTAATCCCTTAAACCCAAAACGTGTAATTGTGACTGGATACCTCGCTACAGTTGATTTCAGGTGCTTCTTGGTTGACCATCTCCAGAGCGCTCACGGACATCCACTGCCAGATACGTAGCCCTGACAGCAGCAGGAAGAAAACCTGTGGCGCGGGTAGACGCGTTGGAGCCATATCCAGAAGACGGTGCCTCTGCGCTGGCGCAGGGACTTTCTCTCTGCTGCGAGTCTCCTGCTCCTCGGCTAAACTCCCTTCATCCGACCCACAAAGATCACAGCGAGTGATCCTCGGAACCGATTATGATCAGAGACCGAAGGAGTAGTTCCCACGCCTGGAGTCACTGTTGTGACACACTCTTGGCCGACGACTGGTGATAGGCGTGTCCCAGCTGTTACCTGTTCAGTTAGGTGGGATGAGGGAAACTTGGCGCAACCACAACGAGTTTCTGCTTGACTGGTGGCAAATCTTTCCACGTACTTCGGATCATAACATAAACGTGATACAGTTGGTAACATAAAATAGCCAAAAGCAGGTTCCCTTCGTTAGAAGCTCGGAAACGATTTTGTGGTCATCTAACAAAAAATATGATAATCTCGAAAAACACTGATGGAAACATTAAAAAGTTCAGGTCCTCATATTAGTGTGCAAATATATTTTATGGTCACTGTCTTTTATATCTTCTTTCTATTTAAAATTTGGTTTATGCGGGAATTGAATTTTCTTTATTTTCTGTTGGGGTGTTGCTCTGTCTGGTGAATAGGTCATAAAAGTACGGTACAACAGTGGATATAAAAGACTGTTGCACTTATTTGTATAATACCTTATCTGAAGCACCAACACCTGTGCTATAGTGTGCTTGTGGTGCATTAGTCTGTGCAATCTGGAAAAATGCAAATTTATAGTTCATTATAGGATTTTCAGCATGTTTGGATACCAGTCGCAAAAAGTTTGTCACCTGTACAAATTGGTAATGAAACATGATCTGATCTTCACCAAAGTCACAAATATTAACAAACACAATCTTTCTAAGCTGATCAAACAGAAATGGTCATTATCTTTTATGTCTTTATTAAACACACTTGTTAAACATACACTGATCAGTGACAACATTAACACGGGTGCTTTTAAGAATTGTTTTGGAGGCTGCTCTGCGCAGTCTGCTGCTACACAGCAAATACACAGCAAAATGTGATACACTGTGTGCAGAGGTGGTACAAAATACACTAATTCAAAAAGTATTGACATAAAATATTCTCCACAAGTACCGTTTAGTACTAAACATTATCTACATTTTACTTAAATTACAAAAATAAAAGTACTTCAATAAGCATTTTAAAACGTGTATTTTGTTTGTATTCCAAACAAAAATTATTATGATAATTATAGCAAAACATGTACAGTAATTGATAAAACATAAGGGTCAAAGATCACTGTTAGTTAAGGTGGAGCTGATTTTAATCATGTGCTACCAGATAATCTATATACATAGTGATACATCAGCATATATTAGTTAATATTTTTTATAAAAACATGTAATTGTTTTATATTAAAAGCCACCAGGTGGTGTTAGTGTAAGAAGTGATGGTGGAAAAAGTAATGGCGTCACTAGACTTCTGTTGTCAATAAACATCCCCTGGAATCAGGTGTTAGCAAGACTGAAGACCAATAGATCAATTAAATCAATTATATGAGAATGGAGGTGTGGATTAGACTTGCTTTGACATCAAACCAGCCAAGGCAAAACTCAGAATGCTCAGTGAGGTAAAAAGAGTGCTAGAGTAAGAGCTAAAGAGGGAAAGGGATTTATTGAAGTTGGTTAACATCTTCGTTCATGAGTCAGCCATACACAAAGCATTAAACAGGCATGTTGTCTAAGGCAGGACAGCATGAAGGAAGCCATCGCTCTCCAAAAAAACACAGTGCAGTGCACCTGAAGTTTGTTGAAGACCACTTTGATACTCTAGTGACAACACTAGTGGCAAAATGTCTTGTGTGAAAGAATGTAGAAATGTTTGAGAAGAACCGCAGCAATACATACTGTGTGGTGTACACAGAGAACCTGCGTTCCAACATGAAAACATTATCCCAACAGTGAAGTACAGTGGAGGGAGCGTCACAGTTTGGGACTGCTTGTCACTTTGGAGGGTTTAAATAAATTCAAATTTCTCAAGAAAAATTTTAATGTGTGTGTTCAGTAAACACTTTAAAGATGATGACTGTTTTTGTTTTATCAGCTTGGAAACATTGTTGATATAGGAGGTAAGTCTGGTGAGAAATCACATTTCATGAACAATTTATGCAGAAAACAAGGAAGTTGCATAAAAGTGTCATGACCTTTTCACTGAAGTGAAACTGAATGTGCCAGTACTTTGTTTTATAGAATAAAGCAATGCCCATGTGACTAAAGGGATCTTAAACTTATAGGCTACTGAATGCAGAATAAAACCTAGTTTCCCTATGGCAAGTTTTTTGTATTGATCTTTTTTTTTTTTGCTGAGTATGGTTTAAACCTTGAATTTACATGTAAATACAGATCAGCCTAATAAAAGGGTGAAGTATCTATGTGAGCTCAGTGTCAACACCAGAGTAAGTGACTTTCTCCAAAACCACATTCACTATGTCCACATCCACACAGGGTAATATTCATATACATCACTCTCCCACCTCATTTGTTTGCCATTTCACACATTATTTTGTTTTTATTTTTTTACACAGGTGATCTTCATTTGCACTCAGTTACATTTTAGCAAAATACACCACAAACTTTGATTTACAATGTATGAATCTACGTATGTTCCCTTGACCTTTTATAGGCCCCTGCTTAACTGTTTTATGTGACAATCTGCTTCCTGACTAATCCTGTCAAGCAGTTTATTCATGCTGCTTCAGAACCCTGGAATCTTGGCAATCTTGTGTCTTTTCCACGTAACTCCCTTGAAGAACACAGGCTCAAGAAAAATCATTAAGCTTATACAGATTGTGAATTTTGAAAACAATTATTTCAGTAATATAAAAGCCTCAGTCATTCCAGTAATTATACATGGGTCTTTTTTTTAAAATCAAGAACATATTTATTTGCCATACAGAAATGTATAATGCCAACAGTATTAGGCTAACAACTCAACATTGTTCACTCAAGCAAGAAAAAAAAAAAAAGCAATCTGGAGACCTTTAATATGGATTTCTTAAAGGGGCAACTAAATTGGTCTGTGTATCCTGACATGATTGGACTGTGCCGTTTAAAGTTGCTTTGCATAAAATGTACCGTTGACTTTATTGAGATTGCTGCAATATAATAAAACCTGGGAAAGTACACTAGTCAAGGTTTTTGTTCTAATGCTCTGAGATTTTGAGGTAAACTCTGTATAGTACATTTACCATTCAGAGGTTTTAAATTATAATGAATTTTTCATTTTCTCACTCTTTGGGACACAGGAAAGTGTTTGAGGTAGGACATATTTATTGCTGAATAAAAAGTATGATACTGGCTGACAGTAATTAATTACAGGGACTTGATAAAACCCCTAAAGACACATTTTAATACAAGTCATTTCATCTTTTCACCCATTTTTCAATCCAACACTCCTTTGACTCTGTGTTTAGTAATCCAATGCAAATTTATGAGTTCCTGTAAACAGCATTCACATTGTTTGTCACAGGTACGGTCATGACACTTTCAAACATAAATACTCTCATGAAGAAAGTAAAGAAAATTTGCAACTAGATTTTCATAGCGGTTAGCATATTTACAGAGAGATAAGACAGGTGTTCAACTTCAGTCACGAAATCAACATAAAGAGCCTCTGTCAGGGGTGATATGGAGGAGACACGATAGAGTATATTTACCTCTTAATGAGAAAAAGAAGCGGTTGCATTTTCAATAGGATGCTGTCAAGTAATGAATAGCTTTTACTGAGTGATTGACTCTGAGGCCACACAACTGCACATCAGCTCCAGTGTCTTGTATACGTGTCTTGTTTCAAGCAAAACAAAGTCTGTCCCTGTCAGGCACGTGAAACTTGAGATTCAAGTTTCTCCGTTCTCTATCGTGACTCACAGACACTCTTGCTCTTGTGTAGATCCTTGTTCGGGCCTTGTGGGATGCCAAGGGCAACTTAAGGCTGCTCTGTGTCTTATCTGAAACTATTTTCTGTGGTAATGAAAATCAGCCCTTGCCTTTTATTTGAGGCACCAATGTTTGCAGCCTGTGGGCTAGCTTTCGTGCCAACCATATGAACAGCACTTTAGACAGGAGCCTGGGCCAGCAGCGCCGCCTGAATTTGCCAGATTCTGTCTGCCGTCTCATCCCCCCCAGCTCCTGTAGTAAACCCCTGAAATCCTGTGGCAGGCAGTACCGAGGGACACCTCGGAGAGCCTGTGGGATGTCCCTACTTTGTCCAAGGCCCTCAAAATAGACAATAGCAATTCCTTGACCTTTGGACTGCTGCAGCGCCCCCTCTAGGCATGCCAGAGCTGCTGCAAATACCGGCGCTGTCACTGTAGAGGGCATCATCTGTGGGTCCCTGTCTTCATCACATAACTTATTGCAATCTTGTTTTCCAGGTGCTCTCTCTTTTTTGCCTTTTCTCAGTTTTCCATTTAGTTTATGATCTACACCTGCTTTTCTTTTCTCATGTCTCAACTCTGCTGTGCGGTTTTCTTCCTTGCTTTCACTCTTGTCCACAATTGCCCTGTCCCCCTTCCATTTCTCATAGGTTTTCTTAGCCTCAGAACTCCAAATAATCAGCATTTTCCCTTGTGCCTTACGCACCACTTCCCACTGCCCATACAGCCAGGGAAGTGGACCCAGATCTGTTACTCCAGTCCTGGTTTGTCTTTGTGAGCTTTGGGCCCAAAGAGCCATGTGCACAGTGGCACTAAGCTCCCCCTGCAGGATTGAGGCTAATGCCCCCACAGCAGACACATGGGCTGACTGCTCTGATGAGCACACCAGCAACACAGGCCTCTGGATATAAAGCCAACCTAGAGATATTAGAAAACACAGTCGAGAAAAAAGACATTATGTATATGTTTCTGACTCAATAATGAAATTGAAATGATCTGAAATCAAAAGATGGACAAAGTCAAAGATACAAGTAGTGATTAAAACAATGAAACAATGTCTGCAATTTGCATTTGATGAGGCAACTGAACTAACCTGCTGCTCCCCTCTTGGTAAGATTGTGAATGCAAAGGGCCAGTAGTGCAAAAATAACAACAAACATCAACGCTGCCACTGCATAAATGCCACATCGGTAGTGCGTGTCTGTGGAAAAAATGAAATGCAGTAGGCATATTTAAGTTGTAGGAGTTGTATGCGCATGCATGCATCCATGCATGCATAAAGTGACCCAAGAGAGTACATTGCACATGTATATTCTGAGTAAACTTACACCGTGGGCACAAAATTCTTCTTCCATGAAGAGCAGGATCTGACTGCCACACCTGCAGAAAAACAGGTTAAAAAAAGCAGAGACAGAAAAACAACCATGTACCATATCCAGGAACACCGTTCTGAGTCTTGCATTACGTTGTTGCAGGTACTGTACCTGCACGCACGGCTTCATAGCAAGAAGGTGAGGAGGCACATTTAGCTTTGTCTCAGCAGTATTCCCTTCCTATAATATGAATACTATTATTTATGTATGTCAACAATACATTAACAACATTTTTCCAATCCTCCTTAGCTCACAGTGTCACAAACACATACAGTAAATATGCTTACCATTCTTAGTTCATGGACTGGCCCTTTGGGTGTACATCCCATCTCGCTGAGGACACAAAACTGAGTTGAGAACATTGCTGGGACAAGAGAGGTGAGATGTACAAAAACACTCCGTCTGCCTAGTTCAATAGACACTTCCCATGAAGACATTTCTGTTAAGGACAATGAGAGAGAGAGTCAAAGCAGGCAAAGAAATAGACTTAGCATAGCTAAAGGCTAAAACCTCTTTTTTTCCCTGTATGACTCACCAGCCGTGAAGGGGCAAGATATATTATGAATGCCTTGCAGAGAAAGCTGCAAAAATGAAAAACAAATAAGTGATTCCGCAACTACAAGATGATGTATTCCAGTGTGAGCACTTCGCCATTTCTCACCTGCACACACATATGAGGGTGTTTGTCAACGGAAGATGTGTTATATATCTGTCAAAAGAGACACAGTGGGTATCTGAGAAAGCTGTGTCCCCTCTTATCCGTCACCAATACCAGCAACATTCCCAGCTTACCAGGGTTAGTCCATCATCATACTTCTCCAATGTGGAGTTGAGCATAGGTGTGCAGAGGTGTTCCTGGTGTCTCCAGCAGAGGGAGGCAGAGGTTTCCACTGAAAGGTCACTGGTAGGACACTGTGGCTGCCACTCTAAACTAGACTCATATGATACGACTTCAGAGGACAGCCAAACATCTCGCAAATCTGTTGAGGAAATGTGGACAGTTTACAACACTATGACTGCAACATGAATGACGTGCTGACAATGTTTTTTTCAGTTACATGACAGATTGTATCATGGTGATACATGAAATACAGTAAATCACCACCAGCTTCAGAACATATGACTCACAATTCTAAAACATTTCTTCTCAAGGCATATCAATTACAAAATATATATATATATGTTTGGGGTAAATTTTCACCAAAATTGTGAACACAGCTATTTGAGGAATTCCCCTACTTTGTATATCTGAAAGGAAGGCACAACATCTCTGTTGTCAATTACAAAACTAACAAAAACTCCCTCTAACAAGCTGTTCATGCAAGAGGTTTTTAGCTTTTGTTATCATTTTTAATCTGAAATCAATCATGCAACACCCTCACCTTCAATGTTTTTATTTTGAAAGGGACACTTTTTATGTCGTCTTGCATCCATGTGGGTGTAATATGCCTGTAAATAGGAAATGTGCATGACTGAAAAGTGTGTTTAGACAGAATAAAAATACCATATGCACCAAAAGGTTTAATAGAGCTCAAAGTACCTCTACACACAGACAGGGCAGGAGGTACGAAATGTTAAACTGAGCTGATTGAGACTGAGATGGATCAATCTGCAAAGCACACACAAACACATTACAGGGGAAAATACATTTAATCAGTGTGTGAAAACAAAATTGCAGATAGATTTTTCACTGATACTTACCATAATGGGGGGATCTTGCTTTTGGCTGCAGAACATTGCATTTGTCTGGTAACACAATCTAGCAAGCACTTTCTTTCCAGGCGACACAGTTATGGTGATGGATTTCGATGACAGATTCACAGACAGATCAAAGTCCGGTGTGGGATCTGAGTTGCGTACACACACACACACACACACACACACACCAACAGGATATAAGTTTTATAATGCTGACAGGGCAAAATAGCTGAGAAAACAAAACAATGCAGATGCAGCAGTTTTAGAGATAACAGAATGTTGTTGATGGACACTGAGTGAAAAGTTCAACAGCTCCTTTTACTGGGAGCTATCACTGAATTAACTTGATATAGCAGAAAATGTAAAATGTAATAAGAGGACAGTTCTGGAGTCTTAAGGAATTTCTTTCTCTGTGTTATTTGCCACAGACATGACACATGAGAGGTAACGACATCCCCTTAATGTATAAGTATGTGTATCATGTCTGTGTTCAAATTTGAGGTAGATAGGTTCGACTCTGAGGAGTGTAGGTGGAGGTTAGGGATATAAGTATTACATCAGCAGGAAGGGGACCTGGTGGCTCAGTGGCGGAGCATTAGGTTGGGATACAGAAGGGCGTGGGTTCGAATCTCACACCACCAGGTTGAGGGTGTCAAGGCACCAAGGGTGACCCTGGTGCCAAGTCCCAAGCCCAGATTAAAAAAAAAAAATGGGAGGGTTGCAGCAGGAAGGGCTTCCGGAGAAAAGAAGTTGTGCCAAATAAACGTGTGATACACAAGCTGAAAGCTGTTGATCTATGATTTTACAGTTTGAGTGAAGGCTTTTATCCTGTGATGAAACACTTGTATCCTTATGTGAATAGTACATTCCAGGGTAGTAATGCTTACATCTACGGAGTAAATAGAGTTTTAATGAGGATGATGATATGAACGCCTGCGGTGACTTAACATGCCACAATGTTATTTTGTTGCCATACTGCTCTTGAAAACAGCATATGAGAAAATGTAGCACAAAGCTACCTGCTAACAGAAATCATAGAGTATACCTGGCACTTCGTAACTGACAGTGCAGCTGATTGATTGGCCTTTGTAGGACACATTCACTGAATCTGATGCTTTAGCCTGGACACAGTCATGTAGCAGCTCCCACTGAAAAAGTTAAATAAAATTTTAAAATGCAAAAATGCACACCATAATCAACATAACCATTTTCAAAAAACATTTGTCAGTATGATGGAAGCTAAAACTGATCATTTAGTCTCACCATGACATGGTTCCTTTTCTTTTTTCTTGTAGTCTTATTTGAAGGCAGAAAGAACCGAGGAAGAGAGAATATGTAATTTTATTTAATTACAAAGTTGTTACAACGTTTTACAGTGTTTTAGGGAGAGAGAGTATGCTGGCATGTGTAAAGCAAAAAGTCCAACCTTTTCACAGTTTTTCATCTTAGGTTGAATTGTTAGAGGTCTTGGTGAGAGTATTTCAATTGTCGGTTTCGCCTTAAGTGCATCTGTAAGAAAGCAATTACACATGCTTTTCACTGTATTGGAAATAACTAAGCAAGTTTACTAGATTTTCACTAAAAATATTGAGTTTACCAACTGAGGTATAGCTCATCACACTAGTTTATATCTCTTAAACAATTTCAGTAATTATTTTTCAGAAGTGTTTTTAAGTCTGTTATTTGACCAGTTTTTTGAAGGGGAACTGGTGGCCCAGCAGTAGACCATCGGGTTGGGATACAGAACGCAGCGGGTTCAAATCCTGCCCCACCAAGTGTGGCCCCACCCAGCAAACAAGGATGCATTGAGGTGTACAGTAAAACACTTCAGACACTTTTTGTAGTTCGAAGCTATTCATGATAATGTTAATCATGATAAAGAGTAGTGTTGAATTCAGTACCTACCCCCAACCCAGACCTAACGGTAGGAACTACTTCAGTCTTGGTAGTGCCTGGGTACAAAATGGCTGCAGCTGCTAGTTCTTCATGTCTAATGAAGAACTGACACTTAAAACTGAGAGTAGCAAGAGGAAGAAGTCTGCTGGTTTATGAAGAAAATCTGATGGTGGTGGATTTTCAACTTCGTAATAAACTCAGTCAACTATACATAGCAAGTATTTGTACTTAGAAGAATTCATTATAACTAGAGACTTAAAAGTAAATCTACTTGCATTTAAGTAATCTTAATTAGAATTTTTTATTTAGTTTATTCTAAAACAATGTGTTGTAATAACATTCAAGTGATAAGCACATTAACAAATGTTAGGCTTTCAATTTGCTTGAAAAATGTGAGGCAGTTGGTAATTGAGTTTGTTCACTAAATTAACTGTGGATTGTTTACCATCATCCATCCAAACAGTGACAGTGACACATTCAGAGTATGTGTCTGTGGGCTGCTGTGACGGCACAGGGGTCAGTTTCACAGGACACGGTCGTGCAACATAGTCTGTACACAGAGAGAAGAGCATTACAGCAGAAAGTCGCACGTGTGGCTTTGACACGTGTGACTGAAGTGGAAATAAAAAAATAATGACATAACTTACCCGTTCGATTTCCCACCTACAGGAAACACGAGAGCAAGTCAGGCAAAAAAAAAAAAGAAACAATAAATAAATCACATCTATAAAGCAGCACGTTGGACAGTTACTTTACTGTATTAGGATTTAACAGGTCCAGTTATTTATTTAGAACATACCTTGCAGGATGTTGTGGCACATTCCAGCATAAGTGGCGACGCCACCACGACCAGAAACACCAGCGCGGTGCGCATTTTAAGCGGCCCCAGCCCGCGGATGTTAAGAAATGTCCCTCTGATAAGACACAAACACTAAGCCATCTTTGTTCCGCTTGTCCGGGTTGTTTTCGGCTTCCGACAATCCTAAGTGATTTCTCCGCGTGTTGTGCTACCAAACGCGGGCGCAGCATTCAGACGCATGAGAACTTGGTGCGGGGTTGTGAGCTCCCCATAGCAGCCTACTTGTTGGGCTTTAACTTCCCGTGCCGTGTCAAATGACTAACCTGAAGGCGTTTGTTTAAACAAAATCAAATACCAACTTTTTTTTTGCTTGGATCATCACGGCCCCCTCTGCTCCGCCTCTTACTAAGGTTAGGGGAAAAAAAAAAAACAGGACCGCGCATAGTCCTGTACCCCTACCTTACCTTGGTGTCCAACCTTACTCCAGTCTTACGACCATCCTCAAGCCATGGATGGATTAGGAGAAAACGCCCCCAGTCCCTCCTACAGGACGACTAGTTACATTTAGTGTGCCTTTGTGGACATCTTCTGTCTCTGTGTTTGCTTCATGTCTTGTGGTGGTGTCTCTTTGATCCACGTGTTTATCTCTTCATCATTTTTGTAGCCTTTGTACTTTTTTGTAATTTGTGTAATTTAGTGTCTTCACGTTACTTTGTCTAGTTATTTTATATTATATATTGTCTTTTCAGTGGTGGAGCATTGGTTTGGGACGCAGAAGGCCATGGGATCGAATCCCAGCCCACCAGCTGCCATTTTCATGTTTACTGTCAGACTTTTGTGGTATTGAATGCGTCTTATTTGAGTTATTTTGTCCCTGTAGTAGTCTCTATACACATCTTGTGCCTTTTTACATTTACATTTTTTATTTTGCTCTGTCTTTAAAGACAAGAACTACTATCACTTCGTACAAATGCTGTGGCACAAAGGCCCCCTGACTTCTTTGATCCCTTGAGTAAACCACCAAGGCATTAAATAGCATGACAGGTAGTATGTGTAAGATCACATAAGATCACCCATCAAGTGTTTTTACCAAAGACTTTCATTCAGGAAGTGATGATTAAAGCATTAAAGGTCTTGATCTTTTTCATACATTCTCCCCTGTGGAAATATTGCAAGCTTTTTTCAAAAGAATCACCCAGACATCTACTACTTTCAGTGATAACTAAAATGCCTGTAAAATTATTTATCTTCTCCTAAATCCTCTGGTGTTTCAGGTTTAATGTGAAACTGATCAGAGAAAGACTTTAATGTCAACGTGAAAATTGATATTTATAATGTGTGACCCACTAAGTGTTCCACAGTAGTTAATTCATACTATATGTGTTTTGCACCATCATTCACCCTTGAGTGTGAGCAGATCAGTTTCCCAACACTGTTTCCTCATTTTTCTATGAAGGTGCTCTGACCAATACAAAGGACATTCATGCTTTTTTAAAAAGACGTTTCTGGTGCAGAGGCTCCAACTGGGGAGCATACAACAACTGATGGCCTGCTGCTACACGGCTTGCAGCTTTACGGGAAAGTGGCAAACAGACGTTTTTGCCAGTAGCCGAGAAATAACTTTTTGCTTTTTTTGCCTACTCCATGTTTGGAATAAACCACACACTGCAGACAGTCACAATCACAGCATCCTCACCATGACACAGGGGGGGGTCAGACAGCATGGTACTGTGGATTTGCTTCTCAGCAGCTGCACCCAGAAGACATGTGAGTGTAGAAGAGAAAGTGACCAGAGCTTAATACAGGGATATCATCGAGGAAATCCTTATTAAGCTTAACAGCGTGACCATTCTAGCAAAGAATAAGTAAACATTCAACTGTCAAAATATGCAAAACTAAAACAAAACAAAATTAAACAAACAACTGTCTACAGCATACCCTAGCTGCTAAAAGCTGCATACTAAATATTGACTTGTATGAGGTGAATACCTGTAAGCAAGTATATTATAAATAATATGGAAGTGAGTTTTGGTTTAACTTTGTTATTAAAGTATGACTTTCTATTGATCCGCATTAAATTAAAAAAACAAAATCAAAAACATCTAAGCCGCTTGCCACATTTCAGTGTTGGCTTGTCCATCTTCCATTCCTTAATCTCAACAATTGCTGTGTGGATTGCAATAAATCTGTGGTTATTAGATGATAAATTCTGATGATCTTTGGTGATGGGTTGCTATGAAAGTTGATACACACATTTGTGTATCTCTTAGGACAAATCATATTTATTTGGTGATCCCATGCATCAGTATCAGGTCAAAATTGTTACACTTTGGTTCATGACCAACTACCTGCGAGTTAGATTATGTGCCGATTAGCAAACGTTAACGTCATAAAATGCTAAATAAGATTCAGATATTGTTGTTAGCATTTATCACTGCTATCCGTTTTGTTACACAAATACAGTTGTAAATAAATAATTTCTGCATGCTATGTAAACACAAACAAGCTTTTGCTCATAGACGCTTAGCAGACGCAGAAGAATGTCCATGTCCACATAGAACATACATTTAAGTGTTCTTTCATTGGGCCTAAGACTTAACTGGACAGTGTGCAGATTCTAGTGTAAGGATTTCAATTTGATGTATGTTTTTGCATGTGGTCCTCCAACACCTAAACCCTTTTAGCCAAGTAAAGACATTTGTATTAGTGTCTTTTGTGATATTACCTGAACTATATAGTATTGGAGTTATTGCTCCAATTAAATCCAACAATCAAATTAAACTTAGAGCCAACTGAAGTGCAGGTACAGAGATAGGTTACAATAGAAGTGAGCTAATGGAAAACTAAAATATGGTTCAGGGAGAAAAAGACGTTTCCGCAACACCATGAGATCACTAGTGTTAGCTGCAACCTGCCGAAACCACTGACTGATGCATATCAGTTCTTTCCACTCACGTTCTATGCTTTGCCTTGAGTTGGAAATAAGGTATCTATTCATAGGGGGTATCGTTTTGGAGACATAATGTACACGTTGTGTGGGCGTTCCAGATGGGTGGGGGATCTTTATCGCGCGTGGAAAGACTGATCAAAATTCTGGTTTGTGGAGAGGAAATTCAAACTGATTGGTTAAGAGATATTTGTCATCACTGCCAAGTGGGCTTCTACAGCAACTGATAACATGAACAGTTAGCTTGTGGTAATTGTAGCTAAAAATGTGTGAAAAAAATGTGATATCAGCAAGATCATTTAAGCTGAAAAAGCAGTGGCATGGTTGGAGTGACTCACTACTTTTCAGCTCTCTGAACCAGCTTCTTTTGGTATATATGACTTTTTAGGGTCAGGTTTCTGCAACAACTGATTTATCTAAATAAGTAAGCCCAGTATTTACATGCTACATAAATGTCAGTTTGATCTTAGCTGGAGACATTTGCTGCTTGTTATAGCCTCCCATATTTCCAGTCTACCTCTATCTACTGTCAAAAAAGTCAAAAATGCCTACAAGTAAACAGACTAGAGAAATGGGCAACCAAACCACTGTCTTGACACCAAGCTTTTCTGCTATACTGGCATTATTTGTACCACGGCCCACATGTGTTACTGTAAAAGTTGTATGACCAGTGAAACTGCTGTACAGTGAGACAATGCTTTATATACAAAAACCTACAGCACAGACACTTGTGTTAATAAATCTGTCACCTATACTGAGGTTTGCTGTTGATTTGATCAGTCTGTGCAAAGTTTTTTGAAGAACTTATAAGGCACAAATTCCTTAGAAAAAAAATATGGGTGTGTCAGAATTCACTGTGGAAAGAAACAAAAGACTCACATTACATGCAACAGTCCACGGAAATTGAGCAAGAAACCGGGAAGAACACTCTCATATGCAGACTCACAGTAACCACAACCAGTTTAAAAAAACTCAATTCTTTTTATTAAACTTCTATTTTTATGAAATCTGTATATATAAAAGATCTAAAGCCATCAATATTAAACTAAAAGACAGCAAGCACGTGTTTCACTTCCTCATTACTCAATGACCAGTGACCTGGGTGACAGACATACATTAACAAAACTATAAAAAGAGGAGACATGATGTACACAGACAGACAGTTTGAAAGGGACACACACAATGGCATCTTGCGTAGCCAGAGTGATAAGAAGTAGTTCGTGATAAAATGAGTTGTGGACCTTGTTAAGAAGGAGTAAATAGAATAAATAACATTAACGTTGCTTTGCCCAAATGCTTGTTCAGCTTCTCTTTGTGCTCATCTGACAAATGCCAGGACACTAGCGCCAGGCCTGTCCCCCCCTCCAGACAGACTGGAGCAAAGGCATTTACAGGCATACCCACAGTGTGAGCATGCATTTCGACATGCATTTGTACCCTGTGAATGTACGTATAATAAAGACAGGGATAGGCATAGTTGTGTATGCATCATAGTGTAATACCATTTTCATTTTCTAAGCCTGTAAACCATGATCTCATTTTATTATTGAACATATATCACTCTCACTCCCCCAACACACACACAAGCACGCACGCACACAGACACACACAGAATATTCGGATTCATTATTCTGAACATAGCATATTTTTCCATCATTATTACGAATACCATTTTTCAATTCTCTTAAATACAACATTTTACATGCCAGATCAACTATGGCTTAGTGTGCACGAGTGTGTTTGTCTTGGGACCAATGTAGTGGATGTTTTTATTCCACTTGTGCTACTGGCACTCTGTGTTCTGTGATGTAGGACTGGGCTCTATTTTAGAGAATAAAATACTTAACAACACCTGTAAGGACCAAAACAAAGTTTGTGTCTTGTGTGTTTGTTCAGTCACTGTCACTAGTTTCACTGCTGGGGTCTCCCTGCACTTTGCTGCGATGTTGCATCGCACGATGGTAGGCCACCTGTACTGACTTGCGGATGTTGGATTTCCTGCCCTCCAACATCTTTTCTTTATCCAGCTCCTGGTCCATCCCGAGTGGCACAAGCTTAGAGCGTGGCAACCACTGCCTAAATGAACACAAATACACATATGCTCAAATTTAAAATGTTTTCTAATCCAACATGAAGGGTACTTAAAATGTATGAAATGTAGAAAAATATGCACAGTAAAATGCAGACATCAGTAGGAGGTCCTTAGTTAAGTTGCTTGTAACAGTTTTGTCATTTTGTGTACTGTGGTAATGAAGCTGTTGGTTCTCTTTGGTGAACCACCTGATGAACTAAGGTTAAGGGAGTTGAATATAACATTGTTAACACTTTTTAATATACATATTTCTTGAGCTCTAAACTTAAAATCAAGCCATGAACTTTAAGTGATTGCACTCAGTGACCTATAAAATGTGTTTTTTTTCCCTTTGTTTTCTGTTCTCAAAACCACATTTGCCCTACTTCTGCCTAAACGCGCTGTCATCTAGTGCTTCAATACAAGAAGCGCAGTTTCCTTTGACCTACTGCCACAGACTCTGCGTACGCATCCAGTAACATCAAAAGCTAATTTTGCTTGCATTTTGTATTTTATAACGCATTTTATTTACACTGAAGTTCAAGTTGCTCCCATTGGGTCATGTGAGCACCTTGCATTGCAGCCACTGTCATCGATGTGTAAGTGTGTGTATAAATGGATGAATGTGAAGCGACACTGTAATATATAAAGATCAGACACGATTAAAGACGGCAATTACCAAGTCCTCTTGTTGTCAAAGAAAAGAACCAGAAACAGGTGCTCCCTCGCCTCCTGGGTCATTTGCTCTCCAAGTTTTAGCACATCCGATGGGGGGACAGGGATCGGGACACCACGATGGAAGACCCCCTCCCTGGGCATCTTTGGATCAATTATCTGCAGGCAAATAGCAAAAAAGAAATGTTTAGAAATACAGGTACTGACCTACAGACTGTCTAACAGGTAGCAGTTCTCTTGACTTTTTTCTGTGTCTCACCAGAGCAGGATATGAAGGATAGCCCCTGCACTTGGCCCACACAAGGTCCAGAGCTTCCAGTGAAGCATAGTCATCAGAGGCCATCCAACAGCCTGACCTGGCCCTCCCACGCACCACTGGTGGAAAGAAACACAAGAAAACCAAGACAGTCACCATTATACAGCCACATGAACATACACACAATTCTTTTGAAATGTAAAAATAAATAAAGCTACTGCTTCTGTAATGGTGCAAAAGGACTGTTTATAAAATTCACAGAGGTTGAATTGGGATTTGTGAGAATGGCCCCTTGTCAAGAATACAAAATGCTGATATGGATTGTTACTATATTACAAACTAACTACAGATTAAGAATTTTAAGCATGACATATCAACTTGCAGCTATGTATCTAAATACTAAAAACCCAAGTGTCACCTATGCAAAATGAAAAGACTCTTGGTACTTAATTTTCCCTTCACTTCCGTAATGCAGGAACATAAGTGCAGTGGCTTGTTTGTTGTTGTTCCAGTGACTGGCTTCCCTCACAACTAATGTGGAAGTGGTTTTGTACCACAACAGCTGCTGTATTTTTACAGTTTGAGGTTTTGGGACTCAAATAATCTGATAAAACACGGTGCCATTCTGTGTTTGGCTTACATTTGTGCAGTGGTCATTCAGACAAGGTGAATTTGTTCTTGCCAACACGGATTGTGTTTGTTTTTATCTATGCCATTTTGTTCCACAGATTTCCTTTTAAGAGATCCTGAAAAAAGCAAGTTATAGCTAATAGTGACCAAAATGGACATAATACAGCGTATGCAGACTGTTGTGGAAAGGAGGATGCTGTGAGAAAGTCCAACACAATTATTAGTTGGTAACAGTACATCATTTCTGATTCACTCTGTAGCCAGAAGTGAAAAGCTGGTAGATCATATCCATTATACGCAGCTGAGGAGAACAGACCATTCATGTAACAAATGGTAAGGGTCTCAGTGTATGTGTGTGTGTGTGTGTGTGTGTGTGTGTGTGTGTGTGTGTGTGTGTGTGTGTGTGTGTGTGTGTATATATATATATATATATATATATATATATATATATATATATATATATATATATATATATATATATATATATATATATATATATATATATATATATATATATATATATATATATATATATATATATATATGTGGAAAACATTTGCAGACAACAGGGAAAGCAGGAAAACTTTTCCAAACCCAGTAAAAATTGGGGAGGGTTGCGTCAGGAAGGGCATCTTGCGTAAAAACCATGCCAAATCAACATGCAGACTACTGATCCGCTGTGGAGACCCTGAACGTACGGGATAAGCCGAAAGGACAAAAAAATAAATAAAAAATTATGCATGTAGGACTCAAGTTTCTAATGAAACCCTGCTTGGAAGATCCCCACCCACCCAAAAAATGTTTTCATTGGTAATGTGGGAGAAGACCCATTTTAAACTGAATATATGCTTCATGAAAACTTCAAATTTCTGTTTCATTTTAAGGCCAATTATCTGTTGGCTTATATTTTATTTACTTCGGTGATTAGATAACTTTCAGTGATGCTGCAGATATTAGTACGTTTACACATCAAAACCAAAAATCCCTATAATAAATCAATCAACATACTAGAAAAAGGTGCTTTAGATTAATAAAAGAACTGTTAGACCACAATGTTACCAACTTTTAAATTGTCTGCTGTAATAGTTATATTATTCTTAATTTCATAGTAAAGCGACAGGAGTTATTGGTTAATTCAAGACTGTCAACAAAAATAAGATATGGAGTGGAGCTCCAGGTGAATGTCATTTAGATGTCAGTTCAGCTCATTTTTACCAGTGCATATGAATAATTATGTCTTTATCATTTTCTCTGGCTAGGTGATGTTTTTCCTCCAGATTAAAGTTAGCTACAATAGCTGCAGTGGCTAGCATTGAAAATCTGTATGGTTCTCATGAGTTACAGACAGCTTTGCCGTTACAAGACTCAGAAGAAAGCATAGCAAGTTACTCTATACACTTCATCTACTGCAAATTCCAAATTCTGTGCTTCTGGTTGGATGTTGCACTGTACGGAACTATTTTGTAATATTCTTGTTTTTTTGGTAGCAAACATGGCACAAGGTTTATATTTCTCTTGCACGCATGGACTGCTAACAAAACAAAAATAAAATCATAAAGTACAAGGCCCAATGCATGTCTAATTATTCAATTTAACCAACTTACAACTATCAGACAAATATGTTACTTAAATCATTCTGAAAACAATCCAGATACAGACATCATAAGGAATCTTTCCACTGGTATTTACCATTCTGAGTCAAATCATCAGATCAAGTTTATCAAAACTGAATAATAGATTAATGCAGTGATACTGAATTCATTATTACATTTTTACTAACCACACAAAGATTCAAATCATACTGAGTAGACACTCACTGCATGTGTGTTTGTATATGCAGGCATTTGTGTCTGAGCTTACAATGTGAAACACTCCGTGATCCTCCAACTGAGTAGGAATCGTTCTCGGTTCCTGATGTTTCTTCACTGCTGTCCTCCTGGAAGGCAGAGCGAGAAAACGATGCCTTTCCTCTGCCCTGCTTAGATGGGGTCGTGCTGAGAGAGAAGAGAGACAGGACTATAAACACGCATGTGACAAGCAATTACTTTATCACAAGTGTTTTGCATCCTTGGGCCATAAAACATACATTTTACAGGTTGCTAAAGGAGATTTCCAAATGAAGTGAAAAACACAGAAAAATATTTTAGCCCCCTCTTGTAGACCTGGGCACTTTTAAACCTACTGTCACTAATTTGGGTGTTAAGGTGGACAGTGGTTTTAGCTTGGATGGGCAGCTTAGTGCAGTGGTGAAATCCAGCTTCTTTCATTTCAGACAACTGGCAAAAGTTAAATCATATTTGTCAAAAAAAAAGCACTTTGAGACAGTAATCCAGGCTTTTGTCACAACTTGGCTGGATTACTGTAATTCTCTGTATTTTGGTGTCTCTCACTTGTCCCCGTCCCGTCTTCAGCTGATACAAAATGCCTTTATTACTTTATATGTATTTATTTTGGCTTTACCATTTTAAACTGTTAAGCACTTTGATGAGTTTTTGCTGTTTTTTAAAGTGCTTTATAAATAAAGTTGGCTTGGCACCATGTCACGCAATGTAATCGAGGTGGCGACAGCAATTAGCCATTAATGTGGCTGCTCCCTATATACAGTTTCCAAGATAAAAAGAGCTCAAATTATCATAGAGTCGATTGCCATTTAACAGACGTAAACATTGAAAACTGATGGATTGAGTATTTGCAATTTTCTAAATGGAGATAAGGGTGATGTGTGATAAAATAGATTTACCAAAGTTAGATAGGATTTGCTTCTGTAATACCAAACTGGGAAAAAAATGCATTTTATACTGTTCCTATCTTAATATTAAAGAAGTATCTATAACATAGCGCCTTGGTTTTTAATCATTTCCTAAAAATGAGGGATACTGTAGCTCAGTTGTTAGAGCAATTGTCCATAAACCGCATGGTCAATGGTTCAACAAGTTGCTTCTGTTAAGTAGGTGCGCACCTTGCATGGCAGGTGCCTTTATCTGTGTGTGTGTGTGTGTGTGTGTGTGTGTGTGACTGGATGAATGTGAAACAACAGTGTAAAGTGCTTTGGATAAAAGTGCTATATAAGCAGACTATTTTGCAACTTCAAACAGCTTCTTGCAGTTGCTGGATGTCTATAAACCACAAAAGTAAATTTGTGCTAAAAAACAAAACTTTGTTACTATACATGACCTGTTTAACTTTATACACAGTAATTTGCTTGACTAGTAACAGAAAAACTATGAAATCAGTTTTAAGAAGTTCAGGTGTATTCCTTCTTAGCATGTGCATATTCAGTATCTATGTGTACAATTACCTGGTCCGGTCAGAAGCTGCACTACTGCTGCTGCTTGTTGTAGACTCAGAGTCTGAGCTTGAACGAGGGAGACGGGGCTCATTTCTGTACACGCGGAAACTCTCCGTTACTGGCTGGTTTCCTCCATCAAATCCATTACTGGGTAAACCTTAGTAAAAGACAGAAAGTTAACAGACTAAGTGCGACTTAAAAACTGTACACAGAGGGTTTACTGCTCATTTGATTGACTGTACCTGGCAACATATCGTCATTGTCACTGTCGCTGTCTGAGCTGGAGGTGCTGTGGGGGCTGCGGGGCCTTTTCCTCTGCCTGGTTGGTGACAGCAGGGGCAACTGAGGGGGGCCGATAGGGCTTTGGCTAATCCCTGGGCCACCGTAGCTAGCGTCCCTGTTCTTAGGAGGCCGTCCTGGCCTTTTGGGGGGTCCAGCAATTTTTTGGTTCTTTTTGGAGAAAAGTACAGATGTCCGGCGGCCCACCTCTGGAGCCAGGGAAGATGAGGATACACCGATATCTTAAGGAGAGAGGTTTACATGTTAAAATGTGAGTAAATAATTTTAATGTTACTTTCTGTAGATACTTTTAATGCAGCACATTACTGACATTTTACATCTTTTTAGCTGTACCTTTTCCACCAATCTCTTGGCTGCTGCTCTCTCCCCCCTCGTCATGGTGTCCGGCAGATGATGGGTGATGGGGGAGAGTAGAACCCCGGTCTCCTCCTCCAACAGTCTCTCGGCCCCCCATGTGGGAACTCCCCTCCCGCTGGTGTGCAAGCTTCCTCCGGATGACACTGATCTCCTTTCTTAGGGCTTTGCCTCTACGAGACTGACCGATGCTGTGCTTCCCTGAGTTGACCTCATCAAGACGTGCTTGCAAGTAATGGAGCTGCTCTTCCAGTGGAAGCCGTCGCCTGTTTTCTGGGAGAAGCAGGTCTATCGGAGGCAGGGAAAGAAAGAGGATGTTAAAAAAGAAAAGAATATCGTGATAAAGGATTAAAGTTATATATGAGTTAAAGCTTACGAAGGGAGGAGTCTGGTGTGTTTTCTGGTATACAATATATTTGATCATAAAAGACAAACGATAAGATTATAGTAAATGATACATGATGTACCACAAGGCATGTCATGTCTGCAACAAACTGGAAAACATACTATTTCAGTGCTCAGTGATTGTGACAAGGAATACACTAACGGACAATGACATTCAATTACTCAATTAAGAGCCCGGATAATTTGGCTTTGGTTAAACCTGGTGGCCTTTCCCTCTTTAATTTCCACTCATTCACTTAAATTCGGAACCTCTTATTCCTTTGTGCCTTTCTCACATTCTATCTCCCACCCTTCGACAATTTCTTTCCCAACTGAACTCGTGCAGTATCAAAAGGCAGATGTGCACATTTTCTTCCAGCTTCCAGCCCGTCAAATGATTCTTCAATGTGAGGGGTCTGTAATTTTAGAAGATACTGTGGCTTCTTCAAATAAAAGGCCTTCATTGTCCACAAAATGTGGATGGCAACCTAGAAGCAGTTGAAATATTTTGCATCCCCTTTTTCTTTTGATGCTTAAGAAAAGAAATCTCAACCAGAGTTACAGTAGATCACATACCTTCTTCATTAGAAGACAATGGACGGTCTCTTTCTCTATCCCTCTCTCGCTCCCTCTCCCTGTCCCTCTCTCTCTCCCTGTCTCTCTCTTGGTCACGCTGACTGTCTGGGCTCAGCTCTCGGTGGAGGTGCATGCCAGTCTCGTAGTCAAAGCCGATTCGTTCAGCTTGGCGCCTGGCAGTTCTCATGACAGCCCCGCCCATCTCTCTTAAACGCAGGGCTGCACGATAAAAGACCGTGTCCTTGGCGTTGTACTTGAGACAGTTGTTGACAATGAGGCCAAAGTCTGCCTCAAACGCCTCAAAAGTGAGGTAGCGATGGGACTCCAGTAGATTCCACATGGTCTGGAAGTCCATTGGAGTATCAATATGGTCCAGATAATCAGGCACCTGGATAGTAGGGGGTAGTGATTAGGCAAAGGCATTGACCACAAGCTCTATTAAATTAGGTATTTTCAAAGCAGATACATTGATGAAGCCAGAAAAAAATGTTTCTGAAATCAAACTTGTATTGTTAGGGCAGGATTGAATTTAAAAAATTTTAAGTTCAAACCAATATGCAGCACCCTTACAGATGATTTTAACCAAAAAAACTAAAAACCTATTATAAATAAAAGTATGTATAAAATATATAAATATTTTGTGATAAAGTTGCCTGGAAGGTTGTTATATAAATAAGTACTGTAAAGAGATAAACAAACAGATATGAGAGAGCGATAGAGCGAGAGAGAGAGACTGTACGCATGATTGCCTTTGTTTACCTCTGCCAGTGGTACAGGTTCAGTAAAAAAGTTGTTGGTGTCTCTTTCCTGTAACTGTTCCAGCGTACTCCTCAACAGCACCAGGAAGGGAGTCAGCTGCATCTCTAGCGCCATCTGCTGCACTTTAATCTTAAAGATAATTTTAAAAAAAATGTTTAGTTGCTGACAAAATTTAACTAAAATTCTGGGTTGTGAAGTCTGTAAAACAATTCTATTTCATTAATTACATACCCAAACACATTTATGGCTGGCCATGGTTTATGTGCACTAATACAAAGCTTGGAAAAATTAGCTCCTCAATGCAGAGCTGTTTTGCAACTGATGCTTAAAATAAGCAAGAGTTTGGGACCTTTAGAGCTGGTCTTAATCAGAAACATTTATGTTTACATTTATACATATGGAAAAGACTTGTTTTACATGCTTTTCCTATGCACTTTCCTGCTTTCCCCAGTGTCTATGAATGCTGTCACCCAGAACATGACTTCTCTTTAAGAAATGAGTGTTATGGTTTTCAGACATCATTCTGTCTAACCAATGCAGTCACTGCAGTATGAGAATCTGAATATTCTGTTCTCCTAAACAGTAGGGGAGCGATATGATCGACTGGCTTTTCACTGGAAGTTACAGAGTAAATTAGGAATGATGCACCATCATTTTTTTTTTTTTTTGTCCTTTCAGCTTATCCCATGAGTTCAGGGTCGCCACAGTGGATCGTTACAAACTAATAAAAAAGGAAATTAATTTAAAACACAAATAATACATAACCAGTATCACAATCTATCTTTGTTCTCATAATATTCAGTGACATACAACCAACATTGTTTCTACAATTCATATATTTTTCTCCACATACCCCTAATTATCTGTTAGTTGGTAAAGTAACAGCTTTCTCACACCATTGTCCTCAGAGAAATAGTCTCCACTATTAGCAATGACCTTTTTTTTTTTTTTTTTTTAAATTTCTCAGAGTTAATCTGTGTAAAACTTTCACCCATAGCTTGTTTATTTCCAAACAACATAATGTTTATAAGTAATGTTGCCAGGACAAATCCACCTTGTCTGAATCACAACTGAAAAAACACGGATGCTACTCAAATATAATGCATATACAGACCAGGAGCTTATTAAAAGAATTTTAATCAGATTAGTTGTGTCTCAAAACTGTAAAAAACATACTCCAGCTGTTAAATCTGCATCTGCAAAAAAATAAAAAATCAAAGTTTACCCTATTAACAATTTTGTTCCTAGACTACAGCTGTCAAGGAAGTATTAGGGAAGGGGGGAGAATAAAAAGTGATTTTTTTTTAATGCTGTAACTATATATTTCAATTTGATTTGCTTAATCGTTGGCTACTGAAATATCATGAGTCTCAGGTCTCAACTTTGTTTCTCCACAACACAAGGTCTGTACTGCACAGCCCTCATTTCTAACAGTATATAGTCCTGTTCTGGTTGGAAGCATTCGTGGACACAATGGAAAAGAAGCAAAGTTTAAAAGACTTTTCCATATGCACTGATTGATATCCTGTCACTATTAGGACTAGCTTGAAAGATCCTAAACTATTCTTTTCAATTTTTAATGTGTGGGGTTTTTCTGAGCCTCCCAGCAACATGCTCCAACACACACAAATCTATTACTCAAAAAGAAAAATAAAATAAAATAAAACTCAAATTAATTAAAACCTGCAATATAGTAAAAAAACTAGGAAGCATGATACTCAAACAGCTAAATGGCTTTTAGATTATATGGAATTTCTGGTAAGATGGTATTCCACAGCCTAGTGTTATTTCTTGTATTAGGTTGTATAAATCAGATAAAAAAACTTGTCTGTCTCACCGTCTCCCTTTTGAGTTTTTCCCTCTTACGGATAAGCTCCACCAGTAGCCTGGCTCTCTCCAGGTCATGTCTCAGTCTCTGCCATGCCTTAAGCTGCTCCTTTAAAGCAGTTTGTTTTTCCTCGCTGTCCCTCTGTACAGCCACCAGACATAAATATAGAACATGTTTTGACAACAGAATATGAAAAGAATTATAGTAACATACTCTAAAATAACTTACAGAAGTAAGTTGTGATGAAGGTTGTGGTGGGAGAGGGTCAATATGTCGCTGTGACTGCAGGTGGGTTTGGAGCCGGCGCAGCAGAGGGACGCCATTGCGACTCTGCCTCTTCAGGGTCCAGTAACTATGAAGTCGTTGCATGAACTGGCTCTTCCTAGGTACTGTCAAGTTACTGGTGATTTTGCTTAGCCTGGAGAAAACAAACACAATAACTCCTGTGCTCCCAAGTCCAAAATGTAACATTATTATTGCATGAGATAATAGAGAAAGTGGGGCTGAACGCAACAGCACTTCAGGTATTCAATGCACACAGTGCTGAAAGTCATGCTGATTTTGGTTCTGGTCAACCTTCTATTTGCCAAACTGTTGTGTCTAACAGGGTAAACAAATTTCTGGGAGCTGTTAGGAAATTGTAGCAAAGCTGTTGACATGTACCTGTGCGGGGGTATGCAGGGTACAGATACCACAGGTGCTGCAGCTCTCCTCTCCGCTAAAATCTTCCTAGCTCTCTTCATCTTCAGCCTAGATTTTGCCTTTGCCCTTTTGGCTCGTTCAGAGCTCCAGCCCTTGGAGTCATCATCATGGCCAATGCTGGGGTCGTCATCATCCTCTAGCTCTCCTTCGCTGTGAGACGAACCCATACTGGCCCCACCTACCCCTCCCAAAGGTTGGGCTGACCCAGGTGGTGTGTGGATGTCACAGTAAGCAGTCTTGCGCACGCTGAAAGATGTGCCATTGGCTCCGGTCTCTCTGACGGGCTCCATCTTCATATAGAGGCCTGCCTGTTGTGCACAGGTGACGTGGAAGGCTGTGTAACAATTGGCTTTGTGACACTGAATACAGGCACCTGAACCACGCTGCTTGCAGATGTAGCACGTGAGCTTCCAGCGTGCAGGAGGGATGTGCTCAATACTATCAATAGGCTCCAGAAAGACCGTATTAGCAAAGCAGACCTATGGAAAACAAAACAAAACTCACTTTATCAAAACACTCAAATCAAAGGATTAGGGTAATAACAAGACATCAAGCTCACTGAGCACTGCTAAACGGTCAGATATCTGTCAGATATTTACTTCCCTATACACTCACCATTTTTAGTCGTTAGATCTGTGCAAGAATCAATATATGTACACAAGTGTGTGAGACCTTCGGACAAAATCTATATTATACTTGTCATCCAGGTAATAAATAAATCCTTATACTCCCACTATAAAAAAGTTAAGTGGCTTTGACTTAAAACAGAGAGTAATCCTAAAAGTTGGGTGCAGCACAGATGGACAGCCCAGCTGTGGAAGCAGATGGTCCAACAATTATCCACTCCAAATGATCATTGTATAACGAACACTGAACATTTATTAAATTCCACGTTTCTCAGCCAGTACGGAGTAGTTATAACAGCGTAATTCTACAGTACACGTTTACTAGTAATTTCACAAATATGTTTACAAATCAATTCCAACGAACAAGGTAAGAAACTGCGGGCCTCCACAGCTACACACTGAACCTTTCACTTCTACCTTCTTGGGTTTACCACCACCTTGTAGTCCGTTCTTTCTGTCAGCACTAATAGCTGAACTTAAATCTCTAATAGCTGTGTCTCGTAGCCCCAATAGCTGTAACTTGTAGCTCCTATCCCAAAGCCGAGCTGAACTCCTTCACTTGTAACAAACTTTCTTATACATAGTTTCTACGACAACTACTTAAACAAACTTAAAAGGTAAACTTCAAAGGCACACTTAAAAGGCAGTTATGTAATGTCATTAATGACATCATCAGTATGCTTATACGGAGGCTTCATAATTCAACTAGCCTTACAATACACAACAAAAAAACAAACAAACAGAGGAAACCCTGATTGGCTCATACATCACCCTAATGTTGATATGTATAATGTAAAAGTCAGGTACCGATTTACCTCTGGGATCCAGAGGGCACACACTACGTGTGCCCACCGTGCATCATCCGTCTGTTTGAAAGCTCCTCCCTTGTTAGGACAGAGAGCACAATCCACAGCTCGACTTGGAGACTGCAGGCAGCGACGGCATAACCACTGACCCTCTGGAATGTAGGGGACACCATAGCATTCTTGGTGCACCGCCAAGTTACACATGTCACAGAACAGGATAACATTGCTGTTCTGACACTCTCCATCGTTACAGATGCAGCAGACAGCATCCTCATCAATAAGGGTACTGGGATCCGCCTGATGCATAGACCAAAGACAAATCTTAGTCTCTTTACGTTACAGTGTTAAAATATCATCGCTACCTAGGTATCCAAGTTCAGGTACCTTGTTGTGGCTCTCAAAGTAGGACTCCTTCTCTAAGCGGTCCATGAGGTACTCAAAGACCTCCTGAGGGATGGGTGTCACACCGTCACGCCTCCGCCTGTCATTCATGATGTCGAGCCAGATGTAGTCCTCCTCATCAATATCATACTCTACCTCCTCATCAAGCTCTTCCACAGATTTATCAATGTACCTGAACAACAAAGTTTAACATAAGAGGAAAATGTGCACATTAATATAGACTGTGACAGGAAAAGAAGGTTAAAGGCAGCATCAGACTACCATCAACATCAACCATATTCAGAAGGAGGAAATAATGTAAAAGAATACCAGAAATTGGAGGTCATATTTATCTCTCAACACATGTATTAAACTAGGCTGTTAAAATACAAACAAACTAGTGAATGACAAGGTAAATGTAAGATGCCTCTTCTACACATGGATTCTCTAAGAAGTCAACTTGGTCTGCAAAATACATGTTAGGTACTTAACAATAATATTGCTTCAATAACAATAATTATTATAATAATTGCAATAATATTGCTATTATTATTAATGTTATTATTATATTATATTAATAAACCAGCTCCAAAACTCAGTACAGACCTGTAGTAAGATAATGGCCGTGGAGGGGCATCTGGTCTTTCTTGGTCCAATTCTCTGAACACTGCCTCAGGGAGCTTGACCGCTGGCCCAGACTGTGCACTGTGATGATAGGATGAGCCATCCTTCTTCTTTTCTTTACTCTTGTGTTTCCCAGACTTTGGGGTGGCTTTTCCCCCATTAGAAGAAGGGATATCTGGCCGGTCCTTGCCACCTCCTACAATCTCGCTACCTCCCACTCCACCGTCACTACCATTACACACCCCACCACCACTACCACTGGTACCGGATGTTGGAGCATCGTCTGCATCACTGTCTTCCTCTGATACCACATTAATGTTCTCAAAGATGCTAATGCGATGAATGCGTCCTTGAATATCCAACTCTACCATGCGCTGTGCTTGAGCATAAGTCATTGTCTCTCTGCCTGGAGAGTGAGACCGCTCTGACCTGTTGGGGCTACCAGGGGTGTTCCCCCCGTGCCCTGGTCCTCCACCTCCATTACCCCCACCATCATCAGTATCTCCTGACCCCGCCAATGATGCACGAGGAGGCCGTCCTTTTCTCTTCTTCTGGGGTACAGCCTGTGCAGGTGTTGGGTTGTCATGGTCATAGTGGTAAAGATGATATTCAATGCCACTGTAACTCTTGTAAACTTTACGGCAAGTCTCCACAGGACACTCATAAGGGGGTTTGGTGGCCCGCAGATTGTGACAGAATGTCTTTACATCAAAGTCCAGCCCCATTGTGTCAACAGCCACTGCTGGGACAGATGCTGCTTAAGTTTACATCTGAAACAGATGAGCACAAAGCAGAACCATGGAGGATCAATTTCTAAGGCTTCATTCTGATGCACATTAGTTGGGCACAAGCCACTCCAGTGAAGTGTACGAGACACACCAGCCTTGCACACTGTGCACCTGCTACAGTTCAGTCACGTGACGGTGTCTCCTTTTCCCAGTAGCAAACAAATTGTCATGTTGCATTAACGATTCTCAATGACAGGTGCATTTATGGTCCATTTTTTGCTTCTTCTTCTGTACAGTAACCGCACATAACAGAGAAATAGACGGCACAGCAGTTTAGAGTTCGTGTACAGCTCATGAGATAGAAAGATACATAAGACAAAGCAGTGCACAGGTAAACATGTAACCAGCTTAAAAGCCACAAAGGCAAATAACCTGAAAACGTTCTAACGTTAATACATATCCAGCTAACGTTAGCCTTAGCATTTTACTGGCGCTTCCTCTCCAAACAATGAAACATTGCAGTCTGGCGCTGTTAGCAAGCAAGATAACCAGGGCTAACAAACGCCACCAATAATTCATTTTCCAAAGAGCCAGGCTACAGAGAATTGGTCTAATAGCTAGCACTCACAAAACAAGGGTACAAACAAGCTATTGCTAGCGCCTGCTAAATATTCATCGTTAAGTTCTTCATTTAGCCACCTGAATAACGTTAACCACTGCTTCATTCGCATGCTAAACTGGAATCGTTTCCACAGCACAGACATTAACGTTAGCTAGCTGCAGAAGAAGATGTATCATTTGTTAACCTTTGCTAAATAAATACAAATATAAACAAAAGTGTGTGAAGTAAGATTACATACATTGTAGCCCGTCTATGTGTTAGATGACCACTCAGTTCTTTAAGCTAACTTACAGTGTTTCCCTCCACAATGACCTCACCCTGTGAGCCCCACATACTGGGAAGCAAAATGACAGTAACGTTAACGTCTGGTTTCATAATGCTGCCACACTATTCAGCAGTTGTGATCGGGTTCATAATTTAACAGCAACGGCCACGATCGAGCAGTCCATTAAATATCTTCTACGTGCCAAAATACATCTGAAATGTGTGACACGAGGGAAAATGGCCAGGTAACGATATTCCTATGTTGCGTTAAGGCTTTACTACTCCGTGTTTTTGTTTTGTGGATTAAAATGAAATCACTCGACACTTAAACCCTAACGCTACATTAAGCTTGACAGTAAATTCAAATGTGACCAAGTCTGCCCTAAAACATGTCCTCAGCCGTTCAACAGTTCAGATCTGGACTAACGTTAAAAACACTTACTACTCCACGCTCCTCTGGACTGCTTCGGAAATCTCACTCCAGATCGGACGGGTTGCAGGTCGATTTTAATTCATTAGGTAAACCCAGACGAGATCACAGAAAACGTGGGTACTGTGAAATGTTTTTATGAAACAGTATATTATTCTAATTATTTCATTGTGTTGAGAATAATGCAGAAAGTCGCTTGAACAAAAGGGACAAACATTGGTGTAGCTAACTCTACGCCATGGATGAGGGTTGGCACATTCGCCACACAAAGACGGGCTTTACTTCTTGGCTTTGGTGCTAGAATAGAGCACCTATCAGTATTGTAACCAGAGTTTTATAGTCACCTGATTGTTATTCTGCACATATCGTCTAGGGGAGTTTTTTATTTGTACCCGAACAATATTTTCAAAGACTATTATTGTTTTGAATGTTACGAATCTGCGGCTGCGTTTCAAAAGATAGAAATGGGTGCAAAAACATGGCCTGGGAATATTACACTTACACAAACATTTCTATAAAGCGCATTCTCTATTCGGGAAAACCTACGATAACTCCTTGGGTATTTATTGTTTAGTTTTTTATAATACGTGATTTATCGGGTCCTAGCTGATCAGAAAAAAATATTAAAAAGAAAACAGGTTCTTGTTCATTTTTGTAAAATGAAAATAAAAACACTGACACATCAAGCACAAAATATTTATTTCTCTCTCAACATACAGCCTGTGATCAGAGTGCAGCAGGGTAGGGTGGGGTAATAAAGTGGGACATACAGCAGGCAGAGGTAATCCCACAGATCGTTTTAACACAAGCTTTTATCAGAGCATGTTCACAAGGGGGCAACATTTTCCAAGAGAGAAGGGAGATAAGCAGAAGTAGGAGGTGTTAGGGACTGGTCCTCTGCGCATTTCAGCTCTCCCCTTTCTTACTGCACCCGAATGAAAATGCCAACAATAGCTATTCCCTCCTCTGCTCATAAAGAGTTAGCAGCCAGGGAGTGGTGGAACAAAACATACCAGATACAAGTAACAGAGAACAGAAATCTCTTACTACTGGAAATATTTCACCAAAAGCAGAAGACTCTGCATAATATTCTATAAAAGTCCAATTCAAACCGAATTGATGGAATAATATACATCAAAGCAACCCCTCCACTACCTCTAAACAATCAAAATGTACAAATATAAATTACAAAAAAACTGTACAATTCACAGCTTGGCAGGATTGGGGAGCTGAAAACAAACGTGTTGTGAATGTGATATTTTTGACCACGGTAGCTATATTGTTTATCTTTGCTTTGTGGAACAAGTTGGCCATGCTTGTTAGTGATTAAAAAAGTACAAGCACTGAAATCCACTATGTACAACGTAGGAAAGTCTTTAACATGGGTAATAATTAAGGGAGACTATATATTGTGCAAATCTCCACATCAAGTATCTTGAAATTTAATTACAGAAATGACAAAGGGCTGACATCAAAAGCAAACTAGGGGAAAATCACTTAAACAAGGCAATAATACAGCTTTGTACGCATCTCATTTGCTAATTGAATTGGAGAAGGAAATTATTTTTAAGTACCACCTTATGCAAACATAACTTCACTGTACAGTGGCATCACCTCATTCAATAGCAGCATCAAAAAACAAAAAAAAACAAACTTCAGGTGTTAGACTTTAAATAAGTTATATATGTCAGACTTGACTGGTGATTGCACAGAACATTTCCATACAGTGTATACTGGTAAATAAGACAGCCAAGTTGAAAGAGCATTTTGCAGTAGTGAATGCAGTGTTTCCTGGGTGGTTTTAATGTTTCTACTTTGCCTGGTAACTTACATCTGTTGTTTGGTGATTTGAATCTTTGTTCAACTTTTCATCTTGCTCCTGTTGCACAACATCAGAGATAAGGCTAGTGGCAAGGCCACGGTCAAAGCTTTATGGAGGGATTAAATTGCACTTTTAAGCCTCAAGCCTTCACATATAAATTGCTACATTCGGATCAGAAACGTACCAGAAGCATATACTGTAGAAATAACTATGTACAGGTATTACATGGCTCTGGACACTGCCTTTTCTCTGGCAGCACTGACAGCTCTTGTGCTATCCAATACATATGTTTATCTATCAAAAATAGGCTGTGTCCAACTAAACCATTTGACCTGACAGAGGAGATTTTGGCTGCTGGCGAAATTGTTTATTCTTCTCAGATCCTATGTTAACAATTTGTTTCTGCAAGGCAACGGTATATATCCCCACTATGGCATTCCATCTGTCACAGGGGTGGAAAGTAAACAGGAGTTAAAACATGATTTTATAGCATATATTGTGTTAATAGTGCAGTAATACAAGGGCATTCATGTGTAAACCAAAAACAACCGTGTCTGTAATGCACTCAAGCTACCTGTAAATAAAAAGACCTTGACGCAGACATGCTTTGTTTCACAGGAGAAAAAAAAATAAAATAAAATCAATGTTCAAGGCACTACATTCCTTCAAATAGTTTCAACATAACACTGCCCTGTTACTGTAACTCTAACCACTGGTATTTGGATTTCAATGTAGTGTTTAGAGTGTATAAAACACACAAAAAGGCAAAAGCAAGAATATTGTGAAATATGTTTGCATGACAAAACATTTGCTAAACGTTTTGAACAGACAAAAAGTCTTGTATGGCTGAGTTTAGTCAAGACCAAAGCCAAAAAGCATACGGTATTCAGACACACTTTCTTAACACATACTGTACAGTATACACACATGCATACACGCACAAACATGTCCACACACACACACACACACTTTACTACAGATATGTGCTGTGTAAAGATATCAACACTGCTTAATGTTATTTACTGTATTAGATTATGTACATTTTGTACACAGATTATGCCATTACAGACCAACAAATCCTGGTTTGCAGATCAGGTAGTCCTAGTGGTTTTTGGACAAGGGCTATTCTCTGGGTTGTGCATAACCAGAGGGAAGGCTTGGATCCCTGGATTTGCCATTGTAGCATAGGGCATCATTCTTGCAGCACCGAGGAGGGCTACAGGACCAACAGACCCTACTGGACTAGGTATGCTGTGCCATGGCTGAGGGTAAAGGGGACCGGGAACCATCCCGACACAGGAGCCTGCTGGAAGAAGGTACCCAGGAGGGAGCATTGCAGAGGAGCTGGGAGTTAGGTTTGTGGGCATACGAGGGCCTAAAGTAGCAGTCAATGGACAGGAAAGAGACAGATGGAACTTGCTGGGACCAACATGAGATTTCATCTGGAAAAAAAGATTATTATTTTACAAAACAGCAAAGAGTAATCAAATGGCACAGGTCAAGTTAGTGGTGGGCAATAAAATGGTCTTAAGAAATTTCGCAAAATGGCAAACTATTGATATATATATAATAAATAATAATTTTTGCATTTTGGTTGATATGGTACAGCAATAGGCGTATTATGATGCCAAATGTCTCCACAGGGGAATGAAGAAAAATTGTAGAATGGTCCCATGATTTGAGATTTTAAAATGGTTTGGCTTTCTAAAGCGGGATAAAAGGCAGTGATATCTGTCGTAAAACAAACAGGTGACCTACTTTACTTTTCCACTACTTTAAAAGGTAACAGCTTCTCAAATTTCAGAAAGTCTGCTGTCCCAAACTGCTGCCACTAGGACAAAAAAGCCAATAGCCAATAGTTACTTTTGATTGATAGACAGTCACAGCATTGGTCCTTTTCCCCATATGATATGAGCTCAAAAAGTATAATTAGTAAAATAAATTTTTAATTATGTGCCCTTATGTACCCTCACTGCCCTTGACTATTTCCTAGTTTGAGGGGAGGTGAAAACCAAATATTAAGTATTATCTATGTAACTTTGTAGAAATCTGTTTTTACTTTGACATTACCCCAGATCAAAGTTAAAGTGTTTCTAAATCATTTTATTGACTGAACACACCCTATTGGAATACCTCATATGTAGCTGCTCCCATAGAAAGTGCTTTGCATTCCAGGTCCCGCTGGCGTCTCTGCTGTTTGATCTGGTTCAGGGAGGGTTGTTTATTGGCTGCTGAAACAGTCTCTTTTGTCCAGTCATCCACCAGTTTATGAAGATCATCAGTAAACATCCCTCTCTTGTTGTTGCTGTTGTTGGTCTGGACCTGTGCAAGCCGTGTGATTGGCTGAGGAGATGGAGAGGGTGTGGCTATAGTGACTGAGGGTTGTGTCTGAGCTCTGCTGGTGCTGAGAGAAGACCCTGAAAAGATACGTCGGTTTTAGAAATGTGCCGAGTCTAAACAATTGACAGTCAATCAATTGGCTGCTGCATGGCATAATGTTGGGCATTTTTTCACAACCCAGAATATCAGTAGTCTATAATAATGGTTTTGTTGATGCCAGAGTAAATGTGCACACAGCTACATCTGTGAAACATGTTGCCAAAATAGCAGCCAAAGGATGACAACAAAAAAGATATTCATGAATAATTACAGACAAATAAAATGTTTCATATGCAAGCGGTGAATAAATACAGCAATCAAGACATGTAGGCACACTGCCATGCAAGACTTAATTTAAATAAATGCAACTATTGGAAGAGTACCCACATTTTTAACAAGAACTGGGACAATTTCAGAGTACCAAAAAACAAAAATAAAAGTGCACATACAAACATAAGATAGGACTAAAATAGTGAAGACAGAGAAAGAAAGTAAGTAAGTAGGAAAGTAAATAGATAGTTACTACTACTGCGCTCTTTGCCTAGACATAGTCGTTTCAGAGTGGACCCTATAAAAAGGTAAAACAGCACAAGACAGAAACAGTTAGGCCAGGACACACTGCACAACACAAGTAAGTGGACAAGCTGCTTCAAAAGCACATTCAGCTACCAAAACAATGGGGAAAAGAGAGAGAAAAGGAGGAGAAGGGGTTCAAAATCAGTGAGGAGAACTGGAAGGAAAAGTCTGGTTGTTCTTTAAAATCATTTGGAGAAGTTGACTATTAGAAAAGTATACCTGACAAGCTTATGAAAGAGTTAACACACTTAGTCCTGGTTTATTGTGTTGCACATTATTGGGTTCCTGTATTTGTGGCAACCCTTTCAGGATGGAGACCATCAGATGTATTGCATATTGCATAAAATTAAGTTACTAAAAATATATATTTTTTAAAATATATTTTGGACATAAACTGCAGTAGGTATTATCTGAATTACAGAACACAATCAAAAGGTAAATGTTTTTATAGATTTCTAAAATTTAGTATCAATTATTTCTTTATTAGTTGGTAGGGAGAGTGGAGTAGAGTATTTATTCACAAAAAAGTAATGAAACGAATTGCATCTTTCTTTGTATTGGTCATTAAATATTATCTGATCTTCACCAAAGTAACAAACAAACAAATAACAGATTGCTTTTTTACACCACACAGTATGTATTGCTGGGGGTTCTTTTCAAACATTTCTACCTTCTTTCACCTGTCCACAAGACATTTTGCTACTAGTGTTGCAGACTATTAAGGTGGTCTTCAACAAACTTCAGGTCCGCCACAATGTTATTTCTGGAGAGCGTCAATAAATCCTTTAAGTTTTTAGCTCTTACTCTCGCATTCTTTTTACATCACTGAAATGAGCATTGTGTTTTGCCTTTTGAGTGATCCTGGCTGGGCGCCCACTTTTATGGAGAGTAGCCACAGGACCAAACTGACATCATTTACAGACGATGTCTCTATGAACTAATGAATATTTTAAGTCTTTAAAATCACTCTGTAAGCCCTTGCAGCTACATGCAAGACAGAAACTCTTAATTGTAGGAATTCTGAGATGTCTCTTCTTTATATGAGAGACATGGCTCATATCAGCAGATGCTTCTTGTGCATACTACTCTGACACTGTTTGAATGGCTTTATAAATAAAGAAGTTCTAACCACACACTCATTCTTGTTTCATTGACTGGACATTTAGTGAAATCAAAAGTCTAGTGTTGCCATTAATTTTCCTACCATCATTTTATATGTTTAATAGGTGTGTTCAATAAAGACACACAGTTGTTGTGCTTTATTGCTGATAATTGTGACCTTGGTGAGATCAGATTACATTTCATGACCAATTTATGCAGAAATATTACAATAAAAAATTTCAATAATCTGCGAGTTTTGCCGGTGGTTTAATCTTTTTAATTCATGCAGAAATCCAGGCAATTGCAAACAGTGTCATTACGTTTTCTTGTGGCTGTATAGAGGACTCCTAGTATACAAATTGGTGAATCGTTGCTTCATTGAATTAATGAGGGGGGGATATTGTGATTTCAGTAAAAGACTGCAAGACCCATTGAAAACTGAACTCAAAACAACCTATACCTTAATTAAAAGGAAAAAGTATTAAGGTTTTAAATTACCCCTGTACAAAAACGGAGATCATATACTACCATACAGTGTATTTTTGGAAGCTCTGCCTTACTGCTAACAAATCCAAAACTTATTTTATCATTCATTTGATATATAATTGAGTTTTAACAGCACTTAATCCTACAGCAAAAGGGAACAAATGTTAAATACTGAAGGTCAAAAACAGAAAAATGGCACATTTTCCTAATTTTAACCAATTGCTTGCAAAAGACTTCCCACTCCCTCTAATGCGTTTAAGTGATCAAGAAATAAGCAAAATAAAAAAGTTAGGAATACTGCAGCCTAAAAAGAAGATCTCTTTATCGATGTGGGAATCCCTGCGGAACAAAATGTGAAAAATAAATAAAACTTGAAACTGAAAGGGCACACAGGTTTAACTGGAACTAATTAGTCAGCACTTGTTAGAAACATGCAGGTAACTCAGGACAGGTGGAAAGAGGGGGAAAAAAGTAGTAATATTGATGATACAGCCCTTAGTCTGGCGGAGTAAGTCTCCATCAGTGCCCTGCCTGGCGCCTGCACCATGCACGTCTTCTCCGTCCAAACATGAGGGACAGAGAGGGTTCCTCTCTACCAAGGCATAGAGCCCTGCCTATTAGGGAATGGCTGGGAGGTTTTCTCTGTGTTAGTATACACAGGATTTGGTGAATTGGGCAAAGTGTCTTGACTTGGGAGATGTTACAGTGAAACTTAACGGTGAATGGAAACAAACAGTAAGTAGGGTATAAAAGTGTCGTCATATTCTCTCTCTCCCCTTTCTCTCACACACACAAACACACAGAGTCTGTCTTTGAGTCTGACCTCACGCCCATGTTTGGAGAGGACTAGCCATTCACAAGTCACAGTGTACTTGTAGGTTCTGTTTTAAAAAGCCAGAAGCACTGCACAAAGCATTTATATGATAAGGGGAGGTCATTATAATGGTAAATTAATGGTTACAAACATGATAGTGGTTCAGTGAATTGTGGATGATTGACAGTAAAGACTCTGTACAGGTAAGTACATAACAATGTTTACATCATTATTAAAATATATTTATAGTATATGAGATTACACATGACTATATAAGAGGTATGCACACCATAGAAATGTTTCCTGTTCACTCGTCTTGACAACATGCCCAATAGTGCCTGGACTCATACTTTGCATATCATACCTGACCACCATATTTGACCACCAGAGACTGTGCATACAATCCTGAAAGTTGCATTTTAAATGAATTAATAATAATCTGGAATGAACTGAATTACTTAGAACCTGCATTCATGAATAGCCGTTTCAACAACTCATTAAGATAAGCTCTGCTTTAACAAGGTTGACTGATATTTGTCTTATAAGACAACTAAATCCAAGTGCTGAAACCCAGTGGTCACCACATCCAAATGATTGCACTCTGACATTTTCTGAAGTCACCCTGCAACTCTTCTACAGACAAGCAAATATTAGTATAGTATAGCATAGTTTACTTTTAATTGCCCAAAAGAAAATTCTGTCAAACTCAGAAACTATCAATATTAAGAAAGATTGTAGGTCATAGATACAGTTACTTCTGACTCTTCATCAGTAATACCCTTGTCTCCTGGGTTACAGATGTTTAGCAAAGGCAAGCCTTCTGGTTTCAGATCATATGTAATCATCTGTCCTAGAGAGAACAGATTAGTAATGAAGTCATACTTGCTGATCTTTATCTGCAAAATGGAAAACAAGCCAGACAACTAACAGCATCATCCACTATCTCTGAGTACCACAAACAGTTGTGCACATTTACAACATATCAACACCAGTAGCTAGTGAGGGGGGGTCCTGCATAGTTATAGGCGAAAACATTAAAGGACACCTTCACCGATTTTGAACTTGCTTTTAGTTTGGTTAGTAGATGTCCATAAGTACTATTAAACTACCCTTTTACTTTTCTATATCAAAATATTTGTCTACTTCTAGCTGACAAATGCCTCCCGATGACATCAAATGGAGGTACCTTGAAATTCGGATTAAGTCATCTTGTTGGTCATACTAATTTGTAATCATGGTCAACCTGCTTCTCCAGATGACATCATCTGAACATCTTATGATGAAAAACTCCATCCTGTGATGCCATCCAGAAGAGTTTTTTAGCTATAAACAAAGAAATATTTTAATATACGGAAGTCAGAGGGAAGTTTAAAAGCCGTATTATATATTTACTCCCTAAACTAAAACCATAGAAAGAAATTTGAAATTGGTGAAATTGCACTTTAACACACAAGCTTAATAAGAAACCAGGTTAATCTATTGTTTAATGAAAAGGAAACATTTGCTCGAGCCATGTGCCAGCATATGCCCAATTCAGCTTTTGTAGGTATGAGTTTAGCATAGCAACATCACGTGTGCATGTGATGGATATCCTCTTGACGCCAGAATAAAAATCATAGGGTGAGACAGGGCAAGTGGTAGGAGGAACAGAGATGGACAGATGAGGACGCCTGTGAGGAGAATTAGATAGACGATCCACTATATTACACACAAATTAAACTAAATGTGATAAACAGAATAGAGAGGTAAGCTAAATAAAGAGAAGATGGAAGTAAGTGAAGGGAATAGAAAAGAACAAATACAAACAGATGGACAGAGACACAGGTCCACTGAGGAATCTAGTGCGTGGTTTGCTACTAGATTTATAGGTGACTCTCTCTGATGTTTGGTGGTAAACCGTCCAGCCTGTAAAAATGAATATAAGAGGGAAGAAGAGAAGAAACAAGAGAGACACTTTGTAAAAGTGCACAGAGACCGGGATGAGAAAGCAAAGGATTCTAAAGAGTGCACGATATGCACGATGCCACTATATTATCTGGTGATTATTGGTGAACATTCATTGGTCTGATGATGCAATTTCAGCCAATAACTATGACTTATAAAAGAGCCTATTAGGGGATATTGGGAAAAAATAATAATAATAACAATAAAAATAAGATTATTAATAATAATGATCAAGGCAGCAATGGTTGTCTGCTCTTGAGTTTGGACCCCAATAACATTTGTTTATTTGATGGGGGCTCTACAAGAATAAACATTTATATATGATACATAATATAATTTGTCTTTCTTTAATTTATATTATTAGTACCTATGTACATGTAACCTTTGCATAACAAGTCCTCGGTATAAACTTTTTAACTTTATTACTCGAAAGTTTATCTTAACTTGTTTTAAAATGTGTAACCTGACAACCTAAGCTTCCCCTTCAATCTGTATTTATTGCAACACAGATGGTATGCACATATTGATGTATAGCAAAATTACAATTTCTCCCTTCCTCATTCGGAGACATAATAGCCATAAGTAAACTGACATGTTCAGAAAACTGATCAGCCATAATATTATGACCACTGACAGGTGAATAACAGTGATTATCCCATTACAAGGGCAAACAGAAGTGAGTGGGATATATCCAGCAGTGAGTGAACATTTTGTCTCTGAGGTTGATGTATAGGAAAACATGGGCAAGTGTAAGAATTTGAGTGACTTTAGCCTGTTATAAAATCTTGAGAATTTCAGGAGGATCAGGTCCCAACATTGTCAGGAGTTTCCTTTTCAGACATGTAGCCAATGTCGGGAGATAGTCCGTGCAAGATGCGTTCTCACTTGTGAAGAAATACTCTGTGTAATTGGGCAAGCGGTGCTGCTTGGGCACTTTGAGCAGGGGGGCAGAACTTGACACAAAAACGAAGCTGCAGAAGTGACAGTGTTTTGCTTTGTAATCTGTTTGTGTAGCACAGAATCTCATGCTGTTCCTTATTTGTTTGACAATTTCCAGTCTGCCCTTACTGTGCTCACAAATTCAATGTCCTTCGAGATCAACATTGTTGTCATGTTTGTGTGAATGAATGAGTTCTTCACCTTCAGGTGTTTGTATTTGCCCGGTTTTGCGGCACTCGCAGAAAATAGACGTCATCAACACGCCCATTCACTTATGGTGAATTCTCCAGAGTATTACATCCTCTATTCACAAATGATCTCGGTTGGAGCTAATCCGGACATTGCACTAGGGAGCTGGCTTGGTAAAATCAGAGTAATGTCAGGGCCAATACACTTTCGACAGCGTTTGCTTTCACACATACACCCTCTCCAGAAAAACTCTGGCTAATGGCTTTTAAATTCCATTGCATGTCTGTAAGTGGCTTTTGATAAGTGCCAAATTGTAATGGCTGAAAGACCGAATCAGAGCAAAAGTAAAACTGCAACTTTTTTGGGAATGTTACTGGTCAGTAGTGGTCAGGACCTACCAAAAGTGATCTAAGGACGTAAACCAGTGAACTGATAAAAAGGTCATGGGTGGCACATGATGCACGTGGGAAGCAAAAGCTAGCCTGTGTAGTTAGAAGAACTACTTTAGCTCAAACTGCCAAAAAAGATTATGCTGGTTCCAATAGAAAAAGTGTTAGAACACACTGTGCATCAGTTTTTTGTGTGTGGGGCTGTGTAGCTGCAAGCCAGTCAGCCTGCCCATGCTGTCCCATCATTGCATAAAGTGGCTATTATGGGCATTTGAGCATCAGAACTGGATCATTAAGCAATCAAAGATAGTTGTCTAGTCTATGAATCACATTTTTCTCATAACGTGGAGGGCCAAGTGCATGTGCATCCCTTACCTGGGGAAGACAGAACACCAGGATGTTGCTACTTTGACATTTACCACCTATGTAAAAATGATTGGTGACCAAGCACACCTAATGAAAACGGTATTCCCTGATAGCAGTGGGCTCTTTCAACAAGATAATGCTCCCTGCCAAATTGCAAAAATGGTTCAAGAATGAGTTGAGGAATGATTTCAAGTTGTTGACTTGGCTTTTAAAATCTCAATCCAGTCAGGAACCTGTGAATTCTTCTAGGAAGACCCATCTGAGCCATGGAAACCCACCTTGCAACTTAAAGGATTTCAAGCATCTGCTACTGACAGGTGCTACTGGTGCCACATATGACCACATTCGGGGGTCTAGTGGAAGCCATGCCTTAATGAGTAAGGACCATTTTGGTGGTAAAGGTGGCACCTAATCAACACGAGGTGGGTGGTCATATTATTATGGCTGATCGGTGTATATGTCTGTTAAAGAGTTTAGGGAATTTAAGTGTTCCTATGAAGATAAGAATGGTCTTGCATGTGTCTGTAATTTAATAATAAAACTCTTTTGTGCTTCCTATTTGCACATCTTTGTGGACAGTACGCACAACAAACATCTTTTAATCATTTACCTCGGCCCTATTAGCATGACCCATCCACACACACACACCAGCATGCACATGAACCTCCTATGTGTACCTTGGCCAGGGCCTGATTGGTTGGCCATTCTGTCACCATGTAGCCCAGCATAGATGTTGTCTGAGGAAAAGGAGCCCTTCACGGAACAGGGCTGCTGCGTGTGGACCTGCTCTGGGGCTGCACTGGGCTGATTGGAGGAGCTGGAGCTGGCAGTGGAGTGGGCAGAGACATCTGATAGAACTGAACTTCTGGCTGGAGAACTGGATGAACTGGCAGCACTCTCACCTTGGTGGGTTTAAAAAAGAAACACTGTGTATCAGTGTGAATCACACACTCCTACAGTTTTCTATACCTGACACCATCTCATTGTTTTTCACTTGAAAATATCTAAATGTGTGCTTCACACTAAAAATGCTCTCCCATACACACAAATGATCTCATAAAACACTTCTCAGCATCCAAACCCACACACCTTTCCTCTCAGTGGTAGTGTTTTTAAGCTGCTGCACCATTGGATTGAGCAGTTTTCCAGCCTTCAGCTTGTGTTTGCTGGCCCTGCGCCTGCGGCCACTTGGAGGTGCTGCATGAAGTAAGCCAACACTTGGTGGCAGAGTTTTGCCAAGCTCCTTGTACAGATGTTCAATCTCACTCCTCTGGAATGCCTGGAGATCAGAGATCTCTTTCATGTGTCTAATGTGAAGGTATAGGGAGAGAACAGAGTGAAATGAACTTAAAATTTCTGAAAGGAAATTGACAGGCACGGTTTCCATTTTACATTTACTCTGCATTGTTCAAAAAAAGCGTCTAAATATGAGGTACAGTAATGTCAT